>NC_064925.1:11735249-12352222 GCF_023897955.1 Schistocerca gregaria | reverse complement strand
TGGCAGTTATAAGAGTCGAGGGACATGAAAGGGAGGCAGTGGTTGGGAAGGGAGTGAGGCAGGGTTGTAACCTCTCCCCGATGTTATTCAATCTGTATATTGAGCAAGCAGTAAAGGAAACAAACGAAAATTTCAGAGTAGGTATCAAAGTCCATGGAGAAGAAATAAAAACTTTGAGGTTCGCCGATGACATTGTAATTCTGTCAGAGACAGCAAAGGACTTGGAAGAGCAGTTGAATGGAATGGACAGTGTCCTGAAAGGAGGATATAAGATGAACATTAACAAAAGCAAAACGAGGATAATGGAATTTAGTCGAATTAAGTCGGGTGATGCTGAGGGAATTAGATTAGAAAATGAGACACTTAACGTAGTAAAGGAGTTTTGCTATTTGGGGAGCAAAATAACTGATGATGGTCGAAGTAGAGAGGATATAAAATGTAGACTGGCAATGGCAAGGAATGCGTTTCTGAAGAAGAGAAATTTGTTAACATCGAGTATAGATTTAAGTGTCAGGAAGTCATTTCTGAATGTATTTGTATGGAGTGTAGCCATGTATAGAAGTGAAACATGGACGATAAATAGTTTGGACAAGAAGAGAATAGAAGCTTTCGAAATGTGGTGCTACAGAAGAATGCTGAAGATTAGATGGGTAGATCACATAACTAATGAGGAGGTATTGAATAGGATTGGGGAGAAGAGGAGCTTGTGGCACAACTTGACCAGAAGAAGGGATCAGTTGGTAGGACATGTTCTGAGGCATCAAGGGATCACCAATTTAGCATTTGAGGGCAGTGTGGAGGATAAAAATCGTAGAGGGAGACCAAGAGATGAATACACTAAGCAGATTCAGAAGGATGTAGGTTGCATTAGGTACTGGGAGATGAAGAAGCTTGCACAGGATAGAGTAGCATGGAGAGCTGCAACAAACCAGTCTCAGGACTGAAGACCACAACAACAACAGTGTCTCCTATCTTGCTCCTTCCTCTTCTTCCTCTTCATCTATCTCTATTAACCACGCAGTCTTCTTTTCCTTTATGTTTTCTTAATTATGTTACATCACGTCTCTATTCTTCTCCTTCCTTCACCAGCACTCTCCCTCCTACTCCCTGCTGCTAGCACTCCTATCTAAAATCTGTCTCTTTCATAATGTCCAATTATAGCAGTACTAATCATCTACGCATATAAACTCTATACGTATTTTTCAAAGTGTGCCTTTGTAATTGTTTATTTCACTTTTTGTACTAGATGTAGTTCACCATGCCTACTAAAACATATGAATGTAATATAAGTAGAATGCCTGGTCAGATGTAAGATCTTGCCAGGTTAAATAAATCAATAAATGAAATTAAATCAATAAATAATATTTCAAGTGCACATCGAGCCCTGGAAACTTCTGAGCGCCTCTGGTTGTACTGCCTTTCCTTATTGGTGTTTGATTGTGTAATTCAATGGCTCATAGCCGATGGTTTGAATTTGTATGCTTTTGAGTTGGTTTTAAATCATGGGCCTTCAGCCGTCTTAAAATTAACATTCCTTAATTGTCAAGTTTTAGACTGTGTGGGCCTTAGCCTAATTTGAAATATTATTTAAGGATAAAACGTTGCGCTTTCTGCCCTTTGAATATTAATTGTATTTGTGTTTCAAATCATGGGCCTTCAGCCGTTTGAAAAATTAATGAGGTTGTGCCCTTAAGCCATATGAGATATTCAGTAGATAGTTGTGATCGGAAATTTGCGCTGTAACGTTTGGGCAACTAAAGTTATGTGTGTTCGAGTGTAACTGACAGGCGCTCATTTTTGGCCCCTTTCCACAATTCCAACTACGTATTCTGTCCTGCGGATTTAACTAGACGTTTCACTTCCAACTTTATTTCTGCTATGTCTTATGTCCCACTTTCTAGATAAGGTCATGACTTCGAGTCACGTTGTGGTACACTGTTCCACTCTGCCAGGAAGATTCATATCAGCACACTTTCTGCTGCAGAGTGAAAATTCATTCTGTAACAATCCGGTTGTTGTCTCTGGACCATGTGGTGATTTAGAAGACTACCGTCGTGCACTGTAATCGCTCACTGATTGACACAATCTGTCTTTTCCCTCGCGGTGATTTCAAGCTTCATCACATCCAGGTTTCGCTGCACGACTGGGACACCTCTGGCCACATGCTGCCGCACTTTCATTGATTTCAACCGAGTAGTTACCATGTAGTGTTACGTTTTCTAACTCGTACTTAAGTTTAGAGAAGCACTGTATCCGCACGCTAAGCGTGCATCACAGTGCGTTGTGGTTCGCCACCATCTCATCCCACGTCGCAGCACTATTTTTAAATTCCATCCCGGCGCCACTTGGCACGCCCCCCGCCCCCGGCGCTGTATAAATCCAGAGGACCCTGGCGCCGTTCGCCCCCTCTGTTATCGCTCCTTTCTTCGGCCTCCATTTGTGTGCGTATGCGTGTGTGTCTATCTCCGTCTCTTTCCACATAGGCATCCTCAGCGCTGTTGAGAGCATATGTGGGCTGCGCGGCTGGCTCGGCGTTTATATTGAGCCGCTAACAGCCGCACCATAAAGCTTCCATTAAGTGGAGGGGGGCCGCGGGGGCAGGAGAGAGGTGTGAGCGACCTAGTGTGTTTAACGCTGTGCTGCTTTTAAAAGCGCCGTATATTTCTGGTCTCGCAGCTTCACGTCATCCCCGCCATAAATGGTGTTTAAATGTCACACACGAACAAACATTCCCTACCCTAATTTCACTGTTACCTCTCAACGAAATAGCCATTTAGTTCGAAAAAGTTGTGGAACGTAAAGCGGATAACAAAATCCTTTGTTTTCGTAATAGGCCTTCTGTATGGCAATCTTACCACTTTACGAGCCGTAAGGACAAGAATAGATTTAAAAATGAAAATTTGCTGAGTTATAAACCAGCTACACTACTGGCCATTAAAATTGCTACACCACGAAGATAACGTGCTACGGACGAGAAATTTAACCGTCAGAAAGAAGATGCTGTGATATGCAACTGATTAGCTTTTCAGAGCATTCACACAACGTTGGCGCCGGTGGCGACACCTACAACGTGCTGACATGAAGAAAGATTCCAACCGATTGCACATACACAAACAGCAGCTGACCGGCGTTGCCTGGTGAAACGTTGTTGTGATGGCTCGTGTAAGGAGAAGAAATGCGTACCACTACGTTTCCGACTTTGAGAAAGGTCGTATTGTAGCCTATCGCGATTGCGGTTAATAGTTTCGCGACATTGCTGCTCGCGTTGGTCAAGATCCAATGATTGTTAGCAGAATATTGAATCGGTGGGTTCAGGAGGGTAATACGGAACGCCGTACTGGATCCCAACGGCCTCGTATCACTAGCATTCGAGATGACAGGCATCTTATCCGCATGGCGGTAACGGATCGTGTAGCCACGTCTCGATCCCTAAGTCAACAGATGGGGACGTTTGCAACACAACAACCATCTGCACGAACAGTTCGACGACCTTTGCAGCACCATAGTTCAGCTCGGAGACCATGGTTGCTGTTACCCTTGACGATGCATCGCACACATGAGTGCCTGCGATGATGTACTCAACGACGAACCTGGGTGCACGAATGGCAAAACGTTATTTTTTTTTCGGATGAATCCAAGTTCTGTTTACAGCCTCATGATGGTCGCATTCGTGTTTGGTGAAATCGCGGTGAACGTACATTGGAAGCGTGTATTCGTCATCGCCATACTGGCGTATCACCCGCCGTGATGGTATGGGGTGCCATTGGTTACACGTCTCGGTCACCTCTTGTTCGCATTGACGGGGCTTTGAACAGTGGACGTTACGTTTCAGATGTGTTACGACCCGTGGATCTACCCTTCATTTGATCCCAGCGAAACCCTACATTTCAGCAGGATAATTCACGACCGCATGTTGCAGGTCCTGTACGGGCCTTTCTCAATACAGAAAATGTCCGACTGCTGCCCTGGCCATCACATTCTCCAGATCTCTCACGAACTGAATAAGTCTAGTGAATGGTGGCCGAGCAACTGGCTCGTAACCATACGCCAGTCACTACTCTTGATGAATTGTGGTATCGTGTTGAAGCTGCATGGGCAGCTGTACCTGTACCTGTACAACATCTAAGCTCTGTTTGACTCAATGCCCAGGCGTATCAAGGCCGTTATTACGACCAGATGTGGCTGTCTGGGGTACTGATTACTCAGGATCTGTGCACCAAAATTGCGTGAAAGTATAATCACATGTCAGTTCTAGTATATTTGTCCAATGAATACCCATGTTATCATCTACATTTCTTCTTGTTGTAGCAATTTTAATGGCCAGTAGTGTAATATTTCCTAGTCAACATTCAGAAACAGTTTTGAAACGATTCAGTATAGGTTAACAAATTTAATCATTGCCGCAAATAAAGGGTGAAAATCATTGAAATGTACGAAAAAAATGTAAATTATCTACAAACTACGGCGTGCACATACATTATTCATCACGTTAACGACAGTAGAGGTATTCGGATCTAGGTTATGACATGTTCAATATATCTGCCATCATTGGCAATTATGTGCTTCAGACAAATATCGAAATACCACATGAGCCGCTGAAGTGTCGGAACATCGATGCTGTCGATGACTTCCTGAACGGCTGTTTTCAGCTCGGCAAGGGTTTTGGTGTTATGGCTGTGCAGCATGTCTTTCATATAGCTCCACAAAAGGGAGTCGCACATGTTTAGGTCCGGAGATTATGGCGGTCGCGTCCCATGACAGTGGCCTCTGGGTATCCCAGAGCCAGAACGTGGTCCCCTAAGTGCTCCTCCCTGCATCAAACACTCTCCTGCTTCGATGAAGTCGAGCTTCGTCTTGCATAAACCACATCTCGTCGAAATCACGGTCACTTTGGCTAATGAGGATGAAATCATCTTAGAAAACCTTCACGTACCCTTCGTACCCACTGTGCCATCCAGGAAGGTCGCACCGATTATTCCGTGACTGGACGCTGCACACCTCACAGTCATCCGTTGAGGGTAAAGAGACTTCTCGATCGCGAAATGCGGATTCTCAGTCCCCCAATTTTGCTTATTGATGAACTCATCCAAACGAAAGTGCGCTTCGTCGCTAAACCAAAACTTACACACGCATCATACTTTCCATCACGTCTCGCGGCCAACCGTGCAGTTAGAACGTCTTAACGCAAACGTTCAGAAGTTATGACCATTTTATTTCATATGGTTCAGTAACTGTCACCCTCTATGTAGATAATACACTAATTTTATCTGAAGAAACTGACAGTGGAATAGCCACCTTCCCCAGACAATGGATAACTTATCCAAAAATATCACATTTACAACAGGGCACGAACAACGCAACAAAATAAACTTTCTACGTATCAAAACTATGAAAACTGAACAACTCCACTCCTTCGGAAGCTTCCTTCAGAAGCAACCACAGATTGCTTACTGTAGAATAGCCCTTCCATTCCAAGAGGCACAAAAAACATGTGCATAGAGAGCGTAATAAAAATCCACTAGTCAAAACAAGCATATCATCTTATCTGGAAACAATAAGGAAAAATAACAAAAGACAATGGTTACGATCCCGCTTTAGTGGACAAAATTTATACCAAAAACATAACATGTCACTATAAATATAATAAGACACCATTACCCCAGCAAAGGGACGTGATAAGAAAACTACTCATTTTACTAGGGGAAAATTTAAGATGAAATAGTTCTCTCCGGAGATACTAACCCTAAGATTCTTCCTAAAAGCTAGATTAAAGAAAGGCGAACCTACGTTTATATCATTTGCAGATTTAGACACAGCTTTTGAAAGTGCTGAATGGAACACATCTTTAAAATTCTGAACATAGCATAGGTAAAATACAAGTTACCCACCTGTATAACTTATAACGAAACCTGACTGCAGCTATAAGAATCAAAAGACATGAAAGGCAAGCAGCAGAGAAGGATGTAACACAGATTTGTAGCCAATCCTGGATGTTATTCAATTTTACACTGAGCAAGCAGTAATCCTAACCACAGAAATATTTGTAATGGGAATGAAAGTGCAGCATAACAGTGACTTAGTGGTGTTGCACAGCACCGCTACACCTATATTCATTCGCGAATAATTATTTTGCTTTCTTCGTTATATTCATCTACATGAAATACTTCCTTGTATTTGTGTTCTGCTACTTTTAAGCCAACTTCAGGTTGAGACCAAATGACCTTCATGTCAGTCGGTACATTCAAAGCACTGAGACGGTCGTTTCTTCTTCGTGTGCTGGCTGTCACTTTCTTCGCATCTAGACTAACCAGTACGCCGGTTGCCAGAGTAACCACGGCGCAGATATTTGAAACATGCTCTCATTGTGCTACCCACAGTTCTACAGACCATCTCATTCAGTTAGCATTGCCAAATTGCCGGAATGGGTAATACCATTGTGTGTGTGTGTGTGTGTGTGTGTGTGTGTGTGTGTGTGTGTGTGTGTGTGTGTGTGCGTATGTTTTACTGTGTGTGTGTGTGTGTGAATACACGTTAACAAATTATTTGCCTTCAAGGCGTTCTGACTTAACAGAGCTACCTTTTCTACTTTAGCAATTTCTTTTCATTAGGATTCCTGCAAATGATAGAGACACTCAAAGTAACCGAACTCAGATTTAACACCGAGCTAGTGCGAAGCCGAGACGTCGGATTCCATTCCGGAGGACAGCGTTTAAAAGCCCCTTCACATTATTTTGATGTAGGTTTCCTGCAGTTTACCATAATCGCTTAAAGTGAACACCCAGAGTGTCCCATTAACAGTACTGAACTCCTGTACCACTCCAAAGTGTGCTCCACCTCAAATGACACTGTCGTCGCCGTGACTTTACATCCTGACTACACTTCCTTCTTCAGAATTGATAAATTTGAGTCTTCTGTTGGGTGAAGTATTTCAACATATGTGTTGATTATTTAAACGTACTCTAAACGTCGACCCAAATCTGTTTTATTTATCTTTTGAAGTTTTGTCTGTTTTCTGAAACTGAGACATCTACCACTCTCAGATCTCTTACTTCTTGGCGGGAAGTTTCACTCATCCTCTTTCCTCAGATTCGTACCAATTCTTCCATTCCATTTATTCTCGGTATCGTCCTCCATTGCATAGACCACTCTCACGATGAGCATTTATCCAGATTATATTATATCCTGCAGTGGCTACGACGAAGCTTTACACTAATTCGGATAACTTGACAATGTTTGTAGAAATAAATGTAGCTTTCTGGTTACGCTGCTCTGCTCTAACCAGGTCATTAAGCATAAAGGCTACCTAAAAGAAGAAAATTGGATAATAAATCTAAACATAAAATCTATTCGCTGCTTCACTGTCACTAATAATACAAGGCACACCGCAGTAGCTTAAATTTCTTATGATGCGGGACAAAGAAATATTGCAAACGCATAAGGAAAGCCTGCGCTACAAAGGCTGGTATTGAACTCAAATCTCTAATGAAAACCATGCAGTGCTGTGTTTCAGAAAAATTTCTTCAAGCGAAGATAATGAAATTAAACAGTTTTTAGTACTGTATGTAAGAAAAACCTCATCGTTACATCACAATTACACAGCCCGTTCATTCACACACGTAAAAGGAGTTTCATTCAGCTAGTGAGATACATTATACCCTATAAAGTCAGTTTCGCTTGAGTCCACAGTGAAGTAGGTGGAGCCAATATCCGTCGATATTAATGCTTCGTAAAGAAGTGCCTGAGATAAAAAATCGAAGTGTGCGTCATTTAGCGTTTTTCTTAATCAGTGCATTTTGATTTTATAAAAAAGAAGTATTTTCATTACGAACTGTTGCTTGATGTAGACGTGTGTCCTCTCTGAACCCCTCAGTAATCGATCATCTTTATGTAATTTTCTGAGCAAAAGTATAATTAAAAATGCTGGTCTTTATTTACGCGAAAATTTTAATTATCAAATGCAGACGATGTCGTAACGAGCTTCTTATTAATATATTACGTCACTGTAGGCTACTGTTCGACCAGGAGATTTCATGTAGAACTGTAACATTATAGCATACTAATAATGCAACGGATAATTTCTTTGGAACCCCACAGTGATATTTAATAGCGTCATTGACGCAGCCTGGGGTTCTTAGGTAACCCGAGGGGCGCTATAGCTCTGGATATTTTCTGGAGGCATTAATTGTTAGACATGGTTTTAAAGTGATACATAATTGCACGACCGATTCAGAAAACGAGAGCTTTCTACCCGCATAAAGAACTTCCATATAATTATGTAGCACATTTCACCCTCAAAGACAGGTACATTAACATTTCTTTACAAAAATAAAAGTATTATATATCACTGGAATCAGTGAGGGTGTAACTGACGCGCTTAGCAACTTCAGCTCTGCTCTTAAAGAATATAACTTTCAAATGGCACATCTGTCATTAAAAGGTGTGAACTTCCAAATTCCGAAATTAACAGAACCATATATGAACAAGTCATTTCGTCGTTATTTGGAACTGTGACTGCTGAGTATTTAAGCGTAGAATGGTAAAAGAAGAGAAAAGGAGGGGGATGTCATAAGACACTATTGGCCCAGAAAACTCAAAAGGTTCTTCAGTTTTTTACTGAGTCAGACAGATACATGGAAAACAGTCGCTCCATTACAGATAGGGAGTGAATAGATATAGTGGCCACTTATTTGTTGCATTTTTCCTTGATTTGTTTCTCTAACACAGGGAGGTCTTTCGAGTGTGCAGATGTTATTAAGGTTCTTATTTCCAAGACATCGAGGTTGTAAAATAAAGTCTACTTTTTAAATGTTGGGTGATGCTTTCAATAAAGCTAATTTCAAGACAATATCAAAGTCGTATGCCGAAATTATTCTACATATCTGGCGTTTTCGTTTAATCCAATGGGGGAAGGCTTGGTAGATTCGCTTCTGGTACGAGTGAATGTTATTGCAAGAGGTGCCTATTGAGAGGGCGTAAATAGATTCCCGGTTCGCTCCTTGCAAGTTTTCCTCGGAAGGATGGTGGGCGTAGTGAAATAAGATTCAGAATTATTCATTTCCATAAAAATACAGGTAACGTCTTGACTAGTGGTTGGCATCGCCTGTCAATGCCCGCTGAGGAACGGCGTCTTAACACTTTGCCATCCGCCCGTCTCGTACAAATTTATTCGCTTGGCGCCAGCAGCGCTAGGTCGGATTACTTGGCTTGTCGCCGGCCGCTTGTCACCTTTCCGTTGATGCCAGGCTTCAAACACATTGAATTTTGCGCGCTTTAATTTTTACAGAAATCCTCTATTTTGACTTATCGTTCCACAAACTCGAATTTTCTTTTCAAGTAACTTCTCTGCAAGTTCTACACTGTTATAATAATTATCCATGTAGAGGTGATGCCATTTTCCATAATAAGGTGTCAATAGTTACGTCACTGCTTTCGCAGTGCTGGAATATATCTTGAATGAGGAACTATATGCCGTACTCGAATCACACAGCATCCGAATGAGTATGCCATATTACATAATTTTCGACGGATTGTACACTTTAAAATTTAACTGTCCACACAACGGTATCATTCCTTAATCAATTGAGATATTTTGACTTAGATTAAACGCTTATTTAAACTTTTTGAAAAAATAATCAATTACGAATTGCATTTTGCAAAGTCGGTCAGCATTATCCGATTTATGGTTGTTGTCGGAAAAATGTAAAAATAATCATATTTGTCTGAATCGGTTGCGGGACATCGTTTTGCGAAATATTGGTGTGTCTATCAACGGATTCTTTGACCAGTAATCATCGATCCTAGATTGTTTTTTTTTAAATTTTATTTCTTTTTTTTTACAATTCCCATAAGGAGGAAGCCCCAATCATTTTATGAGTTCGGGTCCCGTAACGTCGACAAATTTGGCAGTTTTTTAAATCCAGTTTCCTTCTATTGCAATTTTGACTGTAATACTTGTTGGTTTCTTTGTAAATATATTCAAATAGATTGTTCCCAATATATAAGTCTACGATATCCACGACGCTCTGTGTATCTTTGAGAAATATGTGTGGACCCGGAGATCCTTCAAATTTATTATTGGTCCTTAGTAAATCATAGTTTGTCTTCTTCGCCTGATTCATACGAATCCGATGGCAACCGTAGCGTTCACGGAATTCTTCTTGGCCGTATTTCACTATCTTCCGACGGTTCTGCTTCACTTTCATTTTTTTGATATCCAGTGTCTTCTTCCCAATCGGCCAAGCCGTCCGGAACGTCAAATAAGACGTCCGCGCATTCTTCGTAAATAATCGTATAGTCTCTTTCGTCTGCCATGACGAAAGAGCACAAGTACTTATAAAAACAAAAAAACTTGTTGACGTGTGTGACTTATTGTTACCTAAACAAAAGACCAACAGAATGTAAAAGATATTAAAGTGCTGACGCTGCCAACTGCTCGATACTATGGTCACGATGGCACTGTGGTGTCGCCGGCCGCTGACTGCTATTTAGCGCACGACACCACTGTGGTGTCACAGGGCGGCAAAGTGTTAAGTTTCCTTTAGCCCGCTCAAGGCAGCCTTCACCGGACACTTCGTTCCAGCGGGCTGCACTTGGGGTTCGCCGCTTGCGGTGACCCAGGCAGGCACCGGCTGTACCGCGACGCCGCGGCAGAGAGCGACCGCGGCGCGTGTACAGAACTTACAAACACCGACGAGGGAGATGATCTGTCCCCTCCCGCTCACCACCCTATTTCGTCATCAACTGTCGTACCGCGATGACGGTAGCCAACTACTCGTGAAGTTCGACGATATTGGCGTGCCGTCCAGGTATGCCCTATTCAGTCGGAATGTCTGGAATGCTGGTGTCCTGATACTGGAGAGAATTACAATCTCCAGGTTCTCCCATCCGCGTCAGAGGCAGGCTATGCCCGCGAAAGACAAAAGTCTCGAGTTCAAGTCTCCCTCCAGCACACAGTTTTAATTTGCCAGGAAGTTTCATATCAGCGCACATTCCGCTCCAGGGCGAAAATTTAATTCTGGAAACATCCGCTAGAGTGTGGCTAAGCCAGGTTTCCACAATATCCTTTCTTCCAGGAATGCTAGCTCTGCAAGGTCTGCACGAGAGCTTCTCCGAAATTTGGTCGGCAGGAGACAAGGTACTGGCTGAATTAAAGCTGTGAGGACGGGTCGTGAGTCGTGCTTGTATAGCTCAGATGGTAGAGCACTCGTTCGTGAATGGCAAAGGTCCCGAGTTCGAGTCTCGGTCCGACAAACAGTATTGTCCTGCCAGGAAATTTCATATCAGTACACACTCCGCTGCAGAGTGAAAATTTGGTGTTTAACGCTGTGACTGGTGATTATGCCTAGGTAGTCATCTCTCCCAGTACTGGCTGTTGTTGTACGTAGCGTGCAGGTAATCTGCAACAGACTTGTACCAGACGTCACTTCGCTGCAATCAGGACATCGGGTGCGGACGTCACGTATGCCATCGATCATTCTGACTGACTGCCTTACGATCTAAGCTGCTGGGGTATTTATGGAGCGAAGATGCGGCTAATGTCTACCCAACGTCATTCGTCATGACTGCATAGGGCCTGCTATTAAGAAGGTATCAGCGGTTTTCCATCTGCCGCGATTATTATCTGGTACCATTTGTGGTGTCCATCTTAGCCTTTCTTTCGTCACGTAGTGAAGCTCACGGACACTGTTCGGCAGCTCTGGCCGACTACATTCTGCTGATATGAAGATGGTATATGTGCTTTCGGACATGTCCGAAAGGACAGCTACCATCTTCATATAGTTAAGCCTAACGGGCCATTGACCTTCTTCTTCTGTGTGGGTGCACAAGTGTTGCCCGAACTCTTACGGGACTCGGTAAGATTGTCTGCCGCGAGTAATGAGTGTAATGAGCAGGGGCTCTACGAATGTAGTGTGTGGACGTTAATTTGAGAATGTGGGTCTCACGGGCAGCGTGTAAGGGATAAATCCCTGCAGCTGCACTATCCTCTGTGCCCTCGGTGGCTCAGATGGATAGAGCGTCAGAAATGTAAGCAGGTGATCCTGGGTTCGAGTCCCGGTCGGTCACACTTTTTCAACTGTCGCCGTTGATGTATAACAACGCCTGTCGACAGCATAGGGTCTTGATTTAATTATCATTACATTTTGCTGAAGTCTGCTGCCTGGCTCCCCAGAAAGGCAGAAGTTGGGGTTTGCACCGACCCATTCTCGGTGGCGAAATTCTTTCACTGCGCCCGCATCATGTCGACATTGCGGCAGAGCAGCGACATAGCTTCGCTCTGGGATTTCGAAAATTTTACCCATTTTACTGACCTATTCAATTTGGAAATTTGTGGTAAGTTTCCATGCGACCAAACTGCTGAGGTCATCGGTCCGTAGGCTTACGCACTAGTTAATCTAACGTAATCTGACATACGCTAGGGACAACCCACATACCCATGACCGAGGGAGGACTCGAACCTCCGACGGGGAGAGCAGTACGGACCGTGGCGCCTCAGACAGCGCGGCTGCCCTATAGAAGGCTGGTATTCCACAGTCATATTCACGTCTCGCTTTCTGGAACAGCTCTGTTAGGATATGGATTTTAACCGTCACTGTGTTTCTGTTGTGGAAATGGGAAAGTACTTACAAAATGCGGTATAGAAAAACCGCTGAGGCTGTGTGATGCACCACATCCGAACAGGCACAAATCTTCTAGTGGAGTGACTTTCAGAATGTGAGAAACCTACAGCAGAGACGAAGACGCGATTTGAGTTGGCGGCAATTTCCGACTACAGATCCAACTTTTAAGTGTGCGAAAAGTGTGATTCTCTTTGATTTCCTCCAGCAAGGGACTATGAATGCAGTATGATACTGTGTCCTCACGTTATGCTGGTCCGCCATTCGACGAAAGAGAACAGAGTTCTTGAGTGGACGTGTTGTGCTCTTGGACGACGACGCAAAGCCACACACAGCTGGGCTCACATAGGATCACACGCGTTGTTTCGGATGGGGCTGGATCACCAGGCCTACAGCCAGGATCTTGCTTCATTGGATTTTCACCTGTTCCTTGCATTGAAGGCCGCACTCTTGCAGTGTCACTTCCAAACCAGTGCTGAAGTAGAGCACGCTGTGTTCCAATTCCCTGCACCGCGCGACGCCGACATTTACCAGACTAGTTTCTTCAAACTAACTGCACCCAGCGACAAATATTCCAACATTGGTGGTGGCCATGTCTCAAAATATGGCAACGTGCATAGTTCATGATACCATGGTGTATTTGTTTTGGAAATAAAATTTCCATTTGTAAAACAATGACGGATCTTACTTTCGGAGTTTTTGTAAAATGAAGAAACTCCACAACAGTTCTGCGGTTTCTTCATTTCCCAAAATAGACTTACACAGTTCCGGCTGCCCCATAAGGTGACCTCTTTCGGAACTTAATGATCTATTAAACGAAGAAGATGGATTATGTTCTAATGTCTCTTCGACAAAAAAAGGCATTAAAAACGAAGCATATATTCAGATTGGGTTAAGTCCGTTTCTTCTAGAAAGCAACCATCTCACATTTGTCTTAGTCTACGTAACGAAACAGTTTAAAATCTGACAGTGAAGTGTAATGAGGTTTTTTAATCTACATCCCACAAACGTGACCAACGTGACATTGAGTGAACAGAAAACACAGCAGTGAGGACCAACACAGACGAAGTTAAGCAGTTTTGTTGCCTTTGAAACAAAAGAGCATCTGCCACAGGTAGCACGATAGAAGGAGACCAGCAACGGCAAAGAGGGAATTTCTGGCCAGAAGAAGTGTACTAGTATCAAACATATCACATAATTACAAGGCGAAAATTCTGACAATGTATGTTTTGGGGCTCGTCATTCCATGGTAGTGCAAATCATGGACTGAGGGAAAACTGGAAAAGAGGAGAAACGAAGCGTTTAGGATGTGGTGCAACAGAAGGATACTAAAAATTAGATTGGCTGGTAAGATAAGAAATGAGGAATTTCTCCACAGAATTGGCAACAGGAGCATACGGAAAACTGTGACAAGGAGAAGGAATAAGGCCTTGGCACATGTAATAAGACATCGAGAAACAACCGCTGTTGTACCAGAGGAAGCTGCAGCAGAGAGTAAAAACTGTAGGGGATAGCATAATAGAATATATGCAACAAATAAAAGAGGATCAAGGATTTAACTGACTTAGTATCTTAAATTTTTTACACCGCCACAGGACCAGATACCTTGAAAGATTCGTGTAAGCAAAATGCCACTACTCTGCTTTATATAGGAACATTTCATAGATTAATTTGACTTTTATTGTAGGAGAATCTTAGACAAATGCATTGTCTACAGTTTATGTCATGAAGAAATTTTATTTAGAAAAGATTGTTCGTCAAGGTATTTTTAATGTATCGACTTACTGTAATGTATGGCTCTAGTGAGACATAATTTTCCATAGCACGAGTTTGTCAGTCAAGTTGTTCAACGCATCGATTGCAAAGACGTGAGCTTCCACTAATACATTTGTAATGCTTGGCTACATGAAATGATCTACATGTACATCTCCATCTACATTTCTTTGAGTACTAAGAAAAGCACTGTTGAGTAAAAGAGCACACGGTAGACATAACAGCAATAACAAGGAGAAAGAGTTTTAGTCGAGTCTTGGGCGAGATGTGACGTAGCTGAGCAGCTCTGGACACAGCAAGTGTCTGCCTTCTGAAGATGAGAAATTTTGAGAAGTGGAAAATAGCTAACAACTGAATTATTGGGGCAAAGATTGGTGGAAGTTTATTTTGACGCAAAAACGACTCAGTAATCAAAAGGTGTAAGTCACGTTGCTTTGTGTGCGTATAGCAATTATTGCAGTGTGTTAATTTTCATTCTTCAGTGTTTAGAAGTAAAACTGATAGCTGTTTTAATATTTCAGTAATGTTTAGGAGCTGTGATAGGGTTGAAAAGAATAAGTAACTTTTTTAAAAGGGATTTAGCAGTTTGCAATTCTGAGAAAATTGAATAAGTTCTGATTTCATTGTATTAGTCATTTATAGTCATACTCTCCCTTTCCTAAAATGAGATGCAACTGGAACACATTTCGAATGCATCATGTAATAAGAGCATTGTTATGAAATGAACAGAACGAGTGGATAAAGTGTTTGTTGTCTTTCTTGACATGCGGTTAATTACACTACGCAGCACAGCGCTTTTCCCTTTCGGGTTTTTATGTCGCAACAGCATGGTCGTTGGCAGCTACGCCGATACAGAGCAGAACCGAACCTCCGTCGCATGTAAGACATTGTCAGGCCCTAACTACAAAACTCATTTGGAAGGAGATCTAATTGTGGTGCAGTGAAATAAATTAGACATGAACACAATCCCGATACTTAATGTATAGCTACTGCGAGTGAGCATATACGTGACAGGGTTAGTTCATTTAATACTGTCATTGCTCTAAGTTCCTTTCATTACAAATTTACAAATTAAATAATTTTCATTTTATTAGATACTTACCACACTTTCTCATCATTAAATTTTCTGTTAGTTACTTTGAACATCAGTATTTAACTTAAATGTCAGTTTGATACCTCTACTTCTTCCTGAGAAAACGAGGTCTCAACATACGAATAGACAGATGGACAACAAAGTGTGGGTAATCTGGTAGAAACTACGGGGTGACCAAAAAGTCAGTATAAATCTGAAAACTGAATAAATCACGGAAAAATGTAGATAGAGTGGTATAAATTTACACACATGCTTGGAATGACTTGGCATTTTATTAGAACTAAAAAAATATAAAAGTTCAAAAAATGTCCGACAGATGGCGCTTCATCTGATCAGAATAGCAATAATTAGCATAAAGCAAAGAAAGACAAAGCAAAGATGATGTTCTTTACAGGAAATGCTCAATATGTCCGCCATCATGCCTCAACAACAGCTGTAGTCGAGGAATAATGTTGTGAACAGCACTGTAAAGCGTGCCCCGAGTTATGGTGAGGCATTGGGGTCGGATGTTGTCTTTCAACATCCCTAGAATTGTCGGTCGATCACGATACACTGGCGACTTCAGGTAACGCCAAAGCCAATAATAGCACAGACTGAGGGTCTGGGGACCTGGGAGGCCAAGCATGAAGAAAGTGGCGGCTAAGCACACGATCATCACCAAACGACGCGCGCAAGAGATCTTTCACGCGCCTAGCAACATGGGGTGGAGCACCATCCTGCACAAACGTAGTACGTTCCAGTAGGTGTTTATCAGCTAGGCTGGGAATGATACGATTCTGTAACATATCAGCGTACCTCTCACCCGTCACGGTAGCAGTTAAAAAACGTTTTGCTGTCCAGCGCCATCTGTCGGACATATTGTGAATTTTTTTTGGTTCTAATAAAACCCCATGTCTTTCCAAGCATGTGTGTCAATTTTTACCTCTCTATCTACATTATTCCGTGGTTTATTAAGTTTTTAAATTCATACTGACTTTTTAATCACCCGGTATATTGTCTTACGCTGTTTAACAACTCACAGAGCGGGTAGGATAAGACACTTCAGCGAGACACCCCGAAACGGGAGTGTGAAATCCTTCTGGAAGGCAAAATATTTTCGAGACACTGTTCCTCGAAAGCAGACCGACCAAAGAATAGTATTGGTTACTGTAAATGACAAAACATGCAGTGACGGAGTGAATCAGTGGGAAGAGAACTGTAAGGGGGCGTAAGGAGAGCTGTGTGTAAACGAAAGTCTTGCCTTGAACTTCGAGTCGATACCCGATAAATGGCGCTGCCTGTACAGCTGCTACCGTGTTGGCTCTGCAGGAAATTGGCACGTCGCCCGGGAGAATTCGCACCAATTCCCCGTAACGCGGCGCCATCCGTCAGGCGCGGCCGGTGGGACAGAATGTAGCCATCCACTTGCCCGGAATCCGCGGCCTTCCGGTCTCGCCTCGGGACCGCTTTGTCTCCGGCGAAGAGAAAACAGGCCAGGCAGAGCAAAGCTTGCGGCGGCGGTGGCGGCGACGGGGTTATTGGTTTCGGCAAATCATTTATCGCGCCGATCTAAACGCTGCTGCCTGCAGGTGACTCAAAACACTGGCGAGGCGTGGGCGGCTCCGAGCCACATATATATATAGGCGCCGGCTGGCGACAGCAGGCCGCCGTCGTATTATAGTCTTCGCGCCACAGTCTCCCCACCAGGGGCGGTCCGCGAGAGGGAGCGGAGGGGGTCGGGAAGGGTGTGGGGGAGGGGGAGGGGAAGGGGGAATGTGGGGGAGATGACGGCAGAGTTTCGCCGAGAAGAGGAGGAAGCAGACCCGCCGAACTTCCTGCTACTTCGACGTCTCAAACGAGGCGTCCTCTGAAGACCTCTGTGCCGATGAACTAGGGTCTTCCGAAGCAACTACAAGTAACGTAATACGTCCGATTACTCTCGCCCATCTCCTTCGTAAACTGCCTCTAGGCCTTTCCCAAGGAGCTATTTACAATCTCCGTTATTTGCCGTACGGCAGCGCTATTACGTAGATGCTCCTAAGCAGTAGACTCCTCTGCCAATTTCAGAAGAAAAAATTCAGAATTTGTTGTGGAACATCGTGGAATACTCTCACTTCAAATATCGTCTTGAGATATCTTTCAGCTCATGAGGTATAAGTTCCCTATTAGCCTGTAATGTTCCCACGAGAGTTAGATTCTGATTCCTCCATAGACCTTCGGTCCAATCAGTTGATGTGTCTGTGGTGACATTTCGCCCTGAATTATGTATAGGAACCAACAGGTGTTTTATCACAGCTACAGCGTAATTTGATTGTTGAGTACCATCATTTCTTTTTCCAGCATAAGGCTCCATGTGTCTTAAGCAGACTTGACAAAACAGAGTTTAGAGCAGTTGTGTTGTGTTTTGGTGCAACTGAAAAATGGATATTCATATGGTTTTATGCACCAAATCTAACACTAGTCACACGAAACATAAAACTGTGTATTTCTCTTTGTACATAAGTTACTTGTATTAAAAAACGGAAAAGGTGTTCTGATACTACAGAACTATGTTGCAAACCTAACGAATGCAGAAAAAAATAATAATATACTAAGAACGTTTTAAGGGACAATGCGAAATTTTTTGTTTCAGGTGCCATTAATAAAGAGGCACTACGTTTCATTAGTGATAATACGCATACAGAAACACAGCGAAAATATTTTAACTAATAGAGCTGTGGTCAACAAAATCATTTCTCGTATCTTTTGAATTTATTGAAAGACAATAACAAAACTAAATTCAAAAAAAATCTCTGTGTATTGACCTCTGTTTCGTGAATACCACTCTTATTGTGATCATATGTAGCAAAGTTTATAGTAATATACCCTGCGGTGTTGCGTGAAAAACAACAACATCCTCAACAGGTCTTTCTGTTTGCAATTGATAACACAGGTGGTCTTTCAGATGAAATGCGGCGTGGCATGTATGGCTCGTTGTCTTTCTTCTTCTGAATACACTGACGAGTTTCCATTCTTCTGTTTTCGAGGAAAAATTTTTAATAGCTGGATCGATGAATAGAAGACGGAGTAGTAGGAGGTATTTTGATCTCAGTGCTTTTGAAGATTTCACATGGCTGCATTGATAAAAATGATGCAGTAGCACACTTAACGGCAAATACGTCTGCTGTATGCATTGTAATTACATGGAATGACTCAACAGTCTTGAGTAAATCTTGCGAAACAATGACACTGTCCGTCCCTCCTCGTTTCTTTATAATTGGAATTCCAGAGGCGAACACCGCTTCACACATAGCCCATGCAGCATCCACTAATGCCAGTTTCTAGCACTTCACCATGATTCGGTACGGAGATAGATTCTAGGGACATGCAACAATGAATTGAGAACGCAGTACCTATGTAAACGCGTTTCTTGTAGAAATGGCAATATGCCTTTGCCTCAGACTGCCATGCTCGTGAAAGCCAATTAAATGCCTCCTAACATTTGGCGGAAATTACAGGGCGGCCAATTTACCCACCAATGCTGTAAAGTTATTAGTCTTCAAAGAACTGCCATCCATTAGATCGGAGCGCTGTAATCAGCCACGGTCGTACCTCCGTTGGTACGTAGGTGTGATGAGCTGCGTTATTTTATGCCGCTTGTTTCACAGGGTTGTAACCTTCCAGATTTTCAGCACCGCTGTGAAGTTAATTTTTAGGATCCTCAGTGCTGTTGCTTTATCTCTCATCCAATGAAAAACGTGGTTTTTTAAAAAATAATTATTCTCCGCAAACACAGACTGTGTGCCGCATTAGGATGAAGCAAGAACATGCGTTTTTCCAAACATAACATAAACGGGAAGGATGATCCTATTACCTGTAGGAAGTTTCCTATACAGCCGATGTCCGTCACATCGTTTTGACTTGTAAAAGATTCAGAAATAGCACGAAGACGAGTAAAAGAAACTTCGAGTTCGCAATCACCATTACAGTGCGTCTTTCACCACGTGCAAACAGTTTACATCATTCAAGGATCCTATTTGTCTCAGGCAAACATTGTATTACACGTTATTAAATGATATGACAGTATTAAAAAGGTAAACCATCTAAGAATGGATGGATAAGCACTCCACTGATTTTTATTGCTATCAAAAGTCCATTTTTCTACAGATATCTCTAATATTGTACTTTAATTAGGTAATTGCACCTCCTCTCTTAATATATATGTTACGGTATCATTGAAACTCAAAGAGGCATGTTCTATTGTTCGATTGGCTGAGGCCAATATAGACGTAAATGATAAATGTGATGATGGTTACAGGAAATAGTGGACAAAATAATGGTTCACAATCGTACGCCACGGCTGACCAAGTAAAGCGAGGTTGCTTGAATATAAATTCCGTGATGGATAGCATACTCAGGATGGATAGCATATTCTGCAGAGACGTACTCAGGCATCACGCTGTTATACATGTTTCACATAATAATCGCCTTAGCAGTTTAACATAAATTAAGCAGTTTAACCAAAGTTAAATAAACGAAATACTTCGCGGCCATTCCAGCGTGGGTAGGGTCAGGGCAGTAACACATTTAGAGTTCGGAGAAAATAACAGTTATGGATTGCTGTGTGTAGTGGGGTAAGATTTGCCTTCTTCGCACTGGGCGTATGTACTTCTTTGTTTTATGTTTTGGTTCAAAAAAATCATTATCTCTCTGGTACAGATATTAAACAAGATACTCGTTTCCTAACTTCGTACATTGTTCTCTTGCTGCAGAAATCGACGTAACTAAGCCAGTTCAGTGATTTGTTCCTCATCACACCACAATCTGTCGGTTACAAGACTTACACCACTCCTTCAGCCTAGTAGACAACGCTCTGCTCCTATTATTAGGCTCGTGCATATAAGTTCATAGCAGTTTTGTTTTGCATGCTGTTATTCCAATAGCTATGGGCTATTGTCCCTTTTTTATTTCACAGTTGCTATTTGAGTTGACGTATTGTCATTTTGTCATTTGGAGATAAAGAGTGCAGCTGTGGATGCTAGAAAAGTGTCAAGTGGAGTGATCGGAACATTTCCGACTTATTTTTCTGTTTGAGTTCTTTAGAGGGGTGAGAGCAGCGAAGACAACCAGAAACATTTGTGTCGTGTATGGCGATAATGCCTTTGGACAGAGCACAGCAATACCATGGTTTTCACATCTTAAGGAGGATCGTTTTGATATTAGTAACACTTCACCTTCAGGAAGACTTTTCAGGTTTGACGAAAATGGTTTAAATATATTAATTCACAACGATCCACGTCAGTATACTTGAGAGCTGGCAAATATGATGAACTGTTATTATTCCACTACCGTGCGACATTTATATATAATGGGGAAGGTTCAAAATTCGGTTGTGTGGATACCGCATGCTCTAAGTCGAATCACAAATATCGGCGGTAGGCTATACGTGCATCTCTGCTTGTTCTTCATCCGGTGGCTCGTGAACACCGACCGTTCTTGTCCTGTATCGTTACTGGTGACGAGAAATGGTGTCTTCGTGTTAACATAAGGAAAATAAAACAGTGGTTGAGCCCAAACGAAGGAGCAACTCCCTGTACAGAGATGTGCGCACATTCTCGACGGTGTGGAGTACTACCAATGGCTCCCCCGAGGTCGACCCACCACTGCTTACATTTACTGTGGACAAGTGAAGCGTACTGAGGACGCAGTCCAAGAACAACGACCAGGAGGACTGCACGAAGTCATGCTACTACACAACAACCCCCACCTGCATTTTGCTAGACTGACAGAAAACGTTATACAGTGGTTGATCTTGCGCTCTCATCGACCATCCTTCAAAGAACTTCCTTTCCGGATGAAAAAGAGATACACTCCTGGAAATGGAAAAAAGAACACATTGACACCGGAGTGTCAGACCCACCATACTTGCTCCGGACACTGCGAGAGGACTGTACAAGCAATGATCACACGCACGGCACAGCGGACACACCAGGAACCGCGGTGTTGGCCGTCGAATGGCGCTAGCTGCGCAGCATTTGTGCACCCCCGCCGTCAGTGTCAGCCAGTTTGCCGTGGCATACGGAGCTCCATCGCAGTCTTTAACACTGGTAGCATGCCGCGCCAGCGTGGACGTCAATCGTATGTGTAGTTGACGGACTTCGAGCGAGGGTGTATAGTGGGCATGCGGGAGGCCGGGTGGACGTACCGCCGAATTGCTCAACACGTGGGGCGTGAGGTCTCCACAGTACATCGATGTTGTCGCCAGTGGTCGGCGAAAGGTGCAAGTGCCCGTCGACCTGGGACCGGACCGCAGCGACGCACGGATGCACGCCAAGACCGTAAGATCCTACGTCGTGCCGTAGGGGACCGCACCGCCACTTCCCAGCATATTAGGGACGCTGTTGCTCCTGGGGTATCGGCGAGGACCATTCGCAACCGTCTCCATGAAGCTGGGCTACGGTCCCGCACACCGTTAGGCCGTCTTCCGCTCACGCCCCAACATCGTGCAGCCCGCCTCCAGTGGTGTCGCGACAGGTGTGAATGGAGGGACGAATGGAGACGTGTCGTCTTCAGCGATGAGAGTCGCTTCTGCCTTGGTGCCAATGATGGTCGTATGCGTGTTTGGCGCCGTGCAGGTGAGCGCCACAATCAGGACTGCATACGACCGAGGCACACAGGGCCAACACCCGGCATCATGGTGTGGGGAGCGATCTCCTACACTGGCCGTATACCCCTGGTGATCGTCGAGGGGACACTGAATAGTGCACGGTACATCCAAACCGGAACCCATCGTTCTACCATTCCTAGACCGGCAAGGGAACTTGCTGTTCCAACAGGACAATGCACGTCCGCATGTATCCCGTGCCACCCAACGTGCTCGAGAAGGTGTAAGTCAACTACCCTGGCCAGCAAGATCTCCG
This sequence comes from Schistocerca gregaria, assembly GCF_023897955.1. Classification (NCBI taxonomy): domain Eukaryota; kingdom Metazoa; phylum Arthropoda; class Insecta; order Orthoptera; family Acrididae; genus Schistocerca; species Schistocerca gregaria. Next base: position 12,329,864 of record NC_064925.1, on the reverse strand, counting down.
GATCTGTCCCCTATCGAGCATGTTTGGGACTGAATGAAGCGTCGTCTCACGCGGTCTGCACGTCCAGCACGAACGCTGGTCCAACTGAGGCGCCAGGTGGAAATGGCATGGCAAGCCGTTCCACAGGACTACATCCAGCATCTCTACGATCGTCTCCATGGGAAAATAGCAGCCTGCATTGCTGCGAAAGGTAGATCTACACTGTACTAGTGCCGACATTGTGCATGCTCTGTTGCCTGTGTCTATGTGCCTGTGGTTCTGTCAGTGTGATCACGTGATGTATCTGACCCCAGGAATGTGTCAATAAATTTTCTCCTTCCTGGGACAATGAATTCACGGTGTTCTTATTTCAATTTCCAGGAGTGTATTTTGACCTTTCTTATTCTCTAAGCCGCGCTGGATTAGCCGAGCGGTCTTCGGCGCTGCAGTCCTGGACTGATCGGTTGGTCCCGGCGGAGGTTCGAGTCCTTCCTCGGGCATGAGTGTGTGTGTTTGTCCTAGGGATAATTTAGGTTAAGTAGTGTGTACGTTTAGGGACTGATGACCTTAGCAGTTAAATCCCATAATATTTCACACACTTTTGAACATTTTTGCTCTGTATCGAACATCCTTCAAGGCCGGCCGTAGTGGCCGAGCAGTTCTAGGTGCTACAGCCTGGAACTGCGCGACAGCTACGGTGGCAGGTCCGAATCCTGCCTCGGGCATGGATGTGTGTGATGTCCTTAGGTTAGTTAGGTTTAAGTAGTTCTAACTTCTAGTGCTCAGAGCCATTTTGAACCATCCTTGAAGGAGCTTCCTTTCCGAATGAAAATGAGATCCGAACATGGTTCGAGAGTTCTTCGGCTCAAAACCAGGTGATTCCTACAGTTGTGGAATCAAAAAGCTACCCCATTGCTGGCAGACGTGAATGAGAATGTATTTTTGATGACTATAGTCTGTGTTACGTGTATCTGTTACTTTTAAACTTATGGAAAAACGCTACGAACTTACGCACCAACCCAATACATCTCTTGGCCTTCACTGCCTGCAAGTCCAATTAGTGAACTACCTATACTCCACAAAAGGAAATCCTCCCCACCTGCACCTCTAAAAAAGTGTATCTCAATGTCGGGTGGTTACGAGACGGCAATGCTCTTATCCATGGAAGCTGTAATGCTTGCCATTAACACAGCAAAATCAGAATGGTGAGAAAATAGCTAAACTTTACTTGTTGTGCATACGCACTGTATCATGAGCAATGCAGGATTAAATTTGATGGTGACTTGGTGGAACAGAGGAGGTGCATTTTACCGGACAGAGCTGCCACCTCCTGCAGCCACCATGGCACTAAAATGACTGGGCTTTGTGAGCAGTTCAGCTTGTTTTACAGGTAAGATTTAGTCATTCCGTGGTGATTCAGCTCTATGCTAATCAACCATAGTGGCTGGCGAGTGGTGGCATGCCATGACCAGATGTTCTCAGTAGATGAGAGATTTTGAGAAGTACTTCGACAGAGCAACAATCGAAAAAGCTCATTGTATCAAAGTAGACCCGATTTCTGATCGAGAAATCATCTACATAATATTTCTTCACTAGACAGATTGATTTACTGCCGTGTAAGTTGTACGACTGAGCTGTAATTAGTGCACCAAAACTACTGCAGGCTACCGTAAGAGTATTGTAAGTAGGTGCAGAGTTCGGTAGTTTTCCGTGTACCTTTGGCCAATTAAGATTATAACCGCTTTACCTGTACGTTAGATGTCATAGATACCGTCGGTCATTACCTCATTTCAATTCTTTTGTTTTCGTATGCGATCATGTCTTATTAATTCCCCTAGAAATCGGAAGCAGTGAACCGTCTAGAAAGTGAGTATGAATATATAAAGGGTCACGTAACCTACGAAACATTTTTCTTCTACATAGTTATCCATTCCTTGTTACTTAATAATAAACAACATTTATAGCCAAATTGATACTTTCATTCTTTAACTAAATTTTTTTTCAAAATTATTGATCTTTGATGAGGAGCAGAGGAGTGTTGTAGCATAAAATATACAGATTTGTCACACAACGCTGAAACGCAGTTTCCTCAAAGAAGGTTAAAAAAAGAAATGCAAAACAAAAACATATCTTCAATGCTTCATTGAGCTTATTCAAAACATGTTTCTATTAATGCTAAACAACTTCCACCCTTATCAATTATAACAGGAAATCCTTGTCTATGATCATGATAAAGGACGTTCTATCGCTTATAAAATAACAGTAATTACACTGTTGTTGTTTTTTTTATTTTGTTTGTGCGTATAAACTGAACTTTCACCAAAAAAATTATGTTGGTTAGATAAAAGCGCAGAAATCACGTGAGCAACTAAAAATTTTTTTTAAATTATAAAATGCAGGTTATACTGTGTAAGGATACAAAATACACTATGGCTAACACTGAACGATGTGCGGTTCTAATTATGTGCAAAACAAACAAAAGTAAAGTTCCTCTCTCATGTAGTCATTTGTTTCCTTCACTACCAGTGCTACCAATAATACCGGTAATCCTACCACTTAAGTACTTGATTTATGTATCGTACTAAATTACCGAACCATAGATTCTGATTTGCGCAATTTTAATTGCAATAATAATCATTTCCATTCCGAGTCATCAAGTAAATATAATGTAAATATTATGTGCGATACATTCCGGCCTTGTTGTTTAGCAGTTTCAGTGAACAGCAGTGCGTAAAACACTGAGATTTGAATCCTTTTTCTGACAAAGGAGGTATGACTCGTCGAAATTTTATTGGCAGTCAAAATAAGCGAGAAAGGAAGCCGTGAAATCAATCTGCACTTGGCTGCTAGTCATTTTTACACGGAGCCTTATCGAAGGAAGTCAAAGATGTGAAACAAGCACTGGTAAGTAGCAAGTAGTCGTGACAGAAGTAGAACGCTTTTACAGTGGAAAAGGAAAAATAAATATAGAAGAAATTGCAGTGAGCAACTGCTTTTCTGTTACGTTTATGAAGTAATATCCCGTGTGCTAAGCCATAAAACTTAGGCCACCGATATTCATCGAAGATCTAGGACAATAACCCAATCGTCAAAGTTAATGAAATCAAATGAAGTGGAATTTCAGAGAGTTTAAACTTCTTTCTGTCGGTGACCGTAATTTACTGACGGAACTCTACTTGTAACGAAATCCAGGGACACAAACTATATCTATAGAGCAATAAATTTAGTACCCACGGAGTAAAATAACTCGAATCACTCAATGAAGTTAAATCTATTGTCTTCAGGCTAGTACTTGAAATTTGCGAGTTAAAGCTCAGTAGCGGAGATAAGTGCCAGCAACCTAATGTAAGTCTATAATCAGGGCGTCGATCTTAGGAGGAGAACTGAAATAAAACGTAATACTGGGTAACATAAAAAGGTGTAGACCCGCAAGGTGAATGTTTTTCCATATTTCTCAGATTTAAATTAACATAGATTGACTGTAACGTTCTTCTTATGAAGCATTCATTAAAAATTCAATGCTTACAATTTTAATTTGTTCACTATTGATATCGCTGAGATCCGATAGCACATGAAGAATTATAGAGGTTAAGACTAGGAAGTGTTCCTCACGATGACCTTGAAATCCGGTAGTGTGCGAGCGCCTGCTGTTCTACTAGAAACATTCGATCGTTGTACGATCGCTAGGTAGAGGCCTGAGCCGCGAGGCTGCTGCGATGAATGGTGGATTGTCCTGGTGAGCGTCTGATAGTTAACAGCATGAGAGCTTCTGGGAAGGTTAACATACTTGAGTTGCAGTGGGCAGAGAAGACAACTGTGATAACAATATATGCCACTGCACAATGTCCGCCTGCTTAGCTGAGTGGTGACGTGTTTGCCTACTACACACCTGGTTCGGAGATTTTCATCACAGACGTACAGGTCACCCAATGTGGCGTCGCCTGAAATAAGTCTTGTCAGACGGCGGTCGAATATCCTCGGATGATGCTTCCTGGCCAACAATGCCACATGATCATTCCATATTTCTCTGCACATAAGAAACTCAGTGACGGCTCTCCGCTTGGAACGCACCTCCGAGACAGACCACCTATCGGAACTCCGTGAAACTCTAGACGTTGATGTACGAATATTTCACGATGCCTCACAGTAGATCCCGCGTTCCTTTAAACCGTCCAAGAAAAAAATATCTTGCGTCGCTTACTGAGTGCTCTTCGTAAATATTGACACCAATACAGCGGACCGAGATTTAGCCATAATTCACCCACTGTTACACTACTGAGCATCACATTGGCTGTTGCGGGACTTCGATGAACGCTGGACCGAAATGTGGGGGATACCGGATTCAAGGAAAAATGGTTCCAATGGCTTTGAGCACTATAAGACTTAAGTTCTGAGGTCATCAGTCCCCTAGCACTACTTAAATCTAACCAACCTAAGGACATCACACACATCCATGCCCGAGGCAGGATTCAGACCTGCGACCTTAGCGATCGCGCGGTTCCAAACTGTAGCGCCTAGAACCACTCGGTCACCCAAGCCGGCCCAGAGACCAGACAGCAGAATTACAGGAACATGTGTAAGTAGGCTGTTTAGGTTTTCTTATTGGTAACGCCGCTTAGCGCTCGGTATGAGAAATAACTGGCTGTGCTGTGCGCAGTGTGTGTTTAGTTTGCATTGTTGTCTGCCATTGTAGTGTCGGGCAACGGCAGCTGGATGCTAACAGCGCGTAGCGTTGCGCAGTTGGAGGTGAGCCGCCAGCAGTGGTGGACGTGGGGAGAGAGATGGCGGAGTTTTGAAATTTGTAAGAATTGGTGTCCTGAACTGCAATATATATTATGACTAGTGAGATAAATACATTGTTTGTTCTCTATTAAAATATTTCATTTGCTAACTATGCCTATCAGTAGTTAGTGCCTTCAGTAGTTTGAATCTTTTATTTAGCTGGCAGTAGTGGCGTTCGCTGCATTGCAGTAGCTTGAGTAACGAAGATTTTTGTGAGGTAAGTGATTTGTGAAACGTATAGGTTAATGTTAGTCAGGGCCATTCTTTTGTAGGGATTTTTGAAAGTCAGATTGCTTTGCGCTAAAAATATTATGTGTCAGTTTAAGCACAGTCTTGTATAATTTTTCAAAGGGGACGTTTCATATGTCGACCCTTAGCCGAGGATACCTCACTGGAATCTTCTGATTTTTTTCTTGTAGTTTGTGTAGCCTTTGTTTATTGCTAGCGCGTAATCATAGAGAGAATTTCCTTTGTAGTTGCAGTCTTTCCTTGTTGTACAGTAAAACAGTTGTGGCATGCATGTAGATTTGCACAAAGTATTTCGCAGCTTCGCTTGCAATTAACTAGATATTATTTTCAGTGCTATGTTAATGTGTTCTCTTATTATTGCTCTTCAAATTGTGCTTTTATGTGTTATCGTGTGAAATATTGTGACAATAATGGCGTGTGAAAAACGTAACACTAGGCTCCAAAGTAAACTGAGAAATAATAGTGACAACGAGCGTCGCTTATCAGCACCACTGTATAGTGAATTAACAGACATTCGAAGTAGTAATTTGGTAATTGTGCATAGGGAAATTGAGCGGGCTGCAAATAATGGTGTAGGCAGTGAAACAATTAGTGAACAGGGAAGCATTATCGATCGATCGGTCGGCAACAGCTCGCCTCAGGATTCCGAAATGACAGGACACAATCTTGCAAATACTGCAGATTCAGATTTTGCGTCCTCACCGTTTTCTCAAATAAATCAAGACACATTTTTTGCTTTTCAAAATGCGAATATTGCCGGTTCAAATGCACTGCCGAAAAGCAATGAGGAACATGTTTCAGACACCAGTGCACTGTTATTACAGTTAATGCAACAAATGGGACAAAGGCTACAAAAGTTAGACACAACGCTTGAACAAAATCAGAAACAAATGGGACAAAATCTTCAAATGTTAGACACAATGGAACAAAATCAGAAACAAACACAACAAAAGCTTCAAAAGTTAGACACAATGGAACAAAATCTGAGACAAACACAGCAACAGTTAGACACAATGGAACATAATCTTCAAAAGTTAGACACAATGGAACAAAATCGGAGACAAACACAGCAACAGTTGGACACAATGGAAAACAATCTTCGGAAGTTAGACACCACACTTGAACAAACACGTGAAGATTTAACTACTGAGTTACATAACATTGGATCGAAATGTCAAAAAATCTGTAATGACGTAAAAACACAAATTTGTGAGCATTTTCAACCTATTTTTTCGCGGCATGAAAACTCATTACAGAATCACGGGAAGAGGGACATAAAAATACGGAACTGCCACAAAATAACAACACAGGGCACTTTGGAGATTATGAAAGAAATTGGCAAAGTACACCGAATTTTGAGATGGAACCACAGAAACGACGTAACAATGACCGATATGCGACCCGCCGACACGATGACTTTGACTATAAGCTGTTCATTAGTACACGTAAATTCAAAACATTTAAGAATTCTGGCAACGACATTCATCCACAAACGTGGCTCCATCAATTCTCTCATTGTTTTCCTCCCAACTGGTCACTAGAGCACAGATTAGAATTTATGTGTGGCTACTTAGAGAATGAACCAGCTGTAAGAATGCGATCGGTCATTCACGATTGCCACAGTGAAGGAGAATTTTACCATGCCTTCCTCTCAGCATATTGGTCCCAAGCCACACAAGACCGAGTAAAACATCGCATCATGATGATGAAACATTTCGAACAATCTGAATTTTCAGGTCTTGTCAAATATTTTGAAGACATGTTGCATAAGAACCATTATCTTTCAAACCCATACAGCCCATCAGAACTCATCCGCATTTGCTTAATCAAATTGCCTGAACATTTTAGGAATATTATTTTGGCAGGGCGTTGCAAAGACGACATTGAAGCTTTTCAGGGACTCTTACAAGAATTAGAAATTGACACAGACAGTCGCGGGATGCGTAAACAGGAAAACAATCACTACAGGTCACATCCGTCGCAATTCCGCGATGAAAGAAACAATAACTGGACACGACAAGTCTATTCTTATAACGCAAATCGTGACCAAAACAGACACCACCCATATGACAACCACTGGCGGAGTAATAATAGTTACAGAGAAAGATCGCATTTCCGTAGTAATGAATATCACAGAGACAATCAGAGAAACAGACAATACGGGAACCAAAATAATTATTATCAAGGGAGACAGAATAACTGAAGACGCAACGGTCCAGCGCGCAGTTACTATTCAGGGAGAAATTCTCCACCACTTAACCGACAAGAAAGAAACTTCAGGAACTACCGACATGACGACAGACGATATAATCATAACGACCGACCCGAATTTCATCAGAACTGGCGGGATTCAAACAGAGCTGGGCCCTCTCAGCAAGGTGAATTTGTAGATGTTAGGTCTCCTAATCCCAATAACGGCGCGCGCCAACAAAGAGACAGACAATGACTCGCACCACAGGCAGCCGCGCGCGCCGGCTGGCTCTGAGAAAAATAAAATAGACGCTAACCTTGAGAAAAATTCCAGTATTCTTTACCGACGCATAACGCATGATAATTGCGTTCAAGTTAACTCTGAGCGCTAGGAAGAGTAAAGGCTTACACCACATTTCACATGTAAAACCGTTTATTGAAATATAATCTGCTTTTTAACTTTGTCTTTGCCATAAAATTTTGCACTTCACGCTACTAGTACAATTTGTCAGACTTAGAATCTGTTAACATGCAACAATGTTTGAAGTTAAATATTCAGGCGAGAACCATGAGAACGTATTTAAACAGAAATTACGAATGCATTGTTATTGTGAACAGACGACACAGTGTTATTGTGTTTATACATTCTTGCTTGTTAGTTGCACGATTACGTAACGACTATAAGGCTCACATACTCAGAACATTTACCAGTACTGCTAATGAGATTTTAATGCAATATTTTGGTTTACTTGAAAATAAATTCTGGATTTAAAGTACTTACTGTGATATACCAGATGACACAGTGGTCAGTTTATGTGACAGCTACACGATTTTATCACGACACTACTAATGAGTGACAATTTGCAATGTTGCTTTTGCAGTTTATCTGTTTTATATCTGCACAGTTTTTCTGACTTTTTCTGGAAAGTAAAACATGTTTTATTAGCAACTTTTGTGGTATAGCTACAAGGAGACAGTCTTTTCCGTAGCACAACAATACGTTACAGCACAGTACTTTCTTCATCACGGCAATAAGCGTAATAACTAAGATATCTATACCCAAAGTATTTCACTTTTGTTTATCATGAGGTCAGTACATTGACTTCTGCAGAACTTAGCTATCGGAGGACGATAACTACGACAATTCCACAGAGATTATCTTACAACATGACGCACAGTTTAGCGCTACAGTACACGTGTTTGAGTGATTAATTTTGTACTTAAAACATTTATTTTTAAAGATATTTGAAATGCAACGTTACAAAGGTTTTCCGTGATACATTTCATTCCATTGCTGTAACCTGTAACATCTGAGGATACAATTACGTTAATCCTCAGGGGGGTACACGCTTACTTTGTGTACCATGTGTTTGGCAAGCACAAGGAGCCCTAGCTAATATGGTATTTGTTTATACAACTTTACACATCGGTACCATATTTCTCTAACACATAAATTACACAGCTATCTGATCATTTAACTGAGAGAGACAAACATTTACTTTACTACACCAGTGACAGATGTTTACGTAATTACACCATTGGATAACTTCACACTTACGAAGTTGTATTTTGTCTGTACTTTGCGAACTGTTCATATTTTTTCGGAACCATTGTGACACTATGAGAGCTTTGAATGACATATTTGGTATGGGATCATGATTTTTAAAGTACGTTTGAGGCAGATGACACTTTTGACATGAGCAGAGAATTTTTTTTTAGGTTTTGGAATTATTGGAGGAAGCTACGGAGATTCTGAGAATTTGACTGTGGTGTTATGATGTTATTATTACGACGACGATGTGAATTATGCTGTTGCAGTATGTTTATGATCAATAAGCTGATGCTATATGAGTTATTTTATTATGCTACGTATCTGTTATGATGAAATATTGAAGAAGTGTCGACGAATAAGGTAAGGAATAATGAGTAGTGCTTAGGGACTCTGGTTTGTCAAAAAGGTTGATGGAAACCAAGAATCGTACTTTAAGAGTTATGAAATGTATGTAAGTGCGTGAATGTATTACAATGCCGACGAAAATTTTTTGGACACTGTTGTATTTATAGGATATTATTTTCTACACGTTTGTAACGCAAATTCTCAACCTGTGAAAATGTTTTTATATGAGACTGCCACTGTAGCCACCTGACAATAAGAAAGCCATTAGTGTGTGCCTTTCAGAGACACACACAGGTAAAAAAAAAAGGAAAAGAGGCCATTATCTTCCCTATTGACATTCATTCCTTTGTAGAAAGCATCGCAAATACGACAGGCTCAAACTTGAAAACATATGATTATACAGTGGAGTTCTTAATTTATGATATTTACTAAAATGCCTAATGAAACGATGAGAAACATTACATGGCTATTGTCCTGCTAGTTGAGAGAAATGCCATTTATTTACTCATTTTGTTTAATATCTAGTTTTTAACTGCACTGAAGCATTGGTTAAAATAAATTTTATGGATGTACTAATATAAATATTTTATGCCTACAGATCCAGTAAATAATAACTTTATGATATACTTAAAAAAACGAAGTAGCACAAAAAGACATTTCCCTTCACAGAAATTGCATACAGAATTGTCTTTTCAAGTACATGGTAATATTTTTTTACAATAAATTTTTGTGGTGCACCACATTAATTGCATAGACATTAAGATGTGAATAGACATTGTCCTTATCTGCATTCTGGTCTTTAGTGTAACATTTTTTCTGGTTGAGCTTTGTCATGTTTAGGTATAAGTTATAGCATTTGCTGTGGCTGTTTGCCATTCATAGTGCTACTGAATGTCACTTTGTATTACTGGGTTAAGCCAATTTTATTAATGATTTATTTTTCTTGTTTGCTGTGCATTGCCTTATATTAGTTGTAATATTGCTGCCTTTTTTTGCCAATTTCCATTTTTTAACATTGCTGTTTGTGTAAATTGTTTTGTGCTGCTGCATTGCCTCATCCCTTAGTTAAGCATCTGAGCTCAGTAGATTTAAGTTAGCTTAAGAGGGGGTAGCCTATATAAGAGAATGATTTGCGATGGATTGGAAGAAATGCATTGAGAAGTTATATGAAAAAAGTACAGATATCAGGTATAGATAGAACTTTTTGGAAATAATGAAGAACGAAGGGAGATCTCCGAGAAGTAAAGAAAGTTTTGTTTGCAAAATACTGCAGTAAAACAAACCCTGTCCTTTCCTTGTGTTATCCCACTATGTGTTTGTGTACCCTTGTGTATTTATGTTCTTCCTGTCTTTATATGTTTATCTGATAAGACTTATGTTCCAGAATTTTTCTAATACTAAGCTACATTCACTATGATGAGGAATACTGTTATACTCAAATATAATTTGCATTAATAACATGTTATTTACTTTGTAAAGATGTTTACACATTATTTATTCTGTTTTGTTCTAATGCTCATTCGTGAAGTTGATGTTTCGAAATTTATTCTGATTCTTTATGTATGTGCTCCTGTCATAATTCCTGTAACACTGATGTATATGTTATTTCGATTCTTTTGTAAAGCCTGTATTACTGCAAATGTTATCTGTACTATTATGTTCTTTAATGATATTTTTTGTACCTTTGTTATTGTATTCTCATGTTATAAAATTGTAATTGACACCTGTTCATCAAATTAAGTAACTTGTAAATTACATTTCACTGCACACATTTCTGTTGGTCATAGTATACGCACAATATGTGAGAAGTAGGGATTGATAGTGTTTGCAATTGTATTGATATTTCAGCAAGAGACTGGTTAACAGCATTGCTGGTTCTAAGGACAATTCCAAAATCTTTGTGAGTGGACAAGTGGTGGGTTATGGACTTGCTATGTTATCTGCAAGACTCTTCAATGGTGATTGTGCGCCTGCACAGTCAAACAGATGGCTGCTGGCCATCTCTACAAGGACTACAGTGGGTCTACACCTTTGATGACCCACCAATACCATTATTTCTACAAGGACTGCAATGGGTCTCCTCCTCTGGTGGCCCACCAATAGTAATCTCTACCAGGACTACAGTGGGTCTGCTCTGTGATGACCTACCTACCGATAGTCTTCAACGTCGACTGATTCTGCTGTGGCCCATTACCTGTCTGCATGTCGAGAGTCAGCACTTTCCTTCCTTGAAAGGACAACACTACTTCTTCAAGACTGCATGGAAATCCACTACTTCCGAGTGCATTTTCTTTTACTACTCAGACTTTGAGAACAACACTGCAATTTTACTTTGATGAATGATCAGGACTGTCTTTATAGACTGTGAGAAAATTTTAGCTTTTGACCAACATTGTATCGATAAGTGTGTGCATTTCATTACTTTGTCATTGTAATTATGAAAAAAGTTTTCTAATCATTATTGGCCACTGCCCAAAACAATTTGTAAAAATTTTTTTGTAGGGAGCATGGGGGCTATGTAAGTAGGCTGTTTAGGTTTTCTTATTGGTAACGCCGCTTAGCGCTCGGTATGAAAAATCACTGGCTGTGCTGTGCGCAGTATGTGTTTAGTTTGCATTGTTGTCTGCCATTGTAGTGTCGGGCAACGGCAGCTGGATGCTAACAGCGCGTAGCGTTGCACAGTTGGAGGTGAGCCGCCAGCAGTGGTGGACGTGGGTAGAGAGATGGCGGAGTTTTGAAATTTGTAAGAATCGGTGTCACGAACTGATATATATATTATGACTATTGAGGTAAATACATTGTTTGTTCTCTATTAAAATCTTTCATTTGCTAACTATGCCTATCAGTAGTTAGTGCCTTCAGTAGCTTGAATCTTTTATTTAGCTGGCAGTAGTGGCGCTCGTTGTATTGCAGTAGCTTGAGTAACGAAGATTTTTGTGAGGTAAGTGATTTGTGAAACGTATAGGTTAATGTTAGTCAGGGCCATTCTTTTGTAGGGATTTTTGGAAGTCAGATTGCGTTGCGCTAAAAATATTGTGTGTCAGTTTAAGCACAGTCTTGTATACATTGTTCAAAGGGGACGTTTCACATGTATACTATGCGGTGCATGGGCAGTTAACACCTACTCTATTGCTACCGAAGCAAATAGCGGTTGCAGAAAGAGCTGTCAACAAGTGTAGCGTTCATTATATGTCTGGATACGAAAGTCCTACTGCTATTTTAACTCATGGCAACGTTTGAAACCAATTGTGGACGGACACATATGCTGGGCCAGCTGCCAGTGCAAGCATCTGTGCCTTTTGTGAGTGCAATACAATCCACTCACTCTTGGTAAGAAGGAAGGCTCTAAGAATACAAGTGGAAGTCAGAAGAAGAGAGGTGCTACTGTCGTGTCCCGAGAGGGGGTGAGATTGACACGATTTGGATTCAGGGGACTTACCTCAATCGATCTTCTCGAAGAGGAGGCGTAGTCGCAGGAAGAACTCCGACAGCTAGAAGGAGAAAGATAATGCTAAGGTGCAGGATACGGAACTCGGTGAGGAGTGATTACTGCTGCAGGGTAGAATTCATAAGAACCCTTATAGTTTGATAACTGAGAGTCCATGCTGGCACTATCTTGCGCTACTTTCTGTCAGTTGGATCTCTTACTCTGGAATCTATCTCCCTGGTTGTTGCGGAGTTGAGGCTAGCGAATCGTACATTTTTCCCACTGTCAGTGATCCATAATACCACGGGAGAATGCGTGGTACAATTATTCGTAGAGGAGATAGGAATAGGAGGATGCTCACGGTGATTCCTGGCACCGCAATAATATTTTTAGAGAAGACGTGTACAAAGGATAGATTCCTTGTAATGCCCTGTAGTGGTTACCGAAAACTGTTACGAGCAGGGACCTGCTAAAGGTACGGAATAGTCGAGGTGGCGAGGCAGCGGCATACTAATGAATTACTCGGCTTTTATATGTCAGGACCTAATTTCCATCTTAGGGTACCATAATGGGATCTACAATATTAAACATAATATATTGGCCTGACGAACTATAGATATACAACTGTGCCTATAGCCTGACGTATCTCAACAGTATCTTATAATCCAGCCTCCTTAACTCTCTCGCCGCGATCGCAGCAGCACAGAAAGGGCGTTTAAATGCGGATCAAATCCCCGAGCAGGTGCTGTTGTGACCGACTCGCCACAGAGTTCGCCGCCGCTGCTTGTTTGGACTCCTGCCTGGGCCTGACACGACGCTGTATTCGCCCGGGTGCTGACAACGTTACTTCGTCAGCATTGACGCTTTCCTCGCATACTAACTGTTTACGCTGACCAACTCCCAAGGCCTGAGTCCCTTAGTACTGCCCGCAGCAAGTCAATATTTCGAATACTATACTGTACGTAATGGATAAATAATGTTCTTTTCTATATAAGAATATACAGCCTACAGTTCTAGGTTACCTTTATCGTTTACCTAGGTTTCAAGGTTAGTAATAACGTCTTCTTCATAACCTGCAACAAATTAATATTATAATGCGCTAGTAAATTACATTAGATATGGTCATCCTATCTAATATAATTTACTAGCGCATTACAGCATTAACTTGTTGCACGTTCTGAATAAGACGTTATTACCAACGTTGAAACCTAGGTAAACGATAAAGGTAACCTGCAACTGTAGACTGTATGGTCTTATATAAACAATATCAGTTGCTGTCGCTGCAAAAAAATGTTAAAAATGTTCTTTTCACTGTATCTATGACTTAATGATAACCACTCACCTAGCTCTTCTTACCAGCTACACCACGAAATATCCTGCATCGTTGTCGTGGCGTGCAACGAGGTTATCTGATACTCAGGTATGTGAGAAAAGTAATGAGACTGATTTTTATCCACCGAAGTTTTCACACAGAAATGTAGTCCCCTTTAAATCAGTTGCCCTCGGCAGCTGTGCACAAGCGGAGTTTTTGTTGCCAGACTTGGTAGCTGTGCTGAAAGGCTTCAACTGATAGAGCCTTTATGTCACTCACATTCTTTTGAAATTTCTCCAAAGCCCCAAAATGACGTTAACGCATTTTTGAAATTTGTGAAAAATAAAAGGCGCATGGAATCAGATCAAGTGAATAGCGAGGGCAGTGGAATACATGAATGCCTTTTGAGGTCACAAATACCGTGCTGGAAGTAGCCGTGTGTCACAGGACGTTGTCATGACGTAGCATCCAGTTGCCTGCAATGTCTGCTCTCGCTGGATTCACCATTTTCCTTTTCCTAAGCCTTTCAATGACATCTATGTAAAACCCGTGGTTGGCAGTTTGTCCTAGTGGAATAAATTATCTATGCACGATACCCCTACTGTCACCGGCCCTGGTGGCCGAGCCATTCTAGGCTCTATAGTCTGGAAACGCGCGACCGCTACGGCCGCAGGTTCGAATCCTGCCTCGGGCATGGGTGTGTGTGATGTTCTTAGGTTAGTTAGGTTTAAGTAGTGCTAGGGGACTGATGACCTCAGAACATAAGTCCCATAGTGCTCAGAGCCATTTGAATCATTTGAACCATACCCCTATTGTCAAAAAAGCAAATCAGTTTTCTTTCATTTCTGGTTTGCTCATTCAAACTTTTTTCGGTCGGATAGATGTCTCAGGGTGCCACTCCTCACTTTGCCGCTTTGTCTCAGGGTCGACTCAAAAATCCAGCATTCATCACCTGTAACCACACGACTGAACCATTCGTGGCCACTGGCAATCCGCTCAAGAAGACCAAAGAAGACCAACGCAAACATTTCTTTCAGTTCCCCTCTGCTCTCTTATGAGGTTTTACAGCTCCATGACGTCACAAACCATACGTATATGCTAAACGTCGGTCGCAACTGACGTACAATTAAAGTGTTTCACAGGTCACCCATGATCCTTATTATTTATCGTCGGTTTGCTCTCACAGGAACATTCACACGTTCGTCGTTTTCGTCGGTTTTTCGAGTTGAAGTTCTCACTAAGTGAGGTTCATCTTCGACGTTTTCTCAGCCTTCCATAAATGATTTGTGGCAGCGAAAACCGGAAACCTTGTGCTCCCCTTAAGAAATGTTCACCATAGGCTTGTTTCAGTTGTCGAAGGTCACACACGCAGATTTCCCAAAACCTGATGACATAACGTTGCTCTAAATTCCGCTGTTCCATTTTCGTAACACGCAACAAAAACACAGCTTCACTCACGGCGTTCTCAAAAACGACGTGATGGCTGTACGGAGCTAAAACTCGGATTGAGCGTCTTGTAGAGATGAACACATGAGTCTATACAAGCACTACAACACAGAGTTGCCACATCGCTCGCAGTGCTGTCAGTCTCTCTACTTTCCTCAAATACCTCGTAATTTTATCGTCATCCTTATTTCTGTCGCTATTCACTATTCTCGTCCTTTTTCGTTTACTCTCAATACATAGAGCGTCCTCACTAACCTGTTCATTCCATTTAACGGGTACCTATTTTTATTTTCACTGTCGCATGCCGTTCTTTACACAGTGAACAGTTGGTAGCTCGCCTTTTGTGAGGGAGCGTTGTGTTGCCACTACTAAGTAGCTATACGTAAATTACCCTCCGTGCCGTAAGGCACCCTCCTGCACCCTGAAGAAGGACCGTAAATAGCGAGTCCGCGTTATTGGAGATTGCGCCCAGGTGTGCCGCAGCCATATATGTCAGATGTCTTAAAAAGAACTGGCAGAAGAGGCAAGCGCAGGAAATCAGACACCTTTGTTGTCTCGCTTTTGAGTTTTCGTAAGGTTTCTGCAGCAGGTTTCTGCAGCAGGTAGTGCAATACTCCCCTCTTTAAGTGGAAGGATAAATTTATGATCCATTTTATGCGCATTTACTCTACGGTAGCTTGTTGGCGAGACGAGGAATTTGTATTAGAACGTATACTGCATTTTCTGGGAAATACGGGTGTCCCATTCCTCATCTTGGTTTTTAAATGTTTACATAATGAGACTAGTTAAGAGATAGGAAGCAGCAAGCACAATCGAGCGTGAACACTGGTAATAGTGTTTGTATTAATGCTATTAATTCCCCATAAGTGATACTAAAGATGCTCTCCAGTGGCTGCTGTGCGCGTTTTCATGAATCCAACACCTCAGCTGTAGAGACACAAGTAATTGGATTTCAGAATCATAGTGCAGAATAAAAACTGTGAAAAGCTGCCATCTCCATCCACTTTGGTTGAGACGCCTCCTATTTTCAAACGAGTTGTACACAAACGCCATAAATTAAAAAAGGCAAAGGTAGGATAATTACATATTCTATAAACTGATAATCATATCAACACTGACATGCGGAAGTGCGACTTGAGGGATCAAAGAAATGAAGTAATGTAAAGGCAATTCCATACAACGTCAGTTGATGTAATAATAACGAATTACGGAGAAAAATTGTTGTTGCATGTCAGATGGTCAAAAAAGTTCGTCATACAGTGTTGGGATACACGTCAGCAGGAACATACGCTGGCAGGACCGACTACACCGTGTACGTAGTCCGCGTAGAGCCTAATTCAATACTGAAGCTGCCATATAATATGATAACATCTGAGCTAGACTCAGGAGTGTATAAGGCATTGGATTGGTATTTAGGACGTCTCAAAGTCTCCAGCTGCAGATTTATGTAGTTGTACTGAACCACTCCAGGCCACTGACACATTCCTTCCCCAACACAATTGAGCCTCATTATTGAAAAGGCTTGAAAAATAGGAGTTAGGAAAGTACAGTGTACATACGATGTATGGAGAGGGCAAGAAGTTGAACCAATGGCGTCTTGCCAACATTGATATCTGTTCGTTATAGTTTTCTCCGAAGGCACTCTTAGGGACAGACATATACCTCAGACCATTCGATTGGCAAACATAAGACTTTCGTAGAGCTTTGATCCATGAGACAGTCTTTCCATGGATAGGAATGTTAGTAGGAGAGAGTGTTATACCTCTCGATACTCTTCAGACTTTCACCTGTAGCCAGGCCTGTAATATAAGTTTAATATATTTTCTTATTTCATTTTTCAATAATAAAATTAACTTTTTTGTGATAATGTCTTCTTCCTAAATTGCAAAATTCACTCCAGAAAAGTAGGGATTTTTCAAATGTGAAAAAATCTTTCGTGGTACAACATGGTCCTGTACCTGGGAGCAAATATTCAGTTGGAATTTAGCAGCACTGCACTGTAGAAAATCATATTGAAATGTTTGTCTGCTACATTTTCCAACTATCAGGACTGGCAGCAAAATTGAGAGAAAATGTTTTCAAAAACGATTTGGAAATATAAGTTATTTTCATTTTCAAGACAGGTAAAACTGTTAAGATATTAAACAAACTCACATTGTATTATATGAGTTCCGCCTTCTTGCAAACACAGTTTTTTTTTCTTTTTACCCAAACATGTCTCTGCACCTCTGCGTCATCATCATTGGGTTTTTGTTTATTGAAGACTGTAAGAAGTGAATATATTTTCGGTTAAAATCGATTCCTCGATTATTAAAAACGTGATTTTGGGGTGTCAGTATGTTATTCGTACCACATTACTGTAGTCTGTGGAGTTTCGTTTTTCATAAACGGCTTTTTACTTCGCAAAACAGGGCGACCAGACTGTTTCTGAGAAAATTGGTCTTTACAGCTCAACAGACAGACGGACCACAAAGTGATCCGGTAAGGGTTTCGGTTTTACCGACTGAGATACATAATTCTAAAAATGAAGTAAAGGCCAAATGAAAGCTTGAAAAGTCCAGTTGACCGTTGGGTGTACAGCGTTCAAAGTTTTGGCGGTCGTTACGCCACTGTAGCATTATGCGTTCCCAGACCACAGCGCCTGGACCACCAAAACGATCCCGCTCGACAATGCTGGGCGTACAATAATAGGGAGAGGGTTGCCGTCCACGGTGATCACGCATCCTTTTAAGATCCATGTCCCGCCTTTTATAATGGCCAGGAGGTCATCTTGAAGCCCAGTGACTTCAGCGTAATTACGTCTTAAAATCTAGCAGTATGTCTTTAAAACAGTAGCATCATTCCTCTTCCTGTCATCGAATATTTCTTTTAGTTACCTTCTGTACTAGACTGTAGCAGTTCTTTCTGCATATAGTCCTAGTTCCATCTATTTATTTTACTTAGCAGTAACGCATCGTGCGAAAGCTATTTTCATCCCTAAGTTTTGTGCACTGGTGCGATGATTGATTTTAAATAGAGAATACTGCAGCTTTATTTCATCTAGATTTATGAGAAAACAGGAACGTGATGAATGGCAGTTCATCTTTGGCGGTCCTCAGTGTTTTGTAGGAGAATTATTGTCTTAATTTTTTTCAGATAATAGTCACGGGGCACTGGATGCGGTTGTAGGGAAAGGAGTAGAAGAAAGTGTCACGGGAGAATATGGGCTTGATGGTAGGAACGAGAGAGTAATTAATAGCGAATACTCTGTTAAAGAATCACAAGTGGTTGAGGTATACTTGGAGAAGGCTGGGAGATATTAGAAGATTTCAGTTAGATTACATCATCATCAGGCAGAGATTCCGAAATAAGACATTAATTATAAGACAAACCAAAGAACAGGTATAGGCTCAGATCACAATGTAGTAGTGACGAGGAGTAGGCTGGAGTTCAAGAGATTAGTCAGGAAGAATCAATACGCAAGTTATTGGGATATAGAAGTACTAAGAAATGAAAAGATACGCTTGAAGTTCTCTGAGGCTATAGATACTGCGACAGTGAATACTGAGTCAGCAGTTCAGTTGAAGAGTAATGGACATCTCCAAAAAGGACATTCACAGGAGTTGGAAAGCAAACAGTAGATACAAGGAAGGCAACTGCGAAGAAGCCGTGGGTAACAGAAGAAATACATCAGCTGTTCGACGAAAGAAAGAAGTGCAAAAATGTTCAGAGAAATTTAGGATTACAGGAAAACAAGTCACTTACGAATGAAATAAGTAGGAAACACAGGCAAGCTAGCGTGAGGTGGCTGCCTGAAAAATGTGAAGAAATCAGAAAAGAAATGATCTTCGGAAGTACGGACTCAGTATACAGAAAAGTCAAAACAACGTTCGCTGAAATTAAATTCACGGCCAACAAAATTATGAGTGCAATGGGAATACCAGTGTTACGTGCAGAGGAGACGGCTTATAGATGGAAAGAATACACTGAAGGCTTCTAAGAGAGGAAAAATTTGTCTGATGACGTGATGGAAGAAGAAATAGGAGTCAACAGATAAGAGATTTAGAAGAACTTCGGAAGACTTAAGATTAAATAAGGCGGAAGGGATTGATAACATTCCACCGGAATTTCTAAATTTATTAGGAGAATAGCAACAAAACGACTGTTCATGTTGGCGTGAACAATGATGCGACTGATAATTTACCATCAGACATCCAGAGAAACATCATCCACACAATTCAGAAGACAGCAAGTGTTGACTTGTGCGAGAATTATGGCACAATCAGCTTAACAGTTCATGTAAGCACGCTGCTGACAAGAATAATATACAGAAGAAAGGAAAAGCAAATTGAGGATCAGTTTGGCTTTAGAAAAAGTAAAGGCAGCCAGAGAAGAAACTCAGACGTTGCGGTTGATAACGGAAGCAAAACTGAAGAAAAAGTAAGACATTCATTGCATTTGTTGACCTGGAAAAAGCGTCCCAAAATGTAAAATAGTGCAAGATGTTCGATGTGCTGAGAAAAATGGTTGTAACCTGCAGGGAAAGTCGGTTATTTACAATATGTATAAGAACTAATAGAGAACAAGAACTAAGTGCTCTGATTCAAAAGAATGTAAAGCAAGAATGTAGTTTCTCGCCCCTGCTATTCAATCTATTCATCGAAACGCAATGAGATGTATAAACATTTCAAATGGCTCTGAGCACTATGGGACTTAACATCTGAAGTCATTAGTCACCTAGACTTAGAGCTACTCAAACAAAACTATCCTAAGGACAGCACACACATCCATGCCAGAGGCAGGATTCGAACCGAGGACCGTAGCGGTCACGCGGTTCCAGACTGAACCGCCTAGAACCGCTCTGGCCACAACGGCCAGCAATGAGATGTATAAAACAGAGTTTCAAGGATAAAATCAAAATTCAGGATGAAAGGATAGCAGTGACATTGCTGTATTCAATGAAAGAAGGATTACAGGATCTGCTGAATGGAATGAAGAGTATTATGAGTACAGAGTATGGACTGAGAGTAAATCGAAGAAAGACGAAAATAATGAGAAGTAGCAGAGATGAGAACAGTTTGGAATTTAACGACAGAAATGTGGATGACAAAGTAGCCAAAGTTGAGGAACTCTGCTACCTAAAAAATAAAATAACCCATTGACATGACGGACCCAGCAAGGCGGACATAAAAAAGAAGACCTGCACTGGAAAAAAGGACATTCCTTCACAAAGGATGTATGCCGGTATCAAAGACAGGCCTCAATTAGAGGTAAAAATTTCTGTCAATGTACGTTTGGAGCACATAACTGAACTGCAGTGAGACTGTGGGAACAAGCAGAACAGAAGAGAATCTAGGCCTTCGAAGTGTGGTGCTACAGAAGAATGAGGAGGTTCCCTGCAGAACTGGAGGGGAAAGAAGCACATGGAAAGCACTGACAGGATGATAGTACACATGTTATTACAATAGGGAATAACTGGTAAAAGTGTAGAGGGAGACAGAGTTTGGAACACAACCAACAAATAATCGAGGACTAGGTTTCAAACGAAACTCTGAGGCGAGAAGATTGGCACAGGAGGGGAATTAGTGGCGGGACGAAAAAAAAAGGAAAAAAGAAACCATGGGTGTTAAATCTGTTTAGCAAGCATATCGTTTCCACTTCACCAAAAACAGATCAAACCATCTCCAAATATTCTGTTAAGTATTCTAATTATCTGTGCAGTACAAGCGCGAGGTCTGTTGTATTGGTACCTCATGGCCTGTCTTACGTCGAATGGGAAGTCTGACACAATAACGTTGCTTACATATATAAGCTTAATGTTACAAAATGACCAAGGCGCGTACGAATGTTTGCAGGCAGAAGGAATGCTGGTCTATCACACTGCGCATCGTTGGGCAGAATCTAGGCGCAATATTTATATTAATATAATCTCTTTAAGCCACGTTACGCTTTTTATGAATTTCTGAGCTCTGACTTTTCTCTCGCATGCGTCGACAACTTGCTGTTGCCCGGCAATGACGTCGCAGGCGCCATTCTTTTGCTTTATAAAGAGAAAGATAGTAGTCACCTTTGAGGCGAATGTAAAACCTCAGTGTTTGACGATGTTTCACAAATGTACCCTATTATTTTTTTTTAGCTATATATTATTTGGAAAATTTCTACGCAAGTGTAGGTCACCTATAAAGAGCACTGCTTTCAGAACACTTAACTACTAGGACCCCACCATGGTGGGTAACAGGAAGACATCGAAGCAATTTAGAACCGTACTGTTACATTTGTTACCGGTAGGTTCGACCAGTAAGCGAGTATGACAGAAATTCTACATGAAATCAAATGGGAATCCCTGGAGAGAAGAAGATATTCCTCCGTCTCACCTTACTGAGAAAGGTAATGAATTGGGATCTGAGACTGCCCGCAGAATGATTCTACTGCCACGGCAGGTGGCAAAATTAGCAGTGGAATCCTAAAATAAGTGATATAAGTAAAACAAAGGCAGCAGGAATCAGATTTCTCAGGGAGGTTAGAGATGTTGCTGGGAAAGACTGTACAAGAAATGGGGATACTAGGAATCAACTAGAAACTTGTAATGCTAATGAAAAGATTGTAGAAGAAAAATCATTGCAAAAACATTGAGGAGCGGCGGCTCGCATCGATCAGTCGATCGCAAGATCGCGGTAGCGTGGCACGATCTTCGATGGTTCTCCACGCGAGGCGCTTTACCAGCATGGAGGTAGAAATAGTTGTCGGACCGAAATGGAATGAGCACTGCCGGTTTACGTTCGCTGTCTGGAGCTGACAGTAAACGGTTTTTGCAGAGCACGTACCTCATCCCGCGGAGACGGTGTTTTTGGATGACAGTGGTGGCGATGTGACTGTGGAAATTTGCCTGTGTCGAGCGAGTAGTGATTTTGAGTGCCATTTCACTACCGATTTATCAGATATTTTGGTGGCTTCTGTGCCTTGTTTTGTTAAAGTCGTAACGCTGCTACTAGCATCTACTTCCCGGATGATTTTCTGCGTTTGCTGTTTATGGCTGTTCGCTCCAAAATAATTCAAGTTTACCTTAGTAGAAGCAACTGTGTTTCTTTACAGACGTCAGTCGCAACTGTTTGTGACATGTGTGGAAGCTTGGTGGTCTGTATTACAGAGCTACTTTACTCAGAACTGCCTGTTTAAATTGGTCATATTTCGAGTGGCTTAACGTGGACCATTTTCGGGCTGAACTGCGTGTTGTTCTTCCTTTCCAATACAGTGAAGTCCAACTTAATCAGACTGCCTTTCACTGCAATCAGTTTAGTGAAGAATTTTCAAGGCGTTTTAATGGAAATAGTGTAATTTAATCAAAGCTGCTTTTTCATTGTAATCATTGTTCTTACGCATTTGTCAAACATTTTATTGGGATGACTCTAGTTAATCAGAGTGGTTTTTTTTTTTACTGTAATCATTTAAAGTACGTATTTGTAAAACATTTTGGTGAGATTTACTATGGTTAATTCTGATAGAATAAGAATGTATCATTTCACTGAATTTTTTACGGGTAGCCTGGTAAACAAAATTTGACATCTGAGATTCGGCTGTATAGCTATCTGAAAGAATGAGGTTCACATTAGTAAGAGCTGTCCGATTCGTTACTTATGGCTAGTGTTATACTGCAAAAATTATTAATACTCAACGAGTTTGATTATTCTTCTGTTCCAAAAAAAGTGTGTAAAGGCAATTCATGCTGCATAATTAACAGAAGTATCTGTCTGCCAATTAATTTTGAGTGCACGTAAGCCTTATTGGTTTTCTCATTCGTGTAATAAGAGTGCTACCCAGCTGTTAAGTGCTTTGTTGCTTATCATCATTTTCATTGATTGGGTAGATGTTTATTTATTTATTTATGGTTGGCTCGTAAATGGTAATGTGCCGGCCTTTGCTAAATCAGTGCACTGTTACTAGTTTTGTAAGTTTAGTTTATAGTCTGATGTAGCTCACGTTGTGCAGGACCTCTCGCATGCACCGGCACACCTGTGGGTGGCGAATTCACACCGACAATCCTGGTAGTCGGGTCATCATGTCTTTCGCGGGACTGAATAATATCTGTATAACTTCTCCTGGTTCTATGTCACCAACGAACGTGACGCATTGCTTACGTTACTACTGTACTACTGTTGTTAACAAATATGCTGTAATCATTTAACATATTATATTTAAAAGTCAGATTAAAATTTTTGTAAATGCAAAGATTTTGATTATTAATATGCAGCCTGGTTGACTTCAGATACCTCTTCATATCTGACAAACCGCCAAGCATCTTAATTGTGTAAGATCTCTTCCGCTGACGTCATTTGCTGATCTCATTCCTTGATTAATATTCGACTAGTTCTTGAATTTTTTACTTGATTTTAAAAGCTATCATACTGACGTCTTAAATTGTTGACTTTTATTTAAAACATTATGCATGCTTTGAACTGTGAACTCTCCTCTCTTACCTCCTGGCCCATCCCTACCACTCAACAGCGAATTAAGCTGCTTTAGGGTACCTAAGCCCGTTCCAGATATCATCGGCAAAGTGTAGATGTAGAAAGAATCCCTCGTCAGGTCACGATTTACTGGCCAAGAGCAAGAATGGAGATACGAAGATCCGGAAGAAAATGGCATAAAATGTGATGACACAACAGGCACAAGTGCTTAAACTATCAAGCGTAGTAGCAGCAGCAGCAGCAGAAGAAGAAGAAGAAGAAGAGGAGGAGGAGGAGGAGGAGGTGGAGGAGGAATTGCTGTGGAGTACTGACCGCGCTGTGGGACGGGCTCCGGCCGGCTGCCCAGCTGTAGCTCGGCCGCCTGGAAGTAGATGTCGGCCACCTCGGCGGCGCACTTGAGCGACAGCCGCCCCTCCGCAAAGTCGGACGGCAGGAGGCGCGCGCGCAACGACGCCCCGCTAGAGCGCTGTTGGAACGGCGACTGGCTCTCGTCCTCCTGCAGAGTACAGCAACCGGTCAGAAAGTACCGTCATCTGCTGGAGCGCTGCTGGAACGGTGATTGGCTCTCGTCCTCCTGCAAAGTACAGCAACCCGTCAGTAAGTACAGCCATTCGCTGGAGCGCTGCTGGAACGGCGACTGGCTCTCGTCCTCTTGCAGAGTACAGCAACCGGTCAGAAAGTACCGTCATCTGTTGGAGCGCTGCTGGAACGACGACTGGCTCTCGTCCTCCTGCAGAGTACAGCAACCCGTCAGTAAGTACAGCCATTCGCTGGAGCGCTGCTGGAACGGCGACTGGCTCTCGTCCTCTTGCAGAGTACAGCAACCGGTCAGAAAGTACCGTCATCTGTTGGAGCGCTGCTGGAACGGTGACTGGCTCCTGTCCTCCTGCAAAGTACAGCAACCCGTCAGTAAGTACAGCCGTTCGCTGGAGCGCTGCTGGAACGGCGACTGGCTCTCGTCCTCCTGCAGAGTACAGCAACCGGTCAGAAAGTACCGTCATCTGCTGGAGCGCTGCTGGAACGGTGACTGGCTCTCGTCCTCCTGCAAAGTACAGCAACCCGTCAGTAAGTACAGCCATCCGCTGGAGTGTTGCTGGAACGGCGACTGGCTCTTGTTTTCTTGCGAACCACAGCAACCAATCCATTAAGTAGCCCGCCTGCTAACGATTTCCACTGTCAGTTCATCATTGCATTACACGTCATTCAGGCGCATTTTAAGCCTTCTAAAGTCATCCAAATCTTCTGCTGGTGAAGTGATGGTGCAGAGGAAACCTGAAATAACGAGCGCAGCTAAACTTGTACTCTAATTAACTGACAAACAGGGATCGTCGTGCATTACGGGTCATTACAAGAAAGGGTATGAAATCAGTAGAAGGAATGTGTCTTACACAGTGCTACTAGCAATCTACGAAGCACAATCACTGAGCGATGGCTGTTAAACAGAATGGGGTGAAATAGTCGAGCAGTTGGTCATGAACAGTACACACATGTAGTCAACGCTAAGTCTCAATGCACAGAAGAGATTTCTTATCGAAAGCTCTCACCGTAATTTTCCCGCGCGTTTCTGGGTTCATGTGAAACAATCGAGCCTCGCACACTCGGCGGTGACGCTGTGATCTCGCGGTGACGACAAGGCGAGAGAATTGCTATTTTCCTATGCTAAAAATATGGCGCAAGTTACTGTTTTTTGGGGATATTATACGATTCAAATCACATTTACGGTCAACTTTCTTCCTAAATATTTCTTATTTTTATGTAACTAAGGCTTAAAAATCATTAAATATCAAGATTTGGTCACGTGATCGAAAAGGCTCTGTTATTGGCTGATGCTCTGAAGACGTCACAGACCAGGAGTAAGACGAAGCTATGCGTGTGTTAAAACAACGTTAGCCGTAGTTGCTAGGATTTTACGTACTTTTTCTGCAAATAATTTAGCTGTTTAGTGATGGAAAACGCAGTTACAACTAACTTTTAACTAAGAAGAGGAAGTAATTTAGGAACGCTGATAGTGGAAACCTTACGAAAGTTAATGCGTTTACGTTCTAGTCAATCAGAGCGGCGATATGTGCAAGGACGAACATTCTTTTCCCCCAGTGACATCATTAAACCCGTTCAAAACTAAGAAATTGTGGACCATTTTTACATGGGTACGTATCGTACATCTAGATTGTGAACTATGTCATGAAATATCTACATCTACATCTACATGGATACTCTGCAAATCACATTTAAGTGCCTGGCAGAGAGTTCATCGAACCACCTTCACAATTATCTATTATTTCAATCTCGTATGGCGCGCGGAAGGAACGAACACCTATATCGTTCCGTACGAGCTCTGATTTCCCTTATTTTATCGTGGTGAAACTTTCTCCCTATGTAGGTCGGTGTCAACAAAATATTTTCGCATTCGGAGAAGAAAGTTGGTGATTGGAATTTCGTGAGAAGATTCTGCCGCAACGAAAAACGCCTTTCTTTTAATGATATCCAGCCCAAATGCTGTATCATTTCAGTGACATTCTCTCCCATACTTCGCGATAGTACAAAACCTGCTGCCCTTCTTTAACAAACAACCTTTCATTATTTTCGTTCGGTAGGAAGTTTGATGATTGCCCGTTGACAATTTTCACAATGTAGCTCCAAAATCTCAGTCATCACTCATTCAAAGTGTCTGAGGTCTTTTCAGAAAGTTTATATTGTGTGTACGATTTTATCTGAATCCATACTCCACTTGATCAGACTAGGTGGATAATCTTCTTAATATTATTAATCTACAAATTTTCTCGCACGTACAGGGTGAGTCAGAAGCAATGGCACCTGCTTTGAGGGGCGATAGTATAAATTAGTCTGAACAAAAATCTTCATCTGTACATATACCCTGTTGCGAATAGTTTCGAGACACAACACATTTAATGTCACTTTCGCGCGTTTTTCTTGAGTAACTCGAAAACCGCACTCTGCAGCGAAAACGTGTCGCTGTGCAAAATTAAACTACACCAAATGTCCTACAAAAAACATCCTATTCATTTTGTTCACTAGGACAAAGGCAGAACGAGAATACTGAAACCCGCGCGACTCACATACGCTGTACCTTAGGTAGTTTTTGTAAGCCAATTTGAGGTAGCTTCCCGACTTGACAGACCATAAGTATCCAGGACCTAATTGTTCGTCTCGACTTCTCCCTGTACACTATTGTGGCACATTGTAAACGATGACAATTTTTTAATAACAGAGAAAATAAATTAAACTTGTTCTATCTCGGAAACTATACGGAATGGGGGGTATTTCCATATAAAGTTTCTTGTTCAAAATCACTAATACAGAATCAGCCCTCAGAGCATATACCTTTTTCGTGACTCGCCCTGTACAGTGCTTCGGTCGTAATGGTTCAAATGGCTCTGAGCACTATGGGACTCAACTGCTGTGGTCATTAGTCCCCTAGAACTTAGAACTACTTAAACCTAACTAACCTAGGGACATCACACACATCCATGCCCGAGACAGGATTCGAACCTGCGACCGTAGTAGTCGCACGGTTCCGGACTGCGCGCCTAGAACTCGGTCGTAATGACCGCCTGGTAACGACTGAGGATACTGAATTTTAATTGTAATTTTTGCAGGGACGAAGTGCGTAGTTTTACTTTCTTATTGTTATATAATTACTTCTAACTTTCAGTATTTTTACTGCCGGTATTACACAAGAAGAAGACGGTGAACGCAGGACTGAAATCAATATCCCACAGATGTTAGTGATTCTGGAAAGCTGAAACTGTTAGTGGACAAAGTAGACAAGAAAAAACTAAGGTGTTCTTTGCGAAGAAACTACACGAGCATTAACTTTGAACAAGATGGAGAAACCATGGAAAACTGGGACTAAATTCTACTAACAGCTATTTCTCACAGGTCTCAGTAAATATAAATGGCCGCAAAATGTTACTTACGTGTCTCCTCGTTATGACTAATTTTGTTGAAATCCGCAATCTGGTGGAACTAAATTAAGATGGAAATTGCTATTTGTATTTAGAAGAGCAACAGTCGCCATCTGGTTTTAACCTTAATAAGACTGATCGTTCTGAAACTATTATTGGCCTACATGCGTTCCAGCTGAAGTAGTTCTTGACTGGATGTTTTATTTGCCGATATAAACAGAAGTATTACACTGTCTTATTAGTTAGCCATGGCCATAGCCCAAAATATGTAAGCAGGTTCGTTAATACTTTATGGTTTCAACATCTCGCTGTTGCATTATTGCATAGGACTGTATAATTATAACCAATAGTGTTTCTGTATTTATAAATAACTGAGTTATATAATAGCCGGAAGAACACGGTGTATTTCGCAATGAAAGAGGTAGTGATGAGAAGCGAAAAATCACGATGCGTTCTGTAGTCAGAGGAACTATGAGGAGATTGGAAGGAGTTTGCAACAAGGGAGATGCAGAAAGAGAAACAGATGATTACCTAGCTGTATGACAAATGAGGATGCCTCCCAAGGGACTTAAACCTCTCCCTGGTAAAGCAAGAGCTCAGAGATTGCCGATACCTGCTCCTGTAATTCACGAGATGAAGGATGAATCGACTGCAGCAAATGGAAAGTCCAGAGAGATTAATGGGTTGAGGAGAGGGAAACTGGTTTGGGTTCGTCCACAGGGACATGAAACGATTTTCGCAAAGAGAATGCCTCAAACTTTCGTGGACACGAAGACTAGAATCTCATACAGGAATCAAGTAACAACAACGAACAAAGCTTGCTAACTTAAATACTGTGCCACTGAAAGGCATATTCAAAGGAATGTCATTTTTTACATTTAACATCACCTTTCAAACTCAGTTGATATGAGCTGCATAATAATTAGCTATCAAGATAATAACCAACCGAACATAAAAACAGCTAACTTATTGATATTTGGTAACAGGTACAAGTCAGTATTGTTGAACGGAGGCGTGAAATGCATATAAAATTATACTGAAGGGCCAAAGAAATTGGTACACCTGCCTAATATCTTGTAGTGCCCCCGAGACCACGCGGGTACAACGTGCCACGAACACGACTAACCTCTGAAATAGCGCTGGAGGGAAATGACACCATGAATACTGCAGGGCTGTCCATAGACCCCTAAAGTACGACGGGTGTGGAGATCTCTTCTGAACAGCACGTTGCAATGCATCTCAAATATGCTCAATAACGTTCACGTCTGGAGAGTTTGGTGGCCAGCGGAAGTGTTTAAACTCAGGCTATTGCTGGAGCCACACTGTAGCAATTTTGGACGTGTGAGGTGTCGCATTGTCCAACTGGAATTGTCCAAGTCCGTCGGAACGCACAATGGACATGAATGGATGCAGGTGATCAGACACGATGCTAACGTACGTGTCACCTATCAGAGTCGAATCTAGACGTATCAGAGGTCCCATATCGCTCCAACTGCAGGCGCCCCACACCATTTAAGAGCCTCCACCCGCTTGAACAGTCCCCTCGACACAATTTGAGTGGTCCGACCAGGAAACATGTTTCCAATGTCAGTGTTAACGGGCCCAGGCGAGGCGTAAACCTTTTATGTCGTGCAGTCATCGAGGGTACACCTATGGACCTTCGGCTCCAAAAGCCGATATTGATGATGGTTCGCATGCTGACACTTGTTCATGGACTAGCACCAAAATCTGCAGCAACTAGCGAAAGGGTTGCACTTCTATCACGTTGCAATGCCGGAGATTTGATGTTTTACCTGATTTCTCATATTCACGGTACACTCGTTAAATGGTCGTACACGAAAATCCCCATTTCATCGCTACCTTCGAGATGCTGTGTCCCAAAGCTTGAGTGCCGACTATGACACCACGTTCAAACTTATGTAAATCTTGATAACCTGCCACTGCAGCAACAGAAATCGATCTAATAATTGCGCCAGAGACTTGTTCTTTTACACAGGCGTTGCCGACTGCAGCATTGTATTCTGTCTGCTTACATATCTCAGTATTTGAATACGCATGCTTATACCAGTTTCTTTGGCGCTTCATTGTAGGTGAAACATTGTGGGAAACAGCTGACTTTGAAATGAAAATAGAAACCAAAGCTGAAATATTTCCCTGATAAGAAATATGGCAGTGGGAATCGGTACAGCAAAATGTTGCCAATTCTCTCCAGTCTTTCACATTAATAATTATTATTAGTGGTTGTTTTTCAGAGTATTAGAAACAGCAAACACTTGAGAACTATATAGCAATCACGAAGCTGAGAAACAAGAAGCGACACATTCGTTAAGTGTAGTTTGTACGTGAGTATACAAATACAACAACATCACATGTAGTGGACGAGTGTTGTGGTCGCACCGAAAAATGTGTAATCGGAGAAGAGAGACACTTAGTCACGTTCATGAGTTTCAAATAAGATGAGCATAGTTACTAAATAAATGTGCTGCCACCTACATCTGCTCCACAAGGCACAGTAACACTCATGTCAGCTGACAATACGTGTTGTGTACTATTTCTTACACAACAGTAAGGAGTGGTGGGCTATAGAGTGGTGCAGCAATTGTCATTTTACAGAAGCTGAAGAGGAGCAGAAATAATTTGCCAACAAGTTCACACAGTAAGCAGATGGTCTGCTTGTAGTACTCCAAATTTACGAAGACTCATTATAAATAATGCAGCAAGAATCATAGTGCAGCTGATACAACAGCAGTAAGGATGAGGCTCTCTGAAGTAAAGTAACAACAAGGGTGTCGGAGCCTCGACTAGGCGACTTGTACACAGCGTCACTAAACGAAGTGGCTCCGACTGCGTGTCGGCTCCGTCACCGTCGCTGACACTGTTATAAAGCGGCGGCAGAAGGGAGCTAATGTTACGCAACTGCTGGAGGCGTGGCTCAGTGGGCGCGCACCATTGGTACCGCTCGACCACTTTCGGCTTCCGACCGAAACTTGCTACTCTGTTGCCAACTATGTATACCAGCTGTGCGGTATCGATACATGATACAACACCTGTTATGGATCTTCCTTACGTATACCATACCACTATGGAGAACAGGAAATAAGACATATAGTAAAACTCTATACAGTAACTCAGGGTTAACTGAAGCCTTACTAAATAATTGTCCTGAAACTTTATGTGAATTTAACCGCCTTTTTACTCGTGTCTAATAGTTTAAATTATACACCACAGTTAGGTAAACAAATATGTAGGCGCTTCAGTCCGGAACCACGCGGCTGCTACGGTCGCAAGTTCGAATCCTGCCTCGGGCATAGATGTGTGTGATGTCCTTAGGTTAGTTGGGTTTAAGTAGTTATAAGTGTAGGGGACTGCTGATCTCAGATGTTAAGTCCCATAGTGCTTAGAGCCAGAGATCCAACTATGTTGCTTATCGCAGTAAGTCTCACATTGCAAGTTTCACGTGCGCTGCTACTGTATGTCAGTCAAAAGTAAAGTTACGTAATTAACTTCTGTATTTGTTTGCGTGTACAAGTCTGCAGCTATGATGAGCATTGGAAGCCGTGTTCCACACTACCACAGGACGCCACAAGAGGAAACACAATAAAACGTCTCAGCCCGTTGGTAAAGCACAGTATCATGACGTGATTCTTTGTCAGCATCAGCGGAAACAGAGCTGTCAAGAAAATACGAAGGACTTACTTACCCGTCAGTATCGCCCTGAGGCAGCTGCATTATTTACACTAGACCTACTGCCGTCAGTAAACTACCACACGTTACTTCACTTAGTGTGTCATTTAGTTTTTATGCCTATAGTGGCGGATTATGATACAATAGCGAAGAGAGATAAATGTGTATCAGTACTTGAGACAACCGGATCTTCGGTGGTACGAACAGTTGTCGTACATCATTGACTTTTTCGTAGCTGCAGGCTTCTTATCGAACAAAACAGTGTTTATCAGTCTCTGATTTCCCCTAAATGACAAGCTGTCTGAAGCTACAGAAAAATTAACTGAATTTATCCCTATGCTTCATATGAAAATGCGAATATAACCACCAGATTTCATATCAATCTATCAGGGGATGAACTTCACTAAATGCTTCCTGGTATCTTTCTCTCACGGCGTAAATGAGGTTAATGACCACAGGAGAGGGAATGGCCTGCAGGTATGCACACTAGAGGAACTGGGGAACCAATTGACATTTATCCACAGAACGGAGCACACTCCTCGATTACAGGAAACATTAAACACATCCAACACAATGGTTCCTTAGGGGGTTGATCTGTCTTTTGTTACATTAATCATCAATATTCAGGAAGGATTAGTTTAACGAAGGAACGCAGTGTGGACTAGCATATGCGCATACAAAAGGCTCGAGTATTCTAAGAACAAGCAAAGTCAAATCTCATATACGCAAGCAAGAGATAGATGGATACTTACCGTAACTTGCAGGCAAAATTAAAAACCACTTATGCGTATAGCTTTCGGCCACAGCCTTCGTCTGAAAAAGAAACATACACCCATAAATTCAATCAAGCAAGTACATCTCACGCACACATGACTGTCTTTTCCAGCAGCTCGGACCAGACTGGCATACTCGTCCGAGCTACAGGAGCAGCCGGTCATGTGTATGTGAGGTGTGTTTGTTTGGGTGAATGAATGAGTGTGTTTCTTTTTATTTTTCTGGCGAAAGCCGTGGCCGAAAGCTTATGTGTCAGTGTCTTTTAATTCTACCTGTCTGCAACTTAATGTGTCATCTTTACGGTGAATAACCATCTATCTTTTCCGTACTTTGCTAATATTACAACCTGTAAGTTCCAATGTTCAAAGTCAAATTTCAACATTTCTAGTAAAGGCTGAAACCTCAAAACTTGCTTGTGGTTGAGTGTTAGGAGTTTGGTGGAGGGCAATAATTTCGGGAACGCTTCGACAACTTTCTGATAAAATTTTGACAGCCGAAGTGTCTTTACCCTGAACTCGGTCTGATGTCGGTACCTGTGTATCGACTGGTAAGTGTTCATCTGAGTACTACAGCCTAGCCTAACAAAAGAAACAAACCATTTGCACTCCATAGGTACCCTTCCAACTGAGAAGCTGCTTCCTTGGTGTAAGGCACCCCTGATCTACCAACAAGAGTCCTACAATTCTCCACTCAATAACGCACATCTAGAAATCTGTAGCCAGGACCGTCATAGAGTCGTCGAAGATTGATTGAGACTCTCCGCTCGGCTGCAGATCAAAGGACCGCGATGAACTCTGAAAATAATGCTGAAAATTGCAGGCTCAGATTGCACCCCACGCACGAGGCCAGCAGCCTTCACCACCACTGCCAGCCACAAATATGAAATGAGGATAGCCTCGCAACACATGCGGTAGGGGTCGTTGCTGCCCACGTGCGCTACAACTAGCAGACGACTGCAGCCTGCATGCTTGATAGCCGCAGGCAATGCCGCCTACACATCTTGGTTGAGGCCTCCTAGCTGACATATCGAATGTACATCCGCTTTGTTTCCGACCCTGAACGCTACCTTTGTAAGGGGCCTGCAGGTGGAGCTCTCAAGAACTAACAAGCCCCTGTCCAGGTGTGCCTGCTTGGACCCTGCTGAGGGAACAACCACCAGTTCACTCACGTGGAATAGGCAAGGCCAGGCGCCCAGCCTCCACATTGGTCCTCTGCCTCGAGCAACGCGAACACATTACGTTCCGCCTCTCACCCTGCTGCGTGGGCGAATTCATCGTGTTGGTTACACTAAGACGTGCTACGGGAGCCGAGCTCATGGGCAAAACAACCGACACCTGGGGTGTCCCATGCAACACACCACATTCTCCGCCATTATTGAAGCCCGAGGCAGCAGCATTAAGGCGACTGGTCACAGCCAAAACCACATGCAACTGTTCGCGAACTGCTGCCAGTTCCTCCTTCGTCCACACACAACACACAGACATTCTGTTCGCCCTAACAAGACCAACGGAAGAAGTAAACTATAAAAGATTAAAGATACCTAAATACGCAACTTGTTACCCTTCTGAAGTGTCAGCAATGGAGATTGATACATTAATGAACTGTGAGGCTATGTAACCTGGAAGAAATGACAACTTAGCTAGAGACTGCTTGAATATACACGCGAGATTAAACCTCTTAAAAACAGAAACAGGTACGAAATTTAAGTATTATACAAGGTGTTCGGAAACTCCTGTTATGAACTTCTAGGACTTGTGGAGGCGAATAAGTATACTATATTCTGAACAGGAACCCATGTCCGGAAATGTACCGTTTCCGTTCTACGACGGATTCAGTTCAGGTGGTTAACTCATCTACTTCTGCCTGAGGAACTAAATTCGGCTTAATGCCGCATAATTACTTGGTAACAACTCGAAAGGAAACATAATGAAACCCATTTATCACTTAAGTATACTTATTTCAGTGCAGTTCTAAAGCATCGACTGCACACCCACCAGCGGACCGCCGTGAAAAAGCCTCAAGGAGGTGCTGACCCACACGCCAATGGAATGCCCGGGCAACCCCACACCTTCAGGAAGACAGAGTTCAGCGACCCCTGTCAACGCTGATTTAACCAACCTCCCATCACTGGTCGGTCCAGTTTGGTCTCAGACTTCGAGAGCGTCAGTACTGAGTAATAGGAAGACGATACTTAGCCTGCATTCTGCGAGTGGTCATAGATTGTCAGTGCACTTGGATGCAGGAGGCACAGGAAGCAAAACAACTTAATTAACTATTGTGTCTTCCCTTAATAGAAATAAAATTTTCTATTAATTAGAAAATTTGTACAGATGAATTTGGTTTCCTGCCACTGGCCATCGTAACTTCTCTGGTTCCTAGTTGAAGTCGATGCTGACTCCCAGAGTAGCCGACATAACAATTTGTATTAACATTAAAACATTACATGTTAATACTGTTCCAAAACAAAAAATGAAGCTAACATACTGCAGGTACAGTGCAGTTCTGACGCATTACACCAGCAGTTCCATGTGGCGACCCCCAGGTTTGTTACAGACATTGTATCTGTTCGCTGCACGCGTTCCATCACACCTGGTGTCTCTTCAGTTTCTAGTGCGGCAACCATATCTCGCGCCAGCAGATCTTCCTAAGTCTCTACAGAAGTCTAGTAAATTGAACTTTGCGCGCGAACCTATAAGGAGTAGTCCATAGGAGCTAAACCATTCTAGCCGGCAGCGTGGATGGATCAGGTCGGCCTGTTCATCTTCCACCATATCATATGTTTAGAATTCTCTGAGCCACAAGTGAGAAGTCGGATGATGCACTATCACACTTGAAGCACATTTGCTGAAGGACTCTCAGTGGCACAGCTTTCAAAAACGGGTCCAACACATTTTACAGGATGATCAGGCAGGTACGACCAGCTACATTGACGTATGGCACATATAAATTGAAACCGTCATAGAACAGAAATGATACGTTTCCGTACATAGGATCCTAATCAAAATTATATGTACTCTCTCCCCTCTACAAGTCCTACACGTTTGTGAAGGGAATTTCCGAACGCCGTGTATACTACTAAGAAAACACAGTGTCTAAATAAGTAGCTTGCTACTTTGGAAATAACTCACAGGCGACAGTTGGAGCTGGGCAATGTGGCTGACTACACTGAACGTGACGCTGCTTTGTTCTGCTTCTTGCCATTGCTCTGGCGGTAGTTAATGCAGGCGGTTCACAACTTGAAACACCAAACCAATTCAAATTTAAAATCTTCCTAGGGTCGAAATATTAAATGTATGATCTCGATCTCATATAAATGTAATGGTAATTCAGATTACTTCAATAATATGAAAAGAGAGTATTACGAGAGTTTCGCAGGATCACTTAGCTCCAAGACCGAAAATGAGTGAACCATCACGAGGTGGCAAACAACGTCAGGAGTACTAAATTCTACTGGCTCTGAGCACTAAGGGACTTAACTTCTGAGGTCATCAGTCCCGTAGAATTTAGAACTACTTAAGCCTAACTATCCTAAGGTCTTCACACACATCCATGCCCATGCCCGATGCAGGATTCGAACCTGCTACCGTAGCCGTCGTGTGGTTCCAGGCTGTAGCGCCTAGAATCGCTCGGCCACCTCGGTCGGCTCTTCAGCAGTACTGCCAAGTCCCAACTGCACTAGCAATATGAAGAACTCCGTGGACAGACCAGTCATTGCTATGCACAGCACAGCCCAGGCAATCATCAGTGGAGCTGCGCTTCCATACGCCGATCTACAGATCAGCTTCAAACCGACAGTACAGTACGCCATCTGAAAGCACAAATGACTTGTGCACTTATCCAGTTCACCTTGAAGGGAAAACTTATTTTAGCAAAACTGAAAATGTGTGCAAAATGACCTTGTCGAAAATGTCAATAAGCTGTGTGATACTACGCACTGTTGACATCAGATGGACTGTATCTACGTCACGTCTAGTGCCGTAACAAGTAGAATACCAGGAATACCTGCAAAATGTGGAGATGGTATATATTGACGCCGGAAGTAATAAATGAAATTGTGATTTCAAAGGAAGGGACTGAACATACGCTACTGAAGCAGAAACAACTGAGACAAATGTGCACTTGCGCACATCCATGCTATGTCACCTACAGATTTATCATATATTATACAGATTAACAAGATAGTTCTTTGCTTCCGTGTTTTATCGCGTCTTGACTATGTTATCATTTCCTTGCACGCTGTCTAGTTCTTTAGCGGATACAGGAAAGAGGAACAGCTGCCGTTCATGAACTTCGAGTGCCAATATCAAACAGTAAAAATGATATCTAAATTTGTTGCGAAGTTGCAGCGTCAGTTGTTAACGCTAGATTTGAATGTAGAATTATATACAGATACAAAGGTTTATAAATCTGTCACTCTTCGATACAATGTCTATTCAGAAGGTGTCCAGCCGTGGCCACAGTGAAAGTCTGCAAATGTTATTCGGCTGACAAACACACGAAATGGGCTCAGTACCTAAATGTTCGTACTTAACTACACCCGCTGCTGGAACTAGGAGAGGGGATGCCTGCATCTCAATGGCAGCGGCGTAATCGTTCGTAGCAGGCAGCGCCCTCATGCCGCGGTGGCTGCTGTAGGAAACGCGGCGGCGTAACTGGCAGCCCAAGTATTTCAAAGTGCGACCGACTTCATAACGGCCGATACCCCAGTCTGATCCTGAGATGATGAACAAAATACAGATTCATGTAACTGCACTTGCTACGAATCTGCTAAAAGGTTTTGCCCTCAAAAACAAAACAAACAAAAAATGTATGTGCTTATTCCCGCTGCAGACTATTATGGCTAGTCCTGCGTGGCAGTCAGGAGGCATATGACACAGAGTGTTAAGGTTCGTCACTGAACGTGTGAGTGACAGTTAGTAGCTCAGTTAAAGTAGTGGCGAAAGGAAGTGATAAGATACAGCTTCTCCAGAAAACTTTACAAATGTGTTACAAACACAGGCGACCGCAAAACATTTATTTCGACGGCAACCGGTTATGGTCAGTATTCGACCATCATCAGGCCCTCATACCATGATGGTAGGCGGTGGTGGTGGATAAAGCAGATGTTTTGGCTCCAAGAGCAACTGTGGTTGACCGCACCCGCTCTATTCACAGCCTCCGTTTCCCATCTAAATGTAAGAGTCTGACGATGGCCAAATACCGACCCAAACCGGTTACCACGCAAAGAAATCTTTTTGCAGTCGACACTGTGGTAATCCATTTTTAAAGTACGTTTACCGAGACTGCTGCTTCTCCGCGAGAAATGTTCTCAAAAGTTTCCTTTTGTAGAAAAACTGGAAATGGTTTGAAAGGCAGCTACTGTTTTATAAGTGGAGCACTTGACTACTACTCGACCAAGCCGTTAGTGCAGCCAGCATTCTCTCCTTGCCATAATCGAGGTTGAGGTGTATATCTCGCAACGTGAAAGATCAGAGTAGAAGTAGCTTACGCACGGAAGGTTACTTTAAAAACTCCATGTGATATCTTAAACGGAAATTATTCATAAGAGTTTATAGAGATGACACGCAATAACACAACAGAGTTGCCAAACAATGAGTAAGGCACTGTTAAGTCTCGACTACGCTAGTGGTAATAAGAATGTGTTTTCGTAGCTGAAACCGTGCAAGATGAGATCCGGTCTTCCTGTCTATCATAACACGATGGCAGACGCTGGCGGTGAATGGAGCAGGTGTTGTGACTCCAAGAACGTCATCTGCATGACGATGGAGGCTATCGTCGAAAGCTTGAGATTTTATGCCGAACTAACGGGGCAAGAAAACCGAGAATATCCTACATAGTCACTGTAACCGATTTTTATCGAAATAAATGTTTAGCGGTCGGGATTTTTTGCAGTCCGCTCTAAAGTTTTCTGCAAAAGCTGTATCGCATCACCTCCTTTCGCTACTACTTTAATTGAGCTACTAACCGACACGTGTTAAGTGACGGATGTTGACATTCTGTGTCATATGTCCCCTGTAAACCTCCCACGAATAGCTATAATGGTCTGCATCGGAAATACGGCCTTTTTTTTTAAGGGAAAGCCTCTGAAAAGGTTAGAATCAAGTAACAGTGACACGGGTGTGTAGTTTATTCATCATCTAGGAACCAGTGTGAGGTATCAGCCATTACCCGTTCGGCCGATGTCCCGAAAACGCCCTCCTACAGTTAGGCTGACGTGTTTCCTACAGCCGCCACCGAGGTCAAAGGCGCTGCCACGAACGATTACGCCGCTGCCAATGAGATGCAAATATCCCCTCCAGCAGTGAGTGCTCTTAGGTTCAAACATTCATGGACTGACCCTGTTCTGTACGTTTTCCCGTTGAATAACATTTACAGACATTCATAATATCCAGGGCTCTACATGTATTGTATTGAAGAGTGACAGATTTATAAATCTTTTATATCCTTACACATTTCTACAATCAAATATATTATTAGCAAAGATATTATGTATGACTTTAACTATTTGATATTAGATGTAGGTAAATTAATACCTGAACCCTCTGTTCATTAACAACATCTGTTCCTCGCTCCTGTACACATTAAACAACCACAATGCGTGCAAGAAAGTCATAAAGCGGTCAAGACGGTATAAACGCATAAGCAAAGAACAAGATTGTTATTATTTATTATCTATGATAGATCTGTAGGTGAAAAAGTATGAAAGTGCACAGCTGCATATTTGCCTCTTCTTTTTCTCCTTTAGCATCATATCTTCAGTTTTTCGCTACGAATTCACAACATGGTTTATTACTCTGTGGTATCGATGTATTAGTCCGTACTATCTCCACATTTTGGTAATACTCCTGATATTCTGCTTGTGTACAGCAGTAGACTGGACAAGGCCATTTTGCACACATTTTCAGTCTTGTTAAAATATGTTTTCTCCGCAAGCAAAAGAGGGTAAGTGTGCAAGTCATTTGTATTTTTCAAAGCGTAATTTACTGCCGGTATGAAGGTGTTCCTTAGATCGGAGTATGGTAGCGCAATTCCACTGATATCTGGCTGGAGCATGCTGAGCATAGCAGTGAGGACACTGTGAGCTGTCCATGCAGTTCTTCATATTGCTAGTGCAGCTGAGACTTGGCAATATTGCTGAGGATTTTGCAAATTCGTGACGGTTCACTCATTTTCGGGATTTAATGGTGAGTGATTCTGCTAAATTCTCGCAATATTTCCTTGTCATACTGATGACGTAATCTGAATTACCATCACATTCATATGAGATCGAGATCGTAAACTGCAGAGGGTGGTTTTAAAAAATCGCTTGTAATCAGAGTAAGCCGACTCTCGAGAGCTTCGAAGTACTGTCAGCAGCCGAGACAGCACAATGGCCGGCGTATGATATTAAGTATGATAACATATGATGGTGATGCGTCACCTCCTAAGCCACAAAATTCTGTTGTCAGGAAATGAAACTCCCACAGCCGTCCTTATAATGACATTCATCGTGCGGATACCAGTTTCGGCACTTCAGTGCACCATCTTGGAGTCTTGGCTGATGCTGAAGCGGTTAACTTCATCCGTACACACTATGCATCAGTGGCCAACATAACTGGCTTACGCAAACTACCTGCAACTGGGGTTGTCTCTACAACCATTAACTGTCAACTGACGGGAGAAACATTTTAAATGTTCCACCAGTCAGTTGACAGTTGATGGTTGTAGAGACAAAATCGCGATTACAGGTAGCCTGCGTAACCATTTACGTTGGCCACTGATGCATCTATATACAGATGATGTTAAACCCCGTCAGTATCAGCTAAGGCTTGAAGATGGTGCACTGAAGCGCCGAAATTGGTAGCTGTACAGTAAATGGCATCATAAGGACGCCTATAGGTGTTTCATGTTCTAACAACAGTGAACGTAACTCCAGTCACAACGATGGACATAAGAAAACAAATTTCTATGTCTGTGCCATGTGACGCTGGAAGGTCTTTCAAGAGCGAAGCCACTGGATGTGGATGACTGGAAGCTTGTGATATAGAGTGATGAATGTCGCTTCACCCTGTGGTAGTCCAATAGAAGTGTTTGGATTTGTCGAGTTTCTAGGTATCGTTACGTTGCCGTCGTGTGCAGTGCGAAGACTGAAGTACAAAGGAAATACAGTTACTCTACTGCAATAGCCTTTTCTCGTTAACATGTGGTCCTCCTACAGTATTTGAGAAATCGTTAAAAGTGAAAGGATATCCAAACATTTTACGGTGTTGTGTACTGAGAGCTATAAAAGAACAGTTCTAAAACAGTTATTGTAACGGCATGACAGTGCATGAAGCAACGTAACGGACGGAGTAGTACGTGGACAGTAATATTCTTGAAATGGAGTTATCTGCCCAGAACCCCGCCTGAACCAAACACAACACCTCCCGGATGATCATAGAATGAAGGCTTTCACGGCAGGTCTTGTCATCAGTTAACACTCCCGGGCTGAGATGCTGTGGTCCATACATAAAACTCTTCCCTGACTTTTTGCCTTTGACTGTGGAAGGCATCCTCCGAGGACAAGTGGCGAACTGCAACGAGAGTGAGAGTGAGCGCCGTATATACAAGCCATCCAGAGGGCGCCGCTGTCACTCACGTGATATATAGTACAGAATGAGATTTTCACTCTGCAGCGGAGTGTGCGCTGATACGAAACTTCCTGGCAGATTAAAACTGTTTGCCGGACCGAGACTCGAACTCGGTACCTTTGCCATTCGAGGGCCAGCCATGTCTCCGCAATATCCTTTCTTTCAGAAGTGCTAATCCTGCATGGTTCGCAGGAGAGCTTCTGTAAAATTTGGAAGGTAGGAGACGAGGTACTGGCGGAAGTAAAGCTGTGAGGAAGTGGCGTGAGTCGTGCTTGGGCAGCTCAGTTGGAGCACTTGCCCGCGAAAGGCAGAGGTCCCGAGTTCGAGTCTCGGTCTGGCACACAGTTTTAATCCGGCAGGAATTTTCGTATATAGCTCAGCCGACGTCGAGGGCGAAACGTCAGGGGAGAGTTTTACGTACAGACAAGGGCATCTCAGCCCAGAAGAAGTAAGTGATGACCTCCTGGATGAGTTAGAATGTCGACTTCGCTCCAGATCCGTGCGTCGAACATTCCTACCCACTCTGTTTTCGGCTCGTGAGGATGAATGGAGTTCCATTACAGGCACCTCATTTAAAGTGTCCCCGTCATAAATGGTAAGGGTGGACAACACCGTATTGTCCATGTCCTTAAGTGAGTGTTCAGCTCCTCCGACTACAATCCACCAGGCCCAGGTTCGATTGCCAGTCAAGTCGGAGACTTTCTCCACCTGGGGCTCGGTGCAGTGTTGGCCTCATCATTTCATCATCATCGGCACGTAAGTTGCCCAGTTTGGCGTCAACTGAAAAGGCTTGCAACTCGTCGTCCGCATTTCCCCAGTTGGGGACTCCGGACCATCAGTGACATGCGATAATTTCCTTTAATTCCAACTGATATTTATGTCCACTGTAGGTATACGGATACTTTTGATGAGCCGGCTGCCGTGGGCGAGCGGTTGATTGCGCTTCACTCCGTAACCGCGCAACTGCTACGGTCGCAGGTTCGAATCCTGCCTCGGGCATGGATGTTTGTGATGTCCTTTGGTTAGTCAGGTTTAAGATGTTCTAAGGGACTGATGACCTCTCATAGTGTTCAGAGCCATTTGAACCATTTGATACTCCTTAGGAGACAGTGTATGTTCACCTGTTGTGTTCAATGGAGCAGCCGAACTTGGAAGACGGTGAGAGGGAGCGCAAACACTGGAGTGCCTGTGTCCCTCGCTTTGCAGGGTCGGAGTGTCGGCGGCGCTCTATCAGACGGGCAGCGGCCGCACGCGCCGGCTCCCCTGCCCGGCCTGTAAATTGATTGTCCGGCGGGCAGCTAATGGCAGCCGGCGAGCCATCAAAGCGCCGCGCCGCGCCGCCCACGCCAGACACCGGCGCCAAACGACCAGCCCGGCCGTAATGCGGGGGCGGAGGGGTCCCTCCGGCGGCGGGTCCAGCGCCGATGATTGAGGACCGCCGGCAGGCGGGCGGCGCGCCTGTTTTCGGGACGGACGGACCGCGGCCGATCGTTAGCGGCGCGCCGCCCGCCGACTGTAGCGCACCGCGCGCTTTACTGGCCCACTTGCGGGCTCCGCGTGCGCCCTATAAAAGTTTACTGCCCTCGGAATGCTCGCAGCAGCCTCTGCGAAGAATAGAAAGCCAGCCCGCTGACGACTGCCGAATGCCCGCCCGACCATTCCTGCGGGCTGCGCCCCACCTCACGTGCCGCGGGGAACGATCAGCGACAACCTCTAATTTCCTGCTCGTACTGAATGTTCTCGGTATGTCAAACAGGAAACCCTCGCCGTCATTTCCTCGACTGATTCCGTTCCGTGCATTTCCATCCTTTGTCTCGACATGCTGACAGCTACAATATTCTTCCCTTTCCTCAATGGCTCCTTCTCCCTTCTGATGACACCTTGAGCAGTTTCTCCATTTCTATACTTGACGACAATATTACGGAAATGGGAGGGGACGTAGATGAAGATGCCAAGGGAAATACGCGGCTGCGTGAAGGATCTGACAAAGCACTGGAAGACTTAAGTCGAAACAAGGCCCCGGGAGTAGACAACTTCCCAGTAGAACTACTGATAGCTTTGGGAAAGCCAGCCATGACAAAACTCTACCATTTGGGGAACAAGATGTGTGAGACAGGCGAAATACCTTCAGACCTCAAGAAGAATGTAATAAATCCAATTACAAAGAAAGTAAGTGTCGACAGGTGTGAAAATTACCGGACTACCAGTTCGATAAGTCATGGCTGCAAAATACTAACACGTATTTTTTACAGACAAATGGAAAAATGGTAGAAGCTGACCTCGGAGAAGATGAGTTTGGATTTCGTAGAAATGCTGAAACACTTGAGGCAATACTGACCCTACGAGTTACCTTAGAAGGGCAAACCTACGTTCCTAGCATTTGTAGATTTAGAGAAAGCTTTTGACAATGTTGACTGGAATACTCTCTTTTGAATTCTAAAGGGGGCAGGGGTAAAATACAGGGAGCGAAAGGCTATTTACAATTTGTACAGAAACCAGTTGACAGTTATAAGAGTTCAGGGAAGCAGTGGTTGGGAAGGGAGTGAGCCAGGGTTGTAGCCTCTCCCCGATGTTCTTCAATCTGTATATAGAGCAATCAGTAAAGGAAACAAAAGAAAAATTCGGAGTAGGAATTAAAATCCATGGAGAAGAAATAAAAGCTTTGCGGTTTACCGATGACATTTTAATCCTGTCAGAGACAGCAAAGGAACTGAAAGATCTGCTGAACGGAACGGACAGTGTCTTGAAAGGAGGACATAAGATGAACATTAACAAATCCAAGACGATGATAATGGAATGTAGTCGAATTAAATCAGATAAAGCTGAGGGAATTAGATTAGCAAATGAGACAGTTAAAGTAGTAGATGAGTTTTGCTATTTGGGCAGCAAAATAAGTGATGATTGTCGAAGTAGAGAGGATATAAAATGTAGACTGGCTATGGCAAAGAAAGCGTTTTTGAAGAACAGGCATTTGTTGATATCGAGTATATATCTAACAGCCAGGAAGTCTTTTCTGAAAGCATTTGTGTGGAGTGCAGCGATGTATGAAAGTGAAACGTCGACGATAGATAGTTTAGACGAGA
Source organism: Schistocerca gregaria (assembly GCF_023897955.1). Taxonomy (NCBI): domain Eukaryota; kingdom Metazoa; phylum Arthropoda; class Insecta; order Orthoptera; family Acrididae; genus Schistocerca; species Schistocerca gregaria. The sequence goes on along the minus strand of NC_064925.1, from coordinate 12,286,062 downwards.
AGAGAATAGAAGCTTTCGAAATGTTGTGCTACAGAAGAATGCTGAAGATCAGATGGGTAGATCTCGTAACTAATGAGCAGGTACCGCATAGAAATGAGGAGAATAGGAATTTGTTGGACAACTTTACTAAAATAAGGGATCGGTTGGTAGGAAACGTTCTGAAGCATCAAGGGATCACCAATTTTGTATTGGAGGGAAGCGCTGAGGGTAAAAATCGTAGAGGGGGACCAAGGGACATTAAGCTAATTCAGAAGGATGAACGTTGCAATAGTTATTTGGAGATGACTTGCACAGAATAGAGTAGCACGGAGATCTGCATCAAACCAGTCTCTGAACTGAAGACCACAACAACAACAACAACAACAACAACAACAACAACATTTTATTTAGGATTTCCTAACCTAGTTTGTTGCCGCAGAGACAATCATGCACATGACATACAGTCTGCCACACCGCTTCTTTATTAGCATATGCACTCCACAAATGCAGTTATTATTATTATTACTTTATTATTATTATTTTCCCATCTCCATTTACTGGAAGTATTCCAGGAAAATGACAACAGTGCTGGTAGGAGGTGTCGTACCATAGATTGATAAAATCCGTGACGGGATAGCACATTTTTAACGGATCCAGACAGCAGTTGCTTGGGGCCTCCTGGATACAATCCTGTGTAAACTGATCCACCTGTTCGCCAACACCGACTACGGGCGATCTGTGCTGCTGCAATGGCCGGAGGCATCTGCACGTCGAGTTTGTCTCAGTTACAGTCTCTACAGTCTAGAATGTCAGTCAGCGTTCGACAGTTCGTTTATGCTTTAGTAGCGGCAACCTCACACCGGACTACTCTCCGTACATTTGTTTCTTGTAATAACAGGACTTTGCTGCTGTTTGTTCTTCTGTAACGTTTCTTCGCTACACTTGGAGGAAGCTGCACGTTGAATTAAACTTCGTTTGTTGTACGAGGGTCACTCCAAAAGAAATGCACACTATTTTTGTAAAAATTCAGTTTTCATTTGCATGTGTGAAAGTTTTACAGTGTGTAAATTAATCCTTCCCGCTTGTTTTCGAACTTCAACCTGTTCCCGTGAGGGGCGCCGTCACAGCATATCGTCAAGATGGCTACTACACTTGACGTTCACCAGAAGCAACGTGCTGTCATAGAATTCGTGTGATGTGAAAAAGAGACTGTGGGAAACATCCACAAGAGGTTGAAAAAGGGGTATGGAGATGCTGTTGTCGATCGCAGTATAGTTAGTCGGTGGGCAAGCAGGTTACGTGATGAAAGCGAGCATGGCAATGTTGAGGATTGTCCTCGCTGTGGCAGACCTCGTACTGCACACATTCCAGACAATGTGCAGAGAGTTGACGACCTGGTGACTGCTGACAGACGCATCACAGTGAACGAATTGTCACGCTACGTTGGGATAAGGGAAGTGTTCGCAGAACACTGAAAGTGTTGGCGTTAAAAAGGTTTGTGTCAGGTGGGTTCCCAGGATGTTGACAGTGGCTCACAAAGAAACTAGAAAAAGGTATCCAGCCAGCTTCTGGAACAGTACGAGAATGGTGGAGATGAATTACTTTGAAGAATTGTAACAGGTGACGAAACATGGCTCCATTATTTTTCACCAGAGACGGAGAGGCAATCAATGGAGTGGTATCATGCAAATTCACCCAAGAAAAAAAAAATACAAAACCACACCTTCCGCTGGAATCCGAATGACTCTTGCTTGTGGTCACCACGCCAAGAGGAACAACCATAAATCCTGATGCATATGTGACGACATTGAAGAACTTCAAGCTCGACTGAGACGTGTTCAACCAGGGATGTTTTGCTGTTGCACGACAATGCACGGCCAGATGTCAGTCAAAAAACCATGGAAGCGATCACAAAACTCGGATGGACAACACTGAAACACCCGCCTTACAGTGGTGACCTGGCTCCATGTGACTGTCATCTCTTTGGGAAACTGAAAGATTCTCTTCGTGGAACAAGGTTGGAAGATGATGACTCCCTTGCGCACGCTGCCATAGAGTGGCTCCAACAGGTTGGTCCAGAATTTTACCGTGTATCTATACAGGCGCTGGTTCGCAGATGGTGTAAGGCAGTTGAGAGGGATGGAAACTATGTGGAGAAATTAAAATATAGATCCTAAAGGAGCCGGCCGCGGTGGTTTCGCGGTTCTAGGCGCGCAGTCCGGACCCGTGCGACTGCTACGGTCGCAGGTTCGAATCCTGCCTCGGGCATGGATGTGTGTGATGTCCTTAGGTTAGTTAGGTTTAAGTAGTTCTATGTTCTAGGGGACTGATGACCACAGCAGTTTAGTCCCATAGTGCTCAGAGCCACTTTTTTGTTCCTAAAGGATGTATCTACACACTGTAAAACTTTTAAACATGTATAATAAAAGATGGATTTTAAAAAAAATTGTGTGCATTTCTTTTGCAGTGACCCTCGTGCTTTGAAGGATGAGAATGTTGGTGGTTCTGAAGGAAAAACTTCAAAGGACATATGCCCTTCGTTTAACAGCATGTGACACAGCTGTTAGAAAATCACGGGCGCCAGGCGCAGTTGCTTCTTCACCGCCACTCACATACAAGCAGAACCACATTAGGCCACGTATTGTTGTCCTTACTGACCATTTAAACGCGCACTTCACCTGTGGTGCGGTACTATTGACGATCAATTTAGGGGTCCAGTCCTTCTACATAAGCGTCTTAATGCAGCACGGTACCTTGATTTCTTGGGCGATATTCCTCTGAAAACACAGCGTCATATGTACTGTCAGTGCGGCGGAGCTCCTGCACAATCTGTACGGCCAGTGGCACAGTACCTAACCGAAAAGTGTTATTATATTCGAGCATAATACGTGTTCCATAATTCTACAACTGATCGACGTCGCTCAGTTGTAGAATTCTGGGACACGTATTATGTTCGAATATAATGAGTTTCTGGAGACTAGAAATCTACTCTGTAGGAATCAGCATGGGTTTCGAAAAAGACGATCGTGTGAAACCCAGCTCGCGCTATTCGTCCACCAGACTCAGAGGGCTATAGACACGGGTTCTCAGGTAGATTCCGTGTTTCTTGACTTCCGCAAGGCGTTTGATACAGTTCCCCACAGTTGTTTAATGAACAAGTAACATTATATGGACTATCAGACCAATTGTGTGATTGGATTGAAGTGTTCGTAGATAACAGAACGCAGCATGTCATTCTCGATGGAGAGAAGTCTTCCGAGGTAAGAGTGATTTCAGGTGTGCCGCAGGGAAGTGTCGTTGGACCGTTGCTATTCACAATACACATAAATGACCTTGTGTTTCTGGTGCGGTCCAGTCTCCCTACTACTACAATTGTTGCACCACTGTATAGCCCAGCTCTCCTTACCGCGGTGTATGAAGTAGTACAAGAGGATGTACCTGAAGTTCTGGTAGTAGTAGGTGTCAGGACACTTTTGATCAGAGTGTGAATGTGGTGTATTTCTGAATTCACATTCCATCATGTGATGTATCTTGAAAATCAATCACGTCTGCATCGACTCTGTTAATTACACTAACGTACGGCTAAGCCACGAAGGACTGCGTCCATTTAATTTTGCTGGTATACTCCACAGGCCACTTTGAGTTTAGTATGAGTTGTAAAAGAAACAAACAAAAGCTTTCGGTAACTCTACGTGACTCTGCATGTGAGTTACAGTGGTGTGGCAGAATACTTGTGCCTGCCAGCTATCTACGCATTGCAGTATTTCATAAAATCGATACAGATTTCATTAGTTTTCCAGGTACATCCGGTGACCGGACCTGTGTTCTGAAACTGATCATTGATGTTGTGTGAATAACGGATGTGTGTGAAATCTTATGGCACTTAACTGCTAAGGTCATCAGTCGCTAAGCTTACACACCACTTAACCAAAATTATCCTAAGGACAAACACACACACCCATGAATAACGGACATCAATAAATTTCAGCCTGAGAAAGTATGCAATGTTTCTTGTAATAAAATACTGTACGGATGTGTGCCACCAAGTAACGATCAACAACAACAATGGAGAGATTAAATGCAACGCGAAGAGGCCGCGCTGTTAAGAGGCGCTATGTCAGGGACTGCGCAGCCTCTCCAGCCGGAGGTTCGAGTCCTCCCTGCCCGGCGAAAGATGTGAATCACTCAGAGAACATGGTCGAATGTCAAAGTACGAGATTTGAGCACGTACACACCATCGGCTGGTATGTAAATGAGTTGCAGTTCTCTGTGACCGATAGAATGGGAACCACAGTGCTTTAGGGCTCTTTGTGTTCAGTTTTGTTACCAGACCTAGTATGGGATTGAGATCCGGGATATTCATCGTCAAGGATCCAGTTATCCACGTCCGACCATGCGAGAATCACCATATTATGCACTAAGCACTTGACAACCCATTTGCATATGTGCCTGCCAACCGAGAACAAGTAAAGGACACCCGGAAACATTCTATGTTATTCTGCACCAGTGATTTGAAACATGTAGCAGTGGGCTTAAGGAATTACCAGCCGGCCGGTGTGACCGAGCAGTTCTAGGCGCTTCAGCCTGGAACCGCGCGACTGCTACGGTCGCAGGTTCGAATCCTGCCTCGGGCCTGGATCTGTGTGATGTCCTTAGATTAGTCAGGTTTCAGTAGCTCTACGTCTAGGGGACTGATGACCTCTAATGTTAAGTTCCATAGTGCTCAGAACCATTTAAACCATTTTTTTAAGGAATTACCGTCCCATGGGTAGCCTAACGTGAGCACCACATCGTGAAAGTCTCAGCTGTGTCCCGGCGATCTTATTATTTTCTATATGATATGTTCCATGAAAATGAATGGTGCTGGAGACCAAGTTGAGCCCATAGGAGAGTTTAGTTTGTTCGTACAATTACAATAGTGGACATCATTCAGCCAAGTCATATATCAGGGCAATCCAATCTATAGTGAACTTTATTTTATCTCCTGATAGGATGCTGGCAAGTAATAACTCTTTATAGACACTCACCACAGTATCTATGTTCTATCCTCAGTAGAGCACAAACAATGGAGCTTATTTTTAATGATTAGATGGCAGTTCCATCCACTACTTTTGATGCTGCTTCAAAGACTTTAAGCATAAGCTGGTAAACACATAACGTCAGTCACATTCGGTCCAAACGGCTGTAACAAGGACATACCTCCGCCTTTTAACCGCCTTTTAAAGTCTTCACGAAGCGATTGTCATAAGTTATTTCGCCACCGGAGCTTTGGCTAGGAGGGGCCATGAGCTCTGCTACCGCTGCCCTGGGACTATGGATCTCGCGGCGTACCGAGTCCACGTTCGTCGCCATTAACAAACCCAGTTCCGTCTGTTTAATATGAAGGTGCTAAGGCACGGTGTTGCTACTGAACCACTGGCGTCAGTAGGTCAATTGTTGAAGCCAACAGTTCTGAGAATTTTCAGGACACAGGGATATCTTCTTGGACTGGACCCTTTCACCGTCCACGCAGCCGGTTCCACCAGCAGATGAGAGATATTCGACAGCACTTTTCCAAGAGATGAAACAAGAACACACTGCCACAGATTACTTTTCTTCTGACAATGGACGTGCCTTCCAAGGATCTGACACAACCAAGAATTGACCCTACGGTGGAAACCTATAGGTGGAAGAATGATATCTAGAGTCAAACTTAGCTGCGAGACCTGGAAGACAGCATTCCACCTTGCATCACAGATGTTGTGGCAGGCGAATGAGGCAGAAAACGGACTAGAGATGTACCATACGCACAAGGGCTACATAATGGAAGCGACCAATCCCGAAGAGAGAAAACTGTGAAGAAACTATACGAGGCAAAGCACTCAAGAATACCACAGAGAAGAAATTTTATGCCTTGCTGATGGAACATTACATGAAAAAGTGTCTCAACACGTATCTTGTCACCAGAAACCCGCAGCACGTGATGCAAGGTTGCAAACAGGACGATGCCGACAATTGGATAACTGCCAGGCATACACTTGATTCAGACATGCGCCTATGTCATGTGCAGTGAACTAGATCTGGTGCACAAGATTTCGTATTGAAAGATCGCAGCCATTTGGCAAACTGGTGAACAAACAGCCCGCCCATTTTCACCCAACAACAATCACGGCGCAATGAACACCGAGGCACATCGAACCTCAAGCAAAGGAAATACTTATCGTTGTGACGAGAGGAAACTGCTTTGGTCCTGTCATAGCTGTAGTTTCTTTGCTCAGGGAGAAGACTCATCAAACTACAACACGTTAAATTTTAGTTCACTTTATTATATTAACAAATAAAAGATTTACTTAACTTTGACACAAATCTTTGCTGTCGTAGTACCGGATGATTTACAACTGTCATCGACTAGCAAAGCTTCACTTGGTGCTCTAATTAACAAACTGTTCTCCTGAGGTAAAATGTTCAACATTTTGTAAAGTGCAAGTTCATCAGACACTTTTAACTGTAACTGTCCTACATGATGATACTGACTGCTGTAGACGAGGTCTTGGACTGGACAGAGCTCCTGCATGCTCTACATTATACTGACCTCAGCACAAGGGCGCAGCTATACTGAGAGGGAGGGCGTATCTTCTCGAGTGCCTCCCATTGATTGTTGCGGATTCCAGCGAGCCCTCCCTAATGTCTGCGGTATTGATTCGCGTTGCCGCACCACAGCCTCTGGACGATAACACATTTCTTTCCTTGTGAATTACTAATTTATTTGTTTATACTTGATATCACTTTTTATCGCAATAAAAAACAGCGTAAATCCGAAAGGGAACATTTTTTTCAACGCTACCTCCACTTACGGCAAGTTAAATGTTTGTAATACTATGTGGTCCTCGTACATTTCGAATTCAAAGATGTTTCACTGTTCTATGATCTATGATCTATAAGAAAAAAAGAGACCGAGGTGGTGCATTTCATTCTGTTTAAGGATTATAGGTCCACTAGAATCCGCTTGCGCCTTCATTAATAATTGAAGTATTGCATAGTAATTTGACTTAGGCTAGTCCACTAGAGTCCAGGGATGGATACAGTCTGGAGTTGCTAGATTTTGGTGTAACTCACAAATAGCATAATCTGGTCTTCGATTACTAATTTCACCATATTGCTCACAATATCGGTTTCTATAAGAAATAAAATGCAACACACTGACTGGTAACAAATGGTCTATTAGAGGGGCGAAAACATAAAATAAGTGATGAAAACATTTTTCTCTGTATACTACAATGTGCACGCTTCTTTCTTCCTCGAAGTACTTTTCTCCTGTTCGGATATAAACAACGTTTCGTCCAGTGTTGTACTACTTTCTAGAGTGGACTATTTGTGATGTTTCGAAGTTTACTAGTTGATTCATCCTCGACTTCACGCATGTCCTGCAAACAAGATACGCGCAGTATATCATTGTGTCCATTGGTGGTTTTGCTAATGAGAGAAGTGTGCCTGGATCAGTTGAGACAATGATGTGTGTGGAAACGACCGTTGTGCTATGATTTTCAGACAACTGTGTATCAAAAACTTAAAAGGTTGGCAACAGAATTGCTTTGATGAATCATCTAGAATTGTAATACATGCCTTACACATGATTCTGCGCCCTAAATGAAATATTAGAATGGAAAAATTGTAGCCGCTGATTTATAAAATTTTCTCATTTATACACTGGCGAGTGAAAACATTTTAATGATTGATGGAAGACTGTCGAAGAACGGCGAAACAACCCGTGGACTACAGTGTTGGATGTTCACAACCCACCACTAGACTCAGCGCCAACCCAAGTGTTCGCATGTATTTCAGCGTATCAACGTAACGTAACGAGAAACATGCTGCTAGACTTGAACGGAAGCCGACGGGGGCACTACTATGCCACGGGGGAGACTCATCTGGGCTTCCATGGGACCTACGGTAGATCTGGAAGGCAACTGTGTCCATTCATCATTAACATCTTATTCGACGTCTAGAGCATATTCCAAGAGGGTTTTTTATTCATTTATTTATCCGTATGGCTAGGGCTTCCTGTCGGGCAGACCGTTTGCAGGGTGACGGTCTTTCAATTTGACGTCACTTCGGAGACCTGCAGTCGATGAGGATGATAGGATGATGTTGAGGACAACACAACACCCGGTCCCCGGGGCGGAGAAAATTCCACGACCCAGCCGGGAATTGAACCCGGGCCCAGAGGATTGACAATCCGTCACGCTGACCATTGAGTTACCGGGGGCGGACTCCAAGAGGATGACAGTTAGCGACACAAGTACAGAATCGTGCTACAGTGGTTTGAGGAGCAACACAGTGACGTCAGTTTGATGCTTTAGCGGAGTCGATCCTGTACTGTGTTCCAAAGTTGGACCTACACATTGCCATGCAAGTGGTAATTATGTTCGTTTTATCATACTCTTCTTTGTTCGTCTTTTCACAATCCGACACTAATTGGGATAATCAGTGCCTTGCACTAGATGAAACTTAAATTTGAAGGCGTCCTCATTTCGGTGAAGGTTGCATTCAAGAGTGCAATTATTTTGTTTGACAGAACAGTTACTGTCCTCATGTCGAATGAAACAAATTTATATATGTAGCGAATTACTTTACTTTAATTTACAGAACATCTTTCGGAGTACAATAATACCATCAAAAGATGTATTTTACTGACGGTAGTGTACCTTAATTTCCGTGTCCATGTGCCCGATTTTATTGCCAATTTGCTAATTATTTTTGCGTAGATAGGGGCAAAATTTTAGAATACTATGGGCTCTGTACGTGCAGCTTTATTCATCCAAAGTTCACACAATATCGTTTCCACGTCAGGGATTAGACACTTTATTCTAAACCCAACACGATTTTTTTGGAAGTTTTTCACCACTTCTCATACTGCAAACCATCGTCTCACTAACGGGGACACTCATCCCGTCCGTTGGTAACCTACAAAAACAAGATTTTTTTGGTATTCGTGTGGGAATCGTCTTCGTAATCGGACATGGCTCCCTCTTTACAATTAGTCAGTCTCCCGTAACGATGTTTGTGGCTCGTTCAGACCGATTTGTACGCTTATTTGAATAATTAAAATGTCCATCACCCGTAGGTTACAGCTAATTTAGCACAAATGTATTGCTCTTCACTGTAAAATTGGACGAACAGTTTTTGAACGAGCTCATTTGGAGAGCAATTGCTATAAATCAAGGGATCGCAGCGGAATTTAGCAAATTGAGTACAGCAGTAAAACGCATTGTAGCTTTAGCACTAAAATGCATAACGGTAGTGCATAATAACTTTTATCATTTTTTTCTCCACCACACCGTGAAACTGTTTAGACACTGTACAGTTTTGTAGCATGTACGTATAAAATGCACTCTGTTTCCTCCTGGAGGTCTCTGTCTTGTACGTCCTTCAGTAGCGTTGAATATTGTAAAATTAATGTATTTTATTTGACTCCCCCCCCCCCCCCATCCCCCCCTCCGGCCAGCATTATGTTTGGGTTAGACTGAGTGTTGCTTTATTTCTGATTCTCACGCAAATGAATAGCAGCAGTAAAAGGGTTACAATTACTGTGTGTGTGCCGGCCTTTGTGGCCGAGGGGCTCTAGGCGCTTCAGTCTGGAACAGCGCGGCCGCTACGGTTGCAGGTTCGAATCCTGCCTCGGGCATGGATGTGTGTGATGTCCTTAGGTTAGTTAGGTTTAAGTAGTTCTAAGTTCTATGGGACTGATGACCTGAGATGTTAAGTCCCATAGTGCTCAGAACCATTTGAACCTATTACTGTGTGTGTATATGTGTTATCTAAGGTTGGCCATTGTTATATTAGCACCGTTTATGACCTGATTTCCGTTGTCCTTTTTTCTGATATGTTGTGACACGGTCGCGATCGGCACATCGAGGTCGGCTAGAGGGTGGAAATTCTACTCCATCTCGCAGGCTGTGGAATCTGCTGGAGGTCGGAAGCTCCCGTTTCTAGCCTGTCCGACAGGTGCCTAAAACGGTTCATGTTCAGACGTTTCATGCCCATACAGAGGGCTGATACCAACTGAATCATGTTTATCACTCGTACACCTCGAGGAAGGCCAGCTATCTTGTCAACAAAAATGAATTCAGCAGCAAATCCTTCCAGAAATCGAGTAAGGGAAAAGCGTCGATTAATTTTGTAACGCTTGACAGTTAACGCCCATTTAATCGGTGACAAAGGTTTGCGACGGTTATGCATAAGTTGAAGCCATAAAAAATTCATTACCCTCTCCAAATGCATGCACCTTTTGGACGTGTTGGTATCTCCTTAGACGTCAGTTACACGACCACATGCCTTGTAGCCGTATATATCGACTAACAAGGTGGCCCCGACTACAGCCTAGACAGATTTCTTCCAGATTTCATACCGAACCTGACTAGAAATGAAAGCCGCAGAAGTGGAAGCTCTAGATGGCCTAGCGTTTACAGAAAGCAGCATTTTGCTATTCGTGGGAGGAGCGATATGTGAGCCATATATGTTACCACTGTTTTCGGACACCTGTTGGCTTAACGGAAGGAGCACTGATTGGTAATCCCAGCGTAGCGCGGTCGAGTCACAGTGTAGATCATTTTTTGTTTCAGTTTGTCTTCAATTTTATGGTTTCGTAAATTAGCCGGTGAAAGTGGAACCATTACGGAACAACTTTGTCGTCTGTCCGTCAGTCTGTCTGTGTAAACGACAGTTAAAAAGTCTTTTCTCTTATGAACGGATAGACGTATCAAGTTGAAATTTGCGTCACATACTTGGCGGTGTAAGACATTGAAGCTTGTAAGTCAACGCAGTCAAACGTTACGGCCTTCGAGTTACATATATTAACACTCGTAAATTTACTCAACGAAACCTATAGGCTACTTCCTGTTGAACTAGAACCATGAGATGTGGCAAAATAGAATTTTTCACCGTATATCCAAAGCAGAATATACGAAAACTCGAAAGATGTATCCACAGGGTAAATTAATTCAAATTTTGGAAGAAAAATTTATATTGAACCAGAGATGGTCGAATGTAGTATCGATTGTGTAGTACCGTCGGTACTCAAGAGCGATCGCTGGTTCAAGGTGTTATGGATAATGTGTTAAAACTTTAGATCAATAGATGTATGGAGGGCTCAAATGTAAAGAGGTGTTGTATCTGACGTGTAATGGATATATACTTACTCGCTACGGGCGGTAATAACTTTTATTTGCAAGACATTATGATGTTTGCTAATTGTAAAAGGGAGCTCAATAGAAATTGGAAATAATTAATGTAAAGACAGTGGTTTTGTTACTGATGCAACGTGCTTATTCATAAGTGATGACTGAGACAACGTACAGCACACACATCCAATGATTTTGTACAGCTGTTTGTTAATGTAACTTATAATCATTTTATTGAATATGTTACTTGTGAGCATTATTAATTTTCAAATAGTCAAAATACATGTTATTTGTGAGCGTTATTAAATTTTAAAGATTCAAAATACAAGTTTTAAAGTTAGTGCCATATTGTTACTAAGCCGAAGTCAATTACGGTTCCCAGATCCACGTAATTTTTGATTAAGTATCTTTCTCAATAAGTTATCGTCTCCGTCATATTCGATTTAATTTAAATGTATGCTAAGCAACAGCCTTGCACAACAGCTTTTCGCTAACTATACAATTTAAAGTACTAACAGAGAGCAGTGTAAATAGCACTACCATTGCGCGAAGGTACGAAATTTTATTATTTCACTGATAGCATTCATTAATCACAGGGACCTTTATTTTCAAACAGATCAGGTTTTTTTTATTACCACGAACAATTTCAAGTCAATAGTGTTGCATCAAATTCAGTAAATTCATGTAGGTTTGGTTTGGTTTAAAGTTATTGACAGTTTACATTCTCGCAGCAGAAAAGTTCAGTACAAGACAAAGTTCATATTCAACGAGATGAAATAAATGTTCACGTGACGTTCCCAATCTAAAAGTGGTGTTTCACATTACTGTCAGTTAAGTGATATCAATCTATTATAAACATACGTGTTTCAAACTGTAAGTCTGTAACTATACCACATAATTTTTTTATCATTCCTTTTCTGGCTGACTGTTCGTCCATCTGTTAAGACCCTTGTTTCTTACGATCCGGTAGACGTATCAAGCTGAAATTCACGTCACTTAATAATATCTACAGGCTCTTCCATAAATGTAAGCTCGTAAGTCAATACAACCAAAAAATACAGACACTTAGGTCACATATTTTAATACACGAGAACGTACTCATCAGCGCTTGTAGGCTACTTCCTGTTGGACTAAAATCACAGAATTTGGCAACAAGCAAGGTTTCACTGAACATACAAAGGAACAAACCGAAAACAGTAAATTTTTAATTGTACCAGACGAAAAAAAATTTGGCAGTGAGCACATAGTGTGTAGTGGGGCGATCACTTTGTTATAAAAATAATTCAAAAGCCAAGGTCGCTTTAGTACTGTTTACTGGATAACTGGTTTCAACAAACTAAAGGTACCATCATCGGAAGTCACAAGATAAAACTATTTGGTACTAGACCGCTGCTCGACTGACAACGCTCAGAATCACACTGCCCTATTCCGCGCAGGTGTTCTTTGCATGGGTGTTTGACTAGCAGTAATAGTTAAGTTGTATTATAGTAGTAATGAGTGGTTATGCCGTGGGACTGTGTGTGCACTGCTTAGACAGCGCTATCTAGTGGCCGGTTGTGAACCACTAGAATCGCAGCAGGTACACCGGTTCGACGTGGGAGTAGTCACTGCAAACATTTCTGCTCCATTCAGTGAGATTCCTGGGCGGATGTGCCCGTAACCACTACAAACAGACTTGTTGGTAAACGTAGGTCAATAGCGTCGCAAGGGACGCCGTGAGCTCAGTGCCCTTGCAGTGGGCCGCCTACTAATGGCCGATTGCTTGGTCCACTCGTTGCGTCGTCTCTCTTGGTCGACTGCTTCCTTCTTGACGCTGTGTTCGGCCATCGTCACCCATTCCTGCCATCATCATCGAATAGTGACATCGTTCCTGTTCAAATGTCGAGCAATTCGCCAATTACCCAACCGGCTTCTTTGAGCTTAATTCCATCTCTAAAATACTGACATCTGCGTATGTTGTTCAAGCGCCTGTCTGCCAGGAGTAGTTACTATCCAACTGAGTACACAGTACACTCTATGCCCTGGTATAGACATGTCCCCTGTTTACTATCCTAGGCAGCTCCGTTGTGAAATTGCGCTGCTGAGTCGCACATTCATCCATCAGCAGACAAAGTTTGCAGTTTTTGATTACTTCTCGATACCTTAATGAACAACAGTGTGTGACCAATTTGCGTGTCTCCCTAGCGGTCCGTCCCTCTTTGTTTGTCCTAGTGTGTATTTCATGAATTCGTGTGAAGCAGTATACTTAGATGACGTAGCTATTTGCATGGTTGCTAGGGGACTACATATGATATGCAGGGATAACCAAGAAACTGTGAAGTGGTCTCTGTTCGTTTGTTCTTGGAGACATTTTTGCAATGCTAGTATGCGAGGTGTAGAGTTGTGGAGTCAGAGTGGAAGAATCTTCTACATGCTGCATGGAGTTCGTTACACTCCGCAGTCTTTTAGACTCGGTTGTAAGCGAGAAGTCATAGACGTACCTGCCTAAAATGTTGTCCAGTTTCAGGAGCCGATAAACCATCAGCAGACAGCAGTGAGCGAATAATTTGGTCCGACAGGCCATTTTCTGGTCTTGATGTGAGCCATGTGTGACGATTATTACAGATCTAGGGAAGGCTGACATGGCTTGACACAAGGTGTGATTTGTATATGTTTCAGTTTATCTATTTGTTTGAGATAGATGCCTTTCACTGGAGGGGCTGCATCAATATGTCTAATAACAAAATTTTGCAACTGCCTTTTTTCTTGGTGAGGAGTGACATGTCGAAGTACATGCTTAGTTCAGGAGCTCTGAAGGAAGGAGGATGTAAAAAGCAGACTCGTTCATACGAAGAAAGTTTTCCAGGTAAAGAAAAGTCTACTAATGTTCAACATTGGTCTTATTGTGAGGAAGAAACTCCTACGAATGTACTTCTGGAACACACTGCTGTACGGAAGCGGACGACAGTCTAAGGGGAAACTGGGAAAGAAAAGAATCGAAGACTCTGGGAAGTGGTGCTGTTAAATTCTACAATGATAAGAAATGAGGACTTCCGCAGAATCGACGAGGAAATAAAAAGACTATATGTGAAACGCTCACAAAGAGAAGAGAGGTGATGATAGAAGATGTATTAAGAGTATGCATTTTCCGGTTTTCCGGTATCTTCCCCCATTAGATCTCCAGGACGGAACTGCACAGGGGAGGTGACCATGAAGAATATAATGAATAAGTAACGAAAGGATAACATTCTACTAGTCGGGGCGTGGAATGTCAGAAGGTTTTACGTGTTAAGGAAGCTAGAAAATCTGCAAAGGAAAATGCAGAGGTGCTATTTAGATATAGTGGGTGTCAATGGAATGAAATGGAAAGAACACAAGGATTTCTGATCCGACGAATACAGAGTAATATCAACGGCAACAGAAATTGTGTAACGGGATTAGGATTCGTTATGAACAGGAACGTAGGGCAGAAAGTGTGTTAATGACGAATGGAATATTCCAGAATTTGAAACACGAACATCTGCTAGCATGAGTTTCTTAGAAGTAGATACCTTAGGGGTTGCAAAGCAACTCAAATCGCTTGATACGGGCAAGTCTTCAGGTCCAGATTGTATACCGATTAGGTTCCTTTCAGATTACGCTGATACTATAGCTCCCTACTTAGCACTCATATACAACCGCTCGCTCACCGATAGATCTGTACCTACAGATTGGAAAATTGCGCAGGTCGCACCAGTGTTCAAGAAGGGTAGTAGGAGTAATCCATTTAACTACAGACCTATATCATTGACGTCGGTTTGCAGTAGGGTTTTGGAGCATATACTGTATTCAAACATTATGAATCACCTCGAAGGGAACGGTCTATTGTCACGTAATCAGTATGGCTTCAGAAAACATCGCTCTTGTGCAACGCAGCTAGCTCTTTATTCGCACGAAGTAATGGCCGCTATCGACAGGGGATCTTAAGTTGATTCCGTATTTCTGAGATTTCCGGAAAGCTTTTGACACCGTTCCTCACAAGCGACTTCTAATCAAGCTGCGGAGCTGTGGGGTATCGTCTCAGTTGTGCGACTGGATTCGTGATTTCCTGTCAGGAAGGTCGCAGTTCGTAGTAATAGACGGCAAATCATCGAGTAAAACTGAAGTGATATCAGGTGTTCCCCAGGGAAGCGTCCTGGGACCTCTACTGTTCCTGATCTATATAAATGACCTGGGTGACAATCTGAGCAGTTCTCTTAGACTGTTCGCAGATGATGCTGTAATTTACCGTCTAGTAAGGTCATCCGAAGACCAGTATCAGTTGCAAAGCGATTTAGAAAAGATTGCTGTATGGTGTGTCAGGTGGCAGTTGACGCTAAATAACGAAAAGTGTGAGATGATCCACATGAGTTCCAAAAGAAATCCGTTGGAATTCGATTACTCGATAAATAGTACAATTCTCAAGGCTGTCAATTCAACTAAGTACCTGGGTGTTAAAATTACGAAGAACTTCAGTTGGAAGGACCACATAGATAATATTGTCGGGAAGGCGAGCCAAAGGTGCGTTTCATTGGCAGGACACTAAGAAGATGCAACAAGTCCACTAAAGAGACAGCTTACACTACACTCGTTCGTCCTCTGTTAGAATATTGCTGCGCGCTGTGGGATCCTTACCAGGTGGGATTGACGGAGGACATCGAAAGGGTGCAAAAAAGGGCAGCTCGTTTTGTATTATCACGTTATAGGGGAGAGAGTGTGGCAGATATGATACACGAGTTGGGATGGAAGTCATTACAGCATAGACGTTTTTCGTCGCGGCGAGACCATTTTACGAAATTTCAGTCACCAACTTTCTCTTCCGAATGCGAAAATATTTTGTTGAGCCCAACCTACATAGGTAGGAATGATCATCAAAATAAAATAAGAGAAATCAGAGCTCGAACAGAAAGGTTTAGGTGTTCGTTTTTCCCTTCGCTATTCGGGAGTAGAATAGTAGAGAGATAGTATGATTGTGGTTCGATGAACCCTCTGCCAAGCACTTAAATGTGAATTGCAGAGTAGTCATGTAGATGTAGATGTAGATGTAATGTGAATATTCAGTTCTAGCGTTCTTCTTATCAGAATCAACAGCAACCAACATCCACATACACTCCGGCGTCGCAAGCTGAAGATCAAGAGATAGAATAAGTATACGAGGTACAGAAAATGTAATATAGTACGTAAAGGTATATTATATTCATGGGGGACTGGAATACTGTTGGAGCGGAATGAATAGAAAAAACGGCTGCAGTAGAATATGGGCTTGGGGCAAGGGATAGGAGAGGAGAAAGACTAATTGAGTTCTGAAATAAATTTCAGCTAGTAATAGAGCGTATTCTGTTGAATAATGACAACAGGAGGAGGTATACTTGGAAAAGGCCTGGTGATACGGGAAGATTTCAGTTAGATTTCATCATGGTCAGACAGAGATTCCGAAATGAGTTACTGGATTGTAAGGCGTACTCAGGAGCAGCAATAGGTTCAGATCACAATGTAGCAGTGATGAAGAATAGGCTGAAGTTTAAGACGTTAGTTAGGAAGAATCAATACGCAGAGAATTAGGATACGGAAGTACTAAGAAATGACGACATACGCTTCAGGCTACAGATACAGTAATAAAGAATAGCTCAGTGGGCAAGACAGTTGAAGAGGATTGAACATCTCTAAAACAGGCCATGACAGAAGTTGGAAGGAAAACCGTAGGAACAAAGAACTTAACTGCGGAGAAACCATGGGTAACAGAAGAAATACTTCTGTCGTTGGATGAAAGAAGAAAAAATAAAAAATTTTTGGCAAATTCAGGAATACAGAAATACAAGTCGCTGAGGAACGAAATAAATGGGAACTGAAGGGAAGCTAAGACGAAATGGCTACCTGAGAAAGGTGAAAAAAATCGAAAAGGAACTAATTGTCGGAAGAACTCATTTAGCATACTGTGAAGTCAAAACAATCTTCGATGAAATTAAAAGCAAGTGTGACATCATTAGGAGTGCAACGCGAACTCCGCGATTAAAAGCAGAGGGCAGAGCACTTAGGTGGAAAGAGTACATTGAAGGCCTGTATGAGGGGGAAGACTTGTCTGATTTGATAGAAAAAGAGACAGGAGTCGATTTAGAAGTAGTAGGAGATCCCGCATTGGAATCATAATTTAAGAGAGCTTTGGAGGACTTGAGATCAAATAAGGCAGAAGAGATAGATAACATTCCATCAGAATGTTTAAAATCATTGGGGCGGAGGGGGAGGGGGGATGGAGGAAGGCAACGAAACGACTATTCACGTTCATTTGTACAATGTATGACTCTCGTGACATATCATTTGACTTTCGGAGAAATATCATCGACACAGTTCCAAAGACGGCAAGAGATTACCACTGCCCGAATTATCACAGAATGAGGTTGACAGCTCACGCATCAAAGTTACTTACAAGAATAGTATACAGAAGAATGGAAAAGAAAACTGAGGATGTGTTAGATGGCGTTCAGTTTGGCTTCAGGAGAGGTAAAGGTAACAGAGAGGAAATTCTGAAATTGCGGTTGATAATGAAAGCAAGATTAAGAAAAATGAAGGCACGTTCATAGGATTAGTCGACCTGATAAAAGCGTTCGACAATTTAAAATGGTGCAAGATGTTCAAAATTCTGAGAAAAGTATCGATAAGCCATAGGGAGAGACAGGTAATACACAATATGTAAAAGGGCCAAGAGGGCATAAGAGATGTGGACGATCAAGAACGAAGTGTTCGGGTTAAAAGGCTGTAAGACAGGAATGTACTCTTTCGCCCTTAGTGTTCAATTTGCACATCGAAGAAATGAAGGAAATAAAAGGAAGGTTCAGAAGCCGAATTAAAATTCAAGGTAAAGCGATATCAGTGATGTCCTGAGTGAAAGAGAATAATATGACCCGCTGAATAAAATGAACAGCGTAATGACTACAGAATACCGATTAAGAGTAATTCGGAGAAATACGAAAGTAATGAGACGTAGCAGAAATGAGAAGAGTCAGAAACTTAACATCCGGATTGTTGGTCACGAAGTAGATTAAATTACGGAACTCTACGACCTAGGCAGCAAAATAATCAATGATGGACGGAGGACTTGAAAGGCATGCTAGCACTGGCAAACAAGGGCACTCCTGGCAAAGAGAAATATATTGGTATCAAACACAGGCCTTAATTTGAGGAATACATTTCTGAGAATGTTCGTGTGGGGCATACCATTGTATGGTAGTGAAACATGGGTTGTGAGGAAACCGGAACAGAAGAGAATCTAAGCATTTGAGACGCGGTGCTACAGACGAATGTTGAAAAACATTAGGTGGACTGATAAGGCAAGGAATGGGAAGGTTCTGCGTATAACTGGAGGGGAAAGAAATATGTGTAAAACTCTGACAAGGAGAAGGGATAGGGTAATAGGACATCTGTTAAGACATCAAGGAATGACTTCCATGGTACTAGAGGGAGCTGGAGAGGGCAGAAACTGTAGAGGAAGACAGAGATTTGAATACATCCAGCAAGTGGTTGAACACGTTGGATACAAGTGCTACACCGACATGAATAGGTATAGGGATTTATTATTACTTTCCGCACAGTAGATTACATTATGGACGTCGCGTGTAGGGTGAACATCCGTGTCGTTCAAAGAACCTAGGGAAAAGTAGCGGTACACTATAATTCGTCGGACATTCGCCATTGTTTGTATGTTGCAAGTACTCTGCATTTCTGTTAGTTTTCCTCTTCTCTGGCTTTCCCTTCTAGTTGCGAATGTACATTTAAATATTTAGTGACGCCGTAGACAGTTTCATCACAAGAAATGTCGAACCAGTAGGACGCGCAATGCAGCAGGAGAAAGTACAATTTAATACGACTACACAATTCGGCTGACGGTTTCGTTTTCCCAACGTAATTCGAACTAATATCTTCTCCCCTTGATAATAGCAGAACTTGTAATACCTCATCTGTTGGACTGTTAACTGATGTAAATGAAAGAGCGGGTAGTACTTGTATGGAAAAGGAATGGAGAATTTAGTCACACGTTCCCTCGACAATGAGGCAGAGCGCAAGCTGATAAAATTGTCTAGTTGCGGCGTGACGAAGCTCAAGAAAAAAATTATGTTGGTGTGTGGATACAAGTAACTCGTAATTTCATAAGGTTCGATTCCACATTCTCTGAACACGTTAAGTGTAATAGCGACTAACTGCTTTGAAGTAAATAGTAATCACAAGATGAAGACGTCATTAACTTGCCATAGTCCAGTTTTCTCAGTCGACGATATTGAAAGTGGTTTTTGGAGTACGGTTAACACGAATAAGACAAGCATACGCGGTGGTTGTGAGACACATATTATCTGTGAAGTAGTCTGTAACAAATAAGAACCAAGAGCTGATGAATGCACTGAGAACTACAACACACCAAGTAACGTAAACGACGATTATCTGACAAACAGTGAACTGATGGCAGCTGGTTCACAGCGTAAGTTTTAGTGAATCACCGTTTGCAGCGTGTTTAATATTCCTATAGTGTTGGTACCTGGAAGCATGAACCTAAACTAAATGTTTACTCATCTTGCACTGCTGGTCGATTTTCCCTGCAGGTTAAACGAATTTTTCTGATAATCATATTGCACCATTTTACGCTGTCGAACGGCATCACACGTGGAGAAATTCTTTGAAACTATCTTGATTATTCTGAAGTCTTGTCTTCGATATCGAGCACAACATCACAACTGCCTTTTTCGTGCTTCCACCTTTCATTAAGCTAAACTGAGATAAGATATCCTTAATTCTCTATCCCAAACTTCTGTATACTGCTGTGTTCACCGTTGTACTCGTCAAATGCAATTGGCGTAGACAAACAAATGTCTCATGAAGAGAACCATCTAAGGCCGAAAGCAGTTGCTATTAAGGTGGCTTATTTGTACACGACGACTACAGAGCCTCGTCACAGGTACAAATTGGGTTAGACTACACCTTTCGGAAAACAGACTTCAGTAAAGATTAGCAACAATTTACAAAGATGTGTTAATAGAAGTTTCTATAACCCTCAAGTGAAGTCTGCCGTAGTGGCCGTGCGGTTCTGAGCGCTACAGTCTGGAACCGAGCGACCGCTACGGTCGCAGGTTCGATTTTTGACTCGGGCATGGATGTGTGTGATGTCCTTAGGTTAGTTAGGTTTAATTAGTTCTAAGTTGTAGGAGTTCAGTCACATAGTGCTCAGAGCCATTTGAACCATTTTGAGCCTTAAGTGAATTACACACACGGTGCGTTGCTTTATATTCACGTTCACTTGTGCTGCTCTGTCTTTTAAACGGGTATGTTTGTAGATCCAATGAACGACGACTTACATCACTAGTCTGAAGTCGTGTTTGCTGCTGTTATAAATGAGGTACTAATTTGAGTTGGTAACTGTCCAGCTATCTGCTGAATGGAGCCATAGGATGCGTAATAACGGGGCGGAACCTTGATGATGTTATAAAGTTCAGAGATGATGGAGGAGGGTAACTGTATCTTTGTTTCAGGTAACGAAAGATGTGCGTATCTATACTGTAGTAGGCTTCAGTTTGCATGTTGAAATGGTAACGCCAGTTACTCCTAACCAAATGGAGATGTATCCGTAACGGAACGTGAATAGATGAGTTTAGTTTATGGAAAAGCAAATGGAAGCAGCTGAGAAGCTGACGGGTCCCACACAAACAGATATCCACATAGAAGTCATCCGGCTAACACAACACAACGCTGATTAAGTGAAACAGAACAATTGGTACCACAGTGCAACGACCGAGAACGACGAAGTGCACGGACTCCCAACTTGAAAGACGCCATTAGTCAGCAATCGATTAGTTGGAAGCCAAACGAATGTTTCGCAGAGTGCCGTGTGGCGAGTATTATGACAAAGGCAGCTCATCCCTACCATCCACAGAAAGTGCGTGATTTGGCTCCATCTGACTTTGGACTTCATATCTTGTTTAGCCAATGGACCTTACAGCGCCTTGCAATGGAGGGGAGCTTTTGGTGGTATCTACGTCTAGCCAGCGGTGCCAACCTTGCAACCAGCCGCTGGTTACAGCAAACAGGTGCGGAGCTACACCGCCGCTGCGAGCCCGGTCCCTCGGCCGTGATCCGCAAAGAGCAATTTACTGTGCGCGCGCGGGGCATGGATTATGCACCGCGTTTATTGCCCCGCTGACAACTGCGCTCTTTGCCGGCAGTAATTGGCAATCCGCTTAACAGTGTCCGGCGGGCTGCTCTACCTCGCCCGCCCGACGATGCGCTGCACTAATTACTTCAGTGCGAGAAAAGCAGTCCGCCACGCCCCTCCAGGCCACGGCGGGTTCCCCTAGCCGTCACACTACAACCACTATCCAACCCCCCCCCCCCCCAATCCACCCCTCCACCCAAAATCCTCACTACTGTCCGACAGGCCCGCAGCGCAACTGCAGCGGCGGGCGGTGGGGCAGCTACAGCAGGACCAGGTAAGCACGGCATGGGAGTTTCAGCAACGCCAGGAAAAAATAACAAATGAAAAAAAGGACAGCAAGTGCAAAACAAATGCGTATAGCGCGAAATCGTAAAACTTCTGGCTCAATTTATCTGCTTCCAATCCTGCGATTGGCATAGTGTTTGCAGCGTCCAACGAAGTTGAAGTGTCGGCTTATGGAGAAAGATATTTTAAAAAAAGCACGGGATTCTGCAGAGTTTTCAGTATTTGCAGTAAAGCTGAAAATTGTCCCTTTTTTTGTCGATAAACTCCTCGCGTGAATATGAGAAAACCTCTTCCACAAGCATTGGTATTTGTGTTCGTTATTACGCATGGAATCTGTTTCCTACGCCAGAGCTAAAAATGCTTTCGAGAATACAAGACAATGAATATCTCGTTACAGGAAAGAAAAACAGCGAGGTTTAGAGTCTCATAGATAATGAGGTTACTCTTGACGTAACACAATCTCGGATTGAACAAGGAACCATTCGGGAATTTCGTTTAGTCGCTTCAGAGAAATCAATAAAATCTGACTTGTCGAGTTGGGAATTAAGATAAACGCTGTCAAATACAGTTCTATTTTGAAGTATAAGTTTTATAATTTCGGCATGGAGAGCGCTTGCCTCGGGAGATGGAAACTCCACGTGTACATAGATTACTGAATTCTGCGTCACCCACCATGCTGTCGTGATGCAAAATTTTCGGTCCGTTAGTAACGATAAATGAGTAAATGCGATGTCTATCGCGTTTAAAGACGATACGACTTTTTACAAGCACTGGGTCTTTTGTTTGTCTTGCATGGTAAATAACTGCTCAGATATGCTTAGTAAGTACTTTTTGCAAATTGTTTCAATAACTGTATTTTAACTGTTTTCGCTCATTGTCAATTCCGTAGTTCGCTTATCTAAACTATTTCAATTACGCATTCACGGCGTAACTAGACAAATATGTAATTTCATATTTTACTTCATGGCTGAATTTTTATTAATTAGTTTACACTCTCGCGCTTAGGATCAACACGTTTGCCTGTAACAGTTACGAGGTCTTATAGTCGATATACCACAGTCGATATAGACTGAGAAGCCAAAGAAACTGGTACACCTGCCTAAAATCGTGTAGGGGCCTCCGCGAGCACGCAGAAGTGCCGCAACACGGTATGCACTCGAAAAACGTCAGAAGTAGGGCTGGTGGGGATTGACTCCACAAATCCTCCAGGGCTGTCCATAAATTCGTAAGAGTACGAGCGGTGGAGATCTCTTCTGAACAGCACTTTGCAAAGCTTCCCAGATATGCTCAATAGTGTTAACGTGTGAGGACTTTGGTGGCCAGCGCAAGTGTTTAAACACGTGTTCATGGAGCCATTCTGTAGCAACTATGGACGTGTGGGATGTCGCATTGTCGTGCTGGAATTGCCCAAGTCCGTCGGAATGCACAATGGAAATTGGAAATTTGTGGTAAGGACTATGGGACCAAAGTGCTGAAGGTCATCGGTCCCTAGGCTTACGCACTGCTTGATCTAACCTCAATTGACTTAGGCTAAGAACAACACAGGACTCGAACCTCCGACGGGAGGAGCCGCGCCAACCGTGTCAATACGCCTATGACAGCACAGCTACCCCGAGCAGGAATGTACAATGGACATCAATGGATGAAGGTGATAAGACAGGAGGCTTACGGACGTGTCACTTGTCAGAGGCGTATCTAGACATATCATGGGTCCATATCACTCCAACTTCAGATGCCTCACACCACTACAGAGCCTCCACCAGCTAGAACAGTCTCCTGCTGACATGCAGGGTCCATGGATCCATGAGGTTGTCTCTATACCCGTACACGTCCATCTGCTCGATAAAATTTGAAATGAAAATCTTCCGGTCAGTCAACATGTTTCCAGTCATTAACAGTCCAATGATGGTGTTGATGAGCCCAGGCGCGGCTTAAGATTTTGTTTCTTTCGGTCATCAAGGGCAAACGAGTGGGCCTTCGGCTTCGAAAGCCTGTACTGATGATGTTTACTTGAACGCATTCTGACACTTGTAGGTGGCTTACCATTGAAATCTACAGCAATTTGCAGAACGGTTCGCTTCAGTCACGTTGAGCGGCTCTCTTCAGTCATTGTTGGTCGCCTTCTTCCATGAACGTTTCCCGGCCGCGTCTTGGAGCGCCCAAAGAATCACTGTATGTTGTTCCGTACCAAATCCGCACCGCGGGCTTAGCTTATTCTAGGTAGTCAACGGCATCAACGTCGCACGAGGTGATCGTACCGTAAAGCGCGTTCCTCACAGCGGAGAAGGAACGGATGGAAAGAGGAAATTGTCAGCACGGCTTTAACCTAATCTTCGGCTATCAACGATGTGAGGAGTGGTCTTCGTACTACATGTTACGCTGTACGTCCCAGTTTCCCGCTTGCAGAGGTAGGGTAAGTTACGGACACAAAATTCTCAGAAGTGGCATCCAACTGAAAGACTTACTGTCGACCGTTAAGCTACTCAAAACTATTCTTCTTCTTCTTACTCTTCTTCTTCTTTTCGGTTGGACCTACTTACGGCCATGGTGCTCATTTTGACACTTCATATGGGTCTTCTGTTTCTTCTTAAGCCAGAAAGCTTTCATTTTCTGGCTGTGGGGAATCTTCCTCTCCTCTGTCTAATTTGGTTTGCTAGTTGCTTTGCTCTTTTTGCTGATAACAGACGCTGTGAATCGTCCTTGTGGGGTGACCTGTCCGAATTTGGACAGGACGTGTTTGGTTTGTACTGGAATTTCTGGTTTCTTCAAGTCTGGTTACACTGTGGTGATCCATTTGTTCTTGGAGGCTTTCCCTCTACCTGTTGTGTGCTGAAGACACTCTCATGAGCCTATGGGTCTTCTTGGAGACGTATAGCTCACTGTTGTGTCTGATGCTGTAGGTGGCATCCGCTTCTCTTATTATTCCTGATATACTCCTTAGGATCCTCTTTCCTCGAGCTCTAACTTTCCTGAACAGATACTTCCTTTTGATTAAGAGGCATTCGGAGGCATATAATGCTGAGTTCCTTACTACCGAGTTGTAATGTTCTAGTTTAAGTTTCTTGAGAAGGGACACGGAGATGTAAATGTGCTTGCGATAGTCGTAGATCCTCTCCAGCTTGGAGCATCTAGTACCTGTTACCAAGTTATCATTCTCATCTACTGAGATCCACCCTCCTAAATACTTGACTGTAGGGACTTTACGAATGGTGATGCCTTCTAATTGAATACAGATGTGGCGTCCTTAATGTTAGTTATGGACTCAGATTTTTTCTACTGGCCCTCAGCCTGGCCTTAGATACTGTGATGCAAAGGTTCTGCAGTTGTTGCCTCCTCTACAATGTTGACTAATAAGACAAGATCATCTTCAAAGACTGTACATCGAGGTTACCTTTCTTGTATCCAATCTTTATTCAAAACCCCACTAGTAGTGCAAGTCCATTCATTGATAATCTTCTCCAGTATGCAACTAAAGAGCTAACGTGACAGGTCACTATCATGTCTATCTCCTGTTTGAGTGGAGAAACTCCCAGAAAATTAACCTTTAAATTTGATTTTACGTTCCACATAGTGGTCTGAACTTGTCTGGTGGTCTTTTCATCTAGACCTAGATCTCGTAGAGTACATATCAGAATCTGTCTACTGAATCATATGCTTTTTAAAAGTATGCTAGGGTGACTATCCAGAGACGTACTCCGCAGCTCCAGTATGTAAGCAATGGACTTGAGGATTTTTGTTTGCTCCGTGAGGGATCTATTATCTCGAAATTGAGCCTGATGTTCACCTACTTGGGAGTCAAGTTGGCTGGTGATTCTAGGCAGCAGGGCTCTAGAGAAAATCTTGCAGATGTCAGTGATAAGCTTCTTTAATTGCTCAAATCGGTCTACTTATCCTTGTTGTGGAGAGGATGGGTCATATGTGAGGTTCATCTTTCTGGTAAGGTATCTTGGTCCAAAAATTGCTTGAGCACGTAGATCCCTCAGGAGTGAAGAGATCAAAACGGTATCCAAAAAGTTGCTTCGAACTCATTAGGTCAAGGCCAGCCCCCTGTCACAGTATTATGTCAGCAACTCTGTACAGATTGTTGATCTGTAAATTTCCACGTGTCTGCTGTTATTCTTTCTTCGTCTGAGGCCTTGTTGTTCTTCATAATCTCCTCTATTTCTTCCTTGGTTGGTGGTACTGAGTCTGGATTCAATGAGTGGTTTTCATTGATGGTAAGTGTCTCTTTACGTTCCTGTGCACAAAGGAGCCTTAGCGAGTATCCTGCAAGGGGAGTGGTGCAGACACACACTGGGAACTATTATTATTAACGCAGTCAATCATTAGAGTACTCCAAAATGTACCTTTAACATTTCACCTGGCAGTTCAGCATTTTAAATCATGCCGCCGGCGCAGTTCTGCCACTTGGTGTTACCTACGGAGCCTGGCGCTCAATATTCGCTGTGACAGTTACATGTCATATACTATCTGCATATTTCAGTAGCTTTTAACCTAATCGGTATAGTATTGAACTGCAGGTTCCAATGGTTCAAATAGCGCTAAACACTTTGGGACTTAACATCTGAGGTCATTAGTCCCCTACACTTAGAACTGCTTAAACCTAACTAACCTAAGGATATCACACACATCCCTGCCCGAGGCAGGATTCGAACCTGCGACCTTAGCAGCAGTGCGGTTCCGGACTGAAGCATCTAGAACCGCTCGGCCACAGTGACCGGTGAACTGCGGGTCACCTGAGGATGTTCATATGGAATGAAATCGGTTGTGGCTTAAGAAATGCACGTAACATAACAGTTGCGGTTGTCTTATTGACGTTCTTATTGATTACTTCACTAGAATTTTGTAATCTGCTGTGTCATATGAATGTGTCTTTTTTGCTTCCGTCAACATACTGTACATATTACATGTGCCTAAAGATTCGCTAATATGCGCAAACGGGCTAAAAAATAAGGCACCCGTAAGACACTTTTCACTGATAGCATGTGACACCGCCTCTAGTTTTGATAAAGGTCTCCATACGAGGAATGGTTGAAATGGTTCTGAGCACTATGGGACTTAACTTCTGAGGTCATCAGTCCCCTAGAGCTTAGAACTACTTAAACCTAACTAACCTAAGGACATCACACACATCCATGTCTGAGGCAGGATTCGAACGAGCGACCGTAGAGGTCGCGCGGTTCCAGACTGTAGCGCCTAGAACCGTTCGGCCACAACGGCCGGCACAAGAAGTTACACCCAAGTATGATATGACCAGTTCTAATTTTGACTCGTTGAAACATTGATAATAAGGCAATATCTTTTTCGTTTTCTGAGGTACACAGTTTTATTATGCCTGAAAATTAAAGCAACTTGTCAGTCTTCGCACCACTTTCAAATGCAATGTAGATCCGAATGAATATCTGTGTCCCATTTTTCAGACAGTGCTTTATTATAGACTGCTACATGATCTGCGAAAAATCTGAGCTTACTATTGGCATTTTCGGCATAATCTTTGATGTACTATCTGAACAGCAATGGTTACAACACACTCTTCTGAGGCATACCCGAAGTTACTTCTATATTGGCCGACGACCCTCCCTACAAGATGATGTACTGCGTCTTCCCTATCAATAAATCCTCAATCCAATCATAAGTTTCGCTTGGTATTCATTAATACCATACTTTTGATAATATGAGTTGGTGTGGTGATGAGCCAGACGCTTGTCGGAAATCGGTAACTCAATCGAGGTGTGATAAGATGCCTGACTATTCGATAAATCAAGAACGTCAGCTTGTGGATCTATGAAGACAGTTGGTGTCCTCTCGGAAAACCGATACTGCCTACTCGTTACCAATATGTAGAAAAAACAGCAACATTTTGCCACAGATAACCTGGTTCATTTTCAGGGCAACCCGCATGAATGGGCCGGAGGCCTGCTTGCTGAAAACATCCCCAAATCATCAGATAACGAATTCCAGCTTGACCCATACACCCCGCCACCCCTTTCGGACACACAGAGTGCTAAACACCTTATAAGGCCGTTAGTGCTTGATGTTGGCAGGGCGTGAAATTGGTGTCCTGTTTCTGTAGGTTAGGGTCTTTTTAAGACTATTGTCCTTACGCGATGCTACATGGTTACGAGTGGTACACCATTAGTCGCGGACTCATTCAACACTACGGTCATGAGCGCACTCAAGCGCAGTATCTCCCTTTTGTTATTACGTCACGTCTCTGGGTAGGCACGTATTTCTGCTTTTACAACAGGCTGTCAATCATATATAAAATCACAGGCAAGACATACGTCAGCGTTGGAGGGTAACATGGCCGCTTCGTACCAGTTACACTCTGCTCAGCGCTCCGAAAGGGTCTAGAGTGCCCTTATGAGGTGACAACTAAGACATTGGCACCAGATTAATCGATTTCCACTGCCTTTTTAGAAACATATAAATATTATAATGGAAAACAACATAAACTGTCTACATCCAAACGGATGAAAGCTACTTCATTGAAGGTTCTGATACGGAATTCCCTTCGTTCATTTGACAACTTTCGTGGCAGCTTATTATATATATATATATATATATATATATATATATATATATATATATATATATATATATATATATATGTGTGTGTGTGTGTGTGTGTGTGTGTGTGTGTAAGTTTCTTAAATGTACAAAACGAGTGTTTACCTTGCCACGAGCACAGCGGTGCAAAGAGTCGATACACGCACACAGTCACTGGTCACTGGCAGAACGACGTAATGACGACGTACGCCGACCAATCACGAGCCATGTTTGGGCTATAACTGGCCAATACAACAGTATCCACGGCAACTGTTTTTATAGTATACGCTGGGATACGTTCGCCGAAAGTTTGAAATTTTCCCCTAATTGGACGTATTAAGTAAAGGTTAACATCACAAGCTGAGACTTCGTGGCGAAAAAACAGTGGCCCGTATAAATAATCAGTTTCCCTTAGGTTCCCCGAAAGGTTTATTTGTGGTGGAGGAATTAATCAAAATTAATATCGGCGTTTACTGAGACCGCCAACGCGCAATTAAGTACTCTGGAAGCTTATGTAGTGTATGTTTGTTTTTAAGTAAGTTGTAAATATCTCACTTAAATAACTTATAAAAATTTCTTTCATTCAATTAACAATGTGCTTCTATCGCTGTAAAATTGAATTTATTCCATTTTGTTATCTCTTGCAGTGTAGTTGACTTCATTTAACCAGGTTCCAAAGTCCACAGCAGAAGCTGCCTACAGTTTCATTACCTACGGCGAACAAAAAAAAAAAAAAAAAAAAAAAAAAAAAAAAAAAAAAAAAAAATCGACATGGAGTATAGTCACTGATGTAACACTTACAATGTCAAGCGAACCCGGGAGAGTGTCGGCTGAATTTTCCGTCCCGACACCCACTTTTCAGTTTCCCTTAACCTCCTACTGCAAACGCCTCCTTTGAAATAGTCACACACCATTACTCCCACTTCTTTGTCAGAGTCCGAGCTTGTGTGCTATCGGCCGGCCGCTGTAGCCTAGCGGTTCTAGGCACTTCAGTCTGGGACCGCGCGAGCGCTACGGTCGCAGGTTCGAATCCTGCCTCGGGCATGGATGTGTGTGTTGCCCTTAGGTTAGTTAGGTTTCATTAGTTCTAAGTTCTAGGGGACTGATAAGCTCCGATGTTAAGTCCCACAGTGCTCAGAGCCATTTGAACCATTCTTTGTGTGCTGCCACTGTCGACCTCGTCGTCGACGGGACGTCAGCCACCACTCTTCTTTCGCTTTTCTTTTTGAAAGTTAGCAAACCACAGACTGATTAACATATTCCGGCAATCTGGGGTCTCAACAGGCGTGTGATGGATCCGCGGTAAAAAGCGCAAACATTCTTACCATCGCTCATCTCAGTGGACAGTTTCAATTGTCTGTGACTGACATCCCCTAAGAGGTATTCATTTTTAATGTGCACGCTTGTAATCTCTATGAGGCTTTCGATTGATGATATTCGTGTCACGAAATCAAAGCTGTGTCAGAGACTCATAAATATTGTGAAATGGGTGAAAGAATATCATTACGTAGATCACACATATGCAGACGACATTACATTCCTGTTTAATAGCAAACGATATGGATGATCTTGCTAAAAAGATACAAACAGAGAATACCTCATCAATTAATAATCAGTACACAGAAGCGACAAAGAAACTGGTATAGGCATGCGTATTCAAATACAGACATATGTAAACAGGCAGAATTCGGAGCTGATCGGCAGCGTATATATAAGCAAAATGTGTCTGCTTCAGTTCAAAGACCGGTTACTGCTGCTACAATGGCAGGTTATCAAGATTTAAGTGTGTTTGAACGTGGTGTTATAGTCGGTACACGACCGATGTGACACAGCATCTGCGAGATAGCGATGAAGGGGAGATTTTCCCGTACGATCATTTCACGGGTGTACTATGAATATCAGAGATCCGGTGAAATATTAAATCTTCGAGACAGCTGTTGCCGGAAAAAGATTCTAGAAGAACGGGATCAACGACGACTAAAGAGAATCGATCGATGGAACAGAAGTGCAATCCTTCCGCAGATTTCAATGCTAGACCAACAAAAAGTATCAACGTGCGAACAATTCAACGAAACATCATAGATATGGGCTTTCGGAGCCGAAGGCCCACTCTTGTACCCTTGATAACTCCACGACACAAAACTTTACGACTCGCCTGGGGACGAAAACACCTACATTGGACTGTTGATGACTGGAAACATGTTACCTGGTCGGACGAGACTCGTTTCAAATTGAATCGAGTAGTTGGACGTGTACGGGTATGGAGACAGCCTAATGAATCCATTGACCCTGCATATCAGCAGGGGACTTTACAAGCTGGTAGAGGCTCTGTAATGGTGTGGGGCATGTGCAGTTGGAGTGACATGGGACCCCTGATACGTCTAGATACGCTCTGACAGGTGACAATTACGCAAGCATCCTGTCTGATCACCTGCATCCATTCGCGTCCATTGTGCATTCTGGCAGACTTGCGGAATTCCAGCAGGACAATGCGACACCCCACACCTCCATAATTGCTACAGAGTGGCTCCAGGAACGCTATAGGGAGTTTGAACTCTTCCGCTGGCCATCAAACTCCACCGACATGAACATAATTGAGCATATCTGTGATGCACTGCAACGTACTGTCGAGAAGAGATCTCTACCCCGTCGTACTCTTACGGATTTATGGGCTGCCGTGCAAGATTCATTGTGTCTGTTTCCTCCAGCACTGCATCAGACTTTAGTCGAGTCCACGCCAGATCGTGCTGCAATAATTCTGCGTGCTCGCTGGGGCCGTACATGATATTATGCAGGTGTACCACTTTCTTTGGCTCTTCAGTGTTCTTTTTAAAGTGGGCTCCTCATTTTACAATCCCGAATCACTCATCTTCAAAACATTCTTACTTTTGAAGGAAATTATTTCTCTTCACAGCTTAATTTTTCTTTACTTTTTTGTTTACTTGCGTGTCGGAAATTCCAACAACAAATTTGATGGTAAGACCAAAGCAATTTACCAAGTCTGAGTTACTTAGTCGTGAGATATATCACAGATTTGTAACTGGTATTTGCATACAGAAAGTAGGTACATTTCTGCAAAATTGTGAGGTGTAAATTGCTTCCTGTTTACAAAGACAAAGGAAATGAAGTAGTAAATATACAGATCAAAACTAAATTTCTGATATTGTGTAAGACATTCCAGTACAGGACGCTAATAATCATAAACAAAGCCCTGACTTATCAACATGTTCTCCCAAATTAGATTGCAGCAATATTTGGCCGTGGTTTCCTTTTAACGTAATGACGTGCAAAATAGATTTTGTCGGAACATTGAGAGCTCTTCAATTTAAAGAGTAGGGAGATTTAAATCCCTGTTGCGTTTGAGATGCTGTTGACCAAACACTTGCCCTCTTATTTACTTCCCATAAAGGAGTGCAACTTTGTGACACACTTTGCAACGTAACTTACAAAAATTTGTACTGCGATACTTATTTCCGCAAATAAATAATTTATAACGTTTATTCTTTATTTCTGAAAGAAAGAAATTGTTTTGTGCAATGAGTATTGGGAACGTGAATTATTAATATCCACAAAGCTACCCCACCAGCTCAGGTGAACATAGTGACATAACGTCTAAGGCAGGGAAAGTACAGTCAAATTCATCTGTCTGAACGATGGGCTGACCGCTCAGTTATACAACACGGTAGTAATTGTTGAGATTTATTTTTCTAATTTTCTTAAAATGCAAATAATTACAAGTCCATCCTCACTGGAATTAAGTAAGAGTGAAATAAAGTAGGCTACACAAAGCAAGGTAATAAAGGAAACCTTTTTCATACTTATTTACGCATCTATTCAGTAGAACCGTATGAGAAAAAACAGGTCACAACACTTACAAAAATTCTCTGTTACGTAACTTACTGTATTAGACACAAACCTACAATTTAGAGCAATGGAAAAAGGTATTTTCAGTACACAGTTCTCAGTACGTGTTTGTTATATTTAGAGACAAAGTTTTATTACGAAATAAAACTTAGACCTTTTTACTAAATTATTGACAAATTTTCCTAATTTCATTAATGAGAATTGTTTTCTACTTTTGAACTGCTATGCTTCTTTCTGACGTTATGTGTGCTGTCACAAGGTCACCTCTATAATCTACAGAAATAAGATTTTTTATAAAATTTGAGTGATCTTCACATACTTCTTATTTAAATAAACTTACCGTACGTTGGCCACAACTTTAGAGTTATAGGCAGTAGTAGGAAGTTTCCAAGAAGTGTACAAACACGTTTTTCCACATTACAATAATATAACTTTTTGACAGGCTTAGATGTAGTGCAGATACTTGTAGATTCCATTACTAATGGCAATGGCATGCAAGAACACACTGGAAAAGAGCAATACTTTGAATGTTGGCCCAAATTTACAGCATTTACCAATAAAATGATGGAATACACATTTTCCGCGAACTACCTCAGTCACAAATTTGCTCCATTTTATTTGTTAATTTATTTTTTGTTGTAACACTACATACTTCTTACTTTAGTTAGCAGGAAAATAAGAGTAAATGGAGATGTTTGATTAGTGATGTTTGTTGAAGTCTGCCTCCAAGTGCATGATACATATTTATTATTTATTACAGGCTATTGCGGCTTTTAATACGTAACAAAGCCATGTGACCACTACATGGCTCAGACATTTCGAAAATTTATTCATAAAATAAAAGGAGTTTCCAGAAGGGCTGCCTCAGCATATATACAGGAACTCAGTTATTTGCAGTCCTTAGCCCTGGACTCTTAGCTAAGTAGCACAACATGCGTGCCAGGTACGTTGGACGTAATTTTACAACAACAGAACTGGAAGTCTTTAAATTCCACATGAAAGATGTGTAAGCGCGAGAGCGTACACATCAAATTATCATAAGAGCAGAAGAACATTATGTTTTTCACAAACAATGAAACACATAGTAGCTCGATGGATGGTATCAGTAATATGGTCTGCAAATAAAACAGTATAACAATAACTATTCGCAAGGGAAATGTAATCTAGAACTCAAACAGACCCTCATTTTTTCATATAGACGAAGCGAAAGGCAAATGGTCCCCTCCACGAAGTATCCTCAGATACATCCCTGTGATTCCGAGCAATATTAAGAAAGAAAGTCAGACAAAATATGTGTTATTCATTGAGCAATGTAATATGAGACCAAGAATCTGATTAAATTTGTAAGTTCCGGCCGCTGTGACCTAGTGGTTCTAGGCGCCTCAGTCCGGAACCGCGCTGCTGCTTCAGTTCCAGGTTCGAATCCTGCCTCGGGCATGCATGTGTGTGATGTCCTTAGGTTAGTTAGGTTTAAGTAGTTATGAGTCTAGTGCTTAGAGCCATTTGACCCATTTGGAAGTAACATGAGGCACTAGAATTTTTCGATAAACAGGTAACACTTTTTTTGCCGATAAGTGTCAACTTGGGACGCAACAAAGACTCTTTAAATTGACAGATGCAGTCCCGTACAGAAACACAGTTGAATGTTGCTCTACCGCTTCAGCCTCACTCACCCATTGCCAATCGGCCACAGATCTGCTTTCGGCCATCAAAGATGTCAATAGCGATTTTTCACTATGTATCTCAGACTGAGAGAACAAATTTGTCATATTCATAACCAGATGGTGGAAGCAGTACAGGGCTGGTAGGAATAGCCAGGCTGTTTTCAAACCACGATAAAATTTCTCCTCCGAGCAGTCGATGTGAATGTCAAAATGGTTCATTTGATTAGACCATCACTGTGATTGGATTGAATATATTACCTGAAACAGGACTCATCACATTTTTCTTAGCGGAAGGAACGTGAAAGTAACTTTGAACGTACCCCAAGGGAATGTTATGGGATCAATTCTGGTCGTAAGATCTATAAGGGACATACTAGTTAATGACAGATGCTCCTTGAGGCTGATACTGTCGTATATCAAGGTGTTATTTAGCAACATGTATCACAAATCATATGAAAGTTTCTTTAATCGAAATGATGTGGAACGAGTCATTTTACAGGATACTTATTGCAGAGTAACGTTAAAATTATTGAAAGTCTTATTTTTCAGAACTACTCATGCGACAACACTTAAAAACTATTTTTAATCAATCGGTCAGTTTATTAATAAAAATTCATCCTTGAGATATAAGAAGTTGCCCAAGACAAATGACTTCAGCTAAAATCTGAAACTTGTTTTGTTACCTACCAGACATTTTACGAGATTGGCCAAATGCACACAAATATTATCTTCTGCGTGCTGAGCGTACTGAGCCAATAACTGCTTTAACAGTGGGAAATAAAAGTAATTTCTTTCTCTAGTGTTGTACGTATGGACGTCACTATTCATTTAAAATTGTTATTAATAATTTGTGATGAATATATGTACTGCGATAGTACAGTTAAATTACCTAACTCCTTGAAGAGGTGCCTATATGACGACTGTAGATTAACACCATCTGTTATACTTACAGTCTAGTTTTGTGCAATCAATTATTCTGTAAGACACTATTGAGTGGTAATATGCAAGAAATTTCAATAAGTAGATTTGTTTGTTTCCGACATTAACACTTATATGAAGAGCGGAAGTTGCAGATCTTATCTGTTTCAGCAGGTCAGTAAAACGCTTCTTACAGCTCAAACTTGCATCTCAAAGATTAGGATAACTGTATCCAGTCTACTGATTCTCGTTCGTGTGGTATATAAATTGTTGGTGTGAATCTATTCCTTGCATAGAACTCAAAATAGTACATTTCCTCAGAATTAAGGGAGAGTCCATTTTCTGAGAATCGTTTAATAATTCTTTGAATAAATTCAATGACAATCTGTTCTATTACTTTTATTTCTAATGGGATTTATTGTAACACTAATATCGTATGGAGATATAACAAATTCTGCATGTTGAATGTCCAGTGGGAGGTTATTCATATATATTAGCAACAGGATCGAATCCAAAATTGGACAACATGGTAGTCTCTTTGTGATTTGTCTCATCTCTGAAACTTTATCTCCTTTCAGCATTGTTTGAATTATTCAACACACCTTTCTTCATTCTATTTTTAACCTGATCCAAACCAGCTTTGTGTAGAGCCATCAGTTCCATAAAACCTAAAGATCTACACAATAAAATACCTATAATCTGCGCAATTAAACACCTGTGAAGGATAACAAAAAATAGCATCTTGGTATATTTCAATACTTAGGGCTTGTAATATTTGACGGCGGAATGTGTAAATAACATTCTCAGTCAAGATATACTTCTGGAATTGAAGTTGTTATTTGCTAAGTAAATGTTTCCACTTCTCTTCGTACACCACTTTTCCAAATATTTCGGAAAGTATATCAGTAAGGCAGTTG
This sequence comes from Schistocerca gregaria, assembly GCF_023897955.1. Classification (NCBI taxonomy): domain Eukaryota; kingdom Metazoa; phylum Arthropoda; class Insecta; order Orthoptera; family Acrididae; genus Schistocerca; species Schistocerca gregaria. The sequence goes on along the minus strand of NC_064925.1, from coordinate 12,250,538 downwards.
GATGATAACTATGTACTTTTTTCTTTTCACATTTCTTGTGAAGAAGTTTAACAATACTGTCTATTTTAATCAGTCTCAAAAATTTCCTGTACCAGAGAATTAGTACATTTGCCAGTCAGGACATTACTTGTTAAGTTAAAGGAACCTTTCAGAATTCTGTTTCAAGTTGAATCAACGCCATATAAGCTTTTGTTTTTTAGGAGAATTTTTATAATTCTGTTAATTTCAGTGAAGAATATTAGTGCTACTTCTATTCGCTTAATGTTTTGTGGAGTGACACTTTTAATAAATTCTCTAGCTTCTTCAATTGAACTACATTTACACATTAGATGCAACGTGTGAATTGTCAATCAGAACATCGTCTTTTAGTTTCATTGTTGCACACTAACCGGTCTTCGTGTCACCCATTTCGCAGTATCCAGTATGTCTTTAATACTTTTATCTGTTTTATTAATTTCTTTTAGGACCTACTTATTTTTGGACATTGTAATGTCTTTCCTTAAAGTGTCACAATATATTTTTTGTGGAATACAGTCAATGTCGGAGCTTGAGAGATTGTGGCCTACATGAAATTTTAATCCCTTTAGATATCCTCTTTGGCCTGATTATGGATGTGCTGGTGAGTGATGTGAAGGAGGAAGCACCGTGGAATATGATTTTTGCGAATGATGTGGTTCTTTGTGAGCAGGACAGCGACAGACTTTAGGAAAAGCTGGAGGATTGGAGAAAGGGACTAGAAGAAAGAGGGATGAAAATTAGCAGAACAAAGTCAGTATATTTAGCACTGAAAGATGTGCAGATAAGGTCTTGCAAGATCCAAGATGATGAGCTGAAATAGGTCTGCGAATTTAAATACCTGGGGTCGTACATACAGAAGGATGAAGAACTGGAAAGCGAGATGCAACCCCGAATAAATTGCTGTTTGAAACAACTGGAGGAAAATGAGTGGAGTGTTGGGTGACAAGAAGGTGAGCATTGGGTTGAAAGGGATAGTGTACAAGTTGGTGGTAAGGCCTGCTACGATTTACGGGGCAGAGACATGGCCAATCACAGTAGCCCAGGAAAGGAAGATGGAAGTGGCGGAAATGAGGATGCTGAGGTGGATGTGTGGGGTAACAAGGGGGGACAGGATTAGAAATGAATTTGTCAAAGGAGCTGTGAACGTGGGATCCATGGGGAAAAAGATACAAGAGACCAAACTAAGGTGGTACGGACACTTACAGAGACATGGGGAAGTTGAAGATATAAAGATTGAAGGAGCGAGAAGGAGAGCAAGACCGAAGATGAGGTGGAAGGATAAGATATCCGGGGACCTAAGGGAGAAAGGATGGAAGACGGAAGAGGCAATGGATAGAGAACTATGGAGGAGAAGAATCCAGGAGAGTAATGCCGACCCTACGTGATGTAGGACAAGGCGACGATAAAGAAGAAGAAGAAGAAGAAGAAGATATCCTCGGCTTACTTGATTTTTTTATAAACATTAGAGGAAGTTAATTTTAAATATTGACACAAAATTACTAAGTAATGTATGAATTTCACATTAGCATCCCTTTTACTCGTATATATAGGGGCAGTCACGTAAAACGTAACACCCCTTTTATTTTGTGAATGGTTACACATTTCGAAACGCTGTTTTGGCAAATGTTAGTGCGCCAAGGGGTACGTATGGTTTTGTGCTATTAATGTTTTTAGCGCTAGTATCATCTGAGATACTGATGTAAATATGTTCTTTTAAATTGAACCGTATACATTTTACAACTGTATTCGGTAGCTCTTGAGAAGATAATTACAATGAAATAGCGTTGTTAATCTTGACGTTGAAACCTGTCGCAAAAACTTCGAGAAATGTTCTAGAATGTGAGATCACGGTGGTCGCAAACGGCATTTGCGGTGCAAACACAGTCAATAAGGCATCTCGGACCACGTTGCGTAGTTATGTACCGTAGGGTAGGCTGCGCTATGAGAATAAAGCTTTTTTCCCCTTGAACCAACTTTCGACCTACGAATGTTGTATATGGAGAAACGACGTAGACTAGAATCCAGCGTATCACAAAAGGCTTAGGGAAACTATTTCACATTTGTGTATCCTCCCAGGTTTACGTGAGGTGAAACACGGAAATCAACAGTTCTTTCTTCAAAAACAATGAGGTCTGATGCGCTGCGAAAAGCAATTACTGTATTTAAATTGTAAATGTTACAAGGAAGGTTTGATCGCGCTTTTCCTGTACGTGGCTGTGTGCTTGCCAGCGGTGAAATACATATTGTCGGACAATTATATCTGTCTACACTGCTCTAAATTATATCATGTGGGATGCACTCGTTGAACTAAACGTTTTAATAAAAATACTTTAGTGACCACGTGTACACCGCAAAATAAATGCTCTCAACGAAACGTCGTTTCATGCTGAATGTAAGCGCATAATGACAGTGTTACCAGCTACTTGCAATAGACCCTTTTGACATATTTGACACTGTAATGCAAATTCGTACACACATAAATAAAATAAGCAATTCACTGACAATGATTTGGTAACCGTTCGGAAGAACAATAGACAGATGAAGTTACAGTGGATGATATGGTAGAGGAATATACTGGCGACTCGACGACGCATATCGTCTGGCGTGGTTGGAGCTTCGTCGTAGACTGAACCTTTCAGTGTTCCCCAAATAAAGAAATCGAGAAGAGCCAAATCAGGGGACCTCGCGGCCAATTTGACAACAGAATTTCGTACTCCTCGACGTCCAGCAAAGTTCACGTTCAGCATTTGCCTTGCAACACAGGACGAGTGAACTGGACAACCGCCACCTTGCAGACTTCGGACACTGTCGAATATCCCGTGGTATCTGTTCTAGAAGAATCGGTAGAACATTCGTCAGAAAATGTGCGTACGAATGTTCATATACACTGATGAGCGAAAGAAACTGGTACACCTGCCTAATACCGTGCAGGGCCCCCGCGAATGCGCTGAAGTGATGCGACACAACGTGGCATGGATGCGACAAATGTCTGAAGTAGAGCTGGAGAGAATTACAACCATGAACCCTGCAGGGCTGTCTATAAATTCGTAGGTGTAAGAGGAGGTTGATATCTCTTCTGAACAGCACATTGCAAGGCATCTATGATATGCTCAATAATGTCCACGTCTGGGAAATCTGCCAGATTCCTGACATTTACGATATAATCGTGAAATGGTCGTACGAGAAAATCCCCACTTCATCGCTACCTCGGACGTGCTGTGTCGACGACAATACCACTTCCAAACTCTCTTAAATCTTGATAACCTGCCATTGTTGGTAGAGTAACTGATCTAACAAGAGCGTCAGACACTTGTTGTCATATATAGGAGTTTCCGACCGCAGCGCTTTATTCTTCCTGTTTACATATCTCTGTATTTGAATACCCATGACTATACCAGTTCCTTTGGCGCTTCAGTGTAGAATTCCTCAGACGAAGTAAGGTTCCCCGATGAAATTTCCTATGATGCCGCACCATACGTTTACGCTCCACGGCCGTTGATGTTGCACCTTACCAAGCCAGTGCGGATTTTCGGCTACCCAACTGTGCATATTATGCAAATTTACATTGGCGGCGGTAGTAAACACAGCTTCATCGTAAAGAGCACATACTGGAAAACGCAGGATCGTCTCTGTGTTGCTGTAGGAAAACGCGACAATAATATGTACGACGCTCTAAATCTCGGTCGTCGAGTGCCTGATGCGATAACAGGTGAGAGGGGTGGAAATTCCGCCGATGCAGATGCGAATGACACTCGTCTGGCTGATTCCACATTCCTTTGCAGCATTCCCCATAGCATTGTGCGGATTCATTAGCGTCGCAGCCAGAACAGCTTTTTCGTGTTGTCTGTCAGTTGCTGTCTTCTTTGATGTCCTCTTTTTGACGAACAAGCAGCGTGTCAGCACAAGCGTTTTAATAACTGGTGCAACTGCATGGCGCGTCGGACGTTGGCGATACGGGTCGATAACCCTAAACCGCTGTACTGTTTTTACGGCGTTTCTTTTACATTCACCATTTAAAAGAAATATATATAACTTGTCCTCATTGGTGTACATGTCTGCACTCAACGAATACTGAAGCAGAAATTAGCTACCTGCAAAGCAGAGAAAAAAATTGGCAAATATGTTGACATTCTGACACAGCGTAGCATAAGAGCTCTGCTTGGCGATGTTTACCCCTTGTTCTCATATTCTGGTACATCGAATTATTTACAAGTTGAAAACGTCAACATTGACAAACGCTGTATCACTGTAACTGTCTTCTCAACAGCTATCGATTGCACTTATAAAATATACACGGTACTTTTTAAAATAATCTGCGTGCTTCAGTATCTACGTGGATACCAGCGCTGAAAACATTCACAAAACAAGAAATTACGTGCCCCTCGACGTTCTAACATTTGCAGAAAACCTCGTTTTCGATATGCGTAACAGCTCACGAAATGAAGGATGTGTTAGGTCTTAGGGGCTCACCGTGTATACCTCATCCCATACTACCCCATTACTTTATTGTTGGAACAGTATACCCCATTCTCATTAATAAGCCTCACTGCATTCTATTTAACTTGCTTAGAGTTTTAAGTCACAAAAAATTATATTTCTGTACAAGAAGGATGTAAGTGGTCGCGCTTGATGTCGAGCTTGGTAGGCAACCTCAATAGACACCAGCATGACGTATTGCGCTTATATCAGTGGAAAGATCATTTGTTGTTTGATTTCACGAGTGCCGAACAGTCGCTATGAACAGTCACTGCCATGAAATATCTGAGAGATAATTAACGAGGAATTACCACACGAGCATAATCAGTGAAAAGGCAAATACCGAAGTGAAATTCACTTCAAGAATCCTCAGTAAATGCAGCCCATGAGAGGAGGAAGTATATCTTACAAAACTCTCGTCCGATTGACATCTGAGTACTGCTGAGACTGCCACCCTCCTCAGGTAGGACGGACACATGTTGTAAACAACTATCTCAATGTCCAAATGGTTCAAATGGCTCTGAGCCCTATGGGACTTAACATCTGAGGTCATCAGTCCCCTAGAACTTAAAACTGCTTAAACCTAACTAACCTAAAGGACATCCCACAGAGCCATGCCCGAGGCAGGATTCGAACCTGCGATCGTAGCGGTCGCTCGGTTCCAGAATGAAGCACCTAGAACCTGCTCGGCCACAGCGGCCGGCCCCACCTCAGTGTCCTTTTGCCTGTATACATGTTGGAACATATGATGACAAGAACTGCCTCACGTCTGTCGAATTATAACGAAACTGCTCTGAAGATGTCTATTTTTAGCCAAAATATAGGTTTACAATCATACTAAAAACTAATGGGATTGCGACTGACTGCTGTGTGCCTTTCCTTCCTCTCTGGCTCAACCACATAATGGTTCAACGATATTAGTTACATCGTTTAGTGTTATATGAATATATGAGAAGAATATTGTACATCAGTATAAAACTACAATAATGTTGCAATAAATTATATTGTCAATACTCTGTTAATAGAGTAAATGATGACCGTCTTTGTAAATGACTGTGAATAAATAAATGGTTGCAATGCGGATGAATTTAGTAGGCAGTACGCAATTAGATATTGCAAAGTGGGTTCCAGATACTAATATGTGAAAGTGAACCACAATAATTGGACATAACAAATAAGCGAGTAAACAAGTTTTGTAAATGAGGTGCTTATACAACCACGATCACGACCGCTTTGTTTGATCTGGCGCGCCTGGATGGAACACACTTACCGGCAGCTCCTTGATGCTGAGGTCGGGCCTTCGACTGCCGACGGGCTCGTCGTTGATGTAGAAGGAGAGGTGCGCCGCCGGCCTGGACGGGGGCGCCGTGCAGTTGGCCCTCAGCAGGTCCCCCGGGTAGTAGCGCTCGCGCTCCGCCACCAGCGTCGGCGGACCCTCGGGCAGCGCTGCAACACGGGCAGGCAGCGTGCGTCACGATACTGTGTTGTAGCTGCTAAAAGTGTGTGGAAGAGTAGTGTCGCAGACCGGAGGCACCGCCTGACACAGTGTGTTAGCACCAAAAACCTCGCTACTTTGCTAAGCAGCCTCCCACAGGGCTTCATTCTGGGTCCTCTCCCGTTTATGTCACCTTGATTACTTGTTAATGTATGACCGGGTAAATTGTTAAACGAAATTTGTGCCAGAATAAGGTTCAGCACTGGAATTAAGCCTCAAGGGAAACGGAGATCAATGATGCGGTTCGCTGATGAGACCTCTTCCCTCAGCGAACATGAACAAGAATTACCTGATCTGCTGTATAGAATGAACAGTCTAATGAGTACAGAATATGGATTGAGAGTAAATCGAAGAAAGATAAAAGTAATGAGAAGTTTCAGACATGAGAACAGCTAGAAACTTAACATCAGGTTTGATGGTCACAAACGAGTTACGGAATTTTTATACCTAGGCAGCAAAATAACCAGTGACGAATGGAGCGATGATGACATCAAGAGCAGACTAGCACTGGAAAAAACGGCATTACTGACCAAGAAATTGTAATAGCATAAAACATAAGCGTTAATATAAGGAAGAAATTTCTGAGACTGTTCGTTTCGAGCACAGCATTGTATGGTGGTGAAACATGGGCTGTGGGTAAACCGGAACGGAAGAGAATCGAAGCATTTGAGATGTGGTGCTGAAGACGAATGTTGAAAATTAGGTGTGCTGATAAGGTAAGGAATGAGGAAGTTCTGAGGAAAGGAATATGTGGTAAACGCTGACAAGGAGAAGGGAGAGGATGATAGGACATCTGTTAAGACCTCAGGAAATGACTTCCATGGAACTAGAGTGAGCGGTATAGGTCAACAATTGTAGAGATAGGAAAACATCCAGGAAATAATTGAGGACATAGGTTGCAAGTGCCACTCTGAGATGAAGAGTTCGGCACAGAAGAGGAACGGCTGCATCAAACCAGTGAGAAGTCTGACGACCGAAAGAAAGAGAGATTTCAAGGTAGGGGGTAGAGATCAAGCACCCTTCATATTCATGTTATATACACTCCTGGAAATGGAAAAAAGAACACATTGACACCGGTGTGTCAGACCCAACATCCTTGCTCCGGACACTGCGAGAGGGCTGTACAAGCAATGATCACACGCACGGCACAGCGGACACACCAGGAACCGCGGTGTTGGCCGTCGAATGGCGCTAGCTGCGCAGCATTTGTGCACCGCCGCCGTCAGTGTCAGCCAGTTTTCCGTGGCATACGGAGCTCCATCGCAGTCTTTAACATTGGTAGCATGGACGTGAACCGTATGTGCACTTGACGGACTTTGAGCGAGGGCGTATAGTGGGCATGCGGGAGGCCGGGTGGACGTACCGCCGAATTGCTCAACACGTGGGGCGTGAGGTCTCCACAGTACATCGATGTTGTCGCCAGTGGTCGGCGGAAGGTGCACGTGCCCGTCGACCTGGGACCGGACCGCAGCTACGCACAGATGCACGCCAAGACCATAGGATCGTACGCAGTGCCGTAGGGGACCGCACCGCCACTTCCCAGCAAATTAGGGACACTGTTGCTCCTGGGGTATCGGCGAGGACCATTCGCAACCGTCTTCATGAAGCTGGGCTATGGTCGTGCACACCGTTAGGCCGTCTTTCGCTCACGCCCCAACATCGTGCAGCCCACCTCCAGTGGTGTCGCGACAGACGTGAATGGCGGGACGAATGGAGACGTGTCGTCTTCAGCGATGAGAGTCGCTTCTACCTTGGTGCCAATGATGGTCGTATGCGTGTTTGGCGCCGTGCAGGTGAGCGCCACAATCAGGACTGCATACGACCGAGGCACACAGGGCCAACACCCGGCATCATGGTGTGGCGAGCGATCTCCTACACTGTCCGTACACCTCTGGTGATCGTCGAGGGGACACTGAATAGCGCACGGTACATCCAAACCGTCATCGAACCCATCGTTCTACCATTCCTAGACCGGCAAAGGAACTTGCTGTTCCAACAGGACAATGCACGTCCGCATGTATGCCGTGCCACCGAACGTGCTCTAGAAGGTGTAAGTCAACTACCCCGGCCAACAAGATCTCCGGATCTGTCCCCCATCGAGCATGTTTGGGACTGGATGAAGCGTCGTCTCACGCGGTCTGCACGTCCAGCACGAACGCTGGTCCAACTGAGGCGCCAGGTGGAAATGGCATAGCAAGCCGTTCCACAGGACTACATCGAGCATCTCTATGATCGTCTCCATGGGAGAATAGAAGCCTGCATTGCTGCGAAAGGTGGATAAACACTGTACTAGTGCCGACATTGTGCATGCTCTGTTGCCTGTGTGTATGTGCCTGTGGTTCTGTCAGTGTGTTCATGTGATGTATCTGACCCCAGGAATGTGTCAATAAAGTTTCCCCTTCCTGGGACAATGAATTCACGGTGTTCTTATTTCAATTTCCGGGAGTGTATTAGTAGCGTCGCAGACGGTACTATCAGTAATCTCTATTTTCAGATGATGCAGTTCTTTGTAAAAAACTACTGTCTGACAACAATTGGGCACATATTTCTTTCCGTCTTGATAAATTTTCTAAGATTAGTAAACACTGACAACTTGGTATATATGGTCACGAATGTAATGTAAAAATGTGGGCTTAGTAGCATCTCGTGTGACTACAGTACCAATGAGCCACATCATCTCTTATAAGTACCTGGGTGCTGAAATTTATGGAGACAGAACGTATAGGCTTAGCAGTAAGTAAAATAAATGAAAAACGTCCACTGATTTTTAGAGTAATGAATAATACAAGCAGGGTGTATTGAATTTATACAAAAACGGCTACCACGAATGATCGCCAATTTGTTTTCCTCAGGAGAGCGTCACTGAAGTGCTGAAGAATGTGAAGATACACGTCAGGTGTACGACTTAAGCCTAATTACAGTGTTTAAAGAGCGAACATTAATTGAGAATTTAGGAACATTCGACAGACCACAGTGTACATTTCCCGTACTTACGCTGAAGACGACATTAGAACAATTATAACGCGCACACTGACAGCTAGGCAACAAATCTTACAGTGATCGAAAGACGAATGGAGACCGGAAGGAATCTAATTCTGTTGTGCGAAGGCAAGCAGCGTCCGCTATATACTTGACAGTTGTTTGCAAAGTATAGATGTAGATGTTTTCATATTGCATGGACTCCTGGGAGAGATGTCTCTGACAGGTGAGAAGAAGTCAAAGATGTACAGGACGACTTAAGCTCATATTGTAACAGTACAGTCCAGTTATGAAAGTGTAAAATTCATAATTTTTCAGGGTCCCCTTTGAACGAAGTGGAATTACTCTTAAGCTGCCCGCCCCTGGTATCCGAGTGGTGAGCGCGTCGGAATGTCATACCTAACGGCCCGGGTACGAGTCCAGTCTGGGTCACAGATTTTCTACGCTCAGGGGCTAGGTGTTGTGTTGTCCTAATCATCATTTCATCCCCATCGACACGCAACTCGTCGAATGGCGTCAACTCTAAAGACTTGCACCAGGCGACAGGTCTACCCGACAAGAGGCCATAGATACAAGGCATCTAATGTTTACTCTTAAGCTTATCTGTATTACGCACTACACGCTTATTGTATTCTATGAGGCTGTCGTTTATGTAAATATCCAAGCCTCAGGGCCAACACTAAGACTGTGAAGCATAAAAAAATCTTCTTCTCAGTGATAATATACATCTCCCTTGCTGTTTTGTTCTGGTCTGAAAAGTCTTGGACTCCGTTACAGTCCTCAACAAAATATGTTAGTGTCATTCATTTGCTGCCCCCAAAAATCAACGAAGAGAAATCACAAATACATAGGAATTAAAGACAGTAGTTGCCAGTGGGAACTGATTTATTAATTTTTTCCTAGTTTAAGCTTGTGGCCTAGGTAGATATATTCATCATCAGCTTCTATAGGAGAGTTTCTGACGGTAAGTGATTGGTTGCCTTGACTTAGTATTTATGTTTTACTGATCATTTACAAGCAAACGATAGGCTTTAGCTCTTAGAGCGTACCCTTTAGTTCCTTCTGATTTTCAGTAATGAGCACAAAATCAACGGTGAAGTGTAGATGATTCAGACATTTGTCGCTGATTTATACACGTCTGCTACTCCAGTCTAGTGAAGTGAATCCATCTTCCACTGCAAGGATGAACAGTTCCGGAGAGATGGTGTCACACTGACTAACTCCTTTGCCTACTGGGATCCTACCGGTAATAAGATCTCCATCCACTCTTATTGTTGAGGCAGAAGTAGTGGTGAAAAGTTCCTTCTGACACCGAGATTCGTACCGGAGTCATTACAGCGGAGGACTGCTCTGCTGTGCTGACCTCGGAGGTCAGACGCCGGAAATACCGCCGGTGTGGCCCTCCGCATTGTAGTGGTTGTACTTCCTACCGTTTGGCTGCTCAGCGGCAAACATTTTCCACCAACATGCAGTAACTGGCCCAATAACATGTTCTGTATTTCCAGATACTACAATTTCAAGCTGCTGTTGGTGGGATTTTAAAATCTCGAAACCGGTCATGGTTTAAATATAAAGTATTGCAACTGAAGTGGATTTCTCTAAATTAATTATAATGCCTCTCGGTTGCGGATGTCCTACGTACCAGGTCTTGTGAAATCTTGCTAAGTTTTAGGACATGTGACGGGAACTCTCTTTGCTAACAGCTATTTGACCTACTCAGTCGGAAACTTGAGTCTTTCTTACGACCACACCTGTGTCGCAAGCTTGTTATTCCAATATCTCTCTTGTTTTTTAAAAAGTTTCTCAGTGTTTTGGGCCAATGAACAGTTCCCTAGCAACTTCCCTGTTTGAATCTGTTGTAGGTTTTAGCAATAAAACAAATTTCTGTTTGCTCGTTGAAATATTCTTCTTCCTTCCCATAACATAACTCATATACTTTACTTTTTTGGTAGCACTACACTCTGTAAACACCCACCAAACCACCGACGCACACACACACACACACACACACACACACACACACACATACAGATCGCAAAATGAAAAGTGCAAGTGATGTGTTACGATAAACGTGAGTGACAAAACGCCAGAAATCGGCCAGCAGGAGCATGAGGACCGAAGGAACACATGTCCAGGACCACACATACGAACTAATATGGACTAACAACACTGGAAATCGTCACTGAAAATGTTTCACAAATGAAAGAAGCGAAACCCGAATGAGAAAGACAAACTGCCTTTCATTTAGCTGCAGAGACAAAACACACCTGCATACATAATCTGCAGGGACCTTTTACAGATACGTAGGACCGTAGTAACATCATAACAATTGTGTTTAACAACGATAAACATACAAAATATGAAGTTGCAACTTATTGTGACTTGGTTTCATTCCTGACTAAAGGGAAAAGCCTTTTTCACACTTTTGCATCTATTAGTACGTGCAAAATGTCACAATGTGCTGTGACGCCATCTAGCGAAATAATGGCGTGTTAGTGGCACAGGCCCTCTTTTCAAATTAGTATCTAACAGCTTGTCTACGAGATTTATAAATCGTGTTGACTATATCTATTTTTAAATCTTACAAATAAGATTTCTTCCTAAAATATATTACTTTAAATCAATTGGTAATAGTTCCGACTGATGTACGAGGTGTGTTCAGAAAAAAAGGTGATGTTATATTTTTATGATAAATTACTCATTTATTCACCAATATTCATGTTGTCCCCTTCAAAGTAATTCCCCTCAGATACATTACACTTTCCCAACGCCTCTTCCAATCCTCGTAGCACGATTGATAAGCATTTTTAGATACAGCCTTGAGTACTTCCAGCGATGCAGTTATTTCCTCAGTCGCTGAAAATCTACGTCGTTTCATAGGTTTCTTCAGTTCCCGGAGCCGGAAAAAGTTGCAGCGGGCGAAATCCGTTGAATATGGTGGCTGAGGCGTGATTGACGTGTTGCTTTTGGCCACAAAATCTATCACAAGCAACGATGAATGAGTAGGTGCATTGTCGTTAGGCAAAAGCCATGAATTGTTTTCCACAATTCCGGAAGTTTTCTGCGTATTACTTCTCGCAATCGACACATAACGTCAAGATAATATTCCTTACTGACCGTTCGCCGTTGAGGCAAAAATTCATGAGGCACTACGCCACGGTAACTGAAAAAAACAGTGAGCAAAACTGACATTTGATCGAAGGTGGCGTGCTTTTTTCGGTCTTGGCTCTCCGGGATGCTTCAATTGGGACGCTTGGGCTTTGGTTTCGACGTCATAGCCACAAATCCATGTTTTGTCACCAGTTGTGATCATTTTTAAGCAAATCAGGATCATTCTAGAGCTCCTGAGCGATGCTCATGCGACGGGTCTTCTGATCAAAATTGAGATTTTGGAACAAACTTCGCTGACACGTGACTCATGCCCAAAACATACAAAAAAATTACATAACGTGAGGCGTCTGTTATTCCAACATCATCAGCAACTTCTCTTACGGCAATTCGACGTTTTTCCAAATCTATTTTTTTTAAGCTTCGGTGTTATCATCTGTTGTTGGTGTGTGGCGCGTCCACAACGAGATTCGTCATTAACAGTTTCTCGTCGATCGTGGAGGAGCTTGTACCACCAGTAAACTTTCTTTGTTTACTTACAGCAGATTCACCTTATGGCTCTGCCAACATTTCAGGTATTTTAGAGCACTTGATTCCATTTTTCATACAAAATTTGATGCTAATTCTTTGCTCCATTTGTTTATAATAATCGAAACTCGCCAAGCACACTAAAACACGTCTAACCTTTCCATCTGTCAAGAACAGACGAAATATGCTATACGCTTGAAACTGTGGACGTATGTTCGGGACATGTGTACCAACATATAAAAGACCGATAACCGAATGTACGTTTCCCACGCAATTTGAAAAGTCACCTTGCTTTTTGAACAGCCCTCGCATTGTTCTAAAAATATCACAATTCAAGCAAAAATCGAGTATGGTGAAGTGAAACAAGAAAATATCACGTTCAAATTAAGTGAAAATATTTTTCTGAACAGCAGCATAGCATAAAATTTGACTGACGCTCAGCCAAAATAAGTGTCTCGACCATCACGTACGTGTACCCTTGTGGCGTAGACGGAGCCAACTGAAAAGGTTTCCGTGCGCTCGAGAATGGGCAGGGCTGTTCGCATGGTTTCACAGAGGTCTGGCTACGAATAGGTGGAGGTGTGTGTTTTTTTTCTGTATGCTAGCCGTGCGCGGCTGGTGTTTCTTTGACTGCATTCCCGTCGGAAGCACTCATTTCCTCAGCGGCAGCGATTAATCCGGCGCTCGGTTAAAAGCGCTCCGTCTGCCGTCGCTGGAGCTCAAACGCGGTTTCCCTCCCAAAAAGAACAATTGTTTTCTTTTGTTCCTGGGCAGTCCGTTTGCAGGAGTCGCCCGCCCCCCTCCTGCTCCTAACTCTGTGTTACTCTTGTCGGGGAACTCTCTCTTTTACCCTGCACGGCTTAAACGTTTCTGCCTGCATACGCTCCAGCTTGCTTTACGGTATAGACTGCATAAAATATTGGCTCGTGCCTTTACTATGTTGTGTCCTTTCTGCTACATTTATTAATTCCACAACGTAATTATTTGTGGCGGGATTCTTTCCCCGTCAGATATACGAGTATACAATCCGAAACATTCGGCGACTTCCACAATCGTCATCGTCACAAGATTTCAATACGCCCTGTGGTACTGTCGCATTTAGTTAGCCGATTTATGTCATAGATACTATACGAAGCCACGTAACTACCATACGATACCAGAGATGTTGGATGCCTCAGTTTATTCCTCTGCTGCCTTTCGGCTATAAAATTTTACGCAAAACCAAAAATGTATCTACCGTCCAGCTAAAGTTATTGGTACACATTCTGATCCCGACAGCTTCTCTGAACACAGAAACCTGGAAGATAGATACAGGGGTAATATTTCCATTTCAGTAGACGTACTCGTATGTCTGTGCATGAGACTACTAAATTTGGTTTACCAATAACCAACACACACTGACCTGTGTCTTGGTGCACAAGGCCTACATCCATTGAATAAGAAAGCTCTTTTATGTACGCCAGTACATAGAGCTTAAGATGTTTATGATAAAGAGCACATGAATTTCGAGATCGGATACCGAAAAATATATTCCATAAGAACGGCTATAGCGATCGAAATATTAAGTTAGCCATAGACATTAAAAAAGATACAATCATCAGAAGGTTACCAGCGTATAGCACACATTTCGTTTTCGTTATTTTCCTTATTGTATTTCAATTCCCTATCAGGGTGGGCTGGCCGCAGCATACACGCTGCTCTTCAGCCGAAAGACATAGAACAAACAATAGAAGACATTTAAAAATAACATAAAGGAGAAAACATGGTGTTAGTTGATATAAAAAAGGGGGAACATCTTGGAAGACAATAGACAAGAAAGGGGCGACTGTAAAATGTAGATAAAAACCATAAAAAAGTAGCACACACAAAAAAACCATACTGGGGCAACTAAAAGAAACTGTGGCGCAGTGTGACTGGAGCATAAAAGTATCAACGGATGGCGTAGCACATAACAATCACTGACTGTAACACTAAGTACAAGGCCAGCACACAATTAAAATCACACCTCTCAACGCACAGGAGAAACAGCACTAAACACAACACCAACGTGGAACACTGACAATGATCAAAACGGAGGATCTGCCAGGCGCAAGGAGACGAGGGAGAAAGGAAGAAGGGAGGGAGGGGAAGAGAGGGGGGAGATGGGGGGGAGCGCCGAAGAGTACCAGATAGTGAGAGACATGGGAGGGAAAGAGGCGAGGATGGGGTGCAGGGTCTCAGGGGGAGGGGGGAGGAGGAAAATCCGCTCTGGCAGAAGGAGGGGAGAGGGGAAATGGGGCCATGGAGACGGGGTCACAAGGCCAGATTATAATTGGAAGCAAGGGTATAAGTCATGTCGAAGTTCATCATCCGGGAGGGGGAGTCACTGGAAATTGCCCTGATGAAGGAGATGGAGGATGTGGAGTTGCAAATAGGGAAGGATACAGTGATAGAGGCGCGGCAATGGGCGGGGGGTGTGGATAGGAAGGAGGAATCCTGGGGGTGGGAGGGGTGATCAAGCCTGCGGACAATGTAAAGGATGTGGAGATGTTGGAGGAAGAGGATGAGGTGGGGGAAGGGGATGCGTTCATACAGGAGTTGTGTGGGGAAAGAAGGTGGATATGGAAGGCAAGGCGGAGCACATGGTGTTCAAGGATTTAGAGGGCCTTGTAAAAGTGGGTGGGTGCAGGGATCCAGGCAACGCTGGCATTACAGAAGATAGGAAGGATGAGGCATTTGTAGGTGTGGAGGATGGTGGAAGGATGCAATCCCCATGTCTGGCCAGACAGGAGTTTCTGGATGCAGAGGCAGGAATGGGCATCCTGCTGGATGGTCTGGAGTTGAGGGGTCCAAGTGAGGTGACGGTCGAGGGTGAGGCCAAGGTATCTCAGGGTGGGGGTGAGCTGGATGGGATGACCATAAAGGGTGAGCTAGAAAACATAGAGACGGAAGGAGCGGGTGGTGCAGCCTATAATGATTGCCTGGGGTTTAGAGGGGTTGAGACAGAGGAAGCACTGGTTACACCAAGTGGTGAACTGGTTAAGGTGGGTTTGGAGGTGCGTTGGGACCGTTGAAGGGTAGGATAGAGAGCCACGAAGGCGGTGTCATCACCATACTGGAGAAGGTGGACAGATGGGGGTCGCTTGGGCATATCAGCCATATACAAGATATAAACAAGAGAGGAGAGGACAGAGCCCTGGGGAACGTTACCTTTCGTACTTCGTAGATACTATAAATAAAGAAGGCCGAAGGCTGCGTAGAGACGGTATTTGGTCCATCTTCCGACCACCCAACATACACAGAGGTACTGTGCTCAGAAAAGTGTTGGTCATGGTCTTCCTGGAATTTATACGAGGGGCGTTCAATAAATTGTGTAACCGTTTCTTTTCCCTTCCAGTTTCTGTTGAATAAATGGAGAACTTGTTTTGAGACATCGTGGAATATTCCCGCTTCAATTCTTGTAGCTTCACGAAGTTCCGGCCGTTGGCAGCACTACACGTAGCCTTCAAAATGGTGTCTGTAACGGAGCTGTGGTCCAAGCAGAGGGCTGTCATTGAGTTTCTTTACGGGGAAAATCGGAGCATCCCAGATGTTCGAAGGTGCTGAACAAAGGCACGGTGAGTCGATGGGCATGGCGTCTGTCACGATCGCACCAAGGTCGCGCAAACCTGTACGATCTCCCGCGCATCGGCTGGCTGCAAACAGCTGTGATTCCTGCAAAGTTGGAATTCAAGAAACGACTTTAACGTGTTCGTTGTCACAAAAATACAAACAAACATCTTCTCCAAGACAACGCAAGGCCTCACACAAGTCTGCATACCCGAGAGGAGCTCACAGAACTTATTTCACTGTTCTTCCTCATCCGCCAAACAGCCCGGATCTCGTACCTTCCGACTTCGATCTCTTTGGCCCAATGAAGGATGCAGTCCACGGGAGGCAGCACGTGGATGATGGTGAGGTAACCGATGCAGCAAGACGTTGTCACCGACATCGACCAGTTATGGGGTGCCATGCGGGCATACGACCCCGCAGTATAGTGGCGTAAGGCTGTCGCATTGAACGCATATCATGTTGAAAAATGCGGTTTTGTAGTGAAAAGAGTGATAAATAATACTACGTATTGGAACGCCGCATAAAACCAACTTTCTTTCAGAGAAAAGGTCTGGCATCGCATATTGAACTCTCCCTCAACAGTAACTTCCGAACGCGATAGCTATTACATCGGTCAGTCGATACGAACGAGACGAGAACTGTCCACAGAGCACCGATTCCAACTTAAGTATGGCGATGTCCACAAATCTGATGTTCCGTAACGCAGTCTCATGAGCAGACAAACGATTATGTTAAATGTATCTTCACTTTTAATGAGTGTCTTTACAACTAATCTGAATATGAGGGGTAAAGTGTGGCCTCAGTACAACTGTTGCGCAAACGGAATGCAGTAGGATGTGCCGTACATTAGAGCTGGATGAAGCACGGAGTCGAATTTTAGCAGTGAGAGCGTACACAAAAATTTCGGCAAAAGAAATTTATTATATCGCTAAATTTAATTACACACATGAAAGTATATAGTGAGTAATATTATGGTTGCTGTTGCCTACAGTCTATTACGTAGTGTATTAATTAAACCTAGGCCTTCACTTCGGAGTCCCCTGCAAGATCTGTGATCTATGGAAGAGGAATGATCAAAGGATGCTTTAATCAAGAACATTTACTTTCACACGTACTTCAGAGACTAAGGAGAAGGAAAAGAAACAAAAACCTGCACCACGGGACACGTGGGTAGCAAGAGGAGCTCTTCCTTTGATTTTAACATGCGGGATAAATGAATAAAAGGCTGGCCGCGGTGGTCTCGCGGTTCTAGGCGCGCAGTCTGGAACCGTGCGACTGCTACGGTCGCAGGTTCGAATCCTGCCTCGGGCATGGATGTGTGTGATGTCCTTAGGTTAGTTAGGTTTAAGTAGATCTAAGTTCTAGGGGACTGATGACCACAGCAGTTGAGTCCCATAGTGCTCAGCGCCATTTGAACCATTTTTTGAAATGTTAAAATTTCTATCAAAGTGAATTGCTACAAAATTGAAGAATAAATAAGAATCACAATTGGTCTGATATTGCCTGTCGGGGCCGAGAGGTTTTAGGCGCTACAACCTGGAACCGCGCGACCGCACGGTCGCAGGTTGCCTCGGGCACGGATGTGTGTAATGTACTTAGGTTAGTTAGGTTTAAGTAGTTGTAGGTTCTAGGGGATCTATGACCTCAGAAATTAAGTCCCATAGTGCTCAGAGTCATTTGAACCATTTTTGGTCAGATATTCTACAGCGGAAGATCACTGTGACCTTGGCACTGTAGACTTTCTCATTAGATCACGACCACTCGGTTCTCACAAACAAAAACCTGCACAAAGAAAGTTATCAAGCGAGAGGAACTGCCCAAAATTCGGTTACAAAATCACGGAAATTATACGCAATATACATGCTCTCACGAAAGGGATACTAAACGAAATGAACTGAATCGCAAGAAACTCATCACAGCTCCACGTGTTTCATTAACTGAACAATAGCCTACACCGTCCCTGTATTTTAAAGCGTTCAACATTCGCGAATTAGCAAATAAAATTTGTCACATACTATAACAAACAATGAACGATGAAAGAAATAATTTACTATGACTAGCTTTGAAAATCTTACATTAAACACAACATTAACTTCTCAGCGGAAAGGCACACTTACCGCCAGTAGGTCTCACCCGTCTCGCGTCCCACGGAACACTCCGCGTACCTACGGAAGTGGCCAGAAGAACCCCTATTGCGGTACCAACCTATACAAAAGGTTCGTCCAAGGCAAACAGAAACCTCTCTGCTACCTGCTACGTGTTCGTCTTCCGCTCGTTGGAAGCCAACAGAGAAATCAGCTGAGCCATCCGCTATCTAATGAAATCAGCATCGTTACTGATGTTCTTCATTCACAGACATTGACATGATCTCCGGCAGGATACGAAATTTCCATGAGTTCTTCGTGTCTCCAGGACATAATTCAACCAATTACGTACGGAAAGTACACAACGACCTACTGAAACCTTCTGACCATGCCAGCGGAGGAAGTAGAGAAAGCTGGAGACTGATTACAAATATGAAAGACAGGAACTACGAGAAGCACTTATTCACATTAATTAACTGTTACACGAAGTAGCTAATAATGTCGCTACGAAAAGAGGCGGAGAGGGGATCCGAGAAACCTAAGTATCATTCGATGATCGTTATTTTAGGAAAAAGACGAATTATTTTTAAATCTGCTGTCTTTTGTGGCCGATTTCACTGATAAAATATTCTCTGTTGTTGATCCACCTCATATTCTTCTTCAAACTCCCTCGCTGCTCGACGTTTCCAACCCTCTGCGGCAATCAAGACTTCACTGGTATTCCTGGATACCTGAAAACTGAAGTGTATGACGTGGTGCAAAATTTTCAAGGCTTTCGTGGCCATTTGTTGACAAACTGCCTGTTGGCTTCTGACTCAGGTTCTTCGGCCGACGTTCGTCTGATGCTCTTCATCAGCCAGGGGTTACAATTTTTATTTCCAATTTTTCATATATTTGACTACGAGCTATTCCTAGTTGTCACATTTCTTTTTAGTGAAAATAACAAAACAATATAATGGTAAATTCAATATACAAATTTTTTGTCCTTTCCATTACTCTAAAACAATCCAAAAGAAAGGAAGAAAATGTTTTAGGCTAATATGAATGGATAAGGGAATTTTAGTTAGACTTAAAATTTACTAGTGAATGGAGTTGTAATTAATGTCTTGTAACTTAAAACTAATCTTATATTTTCTCCTTTCCTCTTGCGTCAGTACTTGGGGTTGCTTGCTGCTAATTTTACGTATCCTCCTTTCCTGTTACGTCAGTACTGGGAGCTGATTCCTACAATGGTTCCTTAACTTATCTATGATTGCCTTAATGGTATTATTTTCAGTGTTTTGTTGTCAAGTGTCTTGCGTTTTGTGGGACAGATGCGGGGAGCCGTTGTGACGTACTGGGTCGTTCGTTTACGCGTTACCGTCTTTCGCCTAGGTGAGGAGGGATCCTTTCTACTTGTGTCAGTTGTGTCATCGTAGGTCGGGGATATAGTCCGTTGTGTTTTGCGCTATTGTATGTGCTGAGTATATGTATTTGCCTTTCGACAGTCATGTTGTGTGTGGCTTGGTCACCAGTATGTCCTCCATGTTGGGTCGTTTGTGTAATATGTGTGAGCAATGTCTTGCCCTTAGCTTGGCTAGTCTGTAGTGGGGTTATGCCTACTGGAGAAGCCATACGTTCCTCCTTGTACTTGTCGGATTAACTTCCGTCGTTTCCTTGTTTTGTTGAGTAGGTATTGTTGGTGGGTTTGATAGTTAAGGTGTTTGTCGAGGTGAACGCCGAGGTATCTCGCGGTGTCAGTCAGTCGTAGGAGCTCGTTCCGTAGTCGGTGTGTTATGTCCTCGTGTTTTCGCCGTAGTTTTCTGGTTAGGTTGCGGTGTTGGAACAGTACTGGTTGTGTATTGGTCGAGTTGGGTCTTATCCACCATTTCGTCTCTGGTTTGGTCAGGTACTTTGTAAGTAGGCTGTTTATGGTTTTTTTATTGGTAGCGCCACGTAGCGCTGTATGAAAATCACTGTATGTGCTGTGTGCAGTCTGTGGTTGGTTTGCATTGTTGTTTGCTATTGTAGTGTAAGGCAGCTGGATGTTAACATCGGGTAGCGTTGTGCAGTTGGAGGCGAGCCGCCAGCAGTGGTGGATGTGGGGAGAGATATGGCGGGACTTTTGAACACTATTAAGGTAAATACAGTGTTTGTTCTTTATCAAACACTTTCATTTGCTAACTATGCCTTTCAGTAGTTAGAATCTTTTATTTAGCTGGCAGTATTGGCGCTCGCTGTATTGCAGTAGTTCGAGTAACGAAGATTGAGTTAAGTGATTCATGAAAGGTATAGGTTATTGGTAGTCAGGGCCATCCTTTTGTAGGGATTACTGAAAGTCAGATTGCGTTGCACTAAAAATATTGTGTGTCACTTTAGTGAATGTCTGAGTCTGTTCAGTTTTGCTCAGCTGTTTGAATGTCAAATAACAAAAGATGTTTATCAGCACAGTAATTCATAAATTTTTCTAAGGGGACGTGTCAACTTCGCCACTTTTTCTTTTGTATGACGTCGGTTCTGATCCCATTGCACCAGTAGGGGTGTCCTCAGCACACAGGGAAACTTTCTCGTGTTGGTCTGTCTGGGTGGGTATAGCGCGTACATTAGCGGGGATGATATCGCACCTTGCCGGACCCCCGCCTCCAGGGTGAGTGATTCTGAGATAGCGTCTTGGATGCGCGCTTTACTGTGACGGCCAGGGATTTCGATTCTTATGAGGTCTACAAATTTTGGTGGTAGGCGTAGTTCGAGTAGTATGTATATAAGTCCATTCTGCTGTAGCCAGTCGAAGGCGCATTCGATATCTAAGAATAGGGCCAGCGTACGGTGCTATTTGTTGAAGCCTTTGATTATGCCACATGTCCGTTTGAGTAGCGAGTTTGTGGTGGAGAGATGGAGTTGAAGCCGACTTGGAGCAAGGGAAGTAATTGTTTGCTGTCGACGTATTTTCGTAATCTGTCGATCAGTATGCGTTCGTAGGTTTTGCCATGACGTCTAGTAGTGAGGTTGGTCGGTTTGAGAGTGGGTCGGTCCGTGGTTTGTCGGGTTTGGGGATCATTATGATTTTGCTTGTGTTCCACTCTATCAGGATTGTTTCTGTCGTTAGACAGTCACTAAACATCAGGGATAGGTTTGGGATTATGTTGGGAATGAGGGAGTTCTGTGGGTGTATACGTTTTATGTCGTTCTCAGCCGAGCTCGCGGCCGCAGGCTATATGTACCTGGCACGCCAACGCACAAGGGCTTCTGCGCGGTCATTTCCGGTTCTTCCTTGCTACCTGCAATGGTCGTTCTCTGCAGTGCTTGAACGCAGGAACCGTTTACTTTGAGAATTTTTTCTTTGTTGCTGAAGCTATCTCGTGTTGGTGTATTTGTATAGCTCATCTACAGCCAGAGCTTCTGTGTCGGCGAAATTTACTATGTAGTCGGTCGTACACAGTGCGTGCTGTGCCATGACCGATTTCTCCACCTGCCCAACCTGCAATGTTCTGCTATCCCGGTGTTGACTTATCGTCCAGTCATTTCAACATAAACTTCTCCGCATATGGTATGCGTTGTGTCCCAGGTTTTTACCATTCCTTGTTACAAGAACATCTATAAATGGTAGTTTCTCGTCCTTCTATACTTCCATGGTAAATTTTATGTTGGCATCGAGGCTGCCGGTATCTTAGAAAGTCACCATTGCTCCACACAACGAAGGTATCATCGACGTACCTGTACCACACCTTGGTTTACAAGGTTCCAAGTTCAGTGCCTGTGCTTCGAAATGTTCCACGACGAGGTTGGCCACAACTGGACTAAGAGGACTACTCTTGGCAACGCCTTCAAGATTTTCGTAGAAGTTGCCATTCCACGTGAAATAGCTCGTGGTCAGACATGCATTGTGCTGTCTTGCGGGAAAATGGAACCGATGTGCTCCTGAGTGGCACTTTCGTAAACAAAGAAGCAGCATCAAAACTGACCAGGATGCCGTTGGTGCAAAAAAACAAAAAGTGTGTGGAATCTTATGGGACTTAACTGCTAAGTACATCAGTCCCTAATCTTACACACAACTTACCTAAAGACAAACACACAGAACCATGCCCGAGGGAGGACTCGAACCTCCACCGGAACCAGCCGTACAGTCACTGCAGCGCCGTAGACCGCTCGGCTAATCCCGCGCAACTTCGGTGCAAGTTTTAGCTTCTTCTTCTATAACGTGACCTAACGACTAAGACTATATCATCATCAAAACAGTTGCACTTACGATTTTTAAGCGTTTCCAAAGAGTAAATTTGTTTGTCCTACGTTGTCAAAGATATGTGCTACTTCAAAAAGAAGAAGAAGCAGGTAGTACGGTTTTAACGAAGGTCTTATTCGAACAAGGCAACGCTCTGGTGTTGAAACTGATGAGATGAAAGCACAACTGAGGAATGAGTTTGGAACTCAGTCACCGACATGTCCACCAATTACGTACACACGGGCTAAAATTGTAGCTAGTGGCAGTGCATAAGGAAAGTACGGGCCAACACAAATATTGACATTTCCATACCCCACTGCTACAGAGTAGCAACGTTTAAACAGTCAAAGAAAAAGAGATAGTAAGAAATGGTTCAAAGGGCTCTGAGGACTATGGGAGTCAACTTCTGAGGTCATCAGTCCCTGAGAACTTAGAACTACTTAAACCTAACTAACCTAAGGACATCATACACATACATGTCCGAGGCAGGATTCGAACCTGCGTCCGTAGCGGTCGCGCGGTTCCTGACTGTAGCGCCTAGACAGGAAGACTCGCATGCTATTGTTTCCTACGAGAACCCGACGTGCACGTCCAGCACTCGAATTAGAAAAGGTCTGCTTCCAGCGCGAGCAATGAACGTTGTGTTTTAAATGTGTTTGTTGAGTGTGAGTGATTGTAATAACTTTGTGTATGATGTCGTGCCATGTCTGGACGGTATGATGACGGAAAGGAGGAAGGTGGTGCGGACACACAGATTACTGCTGTCGCTGACACCCAGATGTTAGACATTCAGATCGTGTATTTCTATAGAGCATGTACCAATATATCGAATTAGTTCGTGCCGAGTGCTGTCGTTCAGTAGAACATGCGTGGACGGTAATTAAAAGTATCTCCAGAGCTACGGAGAACAGGAAAAGCGTATCTGTGACGTATTGTTTATATCGCGTGAGTTAGAAAGTATAGCGTTCAATCGCCGAACAAAACGTTCGCGTACAAACCCCCTTGATGACAATTTTTTTAACCGTTTACTAGTGAAACTGTTACATGGGAGAACATTTTCCTGACATAAAAAGACTTTTCGGGGTTTGTAGCCATATTCTTTTGGCAGTCTGCTTTCGATCAGTTGGTTGAACATAATGTACTTATTGTTGAACTTCTTGTTTGTTTATTAATAATTATTAGTATTACAATTACTTCCTCATGTGTGATGCGAGTGTTTCTTTATTTTTCTGTTCTGATAGCATATTCTGTGAAGCTACAAATTGACTATGTAGCTTTATTACTTTCAATGAAATGAAGCGAAAGCAGATTACGAAGAGAACATTGCTGTACTCCAAGCTCCAAACAGCACTTTGTCCTACTTCACGCGTAGTACAGTAAAAAAATTTGTAATTGGGATTTAGACCCGGGACTCCTGATAGGAGCATCCTCGTTCTAGCAAGTAACCCCCTGAACGAACATGTGTTAGTTGCATAAAGTTATGCTTTCGATGAGCTCCGTATTTCTGGTGTTACTCTTAATTAAAGCTTACGCCCGGTCTGATGGACGACAGCGTAGAATACGAAGTAAATCTAAGGTTTGGTTAATACTCTATCGACATACAACGTTTGGTACCGAACTGAGTGACGTCTGGAGGTTAGTGTGTGAGCACAAAGGGTACTTCTGATCTTAATGTCAGCATCCGACGGATGGATTATCATAAACAGAATCAAATGTCCTGGCTTCACGCCCGCATCTCGTGGTCGTGCGGCAGCGTTCTCGCTTCCCACCCCCTGGTTCCCGGGTTCGTTTCCCGGCGGGGTCAGGGATTTTCTCTGCCTCGTGATGGCTGGGTGTTGTGTGATGTCCTTAGGTTAGTTAGGTTTAAGTAGTTCTAAGTTCTAGGGGACTGATGACGATAGAAGTTAGGTCCCATAGTGCTCAGAGCCATTTTGAATCTGGCTTCACGAGACGTTATGAACAGGAGTATAATTTAATCCAAGAAAACAGCGCACAGCCTCTCCTCTAGTTTCCCCCACTAGGAATCATCGCAGCCTTCAGACTCCCCGTAAGCTCGTGTCCTGTGTGTCACGTACTAGCCAATGACGAGGCATACAACAAGAGCCGGCCACAGGACATCTGCCTAGGGATTCTGCGAGTTTCCACTGCATCTGCACTAGACTCATTGACACTCGATTGTTGTGTGTCACTGTGCCATGACGACGAAGGCCGGTGTTCTGCGAAAGTCCGCAGGCGGAACACAACATTCTGGACGGTCAGACCCGGAACAAGCCGGCGTAGTTCCAACTGGCGCAAGTACAAGCTACTGGTTGTTCAGTTTTGTAAGGAATTTGCGTCAGTTCATGTTAGATAAAGGAGGCGCCCAAAACATTGCAGCTTAAGCTTCTTTAATTTTCTCTTGTTCATTAATAAAACCATTTGAAACAAATCTTAAGATCTAGTTTTATGTCTCTTTAGTTTCTGAAAAGTGTTGGAGCACGAATGTGTGCTTTAAATCTAGGGCTCTTCAAGATTATCATGTTACTCTTTCATAGGATCTGGTTGGCACTGGTGCAAAGTACGGCTCAGTGAATGCCCAAGAGATTTGTCGTTCCCCAAGAATTGTGTCGGGTCATACATAAGGAATAATCAATATAGCCAGAACTTAGATCTTACCTACAGTAAAGTAAGTCGTTGATCCGAACCAGTGTGCTATGAAGTGCGATCTTTAGATTGTCAGTTATCGCAAAATACTTTACTACTGCGACATGAATTTTTATTGTATGATGGAAGTGATGTAAATCAAAATTTGCTCCTCCCAAGAAGTTCCCTGATGTTACAGAAACGAGCAGAAACATTCTTACGAAGTTACATGTAAAAGCGTTTGAGATAGTTACAGCTCGCCTTCAAGTAATAAAAGTTATATTAGTAACGAACCACGGGCCGAACGTAAAGAAATATCTTCGACACCATAAACGTCTGCCATGTGCAGAGAACTGCAGAACCACAGCATTAAGGCACACATTGGGTGAAAAGTCCATTAGTGAAGGATTTCCTGACGTTTATCAAACCGTCCACACAATATGTAGAACTGTAGGGCATATGAAACAGTCTGATTTCATGGCAAGATTAGGAAACGTCACATGAAGATGCTGAAAGTGGATGGAATTCATGTACATGATGCTGAATCCATTCCATTCGCAAAAATCATACTGAGAATTTCTTGTTGTAGAGAAAGAAGCTCGAAACAAAATCTTAGTACCAGGCTGATGTAATGGTTATCATAATAAATTCATGGAATATTGCAAAAAGCCACATACTACATGGAGGGCCAAACAGAACCGAATCCGCCTTTTGTGGCGTCGTGGCCACTGACGTAACTGCCTTCATTCCAAAGTGAGTGAGAATTATCTTAAACTGTCGAAAGGACGTGCAGAACACCTCCCAAAAGAGAAATTGCTTACTGAGATACAAGATTCTCATTGTATGGTTATATTTTTCCATCCATACTTCAAGGTACCCTTAGTCCTGAGTAAGGAAAAGAATTCATAGTGAGAAGAGAGACAGCGTAGTTGTAGAAGAACAGAATAGAGGTCCGAGATCCGTGAAGAAGAACGGAGCTGGCGTTCATCAACTTCTAAACGTTAACATGAATGGCACAGGTGGTAACTTCAAGAACGTTTTGTCTTGATGGCAGATTAATGTCCATGCCTTCCACAAACTCTGCAAAATGACGAAAGTAGTCACATGCATTTCCGCAAGTGGCTGTGCATGCGAAAAAGTGTTAAGCAAGGAAAGCTTTGTTGTAGCAGAGATGCGCTACTGTCTCGATCCAGATCGTGCTAGTGACATTTCGTTAATTGGTAATAATAACGACAAGTAAAATATTTTATAAAGCCAGGCTTGTACTACGACGTAAAACTCGAAAATTTGAGTAAACAGCCGCTACTTGCATGTTCATGTGTAATACACAGTTTTGTCTCCTGAAGTTCCAGTTACAAATCTTTTTCTATTTCTTTTTTTTTTTGCGTTCTGACACGTGTCTCTCGTGCAGTGCCTTACGTTATTTTCAATCTCTTCTGCGTTAAAACACTCGATTCTATTTCACGAGTCATTTATCTTCATTTTTAATTTGATTTTTCGTTGAAATATCATAAAAATATTACTTCTGTTATTTAATACAAGAAATGACTTTATAAATTGTGGATGATTGCAACAGAAAAAAACAACAGAGCAAGGAAATGAAATGATTAAAACACGGTTATGTTGAAGTTATGTATTTATTAAACGTGTACTTATCAGAGCCACAGTTATTAATCGGCGGCCATTCATTGTCACATTTCGTCGATTTCCCTCCCACTGCCAGTACTACCGAGCACCGACACTCATGAGCTTGAACCATGGGCTACTCGTTGTCCACATCTACCTCCACATTATGTACGGGCTGTAGAACATGTCATAAAATACATAACACATACTCGCAGAAGAAGACAAAAGCCAATGTTCCTTGCACAGAGCCTAAATCAAATGGTTTTCGTCGAAGTGGGATATGTAAAAAAAAAGTTTTGATTTTAAAGTTCACATAAGAGTTCTAACAAATTTTTAAATATGTGTTGCGACACTATCAAGTCTAATACACGGAATTAAGTCTCTGTTACCAGTGGGTATCGGTATTTTCATTTGTAAGGTACGAAGCTCGTACAAAAAATTGTCAACCAAAATTCCATATTTCAAGCATTTTTGTTAATATTTAATGTAATTAAGATATTTTTCAAGCTTCAGAACGCAAATCTGTATGTCCATTTTCTACTAAGTATTGCCAAATATGTATCAGTTAATCTAAAAAATGTCACTGTCAGCGATGCAAATGATTTAAGATCTTCGTCCTAAATACTTAATTGTGAGGGTTGACCAGAAAGTAAATTCCTATTGGTTGTTAAATGGAAACCACTGGGAAAATCCGGTAAAGCTTTGCACACAAGTGATGGGCAGTGTCTCTAGTATGCTCGTCGAAGGTGTCGCGTCGCTCTTTTCAGTTTTGAGTGAACAGTGAGCACGTAAAAATGCGTAGGGAATAGTGTCTCCCACCAAGTATAAGGGCCTGGTTAGAGATTTCGCATGTGTCATGCAGCCCACATATCACTATTGTCGAGCAGTTCCTTCTTCATGCCAATTCTCGGCCGCACACTAAAAGGGCAATGAAGACGCTCCCGCAGCATTTACGATAAGAAGCGTTTGATCACACACAATACAGTCCGTAATTGGCTCCATCTGAGTCTCATCTCTGCTCACAAGAACCGCTGGCTATGAAGACAAAATTTTTCCACAGACAACGAGCTGCTGACCAGTGCAAATAACTGGCCGAAAGCACAGGCGGCTGCTTTCTACGACGAGGATATTGCGAAGCTCATGCAACACTACGACAACACTCGAAGTTGGAACGGCGACTATGTACAGAAGTAGTGGAAGGTGTACCTAATTGTTGCAAATAAAACGTTTCTGGTTTTCACTGTGGTTTCCATTTCGCGACCGACGGGAACTTATTATCTTGACAACCGCCGCATCTGACTTTTCTGTCTCACTTGGAGGGGAAGAGGTGTGGAAAACAGACATGTTTGAGATAATAGTAACGAGTATGTTTTAGATGACCAAGAAAGTAGTCATGTTTGTGCCTCGTGGGGCGTGTTGTGAGGAATAGACATGTCTTGCGCAGATGTAAACAGTAGGAATTTTTGTAGCTCAAAATGATTCAAATTACTCTGAGCACTATGGGACTTAACATCAATGGTCATCAGTCCCCTAGAACTACTTAAACCTAACTAACCTAAGGACAACACACAACACCCAGCCATCACGAGGCAGAGAAAATCCCTGACCCCGCCGGGAATCGAACCCGCAAACCAGGGCGCGGGAAGCGAGAACGCTACCGCACGACCACGAGATGCGGGCCTTTGTAGCTCATGTGAGCAGATAAATATCGTAATTTCGAGGAAGTTCTGTGTTATTTATGAACCAGTCGTCTGAGAATTCTAAGATATACAAGCAGAAACCAATGACCAGAGACGATTATACCCATGAAAAAAAGACAATGACGGAGGTAGCAAAATCAGGTAAGTAACAAAACGTTAATTTATCAGTGTAGCCAAACCTTCCAGTTCCAGTAGAAATTGGTGCATATTTGTGCGATGGATTCGTCGTGAGTCAGGTTCTCATTAGTGAAACGGCATATTACTATGTACTATGATGTCGCATAGGATGATGTAACTCTTACTTACACATAACGCGTTAGAGTATTGGAATACGGAAAAATAATGTTTTATGTAACATTCAAGCTATCTGATGCGGTTAATAACGTAAATAGAAAGGGTTTTACAAATAAATTTCTCTATAGTGTAGAACAAATTGGTCGGTTTAAATACCTTTTCCTCGTCCGTCACTTTACTTTCTTAATATATTCATTTGAACCTATTCTGTGGACAAGCCTTCTTCACCTTCTGCTACATATGCCTCCACTTCGAAATTAATTGTTCTTTGAGTCCCAAACGCATATGCCACCACTTTATCTCTTCATTTAGTCATATCGTTAACATCATTTCTTCCCTCTTTGTCTCAGCACACTTCGGAAACATCTATTTCTTCTCATATGTAGTGTATATCACTTTCTCTTTTTTTATAAGGCAACATTTTTGACAAATATTTTCAGAAAATTTTTCCGTAACTGACTTTCGAGGACAAGATAAAATAACATGTAAGTCTGTTTTGGTAATAGAATTATTTTACTCCCGCATGCAGATGAGGTCGATAGCGGTTGAGAAGTGATAGGTCTAGATACTGGCTGGTGCTACCAGAGGCGTGAGCGGCAGGTCACGTGGCCCGTGCCACTAGCGGCATAGAGCTGGAACAACGACCACGAGTCAGTCTTCAGCGGTGTTATGCGTGAGCTATAATAATCCTCGCCTAGCTGATACTTGGATACTGACCGGGCCGTGAATGTTGACTTTCTGGTTACCGTTACGGGCATTTCTTGTGTGTTCAGACCACGATGAACTTGGCTTTGTTTACAAATAACGCGTTCTTATCACGTGTGGTCATAACACATTTCTTCCTTTGCCAATCTGCGTCGTTTTTGATTCTGTAGCAGTCAGTTATTTTGCTTCCCAAATGGCATAACTGCCCTAGTACTTCTAGAGTCTCATTTTTAAATGTAATCCCTTATAACCGTCTGAATAGATGCGACTACACTCTATAACCCTTTATGTTTTTGTTGATATTCATTTAATAATTTATTTTCAACTTATTATGCAGTCCATTGAACAGATATTTCAAGCCCTTACTGCCTCTGACAGAATGAAAATTTTACCAACCTGAAAGCGTTAATTTCTTCTCCCAGAACTTAAATTTTTTTCTCAGTTTTCCTTTGGTTTCGTTTACTGCTTTCTCTCTGCACAGACCCAATACTATAAGTCCTTCGACTTTTACAATTGAAATTTCTTTTCTGCACAAGCTGAAGATGAATCTTCGCTTCCTGTGTTTTATACATGCTACCTCCAGAACTGAAAGCCAGTATTTCAGTCAACATTGCCACTAATACACATCACATAAATTGAGGCTATATGATGTCACTCTGTAATACGGTAAGCGAGAAATTTAAATTACAACACAAGTGTAAATAACTCAAGTGGACTTCAGGGACCTGTTATTGTTCACGAAATGTTGAAATGTGTGTGAATTCCTAAGGGACC
The DNA here is from genome assembly GCF_023897955.1 of Schistocerca gregaria. Classification (NCBI taxonomy): domain Eukaryota; kingdom Metazoa; phylum Arthropoda; class Insecta; order Orthoptera; family Acrididae; genus Schistocerca; species Schistocerca gregaria. The sequence continues at coordinate 12,220,340 of NC_064925.1, read as the reverse complement.
AAACTGCTGAGGTTATAGGTACCTCGACTTAAACTAACTTACGATAAGAACAACACATACACCAATGCCCGAGAGAGGACTCGAACCTCCGGCGAGAGGGGCCGCTCAATGAATTAAAACTGAGCTTCAGGGGATGCCGCATCTGCGTGTAGAAAGGATGTGATTCTACCAAAGAGGTTTGATCTGTCCTCCCGATTAGTTTTTTTCTTCCCACTTGCCACACCCAGTAATCTGATCTCAAAATGCTTGAAACATCGACTATCCCTGCATTTCGAGAGCGTTTCGAGGTAAATGGAAATGGAAAAAAGAACACAATGACACCGGTGTGTCAGACCCACCATACTTGCTCCGGACACTGCGAGAGGGCTGTACAAGCAATGATCACTCGCACGACACGGCGGACACACCAGGAACCGCGGTGTTGGCCGTCGAATGGCGCTAGCTGCGCAGCATTTATGCACCGCCGCCGTCAGTGTCAGCCAGTTTGCCGTGGCATACGGAGCTCCATCGCAGTCTTTAACACTGGTAGCATGCCGCAACAGCGTGGACGTGAACCGTATGTGCACTTGACGGACTTTGAGCGAGGGCGTATAGTGGGCATGCGGGAGGCCGGGTGCACGTACCGCCGAATTGCTCAACACGTGGGGCGTGAGGTCTACACAGTACATCGATGTTGTCGCCAGTGGTTGGCGGAAGGTGCACGTGCCCGTCGACGTGGGACCGGACCGCAGCGACGCACGGATGCACGCCAAGACCGTAGGATCGTACGCAGTGCCGTAGGGGACCGCACCGCCACTTCCCAGCAAATTAGGGACACTGTTGCTCCTGGGGTATCGGCTAGGACCATTCGCAACCGTCTCCATGAAGCTGGGCTACGGTCCCGCACACCGTTAGGCCGTCTTCCGCTCACGCCCCAACATCGTGCAGCCCGCCTCCAGTGGTGTCGCGACAGGCGTGAATGGAGGGACGAATGGAGACGTGTCGTCTTCAGCGCTGAGAGTCGCTTCTGCCTTGGTGCCAATGATGGTCGTATGCGTGTTTGGCGCCGTGCAGGTGAGCGCCACAATCAGGACTGCATACGACCGAGGCACACAGGGCCAACACCCGGCATCATGGTGTGGGGAGCGATCTCCTACACTGGCCGTACACCTCTGGTGATCGTCGAGGGGACACTGAATAGTGCACGGTACATCCAAACCGTCATCGAACTCATCGTTCTACCATTCCTAGACCGGCAAGGGAACTTGCTGTTCCAACAGGACATGCACGTCCGCATGTATGCCGTGCCACCCAACGTGCTCTAGCAGGTGTAAGTCAACTACCCTGGCCAGCAAGATCTCCGGATCTGTCCCCCATTGAGCATGTTTGGGACTGGATGAAGCGTCGTGTCACGCGGTCTGCACTTCCAGCACGAACGCTGGTCCAACTGAGGCGCTAGGTGGAAATGGCATGGCAAGCCGTTCCACAGGACTACATCCAGCATCTCTACGATCGTCTCCATGGGAGAATAGGAGCCTGCATTGCTGCGAAAGGTGGATATACACTGTACTAGTGCCGCCACTGTGCATGCTCTGTTGCCTGTGTCTATGTGCCTGTGGTTCTGTCAGTGGGATCATGTGATGTATCTGACCCCAGGAATGTGTCAATAAAGTTTCCCCTTCCTGGGGCAATGAATTCACGGTGTTCTTATTTCAATTTCCAGGAGTGTATATCCAACAATTCTTACTGTAGTCACGACGTTATTATTTGAATGATACTACATGTGCGGGGTATATAGGTCAGTGAACTGTTATTGACTATCAGGGTATCCAGGCCCAACAAATCACTACTTGTACTTTTGGAAGACCTTGAAACAGCAACCTTATGGACAGAGGCCGACTGTAAGTCTGATATCTTTACAAAGCAACATTGAAATGTCATCTGCACTTGTCACACGTGGCAGTTTGGTCATTCTATGCTGGTTACATAATCGGTGGCACTGAAACTGTTTTGTCAGTAAGGATTTACTATAGCTGTCTTTTAAGGAGTTCTAAGCACATGGATTACCAAGAAATGAGTACATTTTCGGACCTTTGCGCAACCGAGACAATTCATATTTCACTATCTGTGGTGAACATACTATTTATTTGTGATTCAGGCACTTTTTGATTACATAGTGAGGGTACAATAGATTTTCTCAAAGAATCGCATCTCTCTTGCCATATAACATGTGCGTTGGACTTGGATGGATGCCAAATAACTTTAACAATGTTGCGATTGTTGAACAACACTATCTGATGTAGCTTTCGTACAGCTGCTACAAATTAGATATATTACATTTCTAGATGATGATTTTTCCAATTCTTCAGTGGCAACTGCTTCATATGGGTTACGTTTTTAAATATGCCTTTCACTTTTGCACATTCATGCGTTAATAAGTACATGGAGCACAAACATAAATAAAAAAAGTAAAGTAATTCCGACAGCGAAACTGCAACGTTAGTAGTTGTGGCCGTGCTGGGGTCGAGAGGCGTGCACAACATTCCAAAAATAATATATTTTTTTTATTTATCAGCACAAAATCTTACATTTCATTACTTGATGGATAAATGCAACCATGGTAGAGGCAGGCTAGCATTCAGATTTGGCACAATTGGGAAATATTAAAAAAAATATCTTGATCGCACAGTTTATTTATTAAGCTTAGCGTTTCAAAATTTCGTCATCAGGAAAAGCTGTGAGATAAGCTTCGCAAACAGATTGACAATAACAATTATATACACACTAAAGTAATTGTGTACAGTAGTGAACCATAAACAAAATTGTCAATTTTTAAAGTTATATAACACTTACTTTTAAAATCAAATTTGGTAAAGCCCTCTCGAAAGTGAGCACATAGACAGAATATAATGCAGATCTGATCTCATATACAGGGTGTTTCAAAAATGACCAGTATATTTGAAACGGCAAACTAAACGAGCAGTGATATAAATACACCGTTTGTTGCAATATGCTTGGGACAACAGTACATTTTCAGGCAGACAAACTTTCGAAATTACAGTAGTTACAATTGTCAACAACAGATGGTGCCGTGGTCTGGGAAACTCTATAGTACTATATTTTCCACATATCCACCATGCGTAGCAATAATATGGCGTAGTCTCTGAATGAAATTACCCGAAACCTTTGACAACGTGTCTGGCGGAATGGCTTCACATGCAGATCAGATGTACTGCTTCAGCTGTTCAATTGTTTCTGGATTCTGGCGGTACACCTGGTCTTTCAAGTGTCCCCACAGAAAGAAGTCACAGGGGTTCACGTCTGGCGAATAGGGAGGCCAATCCACGCCGCCTCCTGTATGTTTCGGATAGCCCAAAGCAATCACACGATCATCGAAATATTCATTCAGGAAATTAAAGACGTCGGCCGTGCGAAGTGGCCGGGCACCATCTTGCATAAACCACGAGGTGTTCGCAGTGTCGTCTAAGGCAGTTTGTACCGCCACAAATTCACGAAGAATGTCCAGATAGCGTGATGCAGTAATCGTTTCGGATCTGAAAAATGGGCCAATGATTCCTTTGGAAGAAATGGCGGCCCAGACCAGTACTTTTTGAGGATGCAGGGACGATGGGACTGCAACATGGGGCTTTTCGCTTCCCCATATGCGCCAGTTCTGTTTATTGACGAAGCCGTCCAGGTAAAAATGAGCTTCGTCAGTAAACCAAATGCTGCCCACATGCATATCACCGTCATCAATCCTGTGCACTATATCGTTAGCGAATGTCTCTCGTGCAGCAATGGTAGCGGCGCTGAGGGGTTGCCGCGTTTGAATTTTGTATGGATAGAGGTGTAAACTCTGGCGCATGAGACGATACGTGGACGTTGGCGTCATTGGGACCGCAGCTGCAACACGGCGAACGGAAACCCGAGGCCGCTGTTGGATCACCTGCTGCACTAGCTGCGCGTTGCCCTCTGTGGTTGCCGTACGCAGTCGCCCTACCTTTCCAGCACGTTCATCCGTCACGTTCCCAGTCCGTTGAAATTTTTGAAACAGGTCCTTTATTGTATCGCTTTTCGGTCCTTTGGTTACACTAAACCTCCGTTGAAAACTTCGTCTTGTTGCAACAACACTGTGCTCTAGGCGGTGGAATTCCAACACCAGAAAAATCCTCTGTTCTAAGAAATGAACCATGTTGTCCACAGCACACTTGCACGTTGTGAACAGCACACGCTTACAACAGAAAGTCGACGTACAGAATGGCGCACCCACAGACTGCGTTGTCTTCTATATCTTTCACATCACTTGCAGCGCCATCTGTTGTTGAAAATTGGAACTACTGTAATTTCGAAAGTTTGTCCGCCTGAAAATGTACTGTTGTCCCAAGCATATGGCAACAAACGGTGTATTTCTACCGCTGCTCGTTTAGTTTTTATTGCCGTTTCAAATATACCGGTCATTTTTGAAACACCCTGTACGAATATTTGACAGTGTAGTTGTCTGTTCGAAGGGAACTAGTATTGCACTGACTGTGTTGGATGAACTGTCTGAGAAGTAATCAAAGATCGGTAGGTGGCGCCAGCACTGACCAAACAATCGACATCGAAGGGTAACTTTACAAAGAAACCATTCTGTGCGATGTCACTGTACTGCCAACTCCTTCAGTACGACTTAATACAGGGTGAACACAAAATCGCGCACTCAGATTTCGCAGCGCTATTCTCGCGTACAAGGAATACAAAAATATCTATCACAAAAAAATGGTTCAAATGGCTCTGATCACTATGGGACTTAACATCTGAGGTCATCAGTCCCCTAGACTTCGATCTACTTAAACCTAACTAACCTAACGACATCACACACATCCATGCCAGACGCAGGATTCGAACCTGCGACCGTAGCAGCAGCGTGGTTCGGGAGTGAAGCACCTAGAACCGCTCGGCCACACCGGCTAGCTTCACAAAATTTCGTCCTGCTCATATTTCGAGAAGTAAATGGACTTTTAAGATTGGCACTCTGGCAACAGTGTAATCACGTGTACAGAAACTACCCCTGGCAGCAGACACAGCAGTTGGTGGAATGCATAGAGTTTTTGGTTAGCTTGCAGGAGGTCGAGGGTTCGATTCTGAATCGAGGCTTATTTGCTTTTATGTATTGCGTCGTACGGTATCTGCCATCTTAATGCTCATACACCAGTTACTGTGGGGTTTTTAAAAAATAAAAAAGACAATGGGAGTTAAGTGCTACGAACACACAAATGGAATTACAATCGTTTTCATTGATCTGTTTCCAAAGAAGTCCTTTGCTTCGAGACACCTCATCTACTGGATTGCAAACCTTTTTTCTGTGTACCCTCCCCCAATGGTCCCATCGATATTATTTGCAAAGGACGTTGCTAATCCAGCTGGTGACGTAAGGCCATAACGAAATGTAATAGACCTGAGTGTTGTAAGAATAATACTTGGTATTAATCAATGGGACCATCGGGGGACTAAAATTAAAAAAAAAAATCCAAAAGCGCAATGGTATATAATATTGGATCCTTATAACAACCTAGCTTCAAGTAGATGCGTTAGGACACCAAAAAACATCCACATATATCATGGATGAAGATTCATAATCTCAGAAACCTGACCAGTAGCAGCGCACATGTTGACGTGTCAACATGAAGTTGGACGGAAGGAGCAGGGGATTACCGGGGAAGGTCTGTTATCAAAAGAACAGTAATGCTGCAGCTGCACTTCGAGAGTATCGCCGGTTGAAAGGATTGCGCAAGGGTTCAAATGGTTCAGAGGGCTCTGAGCACTATGGGGCTTAACATCTGAGGTCATCAGTCCCCTGGAACCTAGAACTACTTAAACCCAACTATCCTAAGGACATCACACACATCCATGCCCGAGGTCGGATTCGAACCTACGACCGTAGCGGTCACTCGGCTCCAGACTGAAGCGCCTAGAACCGCGCGGCCACACCGGCCGGCTGAGCAAGGGTCCTCTTTCTTCAGCAGCTGCACAGATCATGATGAAGGAGTTCGAAGCAACTGGAGAACTGGACGTCCCTCCGGGAAGATACCGACGACCGGTTGCACCACAGATGGTTGATGAAATCCTTGTCGCTATGGAAGACAACGCTACGCGCTGTTCCCGATCGTCAGGCCGTACGCGTGCAATGTTGACAGTTGAACATCCCCTGGTCCACTACACGGAAGGTGCTTCGAACCATTCTTAAATGGTATCCGTACAAGATGCAAACCATACAGCAGCTTGCACCACAGGAGGCATAGCGTCGTGATGGCTTCGCTATCCACTTTATCGCAAGGATTGAAGCTGACACAGGGTGGCCTTGGACCATCCTATGGAGAATCGAAGCTAATTTTTCTCAGACGGGTGAGGTCAACACAAAGAATTGCTGAGTATGGGGATCTTCACTTGCGGTCACAGTGCTTGAAGTACCTCTATATGGTGAACATGTCACCGTATGGCGTGGCGGTGTGGCTACATGGCTACGTTCATCATTGGCCCGTTTTTTCTTGAACTGGTTGGTCCTCAAGGACTAAATATGTGCAGTGTGACTGGCCAGTGCTACTGCAATATGCTTCGCCATTATGTCATACCTGCCATACAGGAGAGGCGGGCACTGAAATCAACATCTTTCACACAGGATGGGGCCCCACCACACATCGCTAGTGAAGTTCACCTGCTTCTCCGAAACACATTTGGTAACGATCGAATTATCAGCCGGTCGTTTCCAAATGCTTGGCCGGCACGACCACCCTTGTCTCACTCCCTGAGATTCCTCGTTGTGGGGCTGCCTGAAGGACAGGCGTTACCAGGGGAACATTCACACATGTGCTGATCCGAAGCGTGTCACATTAAGAGAGGTAGCCAGCATGCTTCCGAACATGTCTCGTTCTGCTGTGCGTAATGCAATCCTGCACTTCCAGTCTGTTCTGGACACTGATGGGCATCATATTGAGCCATTTTTGCAGCAGTAATGGTGACGGTATGTAATGGTATGATGGACTGCAGCAGCACATTAAAAGTGTTTCAGAGGAATTGAGGCCGGCCGATGTGACCGAGCGGTTCTAGGCGCTACAGTCTGGAACCGCATTGCTGCTACGGTCGAAGGTTCCAATCCTGCCTCGGGCATCGATGTGTGTGATGTCCTTAGGTTAGTCCACGGGACTGTTGACCTCAGATATAAAGTCGCACAGTGTTCAGAGCCATTTCAACCATTTGAAGTTGATTTGAGTCTGCATCATTTCTCTTCCCTATGTCTCTGACATTAATGCTAGCACATCTGGTCCTCGTGCGGTAATTAGTTTCCGTGTTATAACGTGTTGAATAGAGAAAGTTTAATTATAACCATCCGGTATATTTGCTATCGTTAATTTCCTCGTACGCTTATCTCACAGTTTCTGTATGATGATGAGGTTCTGAAACGCTTAATGAAGAACTGTGCGATCAAGAGCTTTCCATGTTTGCAAGTTGTGTCACATTATGCATTTAAAATCAATACCCAATCAATAGGTGAGACCCGAATTACAATTCTCTTCTCACCATGTGTAACAACCCCAGAATGTACAGTTATTTAAAACAATACAAAACAACATCACTTAGATGGTTGCTGTGTGCGTGCTCTGCATTCTTGTCGCCAGTTCGTATCGATAACTCACGTGCATTCTTTGCTTCCGCTAGGTAGGGTAACCCCTAGGATGGCGAGAGGTCAGTGACTGCCCGAGTGCAGTGTACGAGATCTATTCAAAAAAGTCCGGAACTTTACGCCTATCAATTGCTTATTATGCATGGTCTCCTTCGAAATGCTCTCCTGCACAACTGATACATCGCTGCCAAGGTCGTTTCCATTTCCGGAAGCAGTCTTGGCACGCCTCTTGTTGAATCGCGTGCAGAACTGTCAGCGAATTTGCTTTTATCTCTTCTACCGTTACGAATCTTCGTCTTTTCAATGGTGTTTCTAACTCGGGCAATAAAAATGGCCGCAGGGGCCAGGTCTGGAGAGTACGGAGAACGAGACAGCACAGTGATTTCGTTTTTTGTGCAGCAGTCACTCACCGACAGGGGTGAATGTGTGGGTGCCTTATCGTGGTGCAAGAGCCATGCATTGTCTCACCACGTTTCAGGCCGTTTCCGCTTCACATTTTCTCGCAGGAGTAACAACACGGCCCGGTGGTACCATCGATTAACAGTTTGTCCCTGTGGTACGAATTCATGAGCTAATCCTTTAAAGTCAAAGAACGGCGTCCTGACCGAAGGTCATTTTTAACTTGCGTCCGGCCATTTTTAAACCGTGTGAACCATTCGTAACCCCGAGTACTGCTGAAGCGCTCATAACCGTAGCTCCCTGCATCAGGTGCCTTGGACAGTTGGCGCACGGTTGAGCTCTGTTATTAATGCATCAGGCAGTGGACGGATGGAAGATTGCTTGGACTGCCGAATATTGCTATTCTTCTAACTGACGGCGAGACTCAGTGTGTCTAGCGAAGGACAAATTTTGCGCGGGAGTATCCAACGTATTCTGCTTCCATCTACGTTCGTTCAGTTAAAGTTCTCTTCCATAATTTTTCTCGCGCTTGTGACGGGGGAATTCGTATAAATCTCGGTTCCTTCAGTTTTGGTATTTACGCTGTCGCCCAATGCATGCGCAGGTGATACTTTAAATACATTTTTGGGTCAAATCTATGGGCCTAGACTTTTCTGCTCTGTGTGAACTTCTGGTTCGGGAAGGCTCCTTTTTATTGTGCACCGATCCACCATGATTAAGTTACAGTTACAAATTCGGATATAGTAATACATTTTAAGCGTAGCCAGTCTATGATTTATGTCTTCTAATAATCCGTGTTTATGTTAGAAAAGTGTTTTCTGATGTATTGATATGTTTTAATGTCGGAAATCGATGGGCCACTGTATATCAATAATTGCTGCTCTGAGCAAAATACTGATCCAGCCAGTTGGTATTTATTGTTCGTTATTGTGTGCTACATCTCCTTATTCAAGGCATTGACGTAAGTTCTGGCACAGGTGTTTTTAATTAATTAGTCACACACATGCATGTGTGTGTGTGTATGCAAGTTGTTGCAGGCCAGTATTATTGACTGAGTACATTTGAAGTACCCCGAGGCATAGATAAACAGACTTAGTTGTGTGTGTCCCTTGTAAGTGTTTGTAGTGTGCAACAAGGAAAGCTCAAGTTAGATGTGATGACACACAGTGAATTCTTTAATAACCTAGAAGAGAGATTGTTTGATGCGAAAATTATTTTGTATAATCTTCGTAATTTGTCAGAGCCACTGTGTTACTGTGTTATGGTATTCCGACTTACAAACTGAGCCTCTGGGGATTCTTTGGCCCTGGTAATTTTCCACACTGTGTACTTGTTTCAGTTCAGTGGAGTGGCTTTGGGAGTTTGACCTTAATTTTTTTCTAAAATTTGTACTTGGCTGACATCCACTGTCACTCTTGAGTTAGAAATTGTGCAGTGGTATTAACAGATAAGAGGTGATTCATTAAACTGAATATTTTTTGCTATTGCGGTCTAGAACATTACGGCTCCCGACAAAATCCAACTCGCTAGCGCCACAGTCAACAACGTTTCACAGTTGTTAAACAAGGTCAAGGCATGAACAGAATTAAGAGAAATAACCAGACATCAACATTACCTTAAAAAACTTTGTTACAAAATACTTCCATATAGTTTGAATTTCAAGCTTGCAGTTGCAGCAAATAAACACGGCCCAAGAAGATGCGCAACAGAACTGTAGTTTTGAATAAAAGGGTCAAGTAAAATTCACATTAAATATTATGAAACCTAAAAGTAACGGACAAAACTGGTAACTGTTCTTTAAGTAGCGCACAATCACGACCACCCAACAGGCCACACAAGATAACACATGTCTCTTAATGTCAATTCATAATACATGGCACCCTTCTGTATTTAACCTTGTACGATTAGAGAACAGCGCCAGTAACCCAAAGCAGTTTATCACGATTCTTTTTTATAGCTAGACGAAGATCAAATACAATACAGACAGGCGCCGCGCGTGATCAGCCGAGCAGTCTAAGGCGCTGCAGTCATAGACTGCGGCTGATCAGGGCGGAGGTTCGAGTCCTCCTTCGGACATGGGTGTGTGTGTTTGTCCTTAGGATAATTTAGGTTAAGTAGTGTATAAGCTTCAGGACCGATGACCTTAGCAGTTAAGTCCCATAAGATTTCCCACACATTTGAACAGACAGGCAAATAAAGTCACGTCTGGGAATCATATGCTGGGAGCAGGTTCCGTCGATGGCTACCACTTCTCGTGGGGTCGACACATGTAGCAGGATGTGGTCTTCGTTTTTATATATTATGTGCGGTGTGTGTCCTTTCTGACTTTCCCGCGACCAAAGGTCCATTTTTAATCAGTGCATATCATCACCAAACAGATCTCCTGCGGGAATCCGAAATGGCGAGTGTGAGATTCATGGGACGGCAACGCTACGCTGGCTGGGAATTTGAGTCGGATGGACATCGAGTTCGGATGGACGTTGCGGTTGAGCCGACCGCTCGCGTCCGGGTGGAGTCTCGGTCCAGCACAAATTTTCACCTGTTGCCATTATTTCAATACCAAAGTGCTCCTAATGTCATTACAGACATTATTATCTTTGTCCTGATGCAAGGCGCGGTTATTTGTACTCCGTCTGCAGAAAAAACAATGTTCACTCACCTTGCGGTCATTTCTTCTTTTGCTATCTAATCCACACGCCTCTCCTGTTAAAAGCCAATAATGTTCCTCTACCAGTAGCATCACACGCGTCCAAGGGGTGCAAGAAACGTTTTTCAGTATCAGGTCAGCGGAGCGGTTAATTGAATTATTTTCGAATCAATTATTCTGCGAGTGAAAACTTGTTTGATACAAAATATCGCGAGGTCCGTGCTGATCTTAAATTAGTCTTCCGTCATCCACACGCAGTCACACGCACTCGTAAGAGCCAACTTACAGTTACCGAAACCGTTACCTAAAGGATTAACAAACAGATTGTCTGTGACGGAATGCTCACCCAAATATTACACAATTTGACCACTACAAGTGTTGAATTAGCGGTCACGGCTTACACAAAACGCCACATAGGTTTTCGTTGTTCAAAAGTGACAGGTTACATATTAAAATTGCAATTTCACGTGTTTATCTTTTTCACACGTCCGCGTGCACTTTGCGGCACTTCACCATTATTCCTTAAAATTTTCACGTCTATACATAGTTGCTTATATCCACTTCAGAACATGATCACCACTGAGATTCCAAGTGAACTTTAGACTTCAGGAAGCAATTCTGCAGCCCACCAAATACGCGCGAACGTACTATCCTCTCGTTGGCTGTTACACAACTTAAGCAATCAGATATTAGTACCGAACCGCAGAATCCCGCGTATTTCACTTTTGACCAGTTACAACTTACTAGTTCCTATGAACAATTTATCAAAATGACAAATTTAATAAAATCCACAAATATCTAAATAACTCCCTCTTAAAATATCAAAATTTCATAAAATGTATGTTGTTTGGTCAGCCCCATAAACTGGCAGTTGCACTTTACAATTTCCCCTGAGGATGATACCCTCTCTCAGTACACTGTTCTGACGGTAATCTTTACTCACATAATAGACATAACAATATTCATTCATTTAATAACTTCCCTTAACACCATAATTCACACTAATAGACAAATTAAATTAGCAATAGTTAACGAAAGTTATTACAGTCACAATAGGACAGTTTTGTTTCCAAAATATGTTTCAACTATGTATTCTTTCATAGTCCGTAATATGCTGGCACCTTTCGGCCGAACTGGTTGCAGCCAGCTGCTAGATGAGAATGCTTCTGTCGCGCGACAACCATGACTTATTGCACGTCTTCTGGCTTCCGTCCTTTATTTACCTAGGCGCGTTGGAACGCACTACGCCTCACTGAGTGATACTGATCCAGAATTAAGTTACAAATAGTCCCCTTACCACAATTCTGAAAAGCGATGTCGGAGGATTTCCCTTTGTCGCAGCTAAAACTCTGGAACTTATTCTCGCTTCACACTATACTGGGACACCCTCTGTTCTGCAACACAGTTCCTTGTATATACACTGACTTTGCCGTAGCTCAGAATTAGAACAAACCACTGGTTACAGAGAATGGAAAAATAAAAAAGAAAATTATGTGAGAAGCAATGACAACAGTGTCAGCTGTGTGTCTGTATCTTCGGTGGTTCTTTAAACTGCAATGAGGACTTCAATTGTCAAACAATAGCCCTACAGCCAACTGGAGACATTGCCATAAAAGGGAATAAAAAACGGCTTTCACAGACTGCTAAGGCTTGGTGTGACCAGTACAGTCCATGAACCATTTACTGGTAGAAAGTACCAAGAAAGTACTTTGTACTAGTAATTTGTTGTGAGGTTGTACTTGCCACATCTCGGGTGAGCAGTTCTGTCGCCGACGGTTTTCATTTCCTTTTATGGAAATGCTTCCACTTGGCTGTAGGAGCACTGTTGTTGTTGTTGTTGTTGTTGTGGTCTTCAGTCCTGAGACTGGTTTGACGTACCTCTCCATGCTACTCTATCCTGTGCAAGCTGCTTCATCTCCCAGTACTTACTGCAACCTACATCCTTCTGAATCTGCTTATTGTAGTCATCTCTTGGTCTCCCTCTACGATTTTTACCCTCCACGCTGCCCTCCAGAGCTAAATTTGCTATCCCTTGATGACTCAGAACATGTCCTACCAACCGGTCCCTTCTTCTTCTCAAGATGTGCCACAAACTCCTCTTCTCCCCAATTCTATTCAATAACTCCATATTAGTTATGTGATCTACCCATATAATCTTCAGCATTCTTCAGTAGCACCACATTTCGAAAGCTTATATTCTCTTCTTATCCAAACTATTTATTGTCCATATTTCACTTCCATACTTGACTACACTCCATACAAATACTTTCAGAAACGACTTCCTGACATTTAAATCTATACTCGATGTTAACAAATTTTTCTTCATCAGAAACGCTTTCCTTGCCATTGCCAGTCTACATTTTATATCCTCTCTACTTCGACCATCATCAGTTATTTTGCTCCCCAAACAGCAAAACACCTTTACTACTTTATGTCTCTCATATCCGAATCTAATTGCCTCAACATAACCCGATTTAATTCGACTACATTCCATTATCCTTGTTTTGCTTTTGTTGATCTTCATCTTATATCCTCCTTTCAAGACTCTATCCATTCTGTTCAACTGCTCTTGCAAGTACTTTGCTGACTCTCACATGTCATCGGCGAACCTCAAAGTTTTTATTTTATCTCCATGGATATTAATACCTCCTCAAAATTTTTCTTTTGTTTCCTTTACTGCATGTTCAATATAGAGATTGAATAACATCGGGGAGAGGCTACAACTGCTTCCCTTTCATGTCCATCGACTGAAATCTGGTTTCTCTAGAAACTGTAAATAGCTTTTCGTTCCCTGTATTTTACCCCTACCACCTTCAGAATTTGAAAGAGAGTATTCCAGTAAACATTGTCAAAAGCTTTCTCTAAGTCTACAAATGCAAGGAACGTAGGTTTTCATTTCCTTAATCTAGCTTCTAAGATAAGTCGTAGGGTCAGTATTGCCTCACGTGTTCCAATATTTCTACGGAAACCAAACTGATCTTCCCCGAGGTCGGCTTCTACTACTTTTTCCATTCGTCTGTAACGAATTCGCGTTAGTACTTTGCAGCCGTGACTTATTAAACTGATAGTTCGGTAATTTTCACATCTGCCAACACCTGCTTTTTTTGGGATTGAAATTATTATATTCTTCTTGAAGTCTGAGGGTATTTCGCCTGTCTCATACATCTTGCTCACCAGATGGTAGAGTTTTGTCAGGACTGGCTCTCCCAAGGCTATCAATAGTTCTAATGGAATGTTGTCTATTCCTGGGGCCTTGTTTCCGCTTAGTCTTTCAGTGTTCTGTCAAACTATTCGCGCAGAATCGTATCTCCCATTTCATCTTCATCTTCATCCTCTTCCATTTTCATAATATTGTCCTCAAGTACATCGCCCTTGTACAGACCCTCTATATACCTATATACCCTTCCACCTTTCTGCTTTCCCTTCTTTGCTTAGAACTGGGTTTCCATCTGAGCTCTTGATATTCATACAAGTGGCTCTCTTTTCTCCAAAGGTCTCTTAATCTTCCTGTAGGAAGTATCTATCTTACCCCTAGTGAGATAATCCTCTACATCCTTACATTTGTCCTCTAGCCATCCCTGCTTAGCCATTTTGCACTTCCTGTCGATATCATTTTTGAGACGTTTGTATTCCTTTTTGCCTGCTTCATTTTCTCCATTTTTATATTTTCGCCTTTCATCAATTATATTCACTATTTCTTCTGTTACCCAAGGGTTTCTACCATCCCTCTTTTACCTATTTGATCCTCTGCTGCCTTCACTATTCCATCCCTCAAAGCTACCCATTCATCTTCTACTGTATTTCTTTCGACCATTTCTGTCAATTGTTGCCTTATGCTCTCCCTGAAACTCTGTACAACCTCTGGTTCTTTTAGTTTATCCAGGACCCATCTCCTTAAATTCCCACCTTTTAGCAGTTTCTTCGGTTTTAATCTACAGTTCATAACCAATAGATTGTGTTCAGAGTCCACATCTGCTCCTGGAAATGGCTTAAAATATAAAACCTGATTCCTAAATCTCTGTCTTACCATTATATAATGTATCTGAAACCTGTCAGTATCTCCAGGCTTCCTCCATGTATACAATCTCCTTTATTATTCTTGAAACAAGTGTTAGCTATGATTAAGTTGTGCTCTGTGCAAAGTTCTACCAGTCTGCTTCCTCTTTCGTTTCTTACCCCCAGTCCATATTCACCTACTAGGTTTACTTCTCTCCCTTTTCCTACTGACGAATTCCAGTCACCCATGACTATTAAATTTTCGTCTCCCTTCACTATCTGAATAATTTCTTTGATTTGATCATACATTTCATCAATTTCTTCGTCATCTGCAGAGCTAGTTGGCATATAAACTTGTACTACTGTAGTAGGTGTGGGCTTCGTATCTATCTTGGCCACAATAATGCGTTCACTATGCTGTTTGTAGTAGCTAACCTGCATTCCTATTTTCCTATTCATTATTAAACCTACTCCTGCATTACCCCTATTTCATTTTGTGTTTATAACCCTGTAGTCACCTGACCAGAAGTCTTGTTCCTCCTGACACCGAACTTCACTAATTCGCACTATTTCCAATTTTAACCTATCCATTTCCGTTTTTAAATTTTCTAACCTACCTGCCCGATTAAGGGATCTGACATTCCACGCTCCGATCCGTAGAATACCAGTCTTCTTTCTCCTGATACCGACGTCCTCTTGAGTAGCCCCCGCCGGGAGATCCGAATGGGGGACTATTTTACCTCCAGAATGTCTTACCCAAGAGGACGCCATTATCATTTAACCATACAGTAAAGCTACATGCCTTCGGGAAAAATTACGGCCGTAGTTCCCCTTGCTTTCAGCCGCTCGCAGTACCAGCACAGCAAGGCTGTTTTGGTTAGTGTTACAAGGCCAGATCACTCAATCATCCAGACTGTTGCCCCTGGAACTACTGAAAAGGCTGCTGCCAGACTCCAGGAACCACACGTTTGTCTGGCCTCTCAACAGATACCCCTCCGTTGTGGTTGCACTTACGGTACGGCTATCTGTATCGCTGAGGCACGCAAGCCTCCTCACCAACGGCAAGGTCCACGGTTTATGGAGGGCTCCCTTGATCAAGCTACTGTATTTGCTCCAATTTCTTGTTATTTAGTTAATTATGTCGTTCACTTGGCATGTAACTCTTACATTACCAACTCGCCATTTTCTCACCAGAGTACTATTTGCCAATAATACAGTGGCCTGTCTAAGGTGGAGAGAACGCCATTTAAATAAACAGATAAAGGAATACCAGACACACAGCTTACGTTGTTACTACTCCTACACTACTGGCCATTACAATTGCTATACCAAGAAGAAATGCAGATGATAAACGGATATTCTTTGGACAAATGTTTCAAATAGCTCTGAGCACTATGGGACTCAACTGCTGTGGTCATTAGTCTCCTAGAACTTAGAACTACTTAAACCTAACTAACCTAAGGACATCACACACATCCATGCCCGATGCAGGATCCGAACCTGCGACTGTAGCAGTCGCACGGTTCCGGACTGCGCGCCTAGAACCGCGAGACAACCGCGGCTGGCGTTTCTTTGGACAAATATATTCTACTAGAACTGACTTGTGATTACGTTTTCACTCAATTTGGGTGCATAGATCCTCAGAAATCAGTATCCAGAACCACCACCTCTGGCCATAATAACGGCCTTGATACGCGTGGGCATTGAGTCAAACAGAGCTTGGATGGCGCGTAGAGGTACAGTTGTCCATGCAGCTTCAACAAGTTACCACAGTTCATGAAGAGTAGTGACTGGCGAGCCAGTTGCTCTACCACCATTGACCAAACATTTTCAGTTGATGAGAGATCTGCAGAATCTGTTGGCCAGGGCAGCAATCGAACATTTTCTGTATCCAGAAAGGCCCGTACAGGACCTGCAACATGCGGTCGTGCATTATCCTGGTGAATTGTAGGGTTGCGCGGGGATCGAATGGAGGGTAGAGCCACGGGTCGTAACACATCTGAATTGCAACGTCCTCTGTTCGAAGTGACGTCAATGCGAAGAAGAGGTGACCGAGACGTGTAACCAATGGCATCCCATACCATCACGTCGGGTGATACGCCAGTATGGCAATGACGAATACACGCTTACAATGTGCATTCACCGCGATGTCGCCAAGCACGGATGCGAACATCATGATTCTGTCAACAGAACCTGGATTCATCCGAAAAAATGACGTTTTGCCATTCGTGCGCCCAGGTTCGTCGTTGAGTACACCATCGAAGGCGCTCCTGTCTGTGATGCAGCGTGAAGGGTAACCGCAGCCAAGGTCTCCGTGCTGATAGTCCATGCTGCTGCAAACGTCGTCGAACTGTTCATGCAGATGGTTGTTGTCTTGGAAACGTCCCCATTTGTTGACTCAGGGATCGAGACGTGGCTGCACGATGCGTTACAGCGTTGCGGATTAGATGCCTGTATCTCGACTGCTTGTGATACGAGGCCGTTGGGATCCAGCACGGCGTTCCGTATTAGCCTCCTGAACCCACCGATTCCATATTCTGCTAACAGTCATCGGATCTCGACCAACGCGAGCAGCAATGTCGCGATACTATAAACCAGAATCGCGACAGGCTACAATCCGACCTTTATCAAAGTAGGAAACTTGATGGTATGCGTTTCTCCTCCTTACACGCGGCATCACAACAACGTTTCACCAGGCAACGCCGGTCAACTGCTGTTTGTGTATGAGAAATCGGTTGGAAACTTTCCTTATGTCAGCACGTTGAAGGTGTCGCCACCGGCGCCAACATTGTGTGAATGCTTCAGTCCAGTTCCGTTTTATGTTTCTGATGACTTTCAGCATGTTTCTATCTTCTCCAACTCTTCTTAATACTTCTTCATCCCTTACTCGGTCTTCCCTATTTCACTTTTTTCCATTCTTCTCCATATCCACATTTCTAGTGCCTCCAGTCTACTTTAATCTTCCTTCCTCAATAAACAGGTCTCCGCACCATATAGTGCAACGCTCCAGACGTAATACTTGGTAAGTCTTATCCTCTGATCTTTGTTTAGTGGTCGACAAAGTAATTTCTGTTTCCTCTTGAAACCTTCTTTTGACATTGCA
This sequence comes from Schistocerca gregaria, assembly GCF_023897955.1. Taxonomy (NCBI): domain Eukaryota; kingdom Metazoa; phylum Arthropoda; class Insecta; order Orthoptera; family Acrididae; genus Schistocerca; species Schistocerca gregaria. The sequence goes on along the minus strand of NC_064925.1, from coordinate 12,202,556 downwards.
ATTATTTTCTTAATTTCTGTTGAGCAATACATATCATCCTTTACCACACTTCCCAAGTAACTGAAGTTATTCACCTGCTCTATTTCCTCTCCCAATATTTTCATACAGCATTTTCTCCCCTTTCCTCCATTTACAATGCTTTTCGTTTTCTTGTTGTTGATCTTCATTTCATATTGTTCTAATTTTGTGTTTAGATCATCTAACGTTTGTTCTATCCCTCTTGCACTCTCTGCCATCACAACCATGTCGTCTGCAAATCTTATACACTCCCCTATACAAACTCCTCTCCTTCCATAATAACTTTCACTAATAATTCCCTCCAGATATATATTGAACAGTGTTGGTCATAAGCAACTACCTTGTCTTACACCTCTCCCCAGTTCAATTTCTTCACTCATCACACATCCTATTCTTACCATTGATCTCTGATTCAAATATAAATTTCTAATTAGCCGTCTATCCATCCAGTCAACTCCAGGACTTCCATCACATTGTCCCATCTGACACAATCAAAAGCCTTCTCAAGTTCAATGAACACAACATACACATTCCTTTTCTTCTACCTGTACCTCTGCCCCATCACTCTCAGTAGCCCAATGGCATCTCTAGTTCCCATTCCCCGCCTGAAACCGAATTGTCAGTAGTAAGAGAGTAATAAATAACAAGGGGCAATCAAATGAAAATGAGACAGATGGGAAAAAATAAGTAAACTCTTTACTGCAAGAGTAATCACCATAACCATTAACATATTTAACCTACTATCAAACTTCCTGGGAAAAAATGTCGAATCAAAACACACTCAGCTTTTTAAATTTCCAGTTTTATTTTATTTGAGAGACCAGTTTAAGTACTACATTACGCTATCTAAGGACTCCTGACCGACCTGTATGAAGAATCCCATCTCAGGTTCAGTCAAAATACGAGTCAACATTCAGCAATATATCCGTAGTTTTTTGACACAGTGATCCCTCCGATCATAACATGCCAGTTGAACAGATCGCTGTGTCAAAGGACAATGGATACCAGTCACTGAATGCTGGCCTCTGTTCTGACTGGACCAGAGGCGGGATTCTTCCTACACGTCGGTCACATGGCGTAATGTAGAGCTAAAATGGTTGCTCAAATAAAATAACTGGAATATTGAAGGTGTTCAGACAGCAACCAGCCACAAATTTATTTTCAGTGCCTTTGCTGTCTCAATACCATCAACATTTGTCTTCAAATAACAGTCACGGTCTCCAACCATGTCATCATGTGACAAAATTGCAAAAAATAACTGGAAACTTTGACGACTGAAGGTGTCTTGATTCGACATTTTGTACTAAAAAGATGATGTTCCGCTACAATGTAAAGATGGACTTGCGGATACTCCATGGAAAATCGTTTGTGGATGTCGACGGATCCATTATTGTACGCCGGGTGCACCTCTTCACCGAAGAAATTCGACACTAATGTTTGTCTTCGTTAAAAAACATGGAAATCACATGGGCAGAGAACAGGACCGTATGGAGGATGTTTAAGGTCTTCCCAGCCAAATTTCTGCACCGCAGTCGAAACAACCTCGGCAACATATGGGCGGCCCATAGTGTATCGATCTCTTCCCATGCGATTGTCATATTTTTGGACCCCTGGAGAAAATCAGTCATGGCTATCGGTTTGCTTCGAACAAGGAGGTGCACGCCTGGATACAACAACGATTCCGTAGGCAACAGCAAACATTTTTCCACGAAGGCATTGACCGGATTTTCTAACAGTGGGATAAATTGGGAATTGGAAGTTTGTCGTAAGTTCCTGTGGGACCGAACTGCTAAGATCATTGGTCCCTAGGCTTACATACTACTTAATCTAACTTAAACTAACTTACACTAAAGACAATACACACACCCACGCCCTAGGGAGGACTCGAACCTCCGACAAGGGGAGCCGCGCGAACTATGGCAAGGCGCCGTACAGCGCACGGCTACCCCGTGCAGCAGGTGGGATAAATACAACAACAATAATGGCGATTACGTTGAAATTATAAACAGTTTCCTTACTTTTCCCCATCCTCTCGTTCTCATTTGACTGCCCCTTATAAAACGTCATGCATGATGCGGCAGTTTTACTGCATGAACAGCGAAAATGTAGTAAGCAGTAAACTTGTTTCCTTTCATCGTTTTGTGTGGGATGTAAGCGAGAAAAGGTTCCGAAAATGTTTGGAATTACGAGTAAAGTTAGTTGGAAGTCACCAAGTGATCTGATTCTGGAGTAATGGGTAAAGAAATTCCGGTTAACTTGCGCGCGCTGCGTTACGCTGCCTTCACACTGATGGTGTTAATCTTTAACGTATGATAATAGCTGTTAGTGTCTAGATAATGGCAGCATTTTAAACTTTTAAATTCCGCACAGATACTGTATGAAATATCGAAAACATCATTTCTTCTTGCCCCTGGGATCCATCAGTTAGGCAACCAGGAACTGAATATAGGTTTCCGTACCTCCGATTAGTAATACAGACCGTCTACTGTGTTAGGACAGATTAACTCCGGAACTTTAGCCTCAGTGCCACGTTTCCTCAAATGGTTCAAATGGCTCTGATCACTATGGGACTCAACTTCTGAGATCATTAGTCCCCTATAACTTAGAACTAGTTAAACATAACAAACCTAAGGACAACACACACATCAATGCCCGAGGAAGGATTCGAACCTGCGACCGCAGCGGTCTCGCGGTTCCAGATTGCAGCGCCTAGAACCGCACGGCCATTTCGACCGGCCACGCTTCCTCACAAAGGAAATCCTGACTATATCTTTTGGTGTAGATTATTTTAATAAACGATTGTTCTTGTTTCTCGTCTGTTGCCGCAGTTATTTTGTGCCCAGTAACAGGATCACGTGAAGCGAACATTTACGCCACATTCTTGAAGCCACAGAATTCTGTAGCTGGGAATTAATTTCCTGCTACCTTTATATTAGGCACCTAACTTACTGCTGTCTACAACATAATTACTACAGCAAGGCACTTGTAAAATCGGATAATTAGCAGAAGGATGGAAGCGACTTCTCTAATCCACAGAATAGTCAGCGGGGCACTGGTTGAGTAATGAGTGTGCTTTCTCAGACGTGATAAAAACTCACGAACCTCTCCGCCTAATTAGAAACGTAGATGCTTCCTCGTCAGTTTCCAGGAGAAATGTACCGCGATAACGTGTGGTATCTTTGTCCACTACGCGACTCGGTTGGGTCTCAAGGGCGAGAATACATATTTTTTATCGCCTTCTAAGAAAATTTAATTCCGGTGAAGAGGTTCTGATGTCAGTTTCTCCTCTAATGAGATTAGCGTGCACTAAAGTAAAAGGCCACTCAAAGAAGCTGAAATCTGTCACTTTTTTCCTTGAAGTGCCCAAAGGGATGACCTGTTACCTCTTTGCTCCGTTAAACGCGATCCTGGAAGAGGGATTACCAGAATTTAAAATGAACCAAAACATATGAAACTGAATGCCATTAGCAAATGATTTTCACGTCGGGGCGTCCTTTCTTCACGAAACGTCAAAACTTTTCACTGCCCCCCTGTATTATCGTGCAGATTTAGTGATATTGAGTCGGGGATAAGAAGCTCGTCTTCATCTCATGAAGTTATTGAGAGAATAAACCGTCACACATACTTACGAGTAATTTTATGTAAAACCTCACAAACCTGTGCTAAGGCTTTCTCGGCGTAGTAACTGCTTCTTCATTGGTTCACGGGCGTCGCGCCGTATAATGTTGTGGAAGCTACACATTTCGATGAGACAACAGCTCGTCATCTTCAGGTGATACTACGTGTTGCTGTTCCTTTTTTTTCCTTATTGTAATTTCATGCCCCTGCCCCATAAGGGCAGGTGAGGGCTGGTAGCGGCACAGTGCACCGCTCTCCAGCCAACTCAAGCCAAATAGTTTTGCAAAAATACATGAAAGGGGAACTCTTACATAAGAATTGGGGTGGGGAGGGGGGGGGTGGGGTAAAACGGGGACAAAAAAATCAGTTAATGGAGAGGATGGGAGTTAAATTATAGGCTAATACTAGGACATGCACTGGGGGACAGTTAAAAAGTTGACATAAAGTTAGAAGAACAAAGCTGGCAATTCATTGAGCACTTAAAATCACTGGAGTCAAACACAAGTTGAAGGCCATAGTATGAAAATCATACAGAGGGACGTGTTGCTGCAATGGCTCGCCATTATATACACTGACTCGCTATAAAAGGGCCGGCGCCAAGGGTTGAGGCTGTAACGTCATCGTAGGCGAATCATAGAGCACAATGACATCCAGTGCCCCCTGTCGTGCAAACGGCCCACGGGCTTCTCATTTGCGACGCGGGAAAAGCGCAGAAGCAAAAGCGGCCAAGCGCGCGTTTGAGCAGAGTCTCTCAAATCTTTTCACTAAAGGTTTATTTCTCTCTCCCCCTCTCTCTCTATCTCTATTTCTCGGACTCTCTACAGATATATTTCTCTGACATACTAATTTTATTTAACGGAAGTTGAACATTTCTCATTTTTGTATTTTCATTTTATTGTGGCATTGATTTTCATCATGAATATCAAACGGCTGTTAACAGCGACCAACAAGGGAATAAGAACTGTAGTTACTTTTACTGAGTCTTGGAAAAAACTAGGTTTAAACGTTTATTTGCAGTGGCAGTTCAAAATATTCATGAGACATACATTGGGAGTACAATTTGCTTGATATCCCGAAATATTAGGTAACACTGTCTAAAATTTATGGTAGTAGTTTTGCAGTTGAAATAGGCCGAGAGGAGAATACAAAAGTTGCTGAAGTTTCAAAACAGGTAATTGTAAACAACCTCTTGTCTTGTAATTTCTTCTGTCTGAATGCATTCTCTGTGTGGCAGTGAACAAATGCCTTACGACGCTTTATTCAAAGTTTTCCCAGTTGCAGAATTTGCAAATTCAGCTTTAACTTCTCAGAGTCGTGGCATAATTAATGCTTCTTGCACTCCTCAGTAGTACAATCCTAGCGGAAGCAGTTGTCAGAAATATTCACCTACATAACAGCAAATGCTGTTCATCATGAACTATAATTGTTATTCCTTCTGTCTCTGTGGATGTAGTATGCTGCAGTTACCTTTATACAAAATCGGGGCAGATCAGGCAAACACTGTTAAACAAGAACTTCCAGCACCACGTATAATTTATGAGAAACCAAGCCTTGCGAAATATTCCGGTCAGTTCCTTATGAGGGTAGTTCCAGGAAATGAAACGTAATATAATGTGCGTTGTCTATGCATAGATTTTATTGTTATTTACACAAACACTCATAAGTTTATAAAGAACACGAAACACTCATTCATTTAAACATTCGTAGACCTGAAAAATTATCTCACAATCTTTTTTTTATGGGAGATGAGACGCTCGCTCTACCAAAACACGATTTCATTCCGACTAAGACTTAATAATTAGTCGGAGTGTCTACAGATATGCACAAGTCATTTTAAAGGTTCTTACAAAACGATTCCAATGTCTTTGGACAGGATGGTATCTTACTAAACAAACTGTGTGTGTGTGTGTGTGTGTGTGTGTGTGTGTGTGTGTGTGTGTGTGTGTGTGTGTGTGTGTGTGTGTGTGTGTGTGTACAAATTTAATAATGACGTAGCTTGTTTTCTTTGGTGCTTATGTACTGTGAGTGTTTCAAGGATCGAAAGGTACTTTAAATGAAGATGGTATTTGTTCTTTCGGCCATGTCCGAAAGAACAGGTACCATCGGTTACCATACAGCTCTCTAGCATGAAATGAAAATTAAATCAAGACTCTAAGCTGCCGACAGGCGTTGATATACATCGTCGAGTGACAGTTGAAAACGTGTTCCCCGACCGGGACTCGAACCCAGGATCTTATGCTTACATGGCAGACGCTCTATCCATCTGAGCCGCGGAGGTCACAGAAGATAGTGCGACTGCAGGGGTTTCACCCTTGCACGTTCCAACTGAGACCCACATTCCCATCTTAATGTCCACACACTACATTCGTAGTGCCCCTGCCCACTAAACTCACTACTCGCGGCAGACAATCTTACCGAGACCCGTAAGAGTTCGGGCGATGCGTGTGCATACGCACAGAATAAAAAGGTCAATGGCCGGTTAGCCTTAACTATAGGAAGATGGTTTCAGTTCTTTTGTACATGTCCGAAAGAACAGACACCATCTTCATATGTCTTTAAGATTGTCTGCCGCAAGTAATGAGTGTAATGGGGAGGGGCGCTACGAATGTGGTGTGTGGACGGTAAGCTGGGAATGTGCTACCCTGCACGGTGGCTCAGCGTGTTCGTTCAGAGAGTTAGCGGCTCTCTGTAATCAAAAACTGAGTCAACGGCTCAACAGTGAATTTGACATCCGCACCGAACAAATGCAACGAACAAAATCGAACAAAATGAGAACAATAATAAAAAGATAGATAGAGCGTCTGCCATGTAAGCAGGAGATCCCAAGTTCGATTACTGTCGGGGCACACATTTTCAACTGTTCCCGATGGTCTATATCAATGGCTGTCGACAGCTTAGGGTCTTTATTTACTTATCATTTCATTCTAGGTTTTTTGTCTTTGGTTTAGTTATATAGGATACCCAAACATGCGTTGTTGACACATTGTAAGTTTCATGTACGGTATGCAGATGACTGTTGCTGATGTGCAGTATTTCTTTTTCTTTTTTCTTCATTGGTGTTCCCTATTGCTTCTTGAATCTAATCTCAAATGATCTGTCTGTCTGCCGTATGCATAAATGGTCGCAGGCCAGACACTCAGTTTTGTATTCAGTTCAAAAAATGGTACAAATGGCTCTGACCACTATGCGACTTAACTTCTGAGGTCATCAGTCGCCTATAACTTAGACGTAATTAAACCTAACTAACCCAAAGACATCACACACAGCCATGCCCGAGGCAGGATTCGAACCTGCGACCGTGGTGGTCGCTCGGCTCCAGATTGTAGCGCCTAGAACCGCACGGCCACTCCGGCCGGCTTGTATTCAGTCAAATGATGCAGCGAGATTCTTGTGTTGCTGTAATGAGGCAAATTCTGTCCAGTCTTTGGTACAGAAGAACTTGGCCTCTGATTGTGACTGCTTTGCTATTGCTGAGTCTGTCAAACTTTAGTTTGGAGCTGTTATAGCCATTTTCAAAGACTGTTTTTTTATTTGCATTTCTTGTTTGCATTTGACTACATAGACTGGTAGTTGAGAAGCTGTGTTGAGTATAAACCAGATTTATGCTGTTTTGTGGGCCATGAAGTGACAACAGAAGTTGTGGGTGGTGATGCGTGTTGTGACAGGTTTTCGATTTATCTTGAAGTTTTATGCTATCCTCTACGAGGGCCGTTCAATAACTATTGCAACACAGTTTTAAAAAATGATTAATTTTAATCAGGGTTCCAATACATCCTACTATTCCCCACTATTTTCTCTACAAAATTTTATTTTTCAACGGAGTAACTGTTCATGGCGTCAGCCCTACGCCACCTACCTGGAAGGGCCTGTATGTCTTAATGGTGCCAGGCAACTGGCCGACATCGGATCCAACATCTTGCTGCGTCAGTAACCTCCCCATTATCAACATACTATTTCCTGAGGAGTGCCTCCTTCATTGGGCCTTACAGATGGAAGCCGGAAGGCGTGAGATCCGGGTTGTAGTGTGGATGAGGAAGAACAGCCCATTGAAGTTCTACGAACTCCTGTCGGGTGCGAAGACCTGTGTGAAGTCTTGCTTTGTAATGGAGAACTAAATTGCATTTTTGTGGCGACGAGCATGCTTTAGTTGTTTACTCATTTTCTGAAGATAGCTCAGTACACATCATATTTGATCGCTAAACCATGAGGACATCAAACTGAATATCCAATTCAGGGTCGCAGAAGACCGTCACAATTACTTCACTGGCTGAGGTGCGGCTTTGAACTCTTTCTTCGGAGGAGAGGTCGTGTGGTGCCACTCCATGGATCGCAGTTTTGTTTCCGCTTCGAAGCGATGAACCCATGTTTTATGGCTGTGACAATGTTCGACTGAAAATGGTCACGATGACCCTCGTAGCGCACAAACAACTCCGCAAATACGGTCCTTGGATATTCTCTTTGGTTTTCTATTAGGTGGCGAGGAACACAACGGGCGTACGCCTTTGAGGACCCCAATTGGTAGACAAGTGCGTCATCACTACCAACAAAGACATGCCGTTGTGCAGCGAGATGTTTGATTGTGATCAGTGGATCACCTACAATGAGAGTGTCCGCACGTTCCAGCACTGCAGCATTCACAGCTTTGTGCGGCCGGTCGGCACGCGGGAGGAGATTGGACAGGTTTGCGCGACCCACTTAAAGGGATGCTGACAGACGCCTCGTCAAACGACGTATTGTGCTTTTGTTCACTGCCAGGTCTCTGTATACATTCTGCAAGCGCCTGTGAATATTTGCGATGCTCTGGTTTCCTTGTAAAGGAAACTCAGTGACAGCTCTCTGCTTGGAACGCACCGCCGTTAAGGACAACATTTTGAAGGCTACGGAACTTCATGAAACTATGTCCCACTACAAATTCGGCATTTTTTCGGTCGAATTTGGCGAAAAGAAAAAACGTGTTGCATTAATTATTGCACGCCCCTTGTAGCTCGCGCTCAACAGACGAATTTTTACTGTCGTGGAAGCTGTTGAAAGATTAGTTTAACTCATTGGCATCGTCTTGTGCCATTGATTAAAATGATGATATCATGCACGTGTCTGTAGTAATAAATAATGTTTTGAGGGTGTGGTGATTGGAGCTCAGAATTTCGTCTTACGTATAGAGTAACGAAGGTTTTGTACTTCAAATGAGGCAAGTGTGGTTCCATCAGGAATTTTTATGTCTGGCATGTTGAGTGAAGTCTGCTGTGTTTGAAAGTGTTCTTTTATTGTTGAATTTGTATGTTTCCCTCACACAACCATAACTTTATTCTCCTTCTATCAATTATTTTATACTCTGTCTCTGCATCCCAGATTAAACTGCAATTCATGTATAAATTTTCCAACATTTGCAAATATAATTATTACAGTTTTCTTCAACATACCACCCTATTATGTGAATGTGTACAAAGTACAAGTTATGTAAACTTGACAAAGAATTTGTGTACCGCTTTAGCCATTACACTAACATAACCGTTCTTCCACCAAAGTAAGGTCATCGCAACAATTTATGACTTGAGTGTGTTTGTTTTGCTGTACGTTCTTTGCACTTATCAGTTTACAGACGCCATCCTTGATTAAAAAGTGTGACAGTGTGTATGTGATATAACAATACAAAAGAGCCTGTGACCACTTTAGGCCTTCTCCTTTAGATATTTTACTTTAACATTTATATTTACCTTCAGTCTTTAGTCAAAAACCTCTACGAAACCATGTTGTGATGTAATGCTTTGTTCTCTTGGTCATTTCACGATATATACATAACAAATTAATCCATACAAACCAACATGATGGGAGATTAAACCTTTGAAACCCGTTGTGGAAATAAACGTTGACTAGTAACAACCAACTTGTTGTTTCATTCGGTTTCGGCTAATACTGGCTGAAAGTTGTTGAAGAAATTAATTATTCTTTCTCCCGTCTCATTCGCTTTACACGCCCTTATTTTCCTGTATGTCTTTTTTCTAATCCCTCACCTACTACAGCGTTCCAAGACCCTGCGATAATTACAATTTTATCTTTGTTTGCATGTAATTTCCATTTAGTTTCCTGGCATACTATCACTATCTTATCTCTTGCTTGTTATGTCACAGTGTATACCCGAAATTCTGTTGTTCGCGTTGGTTTGTTGTCGTTTCTGATGACAATGTTCTATCATGAACTGTTCATAGTGACGCACTCTCAGACCTACCTTCCTATTCATGAAGTCCTTATTCCAATTACACCATTTTCCGCTGCTGTTAGTATGACGCAATACTCGTCTGACCAGAAATCTTTGCGTTCTTACCAGTTCATATCACTGACACCTACTTTATCCAAACTGAGCCATTCCACTTTCCTTTCCAGATATTCTGCCTTCCCTACCACGTTCAGAGTTCCGACAGCCGACACTTCGACTCGTAGATGGCATTGTGGGGATCAGTATGATCCTTTTTCTATTACAAATGGCATACTCTCTGGATATAATTATATGTCTTTAATGCAGTGGTTACCATTTCCTTTTGGCCTTAATCAATGTCGAATCTCCCATCTTTTCTGGCCAGTTTCCCACCCAGTAGACAGCGGGTTCGCCTGAACCCTGTATTCGCTCCGCACCCTGCTGTGAAATGGTCGTTGGGAAGTTGACTGCTTCATTTTGCAAAATAAGGTGGTATAATTCTGTTTCTCTTCTCATGAGTCAACTAACAGAGTAAATTTGTTTTCCTGCTCGTAGTGGTTTTTCGCATTAGTTAAAAATTGCTTTCATAAGGCTGTTGTACGTTTTCCTGTTTTTAAGTAATAATGACATTCCTGCACAGGGTGAACATTAATAATACCAACAAATTGCAGGGACGGATTGCTAACTCGAAACCGACGAAAAAATGTCCTATTAGCATGTGTCCGGAAATGCATCGTTGCCAAGGCAGAGGGCACTGATGAATTAAAATTTCCTCTGACAACGTGCAGTGTGTTCCTTGTGTGTTACAGGTTGTGTGACTAACGCAGCGTACTGCAACCAGCAGAATGATCCGGTATTCATGTCGGTAATAGGCCGAGATAATGTTTCAGTATGGCCAAACAGATGGAAAGGGTCGAGAGGCAGTACGGCTAAACCAAAACAAGTACCCCCCCCCCCCCCCCCCCACCATCACCAACCACATCACACAACATTTCAAGCTGATTTTGGTCATTTGTGTGATCGTGAGTTCTCTCAGACAGACGAACCTGCAGGACGGCGGTGCACTATGCGTATGCCGATTTAGAGGATCGGATTCTACATGACGTTGAGTAAAACCCTCGTACAAGCTCCAGGCAAGTTGCCCGCCGACATGGTGTAAGCCAACGTACGATGATGTGTATCGTGGATGACAACCGCTGCTATCACTGACTCCTGCAACGAGTCCAAGCGTTATCAGCAGTAGATTTCCCTATACGAAAGGATTTTGTCGGTGGTTTTTGCAGCAGACCATCACAATTATGGGATGCTGTTGTCAGTCCTCTGTACCGATTTGTTCACTTGTGCACTGCATGCCATGGAGGCAAGTTTGAACCTCTATTGTGAAGTGAATGTGATGCACCTTTGTATGTGTTCCGGGACGATTTTTGTCGTTGCTCTCACGCCTTCCATTCCGGACAAATGTTCATAGCACCTTTATTCCTACATTTCCAGTCAGGGATCTGTCCCTGCATTTTGCCGTTTTTATTAATGTTCACCTTGTGTTTTGTCGCCTACTCACCCAACTTTTTTGGACTCTTCTGTGCCAAAGTGCCAGTACTATCTTGTATGCATACATACATTGTTGGTACTAATTTTCCGAAAAGTATTGTAGGATATTACGCAATATACGAATAGGTTACTTTATCCATATCCTCTCGTTTCACTACAGCTACGTTTGCCGATGGTCGGTGGTCCGCCTATTAATAGACTGTCAGACAATATCATCGCCCAGTATCCGCGTCAGTAATTCGGGTATCAACAGCATCGTGCGACCAACCCGCTCGCTTCCGGGCCACGGGGAGTTGCGCTCGGCGGGTTAACGACGAGCCATAGCATTTTTCTAGGCTGTTTCCCAGAACTGCCTAGATTGCTGGCTCGAGGTGTCTTGTACGTTGAGCTCTGAATATTTTCTAAGATATCTCCACAGTTTAGTATTAAAGATATTAACTAATCTGCGCTCCGAAAAATTTCGGCAGGCGTATTGAAGATTTTTACAGTTTAATTCCAAAGCGTCACAGGGAGTAGTGGGCAGCTCAGCAGCTCACATTACGTCAAAATATTCCATCCAGATCAGATTTGCTATCAACTGTCAGTGGCGATTCAGGCAGAAGCGAGTAAGCCGCAACGTAGTGAGACCAAGAGTGAAGTAACACTTTGTAGTTCGGAGCGCTTGTACGCTACTGAGAAATTCACACTCTTCAAATTTAACCGGGCCTAGCAAACCATTCTCGGTGCAGAAGCAGCTAGGACAAGCCGATAAGTAATATGGCAAACCGACTCATCCTAACCCACTCCCCCCCCCCCCCCCCCCCCCTCACGAGTAGGACTACGTCAGAAGCGTAGCTGTAGGGGTATAAATAATCGAACTTACAAGCTCAAAGCATTCGGTCGTGCCGACATTGTGTGTGCGTCTTCAACCAGAGAGAAGGACGAGCATTTGAGTTTCAGAGATTCCACGGCTATCACTGGGTCATAAAGATTGTCTCGCTGCCTGCCCGCTGATTAACATAACGAGTTCTGACACGAGGAGTACCACACTTGTGGTGTGGCTGTTACAGGATTTGGGAAAAATATACCTTCTCGGGGAGCTGTTATCTGACCAGCTTCCGACCTACGAGTAACTTAGGCCCACTGAATGAAATGTGTTTTCGATCCGGCTGGGAGAGCGGCCCTCGCAGTGTCCTATGCACCTAGACGTCATTGGCCAATGTCCCAGTCTGCCCGTGGGGGGAGTTGACTGGGACATGGCTTCTCGCCATCAGGATATCTGGTATGAAACTTCCTGACAGATTAAAACTGTGTGCCGGACCGAGACTCGAACTCGGGACCTTTGCCTTTCGGAGGCAAGTGCTCTACCACCCTAGCACGACTCACGCCCCGTCCTCACAGATTTACTTCCACCAGTACTGGTCCCCTACCTGTAGAGTGAAAATCTCATTCTGGAAACATCCCCCAGGCTGTGGCTAAGCCACGTCTCCGCAATATCCTTTCTCTCAGGAGTGCTAGTCCTGCAAGATTCGCAGAAGAGCTTCTGTAAAGTTTGGAAGGTAGGGGACAAGGTACTGGCGGAAGTAAAGCTGTGAGGACGGGGCGTGAGTCGTGCTTGGGTGGTAGAGCACTTGCCGGCGAAAGGCAAAGGTCCCGGGTTCGAGTCTCTGTCCGGCAAACAGTTTTAATCTGCCAGGAAGTTTAATTTCAGCGCACTCTCCGCTGCAGTCAAAATCTCATTCAGGATATCTGGTGTTTGCTACCACAACCAAGCGCACTGAAGGGCGACAATGAGTACGACTGGTTTTCCATAGCAGACGGTCCACACGGCAACGCGGCAGCTGTTGCGCGCCACCCACGATGGTGAACATCAGCAGTGTGATCAGGTGGCAGCCCATTCCACATTCAGCTGCGTTTGCAGGCACATAGTGTGGACCTGAGGCCGCCCGGTGTGCTGTGTAAGGCTACTTCATTTAACACGTGTCAGTACTAATACTGCAGAGAATCCATCCTGGTTGCTTGCCAACAGTCGTCAAGACTCAGCACAACCAGGAGCACCTCCGAAGATGTCCAACGTAGATTTGGACGAAGCGTCAGCGATAGAAGAGTTCCATGGACCACGGCCATACAACCCGCAAGAGTTCTCGGCATTTGAAACATCCAGTCGTGAAAGCCTTCATTGTATGACGAGTGCTAATACTGTTTATCTGCACGACCCTGCTTCAATCTGACTCTCCCTCACCATTTCTCTCGGCTATCCTGACGCGTAGTGACCTGGAACAGCTCAGGTCGGTGTAGTTCTGTGTTAGTTTTGCTAACCTTTGTAGATGGCTACGACCTGTGCTTTCTTCCAACTACTCGGGAAACTTTTTTATAGAGGCATGTACTGCTTACTGAAGCCACTCTTTCGTACTATAATAATTAAAATATTTATTTTTGTTCAATTTGAGTTATTTAGGTCGTTATTATAACAATTATTGTTTGAAATTTATAAGTTTAATAATATAATTAAGTAATTTAGATTTTTCAAGGAAGCTATAGGGTTCAGAATAACACGTAGGTGTTACATTGTTCCATGTGTTGCTTTAGTAGTGCAAATTTATGTTTTAGACGGGACCGATACCTTCTTTTCTGTTAGCTCTCTCTCACTTATAATCTTGGTTACATTTATGTTTGTGGCTGAAATGTGTTATTTGTGAAAGTTTCGTTTCGTGCGAGGTACGAACAAAACAGAATCAAAAGTAATCTCTGGTTCAGCTTCGTAATATATATGGATTTTAATATGTGCAATTACTGTAGTGTTACGATTCTACATCTGAAGCTGACTGGTTTAAAAATACTAGAATGCACTTACTATAATTTTGAATTCAGTTTCAATTCAAGATAAGCTAAACAACTTTTCATTAAAAAGTTACCTTCCGACCGCAGCACAGAGCGATCGCCTGACTGTCCTTTATTTGAAGTATTTGACCGACTACATTGCAGCAACCTCTCTGCCTTTCGGCGACTAATCTGACGTGAGAACTTAATTACGGCTATTACAAAGTGTCATGACATTTATTTTCAGTTCTGGGTAAAAACAAATAGTGTTTGTTCAGAGAATTAGACCGAGCTTGTTTAATAACAGGTCTTGTGAATAAACAATTTACGACGATGTCAAGATACGTCCGCTATTACTGTATCAAGAGATTTTAATGAAGTCTGTGACTCGTCCTCACAGCTTTAAATAAAAATAAACTGAACACGACCCTGGAGGTAGAAGACATCGCCATTTTCACAACTTATTGAAATAAAATTTAGGACCCACGTAAGACTAAAAGAAGGAGGAGGAGCAACAGTATATTGGTTAGAAGGAAATCCTGTATAGAATCGGAGAGGGATCAGATCGTGGTCGGGTATTTGATGAATTTTGTTGATTTAGGTGCGCTAGTGACTCTGTATGACTCACCTTTACAGTGGTCTGATAGTTAATCTGCTTCGGTATTCCTGAATATTGCTTTGGTAATGAGTATTCGAAACCAGAGTTCAGCATTTCTGGTTTTTCTTAGGTAGTGAAACGCCCAGCCTAACCCGCATGACAGGGCAGGTAGTTTAAATAGCGTAAAGGGGCCAAAATAAGGGGCTGTCAGTTACACTCGAACATAGAACTTCATTATTTGATCAAACATTTAATCTTTGGGATGTAATTACCTGCTGAAAGCCAGTTTAATTTAAAAATGGCTTAAGGCCAATAACTTAAAATGCAAGCATAATCAGAAATTTAAAAGGCAAGCCTTATCTTATAACAGTTCTTTATTTAGGCTTAAGGCCCAAAGAATCTGATATTTTCAAACAATTTTAATTCAAAATCGGCTGAAAGCCTAACACTTAAGGCTAAACAAGATAATTTTTTATAAAAAAAAACAAAGGCCTTATGTAAAACAGTTCTTAATTAGGCAAAACTAAAACAGAAATTTAAAAGCAAAAGTCTTATCTTAAAACAGTTCTTTACTTACGCTGAAAGCCCAAAGAATCAGACACTTCAAGAGCAAGCAAGTTTAATTCAAATCGGCTGAAAGCCTAACAGTTAAAACTCCATGACATTAATTTTTTTTAAATACCAAAGGCCTTTCGTGAAACAGTTCTTTAATTTAGGTTGAATTCCTTAAGAGCAAAACAGCTCAAACTCAAAATCGGCTGAAGGCCCAACACTTAAAACTCAACAACATTAAAGATTTTAAAATGCCAAAGGCGTGACGTGAAACAGTTCTTTGAACTAGGCTGAAGGTCTTAAGAGGAAAACAACTGAAATTCAAAATCGGCTGAAGGCCCAATACTTAAATTTAATTCAACAACATTGAAACCTTTAAAATACCAAAGGTTACAGTTCTTTACATTAGGCTGTAGACCCAAAGAACCTTTAGCCTTAAGGGCAAAACAGCTTTAATTTTTTTTTTAAATCGGCTATAAGCCAGACAAGTACAAAAACAAGAACAAATAAAAAAAGGGAGTACACCCAAGGGTGCTCAGATGTTCGAGGGTGGGCCTGGATTAAAACACTAACGCTCGCTTACGTGAGACAGGCAGTCGGGCCAACCATTCACGATCCGAAGACAACCGAACCAACGGATGGCAAGGGACCCACTGACAGGATAACTTCTACCTCACCCGACCAGGACACAACAGGGAGTTCGACGGAAGAACGTGGAAAATATTGGTGCCCACAACCAATCATACATGGAGCTGTCAAATTACACGCGATGCTGGATTACAACAACACGAGGAGGAAACTACACTGCCCGAAATTTACGTCAACGGCCAGGGCAGGTAACCGCAACGTAACGGCCACTAGGCAAAATATTTCGCTGGTGCACTTCAATTCAAATAACGAAATACAGTGAAGGTCCACCGGAGGGAGGCTAGAGTTTTCCAACTTGAAAATCACGTTGTTGCTCGCGGGAATATCCCAACAGCCGACAACGAACTCCAAACGACATAGAGTGAACAATCTTGAGTTGCTGGTAGGTTAACTCAAAACTCAACTTTCTTGTCCAGGGTTGGTGAACCACGGACCTCGTAGGAAGGGAACAGCCCCACACACTCCGACACCGCGTACAGACCGCCAGCGGCCCCAGTCAAACTACGTCCCGTGGGGAATTCCTCGCTGCTCCACGCCAACCGCCCAGTCGGAAACCATAAGTGCCAGGTCGAAGAGAGTCCAAGGTACGAGTATCGATACACACCGCTCCTGCCATCCGCGGAAGGAGAGGATAACAGCATAAACACTATAACCGCAGGAGACTAAACACACAATCGCAACGAAGGTTGAATCCAGGGCATAACTTGATTCAGCCACAGATCAGATAACATCACGAACATGGAGGACCGTCATTTGCTGATTAACCGTTTTGTTCATAATAGTTATTATAGCTATTGGAGACATTAACAGGAAACTCAAAGATGCATGTTTGATGAACGGGCAACCTTCTGAACGGACAGAAAATACAGTTTAGATGCGTCTCTTCTGAGACTGCACGAACCCGCCATTAGTTTATTATGCGGGGATCTGTTAATAAATAATAGGCCGCGGCTCTGCTGGCAGTTCATTAAACGTCTGACTGCCGGCAGTGGGGCGCACAGTGGCTGCAGACGCAAAGACGAGGAGTCGGCGGGCGGCGGGACGAGGCGGTGCGGCCAGCCGCGGCGCAGAACCCAGGCCGAGGCGAGGCGGCGGGCCCCCGGCGCTGGCCGGATGATTGCTAATTACCCCACCACACAATTAGGCACCGCCCCGGAGCCGCCGTGGCCGCCGACGTCGTTAAACATAATTTACTGCAACATGGCGAATCCCGCAAACGACTCGCTACTCTCCTCCCCTAAACCGCCCCACCGTATGATCTCTCCCTCTCTCTCTCTCTCTCTCTAACTTTCTCCGCCTTCCCCTTTCTCTTTCCTCTCCTCATGTCTGTCTGTTGCAGGAATGTGGTTTACAGCAAGGAATTTTTCATTTAATGTACACGAGTCGAAACCGTTTATTTCTTTGTGGCTCTTTTCGGCTCACCACTTCCGCGTACAGTCTCCTTCATTACCTCACTTTCTCACTGCATGAGTGAGAAAGGAGTGTCTTACCGCACGTATTGCGTCCAGCCTTGTCGTCAAATTTGGGGTGTCTAGGAATCTTTCGTACTACGTTTGCTAGACAAAAATTCAAGCAAATTGTATTAATGAGGTTTATTACGAAAAATAATCACAATACTTAACTTTTACAAATACACGGATATGCCGCAAGCATAGGCAATCAAGTGTCGGCCGAAGTGGCTGTACTGTTCCAGGCGCTGCAGTCTGGAACCGCGAGACCGCTACGGTCGCAGGTTCGAATCCTGCCTCGGGCATGGATGGCTCTGAGCACTATGGGACTTAACATCTATGGTCATCAGTCCCCTAGAAATAAGAACTACGTAAACCTAACTAACCTAAGGACATCACACAACAACCAGTCATGACGAGACAGAGAAAATCCCTAACCCCCCCGGGAATCGAACCCGGAAACTCAGGCGGGCATGGATGTGTCTGATGTCCTTAGGTTAGTTAGGTTTAACTAGTTCTAAGTTCTAGGGGATTAATTACCTCTGAAGTTGAGTCCCATAGTGCTCAGAGCCATTTGAACCATTCTTTTTCTCAGATACATAGAGGGTACAAGCGAGGGCTGACGCTTCTAGCCGAGTCGCTGCTATTCAACTGGGGCGTCCCAGTCGGTTGCGGCGCTTATGTCCTCTTCGTATAGGTGCCACTGCTGTAGCGTTGTCGTCCTGGAGAGGGGTCGGTCAGCGTGCGATTGTCTGACTTCGCCGGTCGCTGTCGCCGAGCGATTCTAAGCGCTTCAGTCTGGAACCACGCTGCTGCTACGGTCGCAGGTTCGAATCCTGCCTCGGGCATGGATGTGTGTGCTGTTAGTTAGGTTTAAGTAGTTCTAAGTCTACGGGACTGATGACCTCAGATGTTAAGTCCCATAGTGCTCAGAGCCATTTGTCTGACGTCTTCTCACAGCCGTCTCTTCTGTATCGTTACCGACTCTCGTGCCGGCGCTTGACTTTACGTCGTAATAGCGCGACCGCTGTTAGATATTTTGCCGCCCTAGTCGAGAATAGAAAGATGGCGGCTAACGTCGGTTTCCCCGACATCCCGCCTTCCGTCCACCACCACCAACATCCAATTGTAAAACAATGCAAATGGTTCAAATGCCACTAGGCACTATAGGACTTAATCTCTGAGGTCACCAGTCCTCTAGACTTACAAATACTTAAACCTAACTAACCTAAGGATATCACACATATTCATGCCCGAGGCAGGATTCGAACCTGCTACCCCAGCAGCAGCGCGGTTCCGAACTGAAGGGTATAGAACCGCTCGGCCACAGCGGCCGGCGCAGAACACTGCAATACTTCTATTATACTTTAAATCATTAAACTAAAGTGACCAGACATCCTCATCATGAGGACACAATCCTCAGTTTTCACGCTTTGTCCTCAATTCCTTTAAACTGATTCTGGACACCAAAATGTCCTTCGTTCTTATTTTTTGATCTGAATTTTTAAATTTCCCAAAATAGCTGAAACAGGAAGATGTGGTGAACATTTTAAACTAATACTCAAGTTAATATAGCAGTGCTATCAAGTTTGTTTGAGAAAAGACAGTGTCGTTCTTTTATCATGCTGCGAGTCTCACACTCAGAGGCCAACAGTAGGATACTAATTCATTTTCTTGTATGGGTACGATGAACTGCCGTTAGCTACTACTAATTTTAGAAATTTCGAAAAAGAAGTGCAAAACCTAGCTCGGGAATACTTGATCGGTTACCCACAGGAAATAATAGTACGGTAGAACTAAAAATATCAACAGAACCAACTGGTACAACTGACGCCTGACAATTAATATGCGGATTCAGAAAGAAACAGAAGGACCGGCATCGGGACGATGCTTGAACTTCACTCCAGACCTCAACAGAAATGAATCGAGGTCGTTCTTGTGTTCGTTTGGCACTCAGTAGCGGCTGCTGTAGTTTGATGTAGGTAGAGTTAATGCGTTTACGTTCGTGAAAGTAAGTGAAGACTAATTAACTGCTCCGTACGCTTAACTTCTCTTTTTTTCTCGTCGTTTGCTCAATTTTTTTGCTTTTTGATTCGAAAAAATTTGTTCTGCCTGTTGCTGCCACTAAAACTTTGCCAGCCTAGGCGGCCGCCAAGTCTCGCCTAGTACTAGAAACGGCCCTGCCTTACTATCCACCAAGACCATGGCACAATGTGCACCGGGAAGAGTGCGGATTCACCGTGGATTTAAATGCTGATCGACGTACCGTGGCAATTATTGAACTAAAATGAGGAAAAAGACCTAAAGTAGTTGCAAACTACTGCGTGCACACACTTTATGCAACATGTAAGCGTCACTACGGATATTCGGATTTAGGTCATGATATGTTTGATATATTTGCCATAATTGGCGACAATGTGGCGCAGACGAATAGCGAAATTCTACATGCCCCGCTGAAGTGTCGCAACATCGATCCTGTCGATGACTTTGCGAATGGCTGTTTTTCAGCTCAGCAATGGTTTTGGGGCTTTTGCTGAAGACCTTGTCCTTAATACACCCGCACAAAAGCAGTCGCATGTGTTCAGATCCGGAGAATACGGTGTCGAATCGAGGCCCACGCCAGTGGTCTCCTGGTACCTCAGAGCCAACATGCGGTCCCCAGAGTGCTCCTCCAGGACATCAAACACACTCCTACTTATATGGGGCGGAGCTCCATCTTGAATGAACCACATCTTGTCGAAATCAGGGTCGCTTTGGATAATGGAGATGAAATCATCTTTCAAAAACTTCACGTACCGTTCGGGACTAACCGTGCCATCAAGGACTATAGTACCGATTATCCCGAGGATGGACATTGCTCACTACGAAGTCACCCGTTGAGGTTAAAGGATTTCTCGATCTTGAAATGCGGATTCGCAGTCCCACACAAATAAAGTGGTTTTTTCGCTGAACCAAACCATACTAATTCCCATCATGCCCGGAGGCCAACCGTGCAGTTGGAACGTCCTAACGCAAACTGTTCAAACGTTATGACGATTTTATTTCATGTAGTTCAGTGATTGACTCTCTGTATTTAACTTGGCTCTTTCTTCAGGCTGAGGTTCTGGTTTCGATTTCAGAGAACGAGCTAACTATATTTCTTTTAATTTCGAGTAAACCCTAGTGCCGTGAAATTAGATGATTGTGCAACTAAGCGTTAGAATGGAGTGTAGTCATAAACCTTCATATCGTAAGGATCCACACGATATTATTTATCATATTTTTAGTAGTGCCTAATAAACATCCTCTGTTCTCTTCACAAATTTTTAAGTGATCATACACTTAGTACGAGGGTGAGTCAAATGAAATACTTAAATATTTTTTTAATTATTATTTATTGTGCAGAAATGGTACAAAGCTGTATCACTTTTCAACATAATATCCCCACGCTCAGTGCAAGTCCTCCTGCACTTACAAAGTGCATAAATTCCTTTAGAAAAAAATTCTTTTGGTAGCCGCGCAACCACTCATGCACCGCGTGGCGTACCTCTTCATCAGAACGCAACTTCTTTAGTCCCATTGGGTCTTTGAGTGGTCCAAACATATGGAAATCATTTGGGGCAATGTCTGGTGAGTATGGTGAATGACGAAGACACTCAAAATGCAGGTCTGTGATTTTTGCAACTGTTGTACGGGCAGTGTGGGACCTTGCATTGTCATGTTGCAAAAGAACACCTGCTGACAGCAAGCCATGTCGCTTTGATTTGATTACAGGCCGCAGATGATTTTTTTAGGAGATCTGTGTATGATGCTCTGGTGACA
Organism: Schistocerca gregaria; assembly: GCF_023897955.1. Lineage (NCBI taxonomy): Eukaryota > Metazoa > Arthropoda > Insecta > Orthoptera > Acrididae > Schistocerca > Schistocerca gregaria. The sequence goes on along the minus strand of NC_064925.1, from coordinate 12,181,333 downwards.
GTGGTCCCTCTAGGCATGTAATGCTCCAAAATGACGCTTTTTTCGTCCCAAAAGAGAGGCAGCAAAACCTTCCCTCCTGATGGTTCTGTTCGAAACTTCTTTGGTTTTGGTGATGAGGAATGGCGCCATTCCTTGCTCGCTCTTTTCGTTTCCCGTTGGTGGAAGTGAACCGAGGTTTCGTCCCCTGTAACGATTCTTGTAAGGAAGCCATCATCATCTTCTCGTGCAAAACGCCGAAGAAGTTCTTCACAAGCATCAACACGTCGTTCTTTCATTTCAGGAGAGCTGCCGTGGCACCCATCTTGCAGACACTTTGTGAAACTGGAGGACATCATGCACAATGTGGTATGCTGACTAATCTGTAAACATGCTGCAATGTCATTCAGTGTCACTCGCTGGTTTCCCTTCACTGCGGCTTCGACTTCTGCAGTGTTCTGTGGAGACACAACTCGTTGTGCCTGACTTCGACGAGGAGCATCTTCCACTGAAGTCACACCATTTGCGAACTTCCTACTCCATTCGTAAACTTGCTGCTGTGACAAACATGCATCACGGTAATAAATCTTCATTCGTCGATGAATTTCAACAGGTTTCATACCTTCACTACGCAAAAACCGAATAACAGAACGCTGTTCTTCCCTGGTGCAAGTCGCAAGTGTGGCGGCCATCGTTATACTGATACTGCGACGTCATGTGTACATCTGCACTATGCTGCCACCTACAGGCCATTCTGCACGCTGTTTGTAGCACGCTTACCAACTTACAGGATAATGGTGCGAAATTCCGATTTGTTATTACAAATTTAAGGTTTTCATTTGACTCACCCTCTGGTTATACGCTCTCCTATTTTGTATTCACTTCTCCTTTCTCAGTCCCCTTAGATCATCAATCCTGCTTCCATTACTTCAGTCACATTTTCCCTGCCCTGTATTCTTACGTTATTCTCGCCCATATCCAATCTTACGTGTTGAAAGCCTCTTCCTTCACCTCCCGCCATCCTCTAGCGCCTACTTTGTTGTTCATTGTATGCTTCAATATACAGGGTGAAAAGTATTTAAACCGACAAACTCTGGGAGGTTGTAGGGGACATCAAAACAAATATTTTCCCCAAATGTCATTTTTTCCTATGAGGTGTATTTAAACTGGTGGCAAATTAATTAAAGCAACAAACACTTTTCCATTTCTTTATGACCAAGAGACAACATTTTAACACAACCCTTTTTCAGTTACAGTAGATTTTCAAAAATGCCTCCATTGACTCGTAAACAAAGATTACAATGTCGGATCATATTCTGTCCGGCACGGGCAAAACCCCAAAAGTACCTGAATTGTTCCTGCTTCTGCTACTATACGGGCAACCAGATCCTCTTCTGATGCAACAGGAGTCGCATGAACTAGGTTGCGCATCTCTCCCCACACAAAAAAGTCCAGAGGGGACATATCTGACCTCTGCCAATCCACATTTCTGGGAACCGTCGGTCCAGGAATCGACGCACACGACGACTGATATGTGCCGGCGCCCAGTCATGTTGGAACCACATGTGCTCCCTGCCGCCGTTGGATCAGCAGCTGCAGCAGCAAGTCGTATAACCCTAGCTTACTTGTTTGTTAGATAGTTTAATTAATTTCTTTGCGTGTTTTAGGGTACTTGCATTGTTTAATACATATATTTCGGGCGTATTATAGTATTTGACAGTTGTAGCATCACGCTTTAGTGTTTACTTCGTAGATTCTTATTTAAATTGCGTGTGAGTTTAGTATAGGAAGTGCAATTTCGAGTTTTAGTTACTGTAATCGTAAATTCAGCAGATTGTAGCGCAGTCGTTAGGCATTTGTACAGGTTAGTTGATACATTCTTTGCGTGTTTCGCTTGCGTTATCTAGGCACGGACTCGTGTTTCGGTAACTGTTGTTCAACATCGATTAGAATGGACAGGGACTGCGATTGCTGTGTTCGGATGAGGGCTGACTTGGCATCCCTTCGCTCACAGCTGCAATCGGCGCTGACTTCGGTCGCGCAGCTTGAGGCTGTTGCCAATGGGCAGCACTGTGGGGAGCCGGACTTGGGTATCACGGGGAGGTCAACCTCGTCCCTTCTGTCCCCAGATCGGTCTGCCGCTGTGGTTGCCCCGGTTGCTGCCCGCAGTGGGGCTGAGCCCTCGCCTGTGGTTGATTGGGAGGTCGTTCCAAAGCGTCGCAGGCAGCGAAAGGCGTCCCCGGAGGCTGATCAGAAAGCCTGCCCGGTGCGTCTGACAAACCGGTTTCAGGCACTGTCTCTGGCTGAGCCAGATGCAGCTGCCTGCCCTGTTTCAGAGAATCATTCTCAGCCTTCAAGGTCCGGGCAATCGCAGAGGGTGGGCTTATTGGTAGTTGGGAGCTCCAATGTTAGGCGCGTAATGGGGCCCCTTAGAGATACGGTGGCTAAGGAGGGGAAGAAATCCAGTGTGCACTCCGTGTGCATTCCGGGAGGAGTCATTCCTGATGTGGAAAGGGTCCTTCCAGATGCCATGAAGAGCACAGGGTGCAGCCAGCTGCAGGTGGTGGCACATGTCGGCACTAATGACGTGTGTCGCTTTGGATCAGCGGAAATTCTCTCTGGATTCCAGCGGCTATCTGATTTGGTGAAGGCTGCCGGTCTTGCTTACGAGATGAAGGCAGAGCTCACCATCTGCAGCATCGTTGACAGAACCGACTGCGGACCTTTGGTGCAGAGCCGGGTGGAGGGTCTGAATCAGAGGCTCAGACGGTTTTGCGACCCTATTGGCTGCAGATTCCTTGACTTGCGCCATAGGGTGGTGAGGTTTCGGGTTCCGCTGAATAGGTCAGGAGTTCACTACACTCAGCTGGCGGCTACACGGGTAGCGGAGGCTGCGTGGCGTGGACTGGGTGGTTTTTTTTTAGGTTAGAAGGCCTCGGGAAAGTGCGGGATGGGCTGCAATGTCAAAGGGTGCATGGCAAATACAGGACGTGCTTGGATCAAGGAACAGTCGGAATTATAGTTGTAAATTGTTGTAGTTGCGCTGGGAAAGTCCCTGAGCTTCAAGTGCTAATAGAAAGCACAGACGCTGATATCGTTATAGGTACAGAAAGCTGGCTAAAGTCTGAATTAAGTTCTGCAGAAATTTTTACGAAGTCTCAGACGGTGTTCAGGAAAGATAGATTAGGCAGAATTGGTGGTGGAGTGTTTGTGTCTGTCAGTAGTGGTTTATCTTGTAGTGAAGTCGATGTAGATACTCCGTGCGAATTGGTATGGGTGGAGGTTATACTTAACAGCCGAATTAAGTTAATAATTGGCTCCTTCTACCGACCCCCAGACTCCGATGATACAGTTGCGGAACAGTTCAGAGAAAGTTTGAGTCTCGTAACAAATAAATACCCCACTCATACGGTTATAGTTGGTGGGGACTTCAGCCTACCCTCGGTATGTTGGCAAAAATACTTGTTCAAAACCGGTGGTAGGCAGAAAACGTCTTCCGAGATTGTCCTAAATGCATTCTCCGAAAATTATTTCGATCAGTTAGTCCACGAACCCACGCGAATTGTAAATGGTTGCGAAAACACACTTGACCTCTTTGCCACAATCAATCCAGAGCTGATAGAGAGCATCATGACTGATACAGGGATTAGTGATCACAAGGTCGTTGTAGCTAGGCTCAATACCATTTCTTCCAAACCCATCAGAAACAAACGCAAAATAATTTTATTTAAAAAAGCGGATAAAGTGCCACTAGAAGCCTTCCTAAAAGACAATTTCCATTCCTTCCGAACTGACTATGCGAATGTAGACGAGATGTGGCTCAAATTCAAAGATATAGTAGCAACAGCAATTGAGATATTCATACCTCATAAATTGGTAAGAGATGGAACGGATCCCCCGTGGTACACAAGAAAAGGTCCGAACGCTGTTGCAGAGGCAACGGAAAAAGCATGCGAAGTTCAGAAGAACGCGAAATCCCGAAGATGGGCTAAAATTTACAGACGCGCGAAATTTGGCACGTACTTCGATGCGAGATGCCTTTAATAGGTTCCACAACGAAACATTGTCTCGAAATTTGGTAGAAAATCCGAAGAAATTCTGGTCGTATGTAAAGTACACAAGCGGCAAGACGCAGTCAATACCTTCGCTGCGCAGTTTTCCGAAATTCCTTCACCAGGGAAGACGAATAGAATATTCTAGAATTTGAAACACGAACATCTGCTAGCATGAGTTTCTTAGAAGTAGATACCTTAGGGGTTGCGAAGCAACTCAAATCGCTTGATACGGGCAAGTCTTCAGGTCCAGATTGTATACCGATTAGGTTCCTTTCAGATTACGCTGATACTATAGCTCCCTACTTAGCACTCATATACAACCGCCCGCTCACCGATAGATCTGTACCTACAGATTGGAAAATTGCGCAGGTCGCACCAGTGTTCAAGAAGGGTAGTAGGAGTAATCCATTTAACTACAGACCTACATCATTGACGTCGGTTTGCAGTAGGGTTTTGGAGCATATACTGTATTCAAACATTATGAATCACCTCGTAGGGAACGATCTATTGACACGTAATCAGCATGGCTTCAGAAAACATCGCACTTGTGCAACGCAGCTAGCTCTTTATTCGCACGAAGTAATGGCCGCTATCGACAGGGGATCTCAAGTTGATTCCGTATTTCTAGATTTCCGGAAAGCTTTTGACACCGTTCCCCATAAGCGACTTCTAATCAAGCTGCGGAGCTATGGGATATCGTCTCATTTGTGCGACTGGATTCGTGATTTCCTGTCAGGAAGGTCGCAGTTCGTAGTAATAGACGGCAAATCATCGAGTAAAACTGAAGTGATATCAGGTGTTCCCCAGGGAAGCGTCCTGGGACCTCTACTGTTCCTGATCTATATAAATGACCTGGGTGACAATCTGAGCAGTTCTCTTAGACTGTTCGCAGATGATGCTGTAATTTACCGTCTAGTAAGGTCATCCGAAGACCAGTATCAGTTGCAAAGCGATTTAGAAAAGATTGCTGTATGGTGTGTCATGTGGCAGTTGACGCTAAATAACACAAAGTGTGAGATGATCCACATGAGTTCCAAAAGAAATCCGTTGGAATTCGATTACTCGATAAATAGTACAATTCTCAAGGCTGTCAATTCAACTAAGTACCTGGGTGTTAAAATTACGAAAAACTTCATTTGGAAGGACCACATAGATAATATTGTCTTGAAGGCGAGCCAAAGGTTGCGTTTCATTGGCAGGACACTTAGAAGATGCAACAAGTCCACTAAAGAGACAGCTTACACTACACTCGTTCGTCCTCTGTTAGAATATTGCTGCGCAGTGTGGGATCCTTACCAGGTGGGATTGACGGAGGACATCGAAAGGGTGCAAAAAAGGGCAGCTCGTTTTGTATTATCACGTTATAGGGGAGAGAGTGTCGCAGATATGATACACGAGTTGGGATGGAAGTCATTAAAGCATAGACGTTTTTCGTCGCGGCGAGACCTTTTTACGAAATTTCAGTCACCAACTTTCTCTTCCGAATGCGAAAATATTTTGTTGAGCCCAACCTACATAGGTAGGAATGATCATCAAAATAAAATAAGAGAAATCAGAGCTCGAACAGAAAGGTTTAGGTGTTCGTTTTTCCCGCTCGCTGTTCGGGAGGTCTTGATAATGGCAACCCCTGTGTAAATTATTTGCACAAAAAGCTTCTTCCAGCTTCCCTACGTATAACATAGACAGTGACGTTGCACATTCAGAATCCGACTGCCATGCTACCGTTCCATAGGGGACAGAAAATTGCGAGAGAACCACCACATTGTAGATAGAAAGAGTTCCTACGCGGCGGCGCTCTAAGTCAGTTCGAGGACGGACTGTCTTAGTTATCGCAAAACACGGTTGGAAAAGGGCGTTCAGTTATACTGTATGCGTCTTATAGCACCATCACCGGCTAAACTGAGACATTTCTGGACGTTTAGTACGAATGGTGGGTTCTTGCAAACTCTGCCCACCATTACAGCTTCAGAATATTAAGTGAAGAATAAAATGCACTAGCTGGATGGAATAATACTTAAACATGTGTCTAAAGTCATGGTTTAATGATTGAATGAAAGGCGTTGTACATGTCCACTGCTGATCCGTCTGCAACTTTTCCACACGTCCCTGTATATGGATCACCCCACATGCGTAGCAATGCACCTATCCATCCTGCCAAGAACAACAACTGCTCACGTTTAACTCTGATCTCAGCCACGGCTACACCTCGGTCACTACAGTTTCTAAGTGGAATGTCCAACAGATAGCGTTCTTCGAGTTGAAAGGTCTCTGTTTCATTCCTTTCTTGTTAATTTCTTATATCTGTTGTCATTTACAGCATAAATTCCACTTCTAAATATACTGTGGTGTTTCTGACTACCTGGGAGGAGATTGAGCAGTGGAACGTGTTACTTTTACAAATAAACAAGAACGATCTGTCACACTACATCTACATGTACACGATCACTGTGCAATTCACATTTAAGTGCTTGGCAGAGGGTTCATCGAACCACAATCATACTATCTCCCTACCATTCCACTCCCGAACAGCGCGCGAGAAAAACGAACACCTAAATCTTCCTGTTCGACTCTGATTTCTCTTATTTTATTTTGATGATTATTCCTACCTATGTAGGTTGGGCTCAACAAAATATTTTCTCATTCGGAAGAGAAAGTTGGTAACTGAAATTTCGTAAATAGATCCCGCCACGATGAAAAACGTCTTTGCTTTAATGACTTCCATCCCAACTGGCCTATAATATCTGCCACACTCTCTCCCCTATTACATGATAATACAAAACGAGCTCCCTTTTTTTGCTCCGTTTCGATGTCCTCTGTCAATCCCACCTGGTAAGGATCCCACATCGCGCAGCATTATTCTAACAGAGGATGAACGAGTGTAGTGTAAGCTGTCTCTTCAGTGGACTTGTTGCATCTTCTAAGTGTCCTGCCAATGAAACGCAACCTTTGGCTCGCCTTCCCCACAATGTTATCTATGTGGTCTTTTCAGCTGAAGTTGTTCGTAATTTTAACACCCAGGTACTTAGTTGAATTGATAGCCTCGAGAATTGTACTACTTATCGAGTAATCGAATTCCAACGGATTTCTTTTGGAACTAATGTAGATCACCTCACACTTTTCGTTATTTAGCGCAAAGTGCCACCTGCCACGCCATGCAGCAATCTTTTCTAAATCGCTTTGCAACTGATACTGGTCTTCAGATGACATTACTAGACGGTAAATTACAGCATCATCTGCGAACAACCTAAGAGAACTGCTCAGATTGTCACCCAGGTCATTTATATAGATCAGGAACAGCAGAGATCCCAGGACGCTTCCCTGGATAACACCTGATGTCACTTCAGTTTGACTCGATCATTTGCCGTCTATTACTACGAACTGTGACCTTCCTGACAGGATATCACGAATCCATTCGCACAACTAAAACGGTACCCCATAGGTCTGCAGCTTGATTATAAGTCGCTTGTGAGCAACGGTTCAAAAGCTTTCCGGAAATCTAGAAATACTGAATCAACTTGAGATCCCCTGTCGATAGCTGCCATTACTTCGTGCGTTGCACAACAACGATGTTTTCTGAAACCATGCTGATTACGTATCAATAGATCGTTCCCTTTTAGGTGATTCATAATGTTTGAATACAGTATACGCTCCAAATCCCAACTGCAAACCGACGTCAATGATATAGGTCTGTAGTTCGATGGATTACTCCTACTACCCTTCCTAAACACTGGTGCGACCTGCGCAATTTTCCAATCTGTAGGTGGAGGTCTATCGGTGAGCGAGAGGTTGTATATGATTGCTAAGTAGGGAGCTATCGTACCAGAGTAATCTGAAACGAACATTGTTATACAATCTGGACCTGAAGACGTGCTCGTATCAATCGATTTGAGTTGCTTCGCAACCGCTAAGATATCTACTTCTAAGAAACTCATGCTAGCAGATGTTCGTGATTTAAAATTCTGGATATTCCATTCGTCTTCCCTGGTGAAGGAATTTCGGAAAACTGCGTTCAATAACTCCGCTTTAGCGACACAGTCGTCGGTAACAGTACCATCGGCACTGCGCAGCGAAGGTGTTGACTGCGTCTTCCTGCTTGTGTACTTTACATACGACCAGAATTTCTTCGGATTTTCTACCAAATTTCGAGACAATGTTTCGTGGTGGAACCTATTAAAGGCATCTCGCATTGAAGCCCTTGACAAATTTCGCGCGTCTGTAAATTTTAGCCAATCTTCGGGATTTCGCGTTCTTCTGAACTTTGCATGCTTTTTCCATTGTCTCTGCAACAGCCTTCAGACCTGTTTTGTGCACCATGGGGGATCAGTTCCACCTCTTACCAATTTAGGAGGTGTGAATCTCTCAATTGCTGTTGCTACTATATCTTTGAATTTGAGCCAAATCTAGTATACATTTGCGTAGTTAGTTCTGAAGGAATGGAGATTGTCTCTTGGGAAGGCTTCTAGTGACATTTTATCCGCTTTTTTAATTAAAATTATGTTCCGTTAGTTTCTGGTGGATTTGGAAGAAACGGTATTGAGCGTAGCTACAACGACCTTGTGATCACGAATCCCTATATCAGTCATGATGCTCTCTATTAGCTCTTGATTGTTTGTGACTAAGAGGTCAAGTGTGTTTCCGCAACCATTTAAAATTCGCGTGGGTTCGTGGACTAACTGATCGAAATAATTTTCGGAGAAAGTATTTAGGTATTTAGGACAATCTCGGAAGATGTTTTCTGCCTACCATCGGTTTTGAACAAGTATTTTTGCCAACATATCGAGGGAAGGTTGAAGTCCCCACCAACTATATCCGTATGTGTGGGGTATTTAATTGTTACGAGACTCAAATTTTCTCTGAACTCTTCAGCAACTATATCATTGGAGTCTGGGGGTCGGTAGAAGGCGCCAATTATTAACTTAGTTCGGCTGTTAATTATCACCTCCACCCATACCAGTTCCCACGGAGTATCTACTTCGCCTTCACTACAAGATAAACCACAACTGACAGACACAAACACTCCACCACCAATTCTGCCTAATCTGTCTTTCCTGAACACCGTCTGAGACTTCGTAAAAATTTCTGCAGACCTTATTTCAGGCTTTAGCCAGCTTTCTGCATCTATAACAATTTCAGCGTCTGTGCTTTCCATTAGCGCTTGAAGCTCAGGGACTTTCCCAGCACAGCTACAACAATTTACAACTATAATTCCGACTTTCCTTGATCCAAGCACGTCCTGTATTTGCCATGCACCCTTTGACATTGCAGCCCATCCCGCACTTTCCCGAGGCCTTCTAACCTAAAAAACCACCCAGTCCACGCCACACAGCCTCCGCTACCCGTGTAGCCGCCAGCAGAGTGTAGTGAACTCCTGACCTATTCAGCGGAACCCGAAACCCCACCACCCTATGGCGCAAGTCAAGGAATCTGCAGCCAATACGGTCGCAAAACCGTCTGAGCCTCTGTTTAAGACCCTCCACCCGGCTCTGCACCAAAGGTCCGCAGTCGGTTCTGTCAACGATGCTGCAGATGGTGAGCTCTGCCTTCATCTCGTAAGCAAGACCGGCAGCCTTCACCAAATCAGACAGCCGCTGGAATCCAGAGAGAATTTCCTCAGATCCAAAGCGACACACGTCATTAGTGCCGACAAGTGCCACCACCTGCAGCTGGCTGCACCCTGTGCTCTTCATGGCATCCGGAAGGACCCTTTCCACATCAGGAATGACTCCTCCCGGAATGCACACGGAGTGCACACTGGATTTCTTCCCCTCCTTAGCCGCTGTATCCCTAAGGGGCCCCATTACGCGCCTAACATTGGAGCTCCCAACTACCAAAAGCCCACCCTCTGCAATTGCACGGATCTTGAAGGCTGAGAATGATCCTCTGAAACAGGGCAGGCAGCTGCATCCGGCTCAGCCAGAGACAGTGCCTGAAACCGGTTTGTCAGACGCACCGGGGAGGTTTTCTCATAAGGCACCGGGGACGTCTTTCGCTGCCTGCCACGCCTTGGAACGACCTCCCAATCAACCACAGGCGAGGGCTCAGCCCCACTGCAGGCAGTAACCGGGGCAACCACAGCGGCAGACTGATCTGGGGACAGATCCCCGTGATTCCCAAGTCCGGATCCCCACAGTGGTGCCCTAAGGTAACAGCCTCAAGCTGCGCGACCGAAGCCAGCACTGCCTGCAGCTGTGAGCGAAGGGATGCCAACTCAGCTGTCATGCGAACTCAACAATCACAGTCCCTCTACATTCTAACCGATGTTGAACAACAGTTACTGCAACACGAGTCCGTGCCTAGATAACGCAAAATACACTCCTGGAAATTGAAATAAGAACACCGTGAATTCATTGTCCCAGGAAGGGGAAACTTTATTGACACATTCCTGGGGTCAGATACATCACATGATCACGCTGGCAGAACCACAGGCACATAGACACAGGCAACAGAGCATGCACAATGTCGGCACTAGTACAGTGTATATCCACCTTTCGCAGCAATGCAGGCTGCTATTCTCCCATGGAGACGATCGTAGAGATTCTGGATGTAGTCCTGTGGAACGGCTTGCCATGCCATTTCCACCTGGCGCCTCAGTAGGACCAGCGTTCGTGCTGGACGTGCAGACCGCGTGAGACGACACTTCATCCATTCCCAAACATGCTCAATGGGGGACAGATCCAGAGATCTTGCTGGCCAGGGTAGTTGACTTACACCTTCTAGAGCACGTTGGGTGGCACGGGATACATGCGGACGTGCATTGTCCTGTTGGAACAGCAAGTTCCCTTGCCGGTCTAGGAATGGTAGAACGATGGGTTCGATGACGGTTTGGATGTACCGTGCACTATTCAGTGTCCCCAGAGGTGTACGGCCAGTGTAGAAGATCGCTCCCCACACCATGATGCCGGGTGTTGGCCCTGTGTGCTCGGTCGTATGCAGTCCTGATTGTGGCGCTCACCTGCACGGCGCCAAACACGCATACGACCATCATTGGCACCAAGGCAGAAGCGACTCTCATCGCTGAAGACGACATGTCTCCATTCGTCCCTCCATTCACGCCTGTCGCGACATCAATGGAGGCGGGCTGCACGATGTTGGGGCGTGAGCGGAAGACGGCCTAACGGTGTGCGGGACCGTAGCCCAGCTTCATCGAGACGGTTGCGAATGGTCCTCGCCGATACCCCAGGAGCAACAGTGTCCCTAATTGGCGGGGAAGTGGCGGTGCGGTCCCCTACGGCACTGCGTAGGATCCTACGGTCTTGGCGTGCATCCGTGCGTCGCTGCGGTCCGGTCCCACGTCGACGGGCACGTGCACCTTCCGCCGACCACTGGCGACAACATCGATGTACTGTGGAGAACTCACGCCCCACGTGTTGAGCAATTCGGCGGTACGTCCACCCGGCCTCCCGCATGCCCACTATACGCCCTCGCTCAAAGTCCGTCAACTGCACATACGGTTCACGTCCACGCTGTCGCGGCATGCTGCCAGTGTTAAAGACTGCGATGGTGCTCCGTATGCCACGGCAAACTGGCTGACACTGACGGCGGCGGTGCACAAATGCTGCGCAGCTAGCGCCATTCGACGGCCAACACCGCGGTTCCTGGTGTGTCCGCTGTGCCGTGCGTGTGTTCATTTCTTGTACAGCCCTCTCGCAGTGTCCGGAACAAGTATGGTGGGTCTGACACACCGGTGTCAATGTGTTCTTTTTTCCATTTCCAGGAGTGTATGTATGAACTAACCTGTACAAATGCCTAACGACTGAGCCTCAATCTGCCTGAATTTACAATTGCAGTAACTAAAGCTCGAAATTACACCTCCTATACGAAATTCACATACAATTTAAGTAATAATCTACGAAGTAAACACAGAAAAGAAGCTCTATTTACGTATCTTTCTGCGTTGTCGATGTGCACCAACTGGGAGATCAGGCCACACTTTAAAACACAGTTTATATGTAATTCATGTCACACAGTCTCATATGGAACCTACATGCGCTTTCTTTTATATAGTGTCTATGATAAGATACTGTCATCCTCCTTCCCTTCTGTGTGAAAGGATGAATGAGCAAATGTATTTCTTGTTGCATGCTTGATGATAGCGGACAAGCCTGTCTGCTAGAGAACATCTACATCTATACTCCGCATACTTTATCATGCTTAGTAGGTTATGTAATATGCGTGAACAGCATCAGATATTGGGCGAAAACTTTGAAAGACACTGAGCTGCGCACTTGTGTGAGCCAGTACTATCAGCGTCAGACAGAGGTTCGAAGGAGCCTAGTTGTGGATTTCCACTCGGTTGGGCGCTCAAATCGTGCAGTACCCATATTTCCGGGTTTAACCCCTCGTTACACATCTCGTCTTTTCCGAAACTAAAATTTAATCGAACTGGCCATGAACAGTTCCTATATTTCATATAAATTCACGAATTCCCGTTTTAAAGTAGAGAAAATTAAGTAAAAGACTAATAAGAGCCAATAGAATAGAGGGTTATAAGCAAAGCAGCAAGGTGCTTTGTTCAAAGAGTTTCTAACGAGCGTCCCTTTAGTTTCACATCACATGTATTGTTAACGTCTTTCGGGTCTGGGAGTCTGTAGGGTCTGGGAGTCATTAGCAGCTGTGAGTCTTTGTGTTCGAGATTTTAGTGTGCGAACTTTCAGCGCCAGAGTCTGGAGTATACGCATCTCTCAAGTTCGTGCGGCACTCAGTGAAATAGTCAACTCCATTGAAACCAGCACTAGTTAAAAGTAAATTTCTGCTCGTTGAATTTACTGTCAAAACTATGAGACCTGACAGAACTGAAATAACGCCAACATCCAGCGAACATCCAAGTTGATAAAAGAGCGATATCATTAATTCTAAAACATCGCTTCGCTACTTGATGTCGATTATCGACCCTGTTTGGATATTTTTTATCGGGCTAAAGTTTGACCGCTTATTGTAGTGAATCATAACAAAGAAACTGTGTTAATAAAAACCGAATTAAGGATAAGATGTAGAGTTCTACGATTTCCAACAGATTATTACGACAAGTGAACTGTATACTGGACATTCTGTGGATAAAGATGATAATGATAATAGTTTATTCCACATTAATATTAAAGGGAAGAATTTTCAAAGGACAAAAAGTCGTGGTATCCCTGTGACTTTTTAAATAATTAATTTGGTGTACATGTGTTCGCAAATCAAAGATATCAACCCATTCTGAACTGCTCTAGTTTTAGTAGGCTCCGGCTGGGCTAAATCCCACACTCCAGGAGCATGACGTCAGCGATAAGGCCGCCTGAGCGCCTGTGGCTCCGTGGAGGGGGAAGCGATAAGCGCGTCACTTCCGGTCTGCCGGGAGTCAGCTGCGCCCCAGCACGGAGCGTCATTCGCTCTGCGAACGTCGAGGAGTGCGGACGCATAGCTATGTGTGTCTCGCTGGGTGTTGGCTTTCTACGTTCACTGTGTGTCAACGTGCCTCTGCAATGCCTTTGCGACGTGGGTATCGTCGCCGTTGGAATTCAATGATCTGCAGCTAATGGGTGACCCTAATGCTTTTCGTGAACTACAAATACAGTTCCTGCAATGTTTGGAGGTCTAGTAATTGTTAATGATCATTTTTGGCGGCAACCGCTAAACAACGCAGCTAACCGATAGTAATAATTTGAATGTAAATTTATTAACGTAAGTCTGCCTCAAATTAGATCGAGGAGCGGCCATGATCAACAAATATTGACTGCAGCAACAGGTAGTGCTGTGTCGTCTCGCTTTACCATATCTCGACGAGGTGAAGAATACTGGCTGGGGACAGGAAAAGGACAAACACTTTCGCTGGTAGTAATGGGAGGTGTCACACGTGTCATCCGGAGGTGACAATGGGTGCATGGATATGTGAAGGCAGCCATACTCACTTTGATGATTCCGGTCGATCACTGACAACCACAAAGTAGGAGCGCCGTATTGAGCACCAATCACATCGTAAAGTAACATCTCCACGTCTGCGCCTGCCACAGTCAATGGGCCCCCTGAAGCTGTCAGTGTAATCTCACACACATGCTCGGAGTGTAGCAGCAGCCCAACTGGGGAATTATCGTTCCGTGCATAGACCGGCATTAACATAACGTCGCAAACGACCGCGACTGGAGTGGTGCTGTGGTCGGGAAACATTGACTGCTGATGCACTGTATTTGTGGATGAATCGTGGTTTTGCCTACAGCGGATGTCCATTTCTGTCGGTGAGTGTGGTGGCGATCTGGGCAGAGGCCAGATTGTTCCAGTGTTGCGGAGCGACACAGCAATGTTACCTCTGTCATCATGGTGAAAGGTGTACGACTTCAAGGCAGAGTGGATAATGTCTCTTGTGGCACGGCAGCATACGACATTCGGACCTCAAAACAAACAAGCAGCGTCCGGATAGGCTCCGAGGTACCAAAGGCGACCGACCGACCGCCATGTCATCCTCAGCCTTAGGCGCTACTGGATGCAGGTACAGAAGGGCGTGTGGTCATCACACCAGTCTCCCAGCCACTGTCAGTTTTTGCGGCAGTTGCTACCACTTCTCAACAGCACTCGGCAGACCTGGACGGCGACCAATCCGAGTGCTAGCCAAGCCCGACAGTGCTTAACTTCCGTGACCGGACGGGAACCAGCGTCACCACTGCGGCAAGGCCGTTGGCACTTACATATATACTGCTTCTTCATATATTACAACTCTTGAGACAACGTCCTGTTGCCAGGTTTCAACAGGACACTGTTCATCCATATGTATCACGTGAGTCTATGAACAATCTGCGTGAAATATACTCCTTTTGTACGGCTGGTCCCGGCGCAGGTTTAAGTCCTCCCTCGGGCATGGGTGTGAGTGTTCGTCCTTAGGATAATTAAGTTTAAGTTGTGTGTAAGCTTAGGGACTGATGACCTTAGCACTTAAGTCCCATAAGATTTCACACTTATACTCCCTTGCCAGCATGACCCCTCACATTGTAGCCCTTTAGAAAATGTACATAACTAACTCAACTATCAATACTGTTCCAGGATCAGGGGTATCATGCAGCAATTTCCTACCGGCATCAGAAAGGGGCACAAAGACTATGCCAGGCAGCTCCCAACCGATTCTGTGAATACAATCAGACCAGAGGATGTTCACCCTTTTATTGAAAGTGGCATCAAACTGCCTAGTTCTTCGTACATTGGACTCGATTTAGCAGTAACTGAAATGTGAGGTGTCGGCACTAGCAGTGTATTTAACACTAAATTCTTCTAGAATCTTCATGTGAAAATGATGCTCTAAGTCCCCCCCCCTTTTCTAACTCCGACTTTTGCTGTTGCACATGGATTAAGAAGAAACGCGAGCTGACTGTAATCGACCCTCCAAGTGGAGTAGAAAAGAGTTTGGCACCTGCAATAATTTCATTTGATAGAAATTAATTTTGATACATAAAAGTTTCATTAACGCAGTGAGAAATGAAAGAGTTGGTTTACCGATCCACAGAATGAAAGTTCTGTCCAAAATAACAATTTGATTTATTATGACCAAACTCAAAATAATGATCAAAACACATGAAACATTTACAATACGTCAAATTGGATACTCATATAAATGCAGTGAAGATGAAGTTATCCATAAACTAGATTGTGACATTTATGACCAAGTGGTATGTGGAGCCAGTTCCTTGCAACTCACGATTTCTCTTAAGATTTAAGCACCCAGGCAACCCAACATAAATTGCTGCTACAGTAGTGAGAACTCAGACAATGAACACCCAAGACAGAACCATGTTAGAAAAGACGAGAACAGGCGCGCTCTCCTGAGCTCTGATTGTCACATAGCAAAATTCCCTGATTTGCCGGTGCTGCAGACATACATTACCAAGATGTCTCCTTAACTGGAAGGACACGATCTGGCGTACCGGAGGAGATGGCTGGTTGCTTCGACGTCCCGTTGTGGTGATGATAATGTCGTGAGTATAGCCCGAAACAAATTATCATGGTCTGGTTGTTCCAGACTAAACACTTCCTAGCAACACAAATGCGCCTCTGAGGGAGACGAAGAAAGCTCGCTACACAAACACTGACGGTACAGTGATTGATTTTAACAAGCGAAGTCACATAGTAACTCTGATACAGTCAACTTTAGCCAAAACTGCTGAAGACAGACAAGATGGGCCACTTGTACGCAGAACGGCCAATTGCCAACTGTACTCGAAAAGTTACGTTGAAGTCAAAACTTGAGCAACTTCGTCAAACTGTTATAATTAAATGAAAGTATATTAGACAGCCAACGGGAGGCAGCGAGAGCTCAGTCGTGTAACCTACACCAACTGAAAGGCGAGAGCAGACACACTCAAGAGCACCTGTACAAGCCGAACACAGAACATTCCCGCCCCCACGACAGTGGCCTTGGTTAAACGTTCCAATCAGCAACTTGAAAACCGGCGGAAAATTCCACTCTATTGCCGAAGCACTACTATTCCACCAATGGAGATACTTGGCGCCAATTCCTGGGCTGATTTTGCTACGTCACGGAGCTGTCCCCTGAGAAAGCCAACCACATTTATGATTTTGCAGAAAACGCGGGAATTTGCCCGCCAAGACTGCCTGGGAACCCAAGTCATTCGCACGCCTCTCTGGTAGCCCGTCAGAAAGTGTTTTCACTAAGTTTCTGCGAAGTAATGGAATCTCTAGCCCCAGCCGCTCCTTCAGGACCCTTTGGGCGTATCGTCCCTGCTCTTATGACAACGTCGGCGTCTGGACAGCATCCAGTCGACTCCCTCACACCTGTCTGCATAACCCTTTTAAGATCAGGAGAACACGCCTGTTACCGGACCACCTGGGTGACGAGAGACGCTGCGTGGGAAGTCCGCGTGTGAAGGAATAGCAACTTTTCACTGCATGCAATTAGAGAGGAAAATATTCATAACATATGGTTTCTCTATACTAGCCTAGTAATGACCATACTCGGCTATACATCCTCAAATCGAATTACTTAGAGTAAGATAGTAATATGAGAGGGGGCTCATGCCACCTCTCAACATGATACACCCTCTCAAACAGCAAAGTTTCGTTCCGCATCTCCGCCACTTCTTCTACTTTCACCTTTCGTCGGGCAGTGTATAATGATTCAGATTCTTATTGTATAATTCTCCAGTTGTGTATTACTTTCGTTGTATGCCAATGTCACCGGTAAATATGGCTTATATATTATAACTTGCACATATTTTAATCTTTTCTGACATATGTAAGTGGTGTATTCGTTAAATTGTTGAGCTATATGGTACACGTACTTAGGCTCTATTACAAAGGTTGTGCTAATTCAAGCCCTCTGCCCTGATAAATAAAACATATCAGAACCATTTAAAACATCTACGTGCAATAGAAAATATGAACACCAATTTGCCTGTGTTCTAGCGTCAAGCAGGTGAAGTTTGCGCCAAGGAATATATCCAACGCGTGAGGGCAGTAGTGTTACGAGCGAGAATCTCACGCAAATTAAAGACTAAGACACATACTAGCGAAAACGAATAAAATGTTGTAGGAAATGGTAACCATCTGTCGTCATGAATAAAAAACATAGCAGAATCATTTAGACCACATATACGCTTCGAAAACCGCGAACAACAATCATCAAAAATACGTAAAATCCAAACAAGACCGTAATGAAGACAGGAATGGAGCATCTCACCAGCAACAACAAACAAGAAAACAAGCTTCTAGTCAGCCAGACTATATTACGTTAGAGCAAGAAGTGGTTTGAAACTATCCGAAAATTTCTAATTCCTGGAACAAGTCCAGTATGTAAACCTTACTCCCTTAGTGTAGGCATTCTGCGTCATCCAGTTTATGTTGCGCATGCTGTAAGAACTATAGATGTTCAGCAAACCTCGAATTGTAAACGTTTTCCCCATTTTTACCTAGCATGTGTTCTTTATATCTTACTTGAATGGGTCTACCTATCTGTCCAACGTAATAGTTGGGGCAGTCATTGCAAGTAATTTTGTAAACTCCGGCATATTCTTGTCATCCACAAACTCACAAAATTGCCTTCTTTCACTCTGCAGTTCATCGTGCCGTGAACACAGCTTTAAAACAGGATAGTTTAGAAAAATAAATATCTTTAGTAGAATACATAGTTATTAACAATGGGTATAACTTATGTTAATTGACCAAATTGTCAGGAAAAAACAGCTGTAAAATGTTCAACCTTAGAAGATAACAAGGCGATAAAGAGTGAAGGTAATAACTCTATACCTATTCCATTTTTGGGGAACGTATCATACGAGATAAGGAGACTTCTACAGAAGCAATACGCTTATAGAGTTGCCTTTTCCTTAAACAGTAGCTTAAAACAAAGAGTGGTTCATGCTATTGGGGCATGGGAAGAACTTGGCATTAAATCCGGAGCTTACAAAATTACTTGTACCGACTGCCCAAACTATGACGTTGGACAATCATTAAAGTAAGATATAAAGAACATATGCTAGGTAAAAATGGGGAAAACGTGCACAATTCCACGTTTTCTGAACATCTATTGGTATTACGGATACGCCACGTAAACTGGATGACGTAGAAGCGCTACATGAAGTGAGTAAGTGTTACAAACTGGACTTCTAGGAGGAATTAGAAATTTTCAAACATCTATCTCAAAAAAATGGATTTATTCTTAACGAACAGGTGAAGATTAGGAATAATTTTTTTTTTATAGTTTCAAACCTCTTCATGCTCTAACATAATATAGTCTGGCTGACTAGAAGCTAGTTTTCTTGTTTGTTGATGCTGGTGAGGTGATCCATTCCTGTCTTGTTTGGATTTTACGTATTTTTGATGATCGTTGTTCGTGGTTTTCGATATTAATTGGATCGTTTTACCGACCCCACGGCTCAGAAGATATAATTTCTGAACAGTTCAAAGAAAACTTGAATCTCATTTCAAATGGATACCCCGCTCATACAATTATAGTCGGTGGCAACTTCAATCTCCCCTCGATATGCCGGATAAATTATACTTTTAAAGTCAGTAGCAGGCATGACACGTCATCCGAAATTGTACTGAATGTTTCCTCAGAAAATGGTTTTGTGCAATTAGTTCATGAGCCCTCTCTAAGCGTAAATGGTTGCGAAAGCATACTTGACCTCTTAGCAACAAATAATCCCAGGCTAACAGTGAGTATCGTGACGAGTACAGAGAATAACGATGACAAGGCACTTGCTGCTAGGCTGAATACCGTAACACCCACAACCGTCAAAAAGAAACGCAAAGTACATCTATTTAGAAAAGCTGATAAATATGCTCTTAACGCCTTTTTAAGAGACAGTCACCACTTCTTCCGATCTGATCACGTAAGCGTATAAAAGGCGTGGAATGATTTCAAATAGATCGTATCAACGGCAATTGAGAGAAATACAGGGTGGTTCACTGATAGTGACTGGGCCAAATATCTGACGATATAAGCACCAAACGAAAAAACTACAATGAACGAAACTCGTCTAGCTTGATAGGGGAAACTAGATGGCGCTATGGTTGGCCCGCTAGAAGGCGCTGCCATAGCTCAAACGTATATCAACTGCGCTTTTTAAAAACAGGAACCCCCATTTTTATTACATATTCGCGTAGTACGGAAAGAAATATGAATGTTTTAGTTGGACCACTTTTTTCGCTTTGTGATAGATGGCGCTGTAAAGGTCGCAAACGGATAAGCACGTGGTATCACGCAACATTCCGCTAGTACGGACGGTCTTTGCTTCGTGATACATTACCCGTGTTAAAATGGATCGTTTACCAATTGCGAAAAAGGTCGATATCGTGAGATGTATGGCTATTGTGATCAAAATGCCCAACGGGCGTGTGCTATGTATGCTGCTCGGTATCCTGGACGGCATCTTCCAAGTGTACGGATCGTTCGCCAAATAGTTACGTAATTTAAGGAATCATGAAGTGTTGAGCCACGTGTGAAACGTCAACCATGACCTGCATCAAATGATGATGTCCAAGTGGGTGTTTTAGCTGCTGTCGCGGCTAACCCGCACGTCAGTAGCAGACAAATACCGCAATAATCTGGAATCTCAAAAACGTCGGTGTTGAGAATGCTACATCGACATCGATTACACCCGTCCCATATTTCTATGCACCAGAAATTGCATAGCGACTACTTTGAACGTCGTGTACAGTTCTGCCACTGGGCACAAGAGAAATTACGGCACGATGACAGATTTTTTGCACGCGTTCTATTTAGCGACGAAGCGCTATTCGCCAACAACGGTAACGTAAACCGGCATAATCTGCACTACTGGGCAACGGAAATTCCACGATGGCTGCGACAAATGGAACATCAGCGACCTTGGCGGGTTAATGTATGGTGCGGCATTATGGGAGTAAGTATAATTGGCCCTCATTTTATCGATGACAATCTAAATGGTGCAATGTATGCTGATTTCCTACTTAATGTTCTATCGATGTTACTACAAGATGTTTCACTGCGTGACAGAATGGCGATGTACTTCCATCATGATGGATGTCCGGCACATAGCTCGCGTGCGTTTGAAGCAGTATTCAGTAGCATATTTCGTGACAGGTGGATTGGTCGTCGAAGCACCATACCATGGCCCGCAAGTTCACCGGTTCTGACGTCCCCGGATTTCTTTCTGTGCGGAAAGTTGAAGGATATTTGCTATCGTCATCCACCGACAACGCCTGACAACATGCGTCAGCGCATTGTCAATGCATGTGAGAACATTACGGAAGATGAACTACACGCTTTTGAGAGGAATGTCGTTATACGTATGGCCAAATGCATTGAGGTAGACAGACATAATTTTGAGCATTTATTGCATTAATGTGGTATTTACAGGTAATCACGATGTAATAACATGTATTCTCAGAAATGATTGTTCAAAAAGGTACATCTATCACATGGGAACAAAAAAAATGTTCAAACGTACCTACGTTCTGTATTTTAATTTAAAAAACCTACCTGTTACCAACTGTTCGTCTAAAATTGTGAGCAATATGTTTGTGACTATTACAGCGCCATCTATCACAAAGCGAAAAAAGTGGTCCAACTAAAACATTCATATTTCTTTAGATACTGCACGAATATGTAATAAAAATGGGGGTTCCTATTTTAAAAAACGCAGTTTTAGCGGGCTGACCATACCGCCATCTGGTTTCCCCCTTCAAGCTAGACAAGTTTCGTTCTTTGTAGTTTTTTCGTTTGGCGCTTATTTCGTGAGATATTTGGCCCGGTCAAGATCAATGGACCACCCTCTATATGACGTAAATTAATAAGTGATGATTCTGATTCCCCATGGTACACAAAACCGGTCAGATCTCTGTTGCAGAAGCAACGGAAGAAGCTTGCCAGATTTAAAAGAACGCAATATCCGGAAGATTGGCAAAGTTTCGCAGAAGTTCGAAATATAGCGCGTGCTTCAATGCGAGATGCTTATAGTATTTTCCTCAACAAAACTCTGTGTCGGAATCGGGCAGAAAACCCAAAGAGATTCCGGTTGCACACCAGGGGAAAGACGCAATCAATACCTTCACTGTGCGATATCGACGGTCAAATCACTAATGACAATGCCACCAAAGCAGAGTCATTAAACACGGTTTTCCGAAACACCTTCACCAAAGAAAATGAAGTAGATATTCCCGAATTCCAATCAAGAAGAACTGCGAAGATGAGAAACATAGAACCAGATATCCTCGGTGTGGCAAAGCAGCTTAAATCACTTAATAAAGGCAAGGCTTCCGGTCCAGGTAGTATACCAGTCAGGTTCCTTTCAGAGTGTGTTGATACGATAGTTCCATATTTAGCAATTATATACAACAGCTCGCTCACAGAAAGTCCCCTACCTAAAGACTGCAAAGTTGCTCAAGTCACACCAATACCCAAAAAGGGAAATAGGAGTAATCCGCTGAATTACAGGCCCTCATCACTAACGTCGATTTGCAGTAGGGTTTTGGGACATATACTGTATTCGAACATTGTGTCAATAAATCGTTTTCTTCGAGGTACTTCACATAGTCAGCATGGATTCAGACAATATGATTCTTGCGAAACAGGACTAGCTCTTTATGCTAATGAAGTAATGAGTGTTATTGACAGCGGATATCAAATAACTCCATATTTTTAGATTTTCAGAAGGCTTTCGACACCGTTCCTCACAAGCGTCTTCTAACCAAACTGTGTGCCTATGGAATATCGTCTGAATTGTGCGACTGGATTCGTGATTTCCTATCAGGGAGGTAACAGTTCGTAGTAACAGACGGAAAGTCATCGAGTGAAACAGTAGTAATATCCGGCGTTCCCCACGGGTGTGTTATAGGCCCTCTATTGTTCCTGATCTGTGTTAACGACATAAGAGACAATCTGAGTAGCCGTTTTAAGTTGTTTGCAGATGATTCTGTCATTTAGTGTATTGAAAAGTCATCAGATTTCAAAAATGAATTGCAAAATGATTTTGATATGATATGATATCTGCATGGAGCGAAAAGTTGCAATTGACCATGAATATACGAAAGTGTGAAGTTATTTATATGAGTACTAAGAGATATCCGCTAAATTTCGATTGCGCTATAAGTCATACAAATCTGAAGGCTGTAAATTCAACTAAATACTTAGGGATTACAATTAGAAATACCCTAAATTGGAACGATCACATAGATAATGTTGTGGGTAGATCAAACCAAAGACTGCGATTCATTGGCAGAACACTTAGAAGGTGCAACAGATCTACTAAAGAGACTGCTTATACTACACTTGTCCGCTCTATTCTGGAGTACTGCTGTGCGGTGTGGGATCCGTATCAGGTGGGACTCACGAATAATTTTGAGAAAGTTGAAAGAAGGGCGGCTCATATTGTACTGTCGCGAAATAGGGGAGGTAGTGTCACACACCTGATACGTGAATTGGAGAGGCAATCATGAAAACAAAGGCGGTTTTTAGAATGAAATTTTCACTCTACAACGGAGTGTGTGCTGATATGAAAGTTCCTGGCAGGTTAAAACTGTGTGCCGCACCGAGACTCGAACTCGGGACCTTTGCTTTCGCAGGCAAGTGCTCTACCTTCTGAGCTACCCAATGACGACTCACGCCCCGTCCTCACAGCTTTAATTCCGCGTGTACCACATGATGTGGTCGTCACTTGTGAGGATTTGCAGGAGCCCAGTAACATAGACTGTGTCTATTGACAGTGACGTCATTGGCGAAATAGCGTTGACCTCCCCATAAAATCGTCCCGATGAAACCCGGGTTTATGGCTACTCTATTTACGAGACGTCTGCAGAACGATACCCTGCTTATGGACATCGTTTCGATGCAGCTGTTAGTGTAGTTGCAGCTTACAGGAATGTCATTTTCGTTCCTACAGGATATTTTGTACCGAAGATCTCGACATCCCCAACCCCACTGCAGCTCTTCTTTGTACTAATTACGATAGGAAATAGGTATTAAAGTTATTAATAGGCGGGATCTGATGACTTTCATAATATTAATAATAACGACCACATAATAATAATAATAATAATAATAATAATAATAATAATAATAATTATTATTATTATTATTATTATTATTATTATTATTATTATTATTATTACTGTGAGAACAAATAACACTTCAACCTAAATACTACAGCGCAATAACACCTTCGTTTGTACTACATTCTACGTAACGTAAGCATTATTTTCATTTAAGCTGTGCTTACCGTGCGTGGGATGTGCTTTAAAATACACAATGAAGATCCCGGTAATATTGAGTGCCTCGCGGATTGGTCTTTCCCAGACACGATGCGCCTGAAAACCCTCTCGGCTCTTAAAGGGATCTCTGTATGTCTAAAAACATGCGCAGAATGTGGACTTTGCGTTGGAGAACAATGTGTATACAGCCTTCGGGCCTCACCTGCATCGTTGTGCGCCTCCGTCTAGATCAGTATCATACCGGTGTAGTCTTCGCTGGAGTACATTGCAGTTGTTATCTGTGCGACTGAAAGACCTGACTCGAACTACAAACAGCCTGCACGCGACCTTATCAAAGCGGAAGCAGCAGGAAAACTCCTGCAGATGGCGGCACAGTTCGGTGGAGGTTCGCTTTTACGTTCACTTCCCATGTGGACAACAGTGATGAGGCAGCCCTTCTGGCACTAACGTATGTGGGAAACATAAAACATCGGTGCGCCACCTGGTATATCTTTCTTCATGCCAATACTCGCCCGCGCACTGCACAGGCAATGAAGACGCTCCTGTGCCGTTTTCAGAGGGATACAGCACAGACTTATCTCTCTCTGAGTTTCTTGTCTGGTCACATGAACTGTGAAAAAACATTTTAGCACAGACAACGAGCTGCGGACCAGTGTAGAGAACTGGTGAAAAGCACAGGCGGAGGCGGCTGCCTTCCATGACGAGGGTATCAGGAAGTTGCTACAACGCAACGACACGCGTCTAAGTCACAGCGGTGACAATGCAGAGTAGTAAATGAAAGAACTGAAAACTGTAGCTCATTGATGAAAATAAAAAAAATTGTTTCCCTTGCGGATTCTGTTTGGCGCTCGAGTACACTGAATCACTGAAGAACCCCAGGAGGAGGTAATGGCATTCACGGGTAGGGAGGGAAGAGGGTGTTGATACTATTTCACAGATTACAAAAACGAGTCAAATTTACAAAGAACTTGACAGTATGAGCGGACATTACACCCCTTCCTGCCTGGATGCATTCACTGATTCGGTCGAGAAGGGTTATATTCCCTCTTGACGAAATTGTTGTAATTCATCGTTGATATCCTGTAATCTGCCACTGCAACAGAGTTGATGTCCGATCTGGCACTACACAAGTGCTATCAGGGAGAGATCTGGCGATCTTGCTCATCGTGAGAGCACGTCAGTAGCAGGCAGATAGTTCACAAAAACATGTGCCATGTGAGGACGAGCATTGTCCAACTGAAAACTGGGACCATGATATCACCTCATAAGGGGTAATAGATGTCCATGAATACCATTGCGCCAGCAGATTTTCTTCAGTCATTCCAGACCATTACCTGAAACGATACCGCATGGATCGCCACACGACTACCATAAGAGTAGCGTCTCTCTCTGCCTTTCCGAAAAATTGGAACAATGGGTCCTGTAATACTCACCACTGATACTCATCTGGATTACAGCAGAACGGCAATTCATCGTCGCACACAATGCAGCGCCATTTATCAGCATTTCGTACCTACCGGTCACGCTCTACTCCAACCACAGGCGTAATAGTATTTGTTGTGTAAATTGTAGCCCACGCGTGCGACAGTAATTCGCTAATCTGGCAGCTGTTAGCCAATGGGAAGGATGATAGAGAACGCTGCAGACAGTCCATTAATTATCATCGGATGGCAGGCGTAGATCTGAAACGGTTGCGATATGATTGGAGCAGAATACGGTAATCCTCACATGTGGAGGTCCGATGTCGTCCACCAGAACCTTGACGCCGAATGTGCACACCCTCAAATTTCCACACAGTCTACCAATGCGCCACTTTACATCCGAATACTCCACAAATCTGGGTATTTCATGATTCTAGCGCGGCACCCAAATACAACCCCCCAATGAAGCACCATCCAAACTGTGTCAGGTGCTGATAACGCTGTGTCAGAGGAGTTCGCTGCATTCCCGTGTCCTTCACAGTGATCACCCAACATGTGACGCTGTTTGTGCTGCTAACGCGCTCTACCAGGCCTGGCAGCGACACTAAACACGAACAACACTAATGCAATGTGTTCAGTGTAGTGGTCATTCTGCCCGTGACGGAGAAATTTAATTATAATCATCTATATACCCAATGATGGTGAGTACACGTACAAAGTTATGTTGATATCCCACGATATTTTTTCGGAGCTTCACTTTTTTTGCAAGCAGAAATAATTTATTCAGTTGTGTAAGAAGAACAACTTTCCCATACTTTCGTAGCCCACTTAACATCTTTTAGCAGTGTAATTAATGCAAACTTTTTTTTCATTTGCGTAATATGAAACATTTTTTTTTTATCTTACAGTTTACCATATAGATCAAATATGCATGTAACAAGTTTATTTCAAGAAGGAAATGAAAGGAAAAGGACGTGAACTGATGGCATGTCCACTGAAAAGTGCAGAGGACTTTAAAAGTAATACTATTGAACCGCTAAATGTATGGAGTTTTGTGTATTATCTGACATGCACGGAAAGAGAGAGCTATTTTTTAAATATAGCAAAGGAAAATTTAACCGCACGGCCAGACCCTGAAAGAACGCGCAATAGCCGACCGACCACCGTGTCAACCTCAGTTCATTCATCAACGGATGTAGCGTAGGGGCATAGAGTCGGCACATCAAACTCCCGGCCGCTGTCGACGTTTCGACCTTGGAGCCGCTACCGTTAAACCAGGCACTGCCATTTGGCAACAAAAGGTAGAGTCCACTCTGCTCTAGGCCTCCGTGTAAGCCTAGGAAAGAGCTGACTGAGCCAAAAAATATGGGTCGCATCTCCTTGACCTGCAACCTTCATAAGCTATTTAAAAGAATAATTCTGTGAAGAGTAGCAACCAAAATCATGAAAAAAATTATTTTGGTACAAGCTAGTTACAGACTTGCAAAATCGCTTTGCAGTCAAATACTAAATCTGACTCAGTAGGTTGAAAACGTTTTAGAAAGGAAATTAATAACAGCCCCTCTCATTGTTGACCTATCTGCTTGCGTACTATACAATAAAGCACCACGAAAATGTGCGAGAGAGGATATTCAACTGACTTCCATAGTGAGAGAAGTGCTGCAGAAATGATTTTACGGTACCCTCCAACGGAAGAAAACTAGTTGGAGGAGAAACAAAGTGAAAGGATTACCACATGGGAGCGTTCTTTCCCTTGTTCTGTAAAATATGTACGCAAATGACCAGCGCAGCAGACGGAAATGAAAAGGTTCATATACGTAGACGACACAGCCATTACTGCTCCACGAAGAACATTCGAAGAGGTCGGATGTAAACTAAGAGAAGATTTCGAAACCGTGCACAAATGCTAACAGGAAAATCATCTCCACCCTAAAATAATCATCTGCATCCTAAAATGTGAGGGCGCAGAAGACACGAGACAGCTGTAAATAGAATGAGGATATGTTAGACTAGACCACTGTAAGAACCCAAAATACTTTAGAGTCAGCCTGGACCGTACAGGGTCACTTACGAAACTCTGCACTGACCTGAAAGGAGAAATTTTTGCTACAAACAATATTATTCGTAACGACTCGCAACGGATGTCCGAAGCTTACGCTTGTCCACAGTGTACTTGTAAGAATAGTATTACGTGAAATCAGAAGCAAAGTACCCTCTACAATACAGATAACACTTAGTTTACTACGACAAAATAGCTCCAGCACGTCTTACGCCAAGGAGGAAGTTTGTCCAATGGATAGTGCCGCCAAAAGGGAAAACCTGAATATTCCAAGCAAGTTACTGTTCATCACAACTAGTAGAGTTCCATCTCAGTCATCCTGTATCCTCCTGCAGTAACCGAACGGTGACCCTACAGCGCCCTCAGCTAACAGTCGCTGATTGCTGGCGACAGTAACCGTCAGATCGTTTAAGCACACGGAGGACAAGAACGTTCCAATCACATTTCCGTGCAGCACTGCTGATGATATCTTCGTCTATGATGGATACTCGGCTTCGATGACCGCGTACTGGGTTATTTACGTAAGAAGTCTTCGAGCCATTTACATATCTGAGAGCCCATTCCATATGTTTGGACTCTGGTGCATAGTGTGCAGCGCGCCATTGGGTCAAAGGCTTTAAAGAAATCTGGAGGACGGCGGTACTTACTCGCGTCCGGTCATCCAGATTTAGGTCTTCCGTAGGTTTAACAACGGATATTCAACGTATACAGCTAAGGGCAGCACGTATTGCCACAGGTTTGTTTTAGTTTTTGGGACATTGTCACAAAGATACCGAAGGAATTGAACTGGAAGCTCTTGAAGACAGACATAAACTGTCCCGAGAAGGTCAATTAATAAATTTTCAAGAACCACTTTAAATGATTACACTAGGAATATACTACAAGCTCCTACAATAAGATTAGAATAATTACTGAACGCACAGAGACATTGAAACAATAATTCTTCCCGCGCTGCATTTGTAAATGTAGCAGGACGAAACCAGGAAACAGCTTGTGCAATCAGACTTAACCTCTGACGTGCATGTCACGGTGGTTTGCAGATTATAGAAGTAGATGTAGCGTTCCCTAAAGCGCTCCGGGAAAATGCTGGGATGGCTCCTTTGATAGGGAAGGGCCGATTTCCTTCCTCATACTTGATGCAATCCGAGTTAGTGCTCCATCTCTAATAAACTCGATGGGACGATAAACCCTTCCATCCTTCCGGAAATCTTATTGTTACTTTCCATCCATGGCTCGCGGTCCTGAAGTTTC
Organism: Schistocerca gregaria; assembly: GCF_023897955.1. Lineage (NCBI taxonomy): Eukaryota > Metazoa > Arthropoda > Insecta > Orthoptera > Acrididae > Schistocerca > Schistocerca gregaria. Next base: position 12,152,900 of record NC_064925.1, on the reverse strand, counting down.
GATAGTGAAATTTTCACTCTGGATCGGAATATGCGCTGCCATGAAACTTTCTGGCAGATTAAAACTGTGTGTCGGACTGAGACTCGAGTTCAAGTGCTCTACCGACTGAGCTACCCAAGGACGATTCACGAGTCGCCCTGACAGTTTCACTTCCGCCAGCCAGTGCCTCGTCTCCTACCTTCCGAACTTCACAGAAGCTCTCCTGCAAACCTTGCAGGACTAGCACTCCTGGAAGAAAGGATATTGCAGTGACACGGCTGATCCACAACCTGGAAAATGTTTCCAGAATAAAATTTTCCCTCTGCAGCGGAGTATGCGCTGATATGAAACTTCCTGGCAGATTAAAACTCTATGCACGAAGCTTTTCTGAAGTTTGGATGGTAGGAGACAAGGTACTGGCGGAAGTGAAGCTGTGAGGGTAGGTCGTCGGTCGTGCTTGGGTAGCTCTACATCTATAGTTACATCTACATCTACATTTATACTCCGCAAGCCACCCAACGGTGTGTGGTGGAGGGCACTTTATGTGCCACTGTCATTACCTCCCTTTCCTGCTCCAGTCGCGTATGGTTCGTGGGAAGAACGCCTGCCGGAAAGCCTCCGTGCCCGCTCGAATCTCTCTAATTTTACGTTCGTGATCTCCTCGGGAGGTACAAGTAGTGGCAAACAATATATTAGATACCTCATCCAAAAACGCACCCTATAGAAACCTGGACACCAAGCTACGCCGAGATGCAGAGAACCTCTCTTACAGAGTCTGCCACTTGAGTTTGTTAAACATCTCCGTAAAGCTATCGCGCGTCCCAAATAACCCTGTGACGAAAGGCACCGCTCTTCTTTCGATCTTCTCTATCTCCTCTGTCAACCCGACCTGGTACGGATCCCACAATGATGAGCAATACTCAAATATAGATCGAACGAGTATTTTGTAAGCCACCTCCATTGTTGATGGACTGCATTTTCTAAGGACTCTCCCAATGAATCTCAACCAGGCACTCGCCTTACCAACAATTAATTTTATATGGTCATTCCACTGCCTATCATTCCGTAGGCATACTCCCAGATATTGACAGAAGTAACTGCTACCAGTGTTTATTCCGCTATCATATAATCATACAATAAAGGATCCTTCTTTCTATGTATTCGCAATACATTACATATGTCTGTGTTAAGGGTCAGTTGCCACTCGCTGCACCAAGTGCCTATCCGCTGCAGATCTTCCTGCATTTCGCTGCAATGTTCTAACGCTGCAACTTCTCTGTATAATACAGCATCTTCCGCGAAAAGCCGCATGGAACTTCCGATACTATCTCCAAGGTCAGTTGGTAGAGCACTTGTCCGCGAAGGCAAAAGTTGCGAATTCGAGATTCGGTCTGGCAGTTTTAATCTGCCAGGACGTTTCAGTCTGACTTTTGCAAGGTGGATGCCTTTCAAATCTATGTTCATTTCTAGAAAGAAGCTTTTCCCCCTCAATTGCATTTAGTATATTCAAATCTAAAATTTTCCCAAGAACTGTACAGCAAACCGACGCTAAAGAGAATAGTACCCAACTGTGTGATCCCGTTCTTTTATTCTTCTTATATACGGAAGAAATTAGCGCTTTACCCTAACTGCTTTAGATTTTGGAGGTCTAAACTTGTAATGATACAACCTGAGTAGCCTGAAGTTGGATCAGATAATTTTAAAAAATTACAGCTTTACAGGCGACTTGATGTGAGAGTTAAGTGACAGTGAAGGACAGGACGGCCGAGTTGGTGGACGTGTTCCAGGCAGACAAACACCGGGTTGCCTCTCGGAATGGAAGCGTAGCGGCCGCATAAAGGGGTGCGTCACACACATGGCTACGCACGGGTTCCGCACCCAAACACACGTGCGTTCGCCCTCACTCGCAAAGTGCGTGCGGAAAAGAGTGCGTTCCTGGGGCGGAGTGGAGTTGCGGGACGCCGTTACGCGGTTTGCAGCAGGGTCGGTGGAGGCGGGTGGCGGTGGAGTGGGGGCGGCGTGTGGTTCCCAGCCAGGGGGTGGCGCCGGACAGAGTCCTCCGCCGCTCCGCAGTCCGCTCGGCTGGAAACAATTTGTGCGGCGCCTGCTGGCGACCCACGCAACACCGTCTAGCCACAAGCACGATACAGGATACAGGACCCAGGATACAAGGCACAGGATGGCGACTACAGGACACAGTGCGGCCTTGTAGGCTGAACACAGGCTGCGGTCTGTGGCGGTACATCCGCGCTGTACACTAGGCTGGAACATGAGGAGCCTCTGACTAATGTTTACTTTCCTGTACCTGGACCTTGTGACTGTACTGGTTCCATGAGGCTTCTCGCGGATGATGCTGTTGTGTACAGAGAGGTCGCAAATGTAGGAAGACCTCCAGGGGCTCGACACTTAGTGCAGGGTTCGGGACCTGCACCTCAACGTAAAAAAATTTAACATCCTCCAAACAAAAAGTCAGAAGAAGCTGTTATAGGCTGACTAGCGTAGGGTCTGTGATTCTCTAGGTATGTACACTACTGGCCACTAAAATTGCTACACCAAGAAGAAATGCAGATGATAAACAGGTATTCATTGGAGAAATATGTTATACTAGAACTGATATGTGTTTACATTTTCAGGCAATTTGGGTGCATAGATCCTGAGAAATCACTACCGAGAACAAATACCTCTCGCCGTAATAACGGCCTTGATACACCTGGGTATTGAGTCAAACAGAGCTTGGGTGGTGTGTACAGGTACAGCTGCCCATGCATCTTCAATACGATACCACAGTTCATGAAGAGTAGTGATTGCCGTATTATGACGAGCCAGTTGCTCGGCCACCATTGACCAGACGTTTTCAGTTGGTGATAAATCTGTAGAATGTGCTTGCCAGGGCAGCAGCCGAGCATTTTCTGTATCCAGTAAAGCCTGTACAGGACCTGCAACATGTGGTCGTGCATTATCCTGCTGAAATGAAGGGTTTCGCAGGGATCAAATGAAGGGTAGAGCCACGGCTCGTAACACATCTGAACTGTAACGTCCACTGTTCAAAGTGCCATTAGTGCTAACAATAGATGACACAGACGTGTAACCAATGGCACCCCATACCACACGCTTGGTGCTACGTCAGTATGGCGAGGACGAATACACACTTCCAATGTGTGTTCAATGCGATGTCGCCAAACACGGATGCGACCAGCATGATGCTGTACACAGAACCTGGATTCATCCGAAAAAAATGACGATTTGCCATTCGTGAACCCAGGTTCGTCGTCGAGTACACCATCGCAGGGTCTCCTGTCTGTGATGCAGCGTGAAGGCTAACCGCAGCCATAGTCTCCGAGCTGATAGTCCATGCTGCTGCAAACGTCGTCGAACTGTTCGTGCAGATGCTTGTTGTCTTGCAAACGTCCCCATCTGTTGACTCAGGTATCGGAACGTGGCTGCACGATCCGTTACAGCCATGCGGATGCCTGTCATCTCGACTGCTAGTGATAAGAGGCCGTTGGATCCAGCACGGCGTTCCGTATTACCCTCCTGAGCTCACAGATTCCATATTCTGGTCATCGGATCTCGACCAACGCTAGTAGCAATGTCGCTATACGATAAACCGCAATCGCGATAGGCTACAATCCGACCTTCATCAAAGTCGGAAACGTGATGGTACGCATTTCTTCTCCATACACGAAGCATCACAACAACGTTTCACCAGGCAACGCTGGTCAGCTGTTGTTTGTGTTTGGGAAATCGGTTGGAAACTTTCCTCGTGTCAGCACGTTGTAGGTGTCGCCACCGGCGCCAACCTTGTGTGAATGCTCTGAAAGGCTAATAATTTGCATATCACATCATCTTCTTCCTGTCGGTTAAGTTTCGCATCTGTAGCACGTTATCTTCGTGGTGTAGCAATTTTAATGGCCAGTAGTGTTTTGATTGTAATCCTCTATCAGACCATCTCCTCCTATTCTGTCCCTCTGCCTCTGCCTCTGTCCATCTCCTCCGCCCCTTCTCTCTTCCTTTCTCATCTCCTCACCGTCCATTTCTTCCTTTCTCTATGTGTGCCCATCGTATACTTAATCTCCCTCCCTCTCCCCCTATTCATCTCTTGCAGCCCTCTCTCACTATCCACCTTCACCCCTCCTATCGTGTCCATCTCCTCCCGCCCACTTCTCTGTCCATATCCTCCTCCCCTTATCCATCTCCTCCTGCACCCTCTATCTCCTCCTGCCCGATTTATCACCTCCTCTTACGCCTCTGCGTCCATCTCCTCCTCCCCTTCATTCTGCCCTCTTCTCCTCCTCCCCTATCAGTGCCAAGCTCTTCATTCGCCCGCTCTGTTCCTCCATCTCCTCATCCACAACCCCCATTCTTTGTCCATCACATCCACCACAACAGGAGGTCCATGACTCTTAGCCCTACAGTATTTCTTTCCGGATAATAAGTTACATTTTGTATATTAAGTTGGCTGAAATCAATACAAGGGTTTACGAGGATCTTATTACCAACAGCTTCAATTGTGCATGTAGAGCCACATATATTTCACACATATTTAACATATTTCACACATATTTCACCTGAATCTCTTGAAAATTACTCCCTGCAGTTTCGTTTTCACGCAACTCAATGTTTATGACGTCTTACCTTCTGAACTATGAGACGTACAATGATATACTTTTGTCGTTACAAACGGCAGCCAACGGCCTTGTCAAAGAGGGCGGAGGGGTGGACGGACGTTCAGGGAAGTCTCTCGCCCTTGGGATAGGAGACTGCCCCAATAGGTGGAAGAATCAACAGTGGTCCACGCCATGACGACGTTGTAACAATGGAAACCACCGCATTAAAGGCACATAATGTGTATACACAGGACATGGGGCCTGTAATTGGAAAGTATCATGATAATCTCTCAATTGACAAAATATTCAGGAGTAGCTCCAATTCGGATTCCCAGGGGCTGCCAAGGGGAGGCGACTATTAGAAAAAGATTGAATAACCAACGAAACGATAATATTCTACTAGTATGGTTGTGGAATGTCATAAGTTTGGACGTGGTAGAGAAGCTGGAAAATCAGAAAAGCGAAATGCTAATGTTCAATTTAGATATAGTGGGGGGGGGGGGGGGGGGGGTTACGTAAATGAGATGGAAAGGATTTCTGGACAGTATTGGTTAAAAACAGTCTTGGTTGCCATTTTTTTTTTTATTTTTGAACGACGCGTTTCGCCTTATTTAGGCATCTTCAGGTTATCTTAATTTCGTATTTCTTAAGAATCCTTTAGTCAGTGTAGCTAAAGGGCATCGTGGAATACATCAGGCCAACATCGCCTTTGTTAAACTCAGTCAGACTGGGTTAAGAAATGCCAAATTAAGATAACCTGAAGATTCCTAAATAAGGCTAAACGCGTCGCTGAACAATAAAAAAACTTAAATTGCAACCAATACTGTTTTTAACCAATACTGTTAAGCACTGGTTTGCTGTTATGCCACATATGGACTGGAAATAATTTCTGGAATGATAACTATCGTGTAATATTAACAGCAGCGGGAAATGGTGTAATGGGGGTGAATTCGTTATGAATAGGACGGTAGGGGAGAGAGTGAGTTACTGGGAACAGTTCAGAGATAGGGTCGTTCTCATCAGGATCGACAACAAAACAGCACTGACTACAATAGTTGAGGTACACATGCCGATGTTGCAAGCAGCGGCCCCGTTCGAACTCATCTACCAGGGGAATCTGCTGTTGAACGTATATGAAGTCTTCACTGGTTGTCAGCCGAGTAGCGTCGTCGTCTCGTAGTAACATTTCGATGGAATGAATGCGTCTCCACCATGTTCAGGCGAAGTGTCGGGATATCGTCGGTCGAGGGCTTGTCTCTGCTGGACCGCTCTCCGCTTCCCGCGGCCGGCCAATCACGCCCCCGCGGAATCGCCCGACGCGCCTGCAGCGGCTGGTTGGGGGGGGGGGGGGGGGGGGGGGACGCGTGTGCAGGATTCGAGTCCCTGCGTCCGTCTCTGTCTGCTCCGTCCACGGCCCTCGGTGGAACGGAGCGTTCTTCTCTGATTTTCCTGATTGCAGGCTCCCAGGCTGTGCTGAGATGGTAGCCACTGTAGCGGTTGTTTTGTTATTCGATCAAATGTGGCCAATTTTCTTTCCAGTTCCTTATGAGCTTCGCCAACATGATTCTAGAACACTGTGTTAAGGGCAAACATACTCTGATCTCTCTCATTCCTGATGTCGTCTTGTTTGAACCACTCGCATTTCGTTTTATGTAAAGCATCTTCCGTGTGGTCCCTGGAGAAAATGTGGCTACGTTTACAAGTAGGTTTAACAAAATTATAAACAGTTCTGACGTTTACAATATTTTTTTTACGGATGTGTTTCGGCTCCTACATTATTTACATCCATTTTTCCATAAACGGGCGTTCACTTTTTAACATACTGCACTGTACTTACACACGACATTTTCCTGTTTATTTGTTTTTATACATCCACATCCACCTGGCGTAGTTTATGTCGATAGCGCACAATGCGTAGGTATTTTGTTTTGTTATTGTGGCTGGGCAGCGTCTTCTGTTTCTACATACCTGAATTTCACTCTGTGTGTGTGTGTGTGTGTGTGTGTGTGTGTGTGTGTGCACGTGTGTCTGCTCGAGTGCGTGCATGTTTGCGTGTGTATATAGGTGTCGTTCCTACTTTTCGATTCGTAAATGGTGGAACAGGGCGATATGTGCTAACTCTTGTGTGAAAGTGAGTGTCTGTAATTTTCTTTTTTTTTTCATGCACGCTCATTTGCACTCACAAATTAACATCTATAACTCCGCTTTCCCCCTTTAAAATCCAAAACAGAATTACACATATAGATATGCCGTTGACCACGCACGCGCGCGCGCGCGCGCACACACACACACACACACACACACACACAGTCCGGTCCGATAGCTAGAAAGACATAGCGAAATAGCAGATGTATACATAAAAACGAAGCAAAAGAGAGCGGATTCCGCGTGATCGACACAAACCAAGTACATGAGACGATTAGCTGTATATGAAAACTTGCCAACGAGAAAATATTGCACCAGTGCAGCTCAGCGTGTTGCAAATCAAGGGCCTGTCATAGAAGAAAGCATGGATATAATGTAGGAGCCAAGGAACGTGAATAAAGCACAACTAATTTGGAAGCCGGGAACTGTTCATGATCTCGTTAAACTGATTTATAAAGAAAATCACGATGAAAACTTGGTAGCAGATTAAAACTGTATGCCGAACTGGGCATGAACGTGGCGCTTTTGCCTTTCACTGGATAAGTGCACAGTCAACTGAGCCACTCTAGAACGACTCACAAGCATTACTTACGCCAGGATCCCTTTATGGAAAAACACAGTTGCAACAGCGATCGCTGAAGATATTACACAATAACATATCTAGTCTACTTAAGCCTTTCTTATAGTTTCAAAGGGCAGCACACCCGTATTGGCTGTAAACTTGCGATTGCGGTAGAGATGCCTCAAAAAACAAACCGAGCGAGGTGGCTATGTGGTTAGAACACTTGACTTGTATTCTGGTGGGTGACGGTTCAAACCCACGTCCGGTTATCCTGATTTAGGTTTTCCGTGATTTTTCTAAATCACTTGCGACAAATGCCGGGATGGTTCCTTTGAAAGGGCACCACTGACTTCCTTCCCCACATTTATACTTCCCTAATCCAACGTCCTCGCTGTCTGGTCCCCTCCTCTCGTATCACCCAACCCCTCCCCCACCCCCGTCGAAAAAACCTACAACCTACTGCTTCATAGGAATCTTTATACGTGACGCCAGGGTACTGGTTCCATAAAGTTGCTCAAGAATAATGAGATTGGCGAGACACGCAGATAGCGCTAACACAACGAGAAGATGTGCTGACAGCTACCACTGTTTCCTCCCGAGTGAGGGATCAAAACATGTTTCTGAGCACGTGCCACGTTATCTCAAGTCTATATTGTCAGTCAGTCTCAGTTCAGAAGTTGAACCACCATGCTGCCTGCAGAGACAGTTGGGCAGTAGCCCATTTATGTTGCCAAAAAAAATCATAATCACCTCCACAGCGTGATCGTCAAGATTGTCCTGATTAGCATCTCATATTGTCAGATGATCGTAAAGATTCTCCCCCCGCCCCCTCCTTCCCCTACCTCCAGGACCTACGAAAATCACCTGCTGCAGTCGCACAGTATACTTGCGTCTTCGTATGACGCAGCTATCCTTCTCCCAAATTTTGCCTGAGACTTCCCAGAAGTCATGGAATCGCGTACGTCGCTGATTCTGATACCTACTTCAATTCCCTTACCGCCTTATTATTTCCGATGTCTTCGGACTCCCCAAAACTTAAAAAGTTAAAGTGGATATATATTACAGTTTGTGCCTCCCGTTGTATGTGAGCCCCAAGTACAGAATCATACTGAGCTATCACACATATGGTTCGTTCGATATTCAGCATAGAAGAAGGCAAATGGAACTAATTGACATGGTGACTGTACAATGCTGCACCAAATATTTTTTTTTTATTAATCTGCTGAAACGCTTTGCTTAATTTCGCTGCGCAGTGAAACATTGAGTTTTAGAATATTCGATGGAACGCTGTTGAAAGTTACCTTTCGTAATGCACTGTCATATAGTGCACACGCCACAAGGAGTCCTTTCTAGCACTAACAGCAAATTTTCTTTACATATACGTCTTTCGTGAAAATTTTAATCAAGTTATAGTATTATACGTTCCACATGTTAGATGTAAAATATCCCATAATATGTGTACGAGTCGTTAGAGCAAACGTGAATTATTTTACGTCATTCACGTTACAGAAACAAGTTTCGAAATAGAATTTAATCTATAGAAACAAGATGCTCATAAATGGCAATTTTGGTTTTAATTTTTGTACCTGTCAACCATAATCAGACTAAAGCATTCGTGTCACTATCATTTATCTATTTCTGAGCTATAGTAATTTAAATTCCGAGTAATCATTTATAGTATAAATGTGAGTAACTTCACTCATTCTTATTAAGAACATTTTTGGAAGATGATTACTAACAGTAATCAAGTAAAGTATAAAATTCATTGTTGACCATCAGCTGCTCTCTTGATGTGTGTTATTAGTATTTTTGCTTTTGGAAGTCCTGTTGGTATACTGAAATTCATGGTATGCTTTACATTTCAGGCGTGGCCATTATTTTAGTAATGATAGATGTGATATTGCGGCCTGATTCGTGAAGATAGTCTGTGACTGAACCCAGTCGATATTTGGGTTTTCAGTTAGAAAAGTAGCCGATGGTCAAACATGCATTTTACACATTGTTATTGATGTTTTTACAATAAATTTCTTAGAGAACAGTTTCCATAATATTAACATGTTGTTAAAAAGAGTGAATGCACAATATTAACCTTTCTTTATGTTTGTATACGATGAAAATTTCTGGCGTTAGAGGTCAGGAATTTTCCTCGGTGGCAGGAGTTTTCTAACCAACGTCACTCGACGGTTACCTAGTGGTAAAGCGCGTTTTTGGAAACCGAGAGCTCGTGATTTTTAATCTCAGTCGGACCAGGGAAACTTTCAGTTTATCATTAGTCTAACTTTCTTCTGTCAACGGTATGAGATGTCAGCAGGAACGGCACGTGGATCGGATTTCACGTTAAACTGTAAGTCATCTTTTCCACACAAGATAACTGGGGTGGGTTATGGACACACAAATTGCCAAAGTGGCTTGAAATCGGAAGACTCGCAGTCGGTCATTGAGCTACATACATTTTCCTCATGACTTAATGCTTGTCTTATCATCCTTGCCTTATTGCAGTGTTTTCCACACATTGTCTTATTTACTGTATCTGCGGAACATCCGCACATTTCTTATGAGTCCACTTAATTTTCCTATGCCATCTGAATATTGCATCTCAAACATATCAATTTTCTAATTTTCCAGTTTTCCAATTCTCTCGCACTCTCCAATGCATTATTCAGTTTAAACAAGCGAGCTACATTAACATCCATATTTATTGCTCTTAACGACGTTAGATTTGTAGGTGTACGAAAGTTGCCGGAAAGAGTTGTACAAAACTCAATAGTAAGTCAGAATCTTCCAAATATTTGACTGTTCATATTAAAGACAACTGAAATGGGAATAAATGCGAATTAAAGCCAATTAAACAATCCAGTTTCCTATATTCTTTAACAATTCCGTTTCAGAGCTTGTTAAACAAAGTCACGTTTACGTTTTCTGTTAGTGGAGGTCTTAGGGACGAGGTAGTAAGATAACATACTTTTATAATTATTATACAGTAATATCATTGGAACTGCATTTTAGGATAACTCAAATTTAAGGAAGAAAAGTCTTCAATGCAGAAAACCATGCCACAAGACTAATAGCAGCACGGGATTATCCGAGCGGTCTACGGCGCTGCAATCATGGACTGTGCGACTGGTCCCGGCTGAGTTTCGAGTCCGCCCTCGGGCATGTATATGTGTATTTGTCCTTAGGTTAAGTATTGTGTAGGCTTAGGGACTGATGACCTTAGCAGTTAAGTCCCATATGATTTCAACACATTTTTTGAACACAAGACTAATATGTAGTGCTCACCCTTGACCATTATCTAGACAACTATTGAAGGACGTAGATATTTGAACTCTAGCTTTAGAATGCATATATTGTCTCGTGGGATTTGTTGTAAATAATCAATTGAAGTTCGTAAATAATAACAACATCCGTAAAAAATTATCTCCATTTTCTTCTTCATCTTCGTCTTTATCTCTTCCCGTTTCTTATGGTTTCGGCAGTGTCATATGGCTCATGCTTACGTTATTTGTAGGGAGTGACCGGATGGACTTGCCGAAGGAACAATTACAACCGAGATTGTATTCATGTACCCCAGCTGTCTCATTCTTACGTTACTACATGTGACAGTCTGAGAAGTTTCCCAAATTAATTGCGTTTGAGTGGGATGTTGATACCAGCCCAGCATTCATCTACCTGGATGTGAGAAAACACCTAAACGCACATCTAGCTTGGCCGGCCCATCTGCCCTAGACGTTGACCTTCTGGATTACGATAATATGAAAAAATATAATTAAAATTTTTTGGAGCAGTAACGTTTATTATCATAGTAAGCAATGAACCTAAGACAACTTGGCAAAAAGTGAACAATAGTTTATTTATGGAGGTGGTTTTACTTTTGAGTCACCAGGAGCTACAATTTCAACGATCTATCATTTCATGTGGTACGTTCGAAAGCATTTTCGCAATTGTCCTAGACACGGTGCCACATCCAGAAACTTCCAAGAACTGATAATGTCTGAAACACGTTACAGTAGTAAGTAACAAGCCAAAACGTTCAAAAATTTAACAAATTTTGAAAGACAATCACGTAGCACAATCTCCTGTCAGACTGTTACATTGAACGCTGTGACTGCCACAATACACTACATTCGTAGTACCTCTGTGTCCTACTAGAGGTGTCCGTCTTGCTGCAGCATCGGTGGTTTCATGCTAAAGGCAGTAGTATTTAAAAACAAAATTAATTAAATGGTGGTTGAGGCCGACTGATTCATCGCCGCCTCGACTCCCTGTATCACGGAAGCAGCTCGTTAATGTTCTCGGCTAACAGTCCGAGTAGAAAGTAACCGCCATTACTCTTAATGGAAATGGATTGTAGCTCAGAACGTTGTTTATAATGCTTCTGCCGAAATCTTTGGTCACTTAGCCAATGGTAAGTGCTTGTCAGCGAAGCAAAATATTTAAAGTTAGCTGAAAAAATTCATTCTGGGCCACTCCTACTCGAAAACTATTTGTTTAGTAGTGTTCTCTCCTGCAAAACACTTCACATTCTTATTTGTGTTAACTAAACAATTTTTCTGGCATGTGAAACCATATACAAATGTTAAGCGTTACGCGCAGTTAAATACCAGTTAAGTTAATATTCTGTGATTCGTAGCTCACCAGTGCAAAATGTGGTGAAAAAAGTGCACCACAAAACATGTAACTAAGAAAATTTTTGACTCAGCCCTATACAGCCCTTATACAGTCGTTATTCCTACTCAATGACTCTTCTTCATACATTTTCCTACGGCTGGAGCAGAAGCAGAAGCAGTGCGGATATTATGTATGTATGTATGTATGTATGTACGTGTGCTGGCTGCCGAGCCTTGGCGCCAGAAACCTCTGCATGCGCGCGTCTGACACCTGCGAACTCTCGGCGGTAATGTCTCCATTTGGAGACCCACATTTAATTACTGTACCCGCGTAACGAGCTCCCCCAACAGTCCTTGGATTCCAGTAATGAAGTCAGACGGAGACCGTAATATACCAAGTTTAAATTACGCGCTGGAGATTCATATCTCGCCCCGTGACTGAGATATGACTGGAGTAATTTCAGAAGCAATCAGAGAGGGCGTTGCAGTGCCGTGCTGGCCCTCCCTTAGTCTGGCTCCTCCTTACACCTATTGTCTGTTGCATGTCGCTCTCCGTCAACCTTTTTACAGCATATGGCCGTTGTTTCACGTATCATGAATTGACTTACGTCGATAAGGACGGCTGTTACTTCCTGCAACGACTGTATCTTTCGTCTCATTATTTTTAACGTAGTTTACTCTTAGTAAACTGAATCTATTTTTTCACGCCGTTCTCACAAAGAGCACGTTAAACCTAAAATCAATACATTACAGCGAAAAGTACATTTCTATAAGTAGATGCAAGTATAAAGTACCTAAAAGCAATTTATTCCAAATGCCAGAAACTATTTAATAAGATATAAATGCCTTTAGCTTACCTAGTAATTACTCATTATATGTATCTGGATTGCTGAACCAGATTTGAAACTGCAAAACATTTCCACCAGTAGATGTGGTCCCAAAACCAAAATTCGGTACTTACGAAATGAAGTTGATGAAACTGGAAAAATATCGCAGAATAAGGAGATGGTACATGCATAATCTGCAATAACTAAGGGCTTTTCAGAGTTTCAATGGGAGAATTAGGAACAACTGTCTGAAATAGGCTACCGAAATAAAAGACAAATGGATAGTTACGAGGGATGAAAAGGTCAGTGTAGCAACAACACAACTAGGGAAAAAGTCAAGACCTTGTACCACTCCTTGAGTTACACACGAGAAATGGAAATCTGTTAGATGAAAGGAGAAAAACAAAAGAAAGGACAGGTGAAGCAGAAAAAGGAAGTACACACACTCTTAAAAACTGCCATTGATAGAAGGTGCAACGTGCCTCAGGATGAATGGCTAAACGCGAAATTGAAAGTTACAGAAGCTTGCATCAGTGAAGGAAAAATAGGAGCAGTATACGGGGAACAGAAAAAAAAGATTTATGGAGAGGGGAGAGGGGGAGGAAGCAGCTGTAGGAAACTCTATAGTTCATATGGGAAAGATGCGAAGGCTAGGAGGAGGAGTAAGTATATCGAAGTGGTATATAAAGGGGAAGAATCTTGGTGACACTAGAACAAAATTTTAAGAGGAAGCGATTGTTGACGAGACGTTGAGTATCATAGGCTGAGAAGAATTTGACAGAGTACTGAAAGGCCTAAGTGTAAACCAGTCTCCTCGAACAAACGCCGTTGTCAAAATGGACATAGAATATAAGGCTGAAGCTCAGCCCATCCAAGACCCAAACGGTACTAGTTGGTCATCTAGGCTTGCTGGCCCGAAATATCGGGCATCGCTGTCACATTGAAATTGGGACAAGTATCAACTACCCCTCGGCAAAAAGTCCACATGTAGTAACAGATGAAAATATAAATTGGACTTAACAAATAACAACAAGGGGCAAGAAGGCAACAGCTATTCTTCATAGCCTAGAAAAATATAGAAAACTCTTCCTTCTTGACCTTATAAGAAAAAAAACTTAGAGTAACACTTATACTTCCAATTATTGACTAAAAAGATTGTTGTTCTGCAAGGTCTTTCTTAGGGAGGTTAATATTGGCAGTACTTCTACTACTGTTCCGGCTGCATTAATAATGATAGTAGTAATAATAAAAATAATAGATCTACAAGAGTAATACGTCTACAAGTTATAGAGAAAATATCTGAAGTAATGACCAAACTAAGATAAACCTTTGTCGGACATCTCTACCGAATGTATGGAAATATACTAACAAAACAAATACTCCAATATTTGTGGAAGAAGAAATCGACAGTAGCATGGATTACAGAAGTAAGGAAAGATCTCGAAAAAAACTACATAAAAGAATCAGAAATAGCAGAAAGAAACCGTTTTAAAAATAAAATACTAAATTTGGAAGCCTTTCAAAGCAGAAGAAATAAAAGATCTGGATCAACATGGACAGAAGAACGGAAGAGACTTCATGGGAGAAAATGAGGGAATACTGGGAAAATAGGAAACAACAACAAAGGAAGAAACTCTCCTTCATTTCGACGTTATTAATGTGATCCTAGTTGACAATACGATTGTAAAAAAATAATGACAATAATAAAAACAGTGATACTGGCAGTTATGGAAGTATTTCATAGGTGCAAACAATGGGTGTTCTGTGATGTATGGATTTCTGGGTGAAAAATTCAAGAAATACAGTTAAGATGTGTGGACGCCTGGAACTGGTTATTAGTGATGTTCGACTCGTTGATCGTGTTTCACCATCACGTGCACAGCTATCCCGACAGCGTGCAGGGAAGCACAGAGATTTGCAGACCCTCCGTCTTCTCTACCTACCAACCTACTCTGTTCCTCATACATCTCCTCGATCTTAACGCTGTTGTCTGAACAGCATAGCAGAAACACTCGTTCCGATCAGAGCAAAATCACTTGTCTCCTCCTCCTCGGATGCCTTCCTAGTAGCGGGAACCGGTGTGAGAAATATCCTCCTGCATTATATTAGAGAACTAAATAACATCTCCAGCTTCAGAAATAGGTTAATAAAATGCCTACTGAAGCAACAATAATGACTACCAATGTCCCTGTATGCGTGCCGGCCGCTGTGGCCCAGCGGTTGTAGGCGCTTCAGTCTGGAACCGCGCGATCGCTACGGTCGCAGGTTCGTATCCTGCCTCGGGCATGGATGTGTGTGATGTCCTTAGGTTAGTTAGGTTTAAATAGTTCTATGTTCTAGGGGACTGATCACCTCAGATGTTAAGTACCTTAGTGCTCGGAGTCATTTGAACCATTTGAACCTATGTGCACTTGTTACCCGCGTACGTCCTTCTTCCAAACAGATATTCCTTATTTCCCAGTAATCTTAGGTGAATTTCTCGAATTTTTTTCCTAGAACTCACTACATCACAAAACAACCATTTTGTACACCTATAAACATTCTCATTATTACTTTTATTGTTCTTTTATTGTTATTACTATCATTATTAATGCAGCAGAACCAGTAGTAGAAGCACTGCCATTCTTAACATTATTACTTCATAGTAAGTATTATCTACTCAAACTGCCGCTGTCAAACCATTTTAACACAATATTCATATTAAAATCGTTATTTCATTGACAACTATGGTGTAAAAATGTACCATATGTGTTAAAGCCTTGTCCGATCTAAGAGAGCGTCTGATTGCTTTTATATGACAGGATTAAATAAATAAATATGGCCTCTGTGAGTTACCTTAGAAGATAAAGTTAGCCCATACATATTTAATACAATAAATATTTATTGCATTTGTATATTCAGAAAACAACTACTTTCGAGATTAGTTGGAGGAATGGATAATGTCTTGAAAGGATGTTAAAGATGAACGTAAAAAATGAAAAATAAAATGAAAAATGAAATGAAAAAATAAAACAGAAATGACGGCCTGGGATAGTATCAGGTGACGATGGATGACTTAGATTAGGAAATGAGACACTAAAAGTAGCATGCTGGCAAGAGCAATGGATTTGCTTCTAATAAATGTAATTTCTTAACATGAAATATAATATAACTGTTAGAAAGCCTTTTCTAAAAGTATTTGTCTTAACTGTAGCCCCATTAGGAAATGAAACGTGGGAGAAAAACACTAAAGGGGAGATGTGAGTAGAAACTTTTACATGGGGTATTAAAGAAAAATCTTGAACTTTAGATGGAAAAGTAGAGAAACTACTGAAGAGTTCCTACGTCGAATTAGGGAAAAATCAGCTTTGCGGCCCAAAACAAAGTACAGGACGACTAGGGATATCCTCAGGCTTCAGCTAATAATTGTTCAAAAATGGATCAAATGGCTCTGAGCACTATGGGACTTAATATCTCAGGTCATCAGTCCCATAGAACTTAGAACTACTTAAACCTAACTAACCTAAGGACATCACACACATCCATGCCCGAGGCAGGATTCGAACCTACGACCGTAGCTGTCATGCGGTTCCAGACTGAAGCACCTAGAACCGCTCGGCCACCATCGGCCAGCTAATAATTGTTCATTTGGTAATAGCTGGAGGTGTTGGGGTAAAAATTGTAGTGGGTATTACCACAGTGCTGTTAGTAGTATAACATAGGTAAAGGATACTATAGTTATGCAATGGTTAAAGGATTCTGAATTGACAGGCTACGAAGGAGAGCTCCATCAAATAAGTCTACAGGATAAAGACAATAACAACAACAACAATTTCATAATTATTTTCTGTGTAAATAACTTTAAGAATCTTTAGAAAAGTGATTGCCACATGGGAGAACAGTATAATGCATGCAGATGAATCAGATTTGTAGTAACCAACTGCGTACCCTAAGGATTTCATTGAGAAAGAAAATTACCGCATGAATCTAAGGGTCCTGGAATACAATTAAACGGCAGAGAAATAAGCTTTTTAAGCAATAACAACAAAGCAGAAGCATGGCAAATGATTTTTCTATCTCCGTACTGACCAACTAGGGTCAAATTACAACTTCAGTTCCTATTCTTCATTTGTTGTTTCCTGTTTTTTCTATAACCAGTCGCCTTCTTCCACCGTGATCTTTTCATTTCTTCTGTCCATATTGTTGTAGATTTCTTATATCTTCTACCTTGAAAGCTTTCTAAATTTAGTGTGGTTTCCGTTTTGTAATTCACTGGTATGCATTCATATGCATATAACAATTCTGATGTTACCACTCCGGTATAGAGTTTTAGTTTCGTTTTTCTAGAAATGCATCTCTTATTGTAGATCTTGTTGTCATATAATTTCATACTTCCATTTTAGTAACTCTTACTTCTATGGAAAATTTTTCTAGTCCATTCTGCTGTATTCTTTCTCAAAAATATCTAAATTTCCATACTCAGTCTAATACACCTACTTGCATGTTTGTGTATTTTTGTATATTTTTTTATTTTTGTTATGAATATGAGCTGTTGTTAATAACTATGAACGAAATCGTATACATAGTAAGACGAGGATTATTCTGAAACCCTGATGTATGGTGGTGAAATTCATTTCGTATCAAGTACTATCAACCGTAACTCTATGACATTATTTCTATTCGACCAAAACACGTTGTGCAGGCTTTTTTAACGTAAATTCTTCTATAGGATCGTGAACTTTAGGGACCTATGTCCGTCTGTAAATTTCTGTAAAATACGTGGCTGATCATATTCTTCGATTCACTACAGAGTGAGAGCTGCTCTCGTTCCCTTCACGTGAGTAGCGTGGAAGGAACTTTGCTTGTTCGCCTGTGTACCAGCTGCTACTGTCCCACAGGTTCTCAGACTCCATGAAAGCGGTACACGGGGTGGGTGTGGGGCGGCATCCCGATCTCTGTCGACAAACTTTACTTTAGGAGGTGGTACAGGGGCATTCTCTGAGAAACTTGGTATAAGTGACGCCTTCTGTCCTGTGTTTTGTCTAATTTGTTATCTGGATTTAATTTGTATAGCACTGAAAATATCTTTATGCAAATGTCGACGGCATGTCTGTTGTCTCTTGTCCATCGACAAAGTCGTACATGTTTAATAATAGTGTTCGTCATTCTGTGTAAAATTTCACATGGTAGTTTAACACTTTGGAGACCGTCTCTTAGAAGAATATCGGGTCTAGAAAAAGGGCCATTTGTGGCGATATTTATAGCATTACTAGGATATATGTAACATATTAAAAAAGGACGAAGCTTCAAAATTTTGTTTTTCATATTTACTTTTTTTCTTTGATAGAGTGCAAATTTTAAAATAATGATGACAAGATGTATAACTATCCTCCAAAGAAGAAAGAGCGAGGTTAGTTACTGTGCAATTTCTTCTTCTTCAAGTTCCAAAATCCCATTCACCAAAAGCAAATTTACAACTGCACCAGTCAAGTGACAGATAGCGAGACGTCCTCACCATGCTCTGATACGAAATGAGTGTAGTTTTCTAGCGATAGGTGGCTAACATGGCGAGATAATCAAGATCCGACGTACACTTGGTGACTACCTTTTTGACATGAAGTTGTGGCCGGAGCTGTAGGTGATGGACAAAATGATGTGAACACCTGTACTCATTTCGGAATGGTTGGACCCGCATTTGCCCGTAATACAGCAGCGATTCTTCTTGGAATACTGGCATATAATAATTGTATAGTCTGCAGTGGAATGTTATGCCGCTCTTCGATCAGAACCTATTCTAACTCCTGTAGTGGCGAGGGAGGGCGGAAATCTGTTGCGGAGTCTGCGCTCCAATACCGCCCACAAGAGTTCGATAATGTTCAAGTCTGGAGACTGTGCTGGCCAGGGAAGTCGCTGCAGTTCGGTTGCATGCTCCTCATACAACAATTGCGCTTTACTGGCTGTGTGAATAGGTGCGTTATTGTCCTGAAATATGACATCATTGTTTGGGAACAACATTTGAATCATAGGGTGCACCTGATCACCTAAAGTGTTCACATAATGGGACCAACAGAATACCGTGACAAGGTTGCCCACACCATCACGCTTCCACCTCCATGCTTAACAGTTGGAATCAAGCAATCAGACTTGTAGGCTTCTTTTGGCATTCTCCAGACCTAAGCCCGGCCCGATGTTGGAAATAACGAAAATGTTGCCTCCTTGGACTATATAACGATCAGCCGTCCAGGATTTACGCTCCTGACACCATGTTTTACACTTCTTTGTGTTGGTTGTCGTCACTAATGGTGTCTGTATTGCACCTCGTCCATGAATATTCCCTCAATGGAATTCTCGGCGGACAATGTCGATAGATATGGGGTCTCGAAGATGGCAATTGTGCTCTGCAGTCACTTTAGCCGCCGCAGTCTTTTGTTGTTTTGACACAATTCGTGTTAGCGTACGACGATCTCTGTCATTTAGTTTTGATTTGTGCCCCCAAGCTTTTCGTGATTGTTGAAACAGTTGCTCTTGAACCATACAATATGTTGGCTGTCTGATGCTCCAGCTAATAGGGCCCCCACAATCTGCCCTCTTTGGAACTCTGTTAGGCCCTTCATTACATGCCATGCTTGGCCTCTGAATGCAAATACAAATTGTGCACTACTCGTAAACAACCTGCACTGATGCCTAATCTGTACTGAACACGCATAGTCCAGCACAACACCTCCATTACTTGCGTTGTTGACCGTCAAACACAACTATCCCATTACTACCACTGCTCACTTTATTTTGCCTATCCCCTGTGTAGTGGGGCTTGGTCTCCAGTTAATTGTACAGACACCACAGACTTAAGAAATAAAAAGAAAACAATAGATACGGAAATTTCGCCGGCTCGTCGATTCGAGCAATATCCAGGTTTTTGGGGAAGTCGGATGTGACACTGTCCTCATACTGGGCTGTGTGAGTACGTAAAGGCAGATGTACCTGTTGTCGAGGTCCCGGACAACCACATATAACCACCACGAGGGAGGTACTCCGCAACAAGCACATGGAAAATCCTTCATACGTGCGCCTGCCATCAGGGAACAAGTGAAAGGCTTCTTTCAAGCCCATTTTTGTTCATTATGAGATAGAGAGTAGTGAAGTTAAATGAGCGATGAAAAAACTGCAGTTGAGATACCAGAAATATTGAAGTATATATACTTGAATATTTCTGGTATCTCAGCTGCAAATTTTTCAGCGTGCATTGGACTTTAGGACTCTGTATTTTACAACGAACAAAGTTGGACTAGTAACACAATTGAAATAAGCCCTTCAAGTAACGGACTGCCTGCAATATTCCGTGTCACGCTGCATCGTTGGACAGAGTCTAGCAGTAGCCGGGTTACGCAGTTGCCGTCCCAATGTCCGTAGCCATTAAACACAGAAGTGTAGAAGCACGGGCTGCTCGTTAATACCGTCGCACGTCTTCGGATGACCATTGTTGCCGCACATGGCGGCGACCTAGGGAGAGCTCCAATTCTTCCAGGGTTTGATGATGTGTCGTGACCTCATGGCGTGGCATGTCGTCAGGTACGAGCTGGGACCACGGCTGGTATTGTTTGAGGGAGCTCGTGAAGACACAAAATTGTGCGACGCACATTTTAAGTATCCGTGTATTACCCTTCACGCGGCAGTGATATTTTCAACAGAACAATGTTATTTCACACGTGCCACGTGTCTCTGTGAATCGTCAGCGTGAGGCCGAGGCACTCCCGTGGCCAATAAAACCCCAGATCTGTCTCCAACCAGAACAAGTGTTTGACCTACTCGGACGTGAACTATTTTCCAGTGTCAGTATCCAGGATATCTAGGGCCAGTTGTGGGTTAGCTTGCCTCAGGAGGGAAAACAGCGACTTTATGTCACACTTTACAACCACATCACTGTATGAGTGCAGGCCATGCAGGGTGGAACGTTGCACTGAAAAATGAACTCATAGTGCCAAATTATTTGTAAGTATGCCTCGGTTTAGTAATCTCTCCCATAACATCGGATACCCTCACAACGTGGACTGTAGGAGAACTGGAACAGAAGAGAATCGAAGCATTTGGATGTGGTGCTACGGACGGGTGTTGAAAATTAGGTGGACCGGTAAGGCGAGGAAAGAGGAGGTTCTGCGGAGAATCAGAGAAAAAAGTAATGTTTGCAAAACACTGACAACGAGAACGATGTTAGAGCAACGATGTTAGAGCATCCGTTAAAACGTCAGGGAATGACTTCCATGGTGTAAGAGGGAACCGTAGATGGCAAAAACTGTAAAGGAAAGAAGAGATTGGAATACATCCAGCAAGTGACTGAAGACGTAGGTTGCAAGTGCTACAAAAATAAACCTCAGAACGGCACAGTTTTTGTTGGGCAGTGTATATGCATCTACAGAGGTTGCTGAACTCATGGCTTACGTATCGACAACTTATGGTCAGAATTGAATATTTCAGGCGGTACGGAAGAGCGCAAAGTCTGTTTATTTGTTTATTTTTCCTTACGAACAGCTGCCTTCTGCATCGGCGCTAACGTTCCGCATTGAAAAACCCAGCAACGTCGTCTGCGTTGTGGCTACGACGGTGTGTCTTATTGTTTATACGTAGGTCACAAAGATTGGAGAAGATGGAACTCTAATCTGGAAACTAGAAATACTGATATTTTTAAAAATATCGTGAATCTGGCCTCTGGATATTTAAAAAATACCGTTATCGGTTCTCGTTGTATCGAGAAGAGGTATCGATATGGCGACTGAAGAAATATCGACGTACCTGCCTACATAAATATCGGCTGCACATTGTAAATATACTACCTGTTTTACACTTTTATATTTAAGTACTGTTTTATTACTAGATATTCGGAAACATCAACATTTGATTAGCCTGCCTATCTCCCTTACAGAGAGAATTGAAAGGAAAACCATGTACGTACACGCTTGGCAATAGCCACCTTGGTAACAATGGTAATTGCATGTAACTGGCACAATAAAAGGTTTCCTTCGTTCGGTTTCGTCATACAAGCATTTGTCCTGAACACTTCATATCGACTCCCCTGTTCTCTCATTTCTGCCAACACCAGTGACCTAGCAATTGCAGTGTCAAAATTAAGCGGTGAAGCTAGATGACGCATTTTCTGTTAGTAGCATCAAGCGCCGATTACGTCACCATTTTTACTGATACGCCTCCACCCATCGCAAACAACAAAATTTTCATTTAGATTTTTGTTTGTCATTTTCGAGCAATTGTTTCTCAAGACGTCGAGATGAAGAAAGAGCACGCTAGTAACGTTGTAAATTGTTTTTTTTTTCTTTTTAACGCAACAAGTGTGCTCTAAAAAGGGCAATCATGAAAGTTGCAAAGAAAAACATAGGTATAAGGAATACTACTGCGAAGAAAATAATTGAGTTCTGTAACAAGTTTCAGCTAGTAATAGCGAATACCCTGTTCAAGAATCACAAGAGGAGGAGGTATACTTGGAAAAGGCGGGGTGGTATCAGAAGGTTTCTGTTAGATTATATCATGGTCTGGCAAAGATCCGAAACCAGATAGTGGATTGTAAGGCATACCCAGTAGCAGATATAGACTCACATCACAATAGTACTCATGAAGAGTAGGCTGAAGTTTAAGACATTAGCCAGGAAGAATCAATACGCAAAGAAGTGGGATACGGAACTGTTAAGGAATGACGACATACGCTTGAAGTTCTCAAGGCTGTAGATACAGCAATAAGGAATAGCTCAGTAGACAGTACAACTGAAGAGCAACGGACATCTCTAAAAAGGGCAGTCACAGACGTCGGAAAGAAAAATATTATTACAAAGGAGGTAACTGCGAAGAAACCGTGGGTAACAGAAGAAATACTTCATTTGACTGATGAAAGGAGGAAGTACAAAAATGTTCCGGGAAACTCAGGAATACAGAAATACAAGTCGCTAAGGAATAAAATAAATAGGAAGTGTAGGGAAGCTAAGGGGAAATGGCTGCGTGAAAAATGTGAAGAAATCGAAAAAGAAATGATTGTCGGAAGGACTGACTCAGCATACAGGAAAATTAAAACAACCTTCGGTGACATTAAAAGTAAGGGTGGTAACACTAAGAGTGCAACGGGAATTCCACTGCTATATACAGAGGAGAGAATGGCTAGGTGGAAAGAATACACTGAAAGCCTGTATGAGGGGGAAGAAGATTTGTCTGATGTGATAGAAGAAGAAACAGGAATCGATTTAAAAGAGGTAGGGGATCGAATATTAGAATCAGAATTTAAGAGAGCTTTGGAGGACTTAAGATCAAATAAGGCGGAAGGGATAGAGAACATTCCATCAGAGTTTTTAAAATCACTGGGAGGAGTGGCAACAAAACGACTTTTCAATTTGCTGTGTAGAATGTATGAGTGTGGCGACATACCGTATGACTTTCGGAAAAAAAAATCCACACAATTCCGAAGACTGTAAGAGTGACAAGTGTGAGAATTATCGCACAGTCCGCTTAACAGCTCAGGCATCGAAGTTGCCAACAAGAATAACATACAGAAGAACGGAGAAGAAAATTGAGGAGGTGTTAGATGACGATCACTTTGGCGTTAGTAAAGGAAAAGGCGCCAGAGAAGAGTTTCTGACGTTGCGGTTGATAATGGAAGCAAGACTAAAGAAAAATCAAGACACGTTCATAGGATTTGTCTCCTTGAAAAAGCGTTCGACAATGTAAAATGGTGCAAGATGTTCGAAACTCTGAGTGAAGTAGGTGCACGGTATAGGGATAGATGGGTTATATACAATACGTACAAGGGCGACGAGGGAATACAAGAGTGGACGACCAAGAACGGGGGAAATGTCGCAGATGTGTATGGATGGTTAGTGAAAAAATATTGATATATCGATATTTTATCAACAGTGCTACTGGAAACGATATTTCTATCGAAAGAAGACTACACGATCACATTCTTCTCTAACGAAATAAACTGTTTCGGTCTACGTCGGCCCTCCTCAGATCATAAAATAGCGGCAGTGGTTCAGTCCCACCATTCCAGAAAATCACATCCCAAGTGTATTTCAAGATGTGAACCTGGATGATGTTGGTAGGAACCAGTTATTTCGTTAGAAATAATTGTGTATATGTTGGATAATTAAATTATTGGAGGAACAGTATTCGCTAAAACAATTTACAGACATGCATTTAATTTACGCTGCAGCAGAAAGAAGTCTTCGGTAAGCCCAACGGGTACACAACGAAATGTTTCACAGCCCCGCTTCATCCTGACTGGGCGTAATTTATCGCCCTGGATACCAAGTTACAAGAAACCAGGTCTTCCGAGAAACAGAGAGGGGCGGTGTTCCTGAGAAAGAGTGGTTTGCACTGGTGCATTTGAGGAAATGGTGCTTAATTCACGGGGGTGATGATACAGCTTGAGTACTCATCGCCTTAGAAGTCTGCCTCCTATTTATTTTTCAACTTGGGAGTTGGTAATAGATTATGACTCCAGCTTTTATGCCCTGAAATGTTATTCATCTGTATTACATCTGCTCCATACGTGAATAAATGCAATCTGACTGAATTTATTTAACTTTTACTGCGGCAGAGACTTTTGCAATGCACAACGCAGTAATAAAAAAACGGACGTTTGCTGCAGTAAATCAAGACGAAACTCTAATTAGAATTCTCATAGTGTACCTCATGTAGTCGCTAACTATGGAAGTGAAACAATTAAATCTCACAGGAACATTTGGCGCAATGCAAATGTTTTTCTAAAATATCCGCCCTTTGTTGTTGTTGTGGTCTTCAGTCCTGAGACTGGTTTGATGCAGCTCTCCATGCTACTCTATCCAGTGAAAGCTTCTTCATCTCCCAGTACCTACTGCAACCTACATCCTTCTCAATCTGCTTAGTGTAGTCATCTCTTGGTCTCCCTCTACGATTTTTACCCTCGACGCTGCCCTCCAATACGAAATTGTTGATCCCTTGATGCCTCAGAACATGTCCTACCAACCGATCCCTTCTTCTGGTCAAGTTGTGCCACAAACTTCTCTTTTCCCCAATCCGATTCAATAATTCCTCATTAGTTATGTGATCTACCCATATAATCTTCAGCATTCTTCTGTAGCACCACATTTCGAAAGCTTCTATTCTCTTCTTGTCCAAACTATTTATCGTCCATGATTCACTTCCATACATGGCTACACTCCATACAAATACTTTCAGAAACAACTGCCTGACACTTAAATCTATACTCGATGTTAACAAACTTCTCTTCTTCAGAAACGCTTTCCTCACCATTGCCAGCCTACATTTTATATCCTCTCTGTGAAGCAAAGCAAGCGCTGTATCATGTATAAGATACAGAGGCGAGCGAGTGCACGGGACTTACCCTAGTTCACTGCTAGTAGCGTCACGTCTTCGTAACGCGCCTGCATATAGTATTGCACCACATTTAACATAAAAGTAAAAATTAAGATTTGTGTGTAAAACTTTGTTAAAGTATAGTTCTATGTAATAATGTTTCAGGTAACAAAGCTTAATGTTATAAAATTAGTAGTTTACGTAAAATTCACGTTTTTGAAAGAAAAATAGGAGGCGCTAAATAATGACGCTAGGAAGCCAAAATTTGGTGAGAAGGTGCAGTAAGAAGTCATTAATGAGTGGTGCTGGTTTCCAAAACCATAAAACTAAAATTGACTCCAGAATCCGCATTTTTCGGAAAAATCAGAGGCGCGAAATAATAGAGCTACAATATTGAAAATTGGTAGGATGCTTCAGTTCACCCTAATAATAATAATGGAAATACCACAATCAGTTACCTCTTCTAGTTTTTTTAGTAATTTAGTAAAAACTACTTTTGTGAGTAAAATGTACATAAGCATTATAGATTAAGTACTTTAAATTTTAATGATAAAACAAATTCTTTAAGACCAATGATCAGATAGGACAATTAACAAAGCTACACCAAGTTTTAGTCTTGTAGCATAATTAACAGCTGATACAAGTCTTGATAAAGCTATGGTTCAGAGGTAACAATCTACCGTTAGTTCCATTGTAAAAATTCTAGAGAGTAAAGTTTTAATTTTAGCGGGCTGAGATTTTCTACGTGCTTCTGTACTGCTCAGATGTATGTATACAAAAATTGAGAAGTTTGTAAAGCTATTATTAAATGTGATATTTAAGATTATGTGCCTGAGATAGCGATCATTTGGAGGCTGCAGGCATCTGCATAGGAACGGAAAGAACAGATGCTCTCTTGGCGGTACGCGCCGGAGCTATATAAAAAGAGCGGCAGAGGCAGTAGTAAGCTCACTCCGCATTAGACCAACGCTTAGTCCACGCGAGCTTAACGTCCGATCGCGCCTCGCCTCGGGTGACGTCATAGCGGGCTGTGACATGCGCGTACTTAGCAATGTAAACGGACATTGAAAATCGCGAGGACTGTACACCGTCCTGGATCGTTTAGACTTCGGTAACAAACTGTTATTGTGCCGTCCGTGTGAAGTATAATTCCGCGTGGCAAGTGGTGACTAACTCCACTTTTAAGGCGAGCATTAATCTTTTTTTTTAACATTATTGCGAACTATTAATAGAGCACCGTTAGTTAGAGTAATGAACTATTCGGGAGGAACTTGCTGTAGAAGTCGCCTCTGAACTATTAAACGATTGGCTGAATTAACAATATTTAATGTCTTTAGCATTTTCAGAAGTTTCGAGTAATTTGTGTGAGCCTTTAAGATAATAAAATCTTGTTTGGAACTTTAAATTTTATTGAAGCAGCCCTAATCTCGTGAAGAACTATGGATATTTTTCGTTTAGCTGGGCTGTACAGGAATGTGGCCGTGCAGACTGGGAACTAAGGTCAGTAAGTTTCCCTTCGCTTTCTGACTGGCCACCAAATTAGTTGCCAGGCTCGCGTGATTTAAGGTGGCAATGTTCAACTTTCATTCAACATTAAACAACGACTTCTTCGCCGTCCCACATATGTTGCATCGGCAATAGTCTGTTACGTGAAATGAACATTCAAACAACTCATTCGACAACTTCTTCGCCGCCCCACATATGGTGCTTATCGGCCGGGAAAACTGAATTAAAAGCAAATAAAAGTGCTCGATGTGTGAAAGCGATTGGTATAAATTAACGAACTCGGTAGGCAATAACAGGACACTGAATTGAACTAGTGTGGGAACAGTGTTACCAGTAAAGGCGGGTGTAGTGTATAAACAATAAGTGTCTACCGCTGTACGTTGGTTAGTGACGATGGTGAGGAAGGCGACGATGCTGGATCGCGGCTGCCGACGGCGCTGAGACTAAAGGAAGACGGTGCGTCATCGCGGAGCTGCGCTGATCTGCGAGACAGCTGCCGGCTGCGCCGAGCGGTCAACGGTGCCTTGCTGCCCCCCCCCCCCCCCCCCCCCCTCCTGGAGCTATTGCAGTAGGCGATTCCTGTGGCGGTACTCGACGCTACAGCTGCTGCTGCTGCCTTCAATACGTCGCGACGCGTCGCATCACGATTGCTGGTACACCGCGACGACATCATTCGTCGAAATCAAGCATTTAAGTTAAGTCAAAGACTTTTAAAATATTTATTAACTGCTGCTAACAAACTAAAAGATATGGAAAGTAGTGTACATTTCAGAAGGGAACCGGTCTCTGACCAAGAATCCTCAGGATCAGGAATTGAGTTTAATGAGGATGGTTCCATTAATCCCTCAAATATTGAACTAGAACGTAATTTGTCACCAGTAAATTATGACTTTAATTTAAATGAGAGTGCAGGGATGCAATCAATAAGTGAAATAGAAGTCAAAAGGGAGCCAGTAGAGTTGCTAACTTTGTCAGGTAGTGAAACTGAGCTCAATATATCTCCAGCTCAGTCAAGTCAAGAGATACAAAGTATCAAGGTAGAAGCTCCGGATTGGATGCAAATACCGTTTGCCAAACTCGAATCAAACCAAAATAAAATTGAGGCTAAAATTGAAAATAGTAATAAAGAGTTGGAGAATAAAATTGAGGTTAGAATTGAGGATAGTAATAAAGAACTAAAAGAAGAACTGCAATCAAAATGGAATAGTTTGAATTATAAGATAGATGCTATTCATCATGACATTCAAGTAAAAGTAGGGCAACAGTTAACTAAAATGCATAGTACTTTCAAATGTGAAATAGATCAAATTCAAAAAAATTATCAAGAGGCAGATGAACTTTTGGAAGTGAGGTTGTCCGAAAGATTGAGCAACGAGTCCAAACTTTGCTCTGACAAAGTTAAAGAGGTACAAATTAAAGTAGATACTTGTCAGAAAAACATTGAGAAAGTAAAAGAAACCTGTACCGAAATTCGTGGTGCAGTGGAACAAAGATGTTCTGCCAGGATAGAAGCAGTAGAGTCACAAGTAGAGGAATTAAATACTAACATTGCTAACCTAGAAAATAGAGTAACCTCTGTTAATTCTAGTCATTCTACTGTACAGCATGTGACTTCAGTTGACGCCGCTTTTATAGGGTGTCGACAGTTTTTGCGCTTTGATCCTGATAAGTACATTCACCCTCTTGAATTTTGGAATGACTTTGAGGATGTTCTCCCCAACACTTGGTCAGAAAGAGAAAAAATTTCATTTATAAGAAGTCATTTGTCAGGTGATGCTTTGCGATGGTCAGCGGATGTAATGATCAAATGTAAAACTTTATCTGAATTTAAGTCTGCATTTCTCAACGAATACTGGTCACATAACAAACAAAATGATGTGTTAAGGGAATTCTGGAGTGGTAAGAAGTTTTTCCCAGGGCGTGAATCAGTAAAGGATTTCGCTAGGAAGTGGGTTTCAAGACTGTCACATTTGACAGAAAAGATGAAGCCAGATATGATCATTATGGGTTTAGAAGGTAAGCTGCCGTGGTACTGGCAGAAGAGGATCATTTCCGCCCCTAGAGATAATATAGACAAATTTATTGAATATCTGGAAAGAGTGGAAAGAGTAGCTGCTGCTGAGGAGCAGGTGCAGCAGAATAACAAATCTTCTAACAATCACGTACAAAATAATGGAAACGTGAACGTTAGAAATATGGAAGTTAGGCACACCAAAACAAACTATCGAAACCAAAGCCGTGGCAGAGGAAGAGGGGGTAGATACTCACCACGCTTTCGTAACAACTACTATGACGAAAGTGGAGAAGTAAATACTATGCCATTAAGACAAGAAGGGAGTCATGATGCTACTATATCTAGTGGTGTCACAGATGAACACAACAGGCCGTGTGTGGGAAACTAAATCCCGTCTATGAGGAAACTGGCGCTCACCAGGCGGTAACAGTAACACAGCCAGTAACGGAAACACAGACAATCAGCCAACATACACAGACAGACAACATGGATGACGAAATAAATACAGATAATACCAGTGATGTGTTAAGCCACTCTCACAAAATAGTGGATAGTATTTTGGATACACTAGAAAAATGGGTCAAGGAAGACCAGGAACTCAAGGTAGATAATGGGGAAGAAATAGATAATGGGTTTGAGTCTGATGGGAATAATGATGAAGTAAAAGCTTACATCTTCGATGAAAATGGCAATCTAAAAGCTGAAGTAGAAGTAGCAGAAGTAGAATCAGTACTGCAAAACTTTAGAGAGGAGGAAATGATGAATGAAGGGGGTAGAAATAGTAACGAGGTGAAAGAATCTAGTAGCTGTGTAAACGTGCCACAAAGGGTTGAAGGTGACGACATTCTTATGAACAGCAATATTGCGCAGGGACGCAGTTGCTCAGAGGTAGAGGATAGTTTGGCTGATGTGCAGCAAACAAAAGTAGAAAAAGTCGTCAGATGCTTCGATTTAAAATTAGTGGACAGATTAGAGAAAGCAGCTAAGATTATAGAGCATGATGAGCCCCAGGATGTAAATGTAAATGTAATTGCAACTGATCAGAATTACTTTAGCTGGAAGAACATAGAACGAGATTTATTAGACGAGGTGTGTGAGCAACCTGTTCAATGTAAAATAACTCACCCTGTTATCAAAGTAAACATATCAGGAGTCACTGTGCGTTGTCTGCTTGACAGTGGCAGTGAAGCAAGTGCTTTATCACAAACATTTTTTGACACCATACCCAATAAAGAGAAGTTAACAGTTATGAAAGTAAGTGGCTTAAAGATTATAGGTGCTACTGGAAAAGTCTCTAGACCAGTTCAACACGAAGCTTTGATACCCATTGGTATAAATGACGTAGTAATAGATCATCCTTGTTTGATTGTGCTAGGCTTAAGTGTTGATATGTTGATTGGTACTGATTTCTTATCAAAGTACCAGGGAAAGATCAATTTTGATCAGAACAACTTAATTTTAACTTTACCTGACTCTAAAGTGATAAGAGAGTCTTTTATAGGAAGTCATATAGGCGGTAGTAATGAAACTTGGGAACTGCCTATTAGAGTAATAAAGAATAAAGGATACTTGCAGGAAAATTTGGTTTTCAGTGAGAATGAGGAAAGTGCTAAGGTTGAAGAGAGACACATCCTAAAGGAAATAGAGGAAAAGGTACAATCAACAAAGCAAATTGCTAACGAACAAAGATCAGAGTTAAAGAGTGTGTTAACTAAGCATAGTAATGTATTCTCAAACGCACCTGGTGAAGTTAAAGGTTATGAATGCCATTTGAATATCAAGCCTGGGAAGGTATTTTTTAAGAAGCCTTATCCAATACATGTTGCAAGGAAACAAGCAGTGCGAAATGAAATTAAACGTATGTTGGCATGGGGTGTCATAGAGCAAGCAATTAGTGAATACAATAGTCCTCTTGTTGTAGTGCCTAAGCGTGATGGAAGTGTTAGATTAGTATTGGATGCACGCTGGTTAAATGAAATTGTCATCAGAGAAAGTGATCGTCCTCAAAATATGGATGAGTTAATTCAAAAGTTCCGAGGGGTTAAGTACTTTACTTCCATGGACATAACATGTGGTTACTGGAATTTGCCGCTGGCTAAGGAATCACGTAAGTATACAGCATTTTTGTATGAAGGAGTATGCTACCAGTATAAAGTAGTTCCGTTCGGATTGAATATTTCAGTGTGTGCCTTTGTAAGAGTTATGGCTCATGTATTAGGACAGGAATTATTAGATCAAGTAACCATTTACGTAGACGATATTCTGTTGGCAACTCCCACATGGGAAGAACATATCAGTCTGTTGGACAGGGTACTAGAAGCTCTTGAAAATGGAGGTATGAAATTAAAGTTAGAAAAGACTGAATGTGTAAAGGACAGAATAAAATTCCTGGGCCATGAAATTAGCAGAGAGGGTATATTACCTGATCCATCCAAATTATCATGTATTGAAAAGTTTGAAGCGCCCCGAAATAAAAAGCAACTCAGGTCAATGTTCGGTTTGTTTGGATTCTACCGACGTTTTGTTAAAGATCATTTATTTAATGATCCATGTTTACTCAACCTGCTAAAAAAGAATACCCCATGGGTTTGGACTCCAGAATGCCAGTCTGCTTTTGAGGGATTAAAAGATTGTTTGATTAATAGTCCGCTCTTGCACCATCCCGATTTTACAAGACCCTTTTGCATGTCAGAGGATGCAAGTGGTTATGGGATTGCTGTAGAATTGTTTCAGCTAGAAACAGAAGGCGACCAGGAGGTTCATAAAACTATTGCTTTTGCAAGTCGTTCATTACAATCTGCTGAGCGAAATTATGCCATCTCAGAATTAGAGGCACTAGCCATAGTATTTGGTATGCAGAAGTTTGAGCACTATTTGTTAGGACAGAAGGTAATTATCTATAGTGATCACAAAGCACTTACATTTTTGAAGACTTGTAAACTAAGGCATCCAAGGTTGACAAGGTGGGCCATGTACCTTCAGCAGTTTGATCTTGAAATTAATTATATACAGGGAAAGAGCAATTTGGTAGCAGATGGGCTATCAAGAAGTGCTGAATTATGGAATGAATCAGAACTTCCTTTGGCAGAAAGGAATGAGGTAAGTATGTTGACAGTACATGAGCTCAGAGAGGAGAGTGCCTTAAAGAAAGTATTTAAGAATTTAAGACGAGAACAGAATGAGGATGATCAATTGAAGCTAGTTAAAAGCTATTTAGGGGACCCTAATTATCCAAAGGTAGCACAATATTACTGTCTACACAAAGGAATTTTGTTCCGTAGGAGGAAGGTAACTTTAGCAGAATGGAAAGTGTGTTTTCCTTCACAGCACGTAGATCTGCTAATAGATTATGTACATCTAAGGTATGGTCATTATGGTACAAAAAAGTGCATTGCTAAACTAAATGAGAAAGTCATCTTTGATAACATGCATCGTAGAGTTGCAGAAAGGTTAGCTTCCTGTGTTATTTGTCAAAAGGTAAGAGCAGTAAATAAAATAGTGCAAGGGGATATGCATCACGTAGACCCAAGTGAACCCTTAGAGTTATGTGCAGTTGATCTTTTTGGACCTCTCCCGACATCTAAAGGAGGATGTACGCATGTTTTTGTGGTGATTGATTGGTTTAGTAAATATGTTAAACTGTATCCGATTAAGAGAGCCAATGCCAAAACACTTGTAGATAAATTGGAGAAAGATTATTTTGTGAAAATTGGCAAGCCAAAGAACCTATTGTCAGATAATGGTCCTCAATTTGTATCAGAAAAATTTAAGTTGTGTCTTGAAAGGAGCGGAACTCGGCATATAAGGATTTCAGCATACTTTCCACAAGGAAATATGAGTGAAAGGGTTATGCGAGAACTGAATAGTCTATGTAGAACCTACTGTGCTAGGAAGCATTCAACATGGGCTGATCATATTAAGTATTTTGAAGAGATAATTAATAATCTGAAACACGATGCCACAGGTTTTGCTCCATGTGAGCTGATGTTCAATCAGGAACCACATAATATCATTCCGAGTATGATTGACTTTCCAGTTCTAAGTCAGAGTACATTGGATGAGAAGAAAGCACAGGCCAGGGCAAATATACGCAAAAGAGCTTTAGATAGGAAAAAGAGGCATGATGCAAGGGCTTCCCCCACTAGTTTTAAAATTGGTGAGCTAGTGCTGGTCAAAACAAAAGAAAAATCAAAGAAAATTTCTGCAGAAACTAAAAAGTTTATGCATGTATATCATGGACCATTTAGAATAGTAAGTAAACCTCATGCAAATGCCTATCGTTTGGAATATCCAAAGAGTAAGAGAGAACTAGGTCTAAGAAATATTGTGGATCTAAAGGAATTTAAAATTAACAGTAATTAATTACTGTAGGGAGCCTGCCACTCTTTGGCGGATACACGGTTTGGCGTACCGTGCAGTCCCAGCTGGGTAAAACTTTATTTCCTTTTCAAGTTTCATTCCCTTCTTCTGGTCTATCATAACAGGTAAGAATCACATATGTCTTCATGTTGTATATATGCTATTAGGTTTTAAGTATTCTTAGTAAGGATCTACCTAGTGAATGGCAAAACAAAAGTCTGAGTACCAATAAGAGGCAAACATGGCTAAAATAAATAAATTAAAATATTTCATGTAATTGTAAAGGGTTAGAAACTACAACTAAGAGAGACACTTTGCAGTATACGAAGTACGGTATGAATATGAATAATCCATGAGATTATGCAGAAGGTAGTATGTTGCTAGAAATAAGGTTGTCTGAAGGAAAACAGCGTAAGAAGGTAATGCTCATAGAGGCAAGCAATGGCGTTTAAGAATTAAATAAATGGAGATGTGTGGAAGTGCTGTGAGGATCGCACCAAATATATAGAAACAGGACGTCAATAGGCTGACAAAAGGAAAAGGGAGAAAGAAGTGGAGAAATGAAGTATTTTTGAATCTGGAAGAAAAGGGGGAAAATGAATAAGGTGAAGAAGTGAAGTAAGTAAAATTGAAGTAAATGATGTAGGATTAAAGAATAATTCCCTCACGTCTCGTGAAATGGTGAAGAACGCTAAATCTTGCTTGAGGCAAATAAATAGTTAAACAGACAACAGAAACACACAAATATTGGAAAATGCAGAAATTTGGAATCGGTATACTGAAAATAACTAATTTCTTTAGTAATTCATACAATAAAGCAAAGTGCTGGTCAGCAAATGACTTCTTTGATGAACTAATCCATACGATAATTAAGCCAGAGTACATTAAAACTAAAAGGTTACTCAATTTTCTAAGTTGAAGCAAGATCTTAATATATTAATTTGCTAAAAGAATATTCACTATTTAGGAACCTAAAAGATTATTTATGAAAGAAGAAAGTAGGAGCTATTGTATCAGATACGACTTAGTGCTAAATGTCTTTCTGACAACTTCACAATTAGTAAAATAGTGCCAGAATATAAACTATAAAATGTACTTTGTCCTACCTTAGATATAAGTTGAAAACAGAAACTTAGACTGTATTGTCTGTTTCTCAGGGACATGCAGGCTGCATGAATGACTGACAACAAGCGGTAGGGAGATTGGAAGTAGAGACGCAAACCACAGTGAATACAATTTCCTCCCACAATCTTGTCAATCAGTGAAATTAAATGAGTGTTACAATAGGACACCCACCACAGTGCCGAGTATTATAGTAAAAGAAAAATGTGAGTGCGTTGCAGTGATAAAAGTCGTGTGTATTTTCTTTTTCAGGAAGAGACTGATTTTAAAGAAAAAAAAATAACTATTTTGTAACCATTGAAAAATTTATATTTCCATGTAAATGTATGTAAATAATTTGTGAATGTCTTCTGTACTAGGTTTTCTATGTGTATATGAGTATGGTTATTTTGTGTATGTAGTAATAAGGAATTTCCTAAGAAGAAGCAACTTAAGTTGAAAGAGGTATACTAAAGTAATCCATCGCTTGTTTGTTCTTTTAGAAATTTAATTTTGTTCAAAAATAGATTTTCACGAAAATTAAAAAGGGGGTGATGAAGCAAAGCAAGCGCTGTATCATGTATAAGATACAGAGGCGAGCGAGTGCACGGGACTTACCCTAGTTCACTGCTAGTAGCGTCACGTCTTCGTAACGCGCCTGCATATAGTATTGCACCACATTTAACATAAAAGTAAAAATTAAGATTTGTGTGTAAAACTTTGTTAAAGTATAGTTCTATGTAATAATGTTTCAGGTAACAAAGCTTAATGTTATAAAATTAGTAGTTCACGTAAAATTCACGTTTTTGAAAGAAAAATAGGAGGCGCTAAATAATGACGCTAGGAAGCCAAAATTTGGTGAGAAGGTGCAGTAAGAAGTCATTAATGAGTGGTGCTGGTTTCCAAAACCATAAAACTAAAATTGACTCCAGAATCCGCGTTTTTCGGAAAAATCAGAGGCGCGAAATAATAGAGCTACAATATTGAAAATTGGTAGGATGCTTCAGTTCACCCTAATAATAATAATGGAAATACCACAATCAGTTACCTCTTCTAGTTTTTTTAGTAATTTAGTAAAAACTACTTTTGTGAGTAAAATGTACATAAGCATTATAGATTAAGTACTTTAAATTTTAATGATAAAACAAATTCTTTAAGACCAATGATCAGATAGGACAATTAACAAAGCTACACCAAGTTTTAGTCTTGTAGCATAATTAACAGCTGATACAAGTCTTGATAAAGCTATGGTTCAGAGGTAACAATCTACCGTTAGTTCCATTGTAAAAATTCTAGAGAGTAAAGTTTTAATTTTAGCGGGCTGAGATTTTCTACGTGTTTCTGTACTGCTCAGATGTATGTATACAAAAATTGAGAAGTTTGTAAAGCTATTATTAAATGTGATATTTAAGATTATGTGCCTGAGATAGCGATCATTTGGAGGCTGCAGGCATCTGCATAGGAACGGAAAGAACAGATGCTCTCTTGGCGGTACGCGCCGGAGCTATATAAAAAGAGCGGCAGAGGCAGTAGTAAGCTCACTCCGCATTAGACCAACGCTTAGTCCACGCGAGCTTAACGTCCGATCGCGCCTCGCCTCGGGTGACGTCATAGCGGGCTGTGACATGCGCGTACTTAGCAATGTAAACGGACATTGAAAATCGCGAGGACTGTACACCGTCCTGGATCGTTTAGACTTCGGTAACAAACTGTTATTGTGCCGTCCGTGTGAAGTATAATTCCGCGTGGCAAGTGGTGACTAACTCCACTTTTAAGGCGAGCATTAATCTTTTTTTTTAACATTATTGCGAACTATTAATAGAGCACCGTTAGTTAGAGTAATGAACTATTCGGGAGGAACTTGCTGTAGAAGTCGCCTCTGAACTATTAAACGATTGGCTGAATTAACAATATTTAATGTCTTTAGCATTTTCAGAAGTTTCGAGTAATTTGTGTGAGCCTTTAAGATAATAAAATCTTGTTTGGAACTTTAAATTTTATTGAAGCAGCCCTAATCTCGTGAAGAACTATGGATATTTTTCGTTTAGCTGGGCTGTACAGGAATGTGGCCGTGCAGACTGGGAACTAAGGTCAGTAAGTTTCCCTTCGCTTTCTGACTGGCCACCAAATTAGTTGCCAGGCTCGCGTGATTTAAGGTGGCAATGTTCAACTTTCATTCAACATTAAACAACGACTTCTTCGCCGTCCCACATATGTTGCATCGGCAATAGTCTGTTACGTGAAATGAACATTCAAACAACTCATTCGACAACTTCTTCGCCCACATCTGCTTCGACCATCATCAATTATTTTGCTCCCCAAATAGCAAAACTCCTTTACTACTTTAAGCGTCTCAATTCCTAATCTAATTACCTCAGCATCACCCGACTTAATTCGACTATATTCCATTATCCTCGTTTTGCTTTGGTTGGTGGTCATCTTATATCCTCCTTTCAAGACACTATCCATGTCATCGGCGAACCTCAAAGTTTTTACTTCTTCTCCATGAATTTTAATACCTACTCCGAATTTTTCTTTTGTTTCCTTTACTGCTTGCTCAATATACAGATTGAATAACATCGGGGAGAGGCTACAACCCTGTCTCACTCCTTTCCCAACCACTGCTTCCCTTTCATGCCCCTCGACTCTTATGACTGCCATCTGGTTTCTGTACAAATTGTAAATAGCCTTTCGCTCCCTGTATTTTACCCCTGCCACCTTCAGAATTTGAAAGAGAATATTCCAGTCAACATTGTCAAAAGCTTTCTGTAAGTCTACAAATGCTAGAAACGTAGGTTTGCCCTTCCTTAATCTAGCTTCTAAGATAAATCGTAGGGTCAGTATTGCCTCACGTGTTCCAACATTTCTACGGAATCCAAACTGATCTTCCCCGAGGTCAGCTTCTACACGGGGAAGATCAGTTTGGATTCCGTAGAAATGTTGGAACACGTGAGGCAATACTGACCCTACGACTTATCTTAGAAGCTAGCTTAGAAGCTTAGAAGCCCTATGTGACCTAATAATCTGAAAGCTCTGAGCTAGTGTGTTAGCACAATTTATCGCGATACTTCCATTTCCATTAGATCGTGTTTCGAACTTCAGCAACGGCACAAACTTACCTGCATAGCTGCAAAGTATACTTAATAAAACTGCAGTCTCTACTTATGTCAGGATCTTACCTCACACTTTTAAATACAATTAAAATGAACGTGGTACGCTTCGATAGCATGGTTCAGATATAAACACATGGCTAAGTATTGAATAAGAAGGGAAAGTGTGAAATGACGAAACAAGCGCTGCACCGTTGAGTGAGATACGGGGGCGAGAGAGTGTGATGGGACTCACCGGGTTCACTGCTACTAGCACCACATCATCATCATATGCTTCAGTGTATTCATGTTATTAATGTTAAAATCATCAAATCTCAGGGTAAGCAGATGAATATGTGTCCCTAAATACATCGTTTTAAATAAAAACAAGTGGCGGTAAATAATAAAGCTAGAAACAAACTGTTTAGAGTGTGCCTATGTATGTCGCAATTAATTGTTACAAGTTTTAACTTGACTGGAGCAATATTTTGGTCAAAATCCGGAGTTTTTTTTACTACGAATTGACACTCAGGAAGATCAAAACTGGTATGAAGCTTCAGATTGATACAAAAACATTATCAGGTTAGCTTCCATTAGGAACGTGGGTGCACGCACCGACTGTGATATGATTTACAAATGATAGAGCAAAGCAATCAGTCGTCCTTCCTTGCAGGTCCTTCATTACATAGCAGTCTTGAGAGAACTGTGGCAGACACCCAAACGACAGGGAACTGACATGCATTGATACTATGAAATAGGGCACTAGCCGAAATCAAGATTTGCCAAATAAAATCTACAAAAAAGGACGACTGATTACTGTGATCTACCATTTGTAAAACCAAAACAATAACTATGTGACCCCGTTAACCTGTCTCCAACAGTTTTTGAGTAATTTACGAAAAACTAAATTTGGAACAAACATGCCCTTATTTTTAAAAGATTAAGTATCACTTATATTAATGAAGGAAAGTTTTGGTTATAGCATTTGATTACATGCGTTAAATAATAAAGCTATAACAAATTTCAAGACTTTGATGTACATACCAATCAATATAAGTCTCTTAAATATGTAGTTCAGAGCTCATGTTCTACTGTCGGTTCCGTTCTATGAATTCTAGCCTGCAAAGTTTTAATGCAGCTGAACTAAAACTTTTTCTGTAATTAAAGCCAACTCAACCTCATTCACATAAAAATTACGAAGATGGTATCACAACATGGCATGCGTCCGAGAAAGCGGCCATTTAGATTCAGCTAACAGGGGGTTCGGCCGTCCGCTACGCCCATATTTAAATACGACATGAGGCAGTTATACACACACTTCGCAACAAGATATCAATTTGTCCGCCTCAGTTAAACGCCGACTTAGGCGCTGCTTGGGATGACGTCACAGCCAATCTGCGGTTAATCACACGTTTTCGGTACCAATAGGAAGTGAACTCGCGGGGAATGGTCCTGAATCGCTTAGATTTCACCAAAGTGACAGTGTGTGTGCCTCCCATAACGTTAACAAAACCGCGTGTCAACTGTTGAGATTCTTTTTCCACTTTTCTGGCGCGTAATTAACTTCGATAAAAGACCATTTAATTGGAAATTACAGTAGGAGTCGCCTGTGAACTGCTCATAGCGCTGTTCTGTTTATGAAAAAGACATTTTTATTATTATCACGAATATTACTAAGTTTGTGCCTGTGAACTTTTACTGAATATATTAATCAGTTACAATTCAAAACTTTCGTTTATAATCATAGTTCCTGGTCCCGATGAGTAAATAGACAGTAGAAACGTTTCTTACAGTGAGCACAAGAAGAATGTGTACTCACAGACTGGAAACTATGGCCAATATGTCCTGCATCGCTTTCTGGCTGGCCGCAAAAATAGCTTTCGGTTCTAGCAAAAGGCGGGCCACAAATACAGTAGATAAAGTATGAGCCCGTCGTCCGACAGTATGGTTAATTACCAGTAATTCAGTAAACGTAACGTATTTAACGTGAAAATGTAGTTCAGCGGGTCACGTAACTTTGCATTGCCATTAGACGCAATAGACGAAAGGAAATCACCACATATTGGTTTAATACCTGTAAAATTATTTTACGAGTATAAGATTTGTGGGAAAAGTCACTTGAAACCTTGGTTAATTGACGGGAAATGTGGGTATTCAAATGTTCAAATGTGTGTGAAATCTTATGGGACTTAACTGCTTAGGTTATCAGTCCCTAAGCTTACACACTACTTAACCTAAATTATCCTAAGGACAAACACACACACACATGCCCGAGGGAGGACTCCAACATCCGTCGGGACCAGCCGCACAGCCCATGACTGCAGCGCCCTAGACCGCTCGGCTAATCCCAATGTGGGTATTGATTACTACGTATTTTGAAAAACAAAAATTGAAAGCGCAAACAAAGACCTATTGTTTCCTATCTTAAGCACGACTGTAAAAGGTATAGGTGAAAAAAATCGAATTCCCCAAAGCCTGAAAAGGCGCGTAAAACCCAAAGGCATCAGCTGTGTACAAAACCAGCAACAGACTTTTCATAATCCTGAACGATGTCGCATCTATGTGCCCATTTCACTGCCACAAGGCAAAGTGCCAAAAGTAATAAGTGAGATCAGCGTGTTGTCGTCACGGCAGCCGGAAGAACAGCGTTTGTGTGCTGGCCATGAGGCCTCGTGAAAACGAATTCTGACGCCTAGCTTCTTGTTTGGTTGACTTGCGTCACAGCTGGCACGACCTGTCGAGGCAAAACTTAGCGGTTTCCACTCCGAGACGTACTACCACAACAGGAAGAAAGGTGGCTATCGGTCTTTGAGGCAGACAAACATATATAAAAGGTTACACAAAATGCAGCATGGGTTGTCTTTAGCGTAAGTGCAGACGCCATTCAACTTACGTCACAAAATGCACTTTCCGATGCGTACAGCGAGTGGAGTAGTGACAGAGCAGCAACTGAAAGCTACTGTGGTACAGTGGTTGTAATGTGTCTCTACACTCATGCTCATAAATTAAGGATAATCGCTGAATGTGGTGCCAGACAACGTGGCACAACACAAAACTGGTGCTGACAGCATAGGCCCATAGGGAACAAACACGACACAGATCTGTCAGTCCATGGGGCTGGTGATCAGTTGAGAAAAGCGTCCCGAAAAACATGTGCTACAAAACTCCACTGTTTCCTGTGCAAGTACCCGGACATCAATATAGGATATGAACATCATGCACACGTACACAAGTCACACAACGGGTTGGCATACTCTGGATCAGGTGGTAGAGCAGCTGCTGGGATATAGCCTCCCACTCTTTCAACAGTGCCTGTCGGAGCTCCTGAGGTGTCACACGGGTGTGAAGACGTGCAGCGATACGTCGACCGAGAGCATCCCAGACGTGCTCAATGGGGATTAGATCTGGAGAACAGGCAGGCCACTCCATTCGCCTGATATGTTCTGTTTCAAGGTACTCCTCCACGATGGCAGCTCGGTGAGGCCGTGCGTTATCATCCATGAGGAGTAAGGTGGGACTCACTGCAACCCTGAAAAGGCAGACATACTTGTGCAAAAGACGTCCCGATACACCTGACCTGTTACAGTTCCTGTGTCAAAGATATGCAGGGGTGTACGAGCACGAATCATATACCCATCCCACACCATCAAACCACGACCTCCGTACTGGTCCCTTTCAAGGACATTAAGGGGTCGGTATCTGGTTCCTCGTTCACGCCAGATGAAAACCCGGCGAGAATCACTGTGTAGCTAGACTTACCTGCAAAATAAAAATTAATTACGTAAATAAATTGGTTTCAAGGTGATAATTTTGAGCGTATAATTATAATCAGCGTTTTATTACCCAACAACGAAAAAGCGACTCATTATTTACATGCTCTCCTCAAACACTGACACTGCGCAACAAAAGTAGAAGATTACTTTTTCGGAACCTCGTAACTGCCTCCTACTGCAACGTAAAAGTTCGTAATTTGGTTCAAAGATGCCTACAACTGTCCTCTGTAATGGTGGACAATCGGGACTCCCTGTGATTTCGCCCCGGACAGACGCGATGTGTCAAACTGCAAGGTGTCGACATATGCAAAAGAAAAGCTACAGCTCAGAAGTTAATGTGAGCAGTACGGTAAATTAATGATGTCACATTGACACCAAATCTCACCAAAATTCTGCCCGACATCACCAAGAACGTGTCGCACGATGGGAAGGCCAACACAGACACTCTTAGGCACGTTTCACCCTTTCCGTTGCCGGCTCTGTGATGTAGGTCAGAACCACGACAGCCAGCGTTGATGTCCGGAACCGCGCGACTGCTACGGTCGCAGGTTCGAATCCTGCCTCGGGCATGGATGTTTGTGATGTCTTTAGGTTAGTTAGGTTTAAGTAGTTCTAAGTTCTAGGGGACTAATGACTTCAGATGTTAAGTCCCACAGTGCTCAGAGCCATTTGAACCATTTTGAACCAGCGTTGAAATCACGCAGTTGTCTTACAGGTGAATGAAATTTTCACTCTGCAGTGAAGTGTGCGCTAATATGAAACATCATGGCAGACTAAAACTGTGTGCCGGACCGAGACGCGAATTCGGCAAGTGCTCCACCTACTGAGGTACTCAAGCACGACTCACGACCCGTCCTCACAGTTTTACTTCTGCCAGTACCTCGTCTGCCACATTCGAAACGTCAACGGGAATCGGCAGCAAAGCCGCGAGTAATGAGTATAATGGGCAGAGGCATTATGAATATAGTGCGGGACAACAATCTGCGAAAGTGAGTCTCACGGGAGGCGTGGCAGAGATAAGTCCCTTCAGTAACACTGTCCTCTGTGGCTCAGATGGATTGGGCGTTAGCTATGTAAGCAGGAAATCACAGGTTCGAATCCCGGTCGAGCACACATTTTCAACTGACCCTGTTGACTTATATCAACGCCTGTATGCAGCTAGGGGTATTCATTTCAATGTAATTACCAAACGTTTCCTAATTCTTTCCTAAGGTGTCAGCAGTGTCAAAAGTTGTCATGAAGATCTTCGATTGTTCATGGCACTGCGAACTGTCGTTTTCAATCCCGAAATTCGTGGGAATCAACGTCCTAGAGAAAGGGGTCCTTCAATGATGCCATTCATGGCACACTCTTTGGCGCTTAGCGGCCTGACTGGATAAGGTTAGGGCTCATTAACTCGGAAAAGGCACAACGTATCGAATTTTTTTCGTAACAATTATTTCACGGCTCAATTTATCCTGCAACACCCTTAAAAACTGTTTGTGACAAGCGTGTGTATGTTTTGAGTTAGCCTAACTCCCAGCGCGCAAAAACCTAGATTATATTCAGCGTGAGAGCACTAAGTGACTAGGAAAATATTTGCACGTAAATTCAGAATTTTACGAAACTTTTTTCTCTCTGAAACCCCCACAAAATAATGAAAGGGTAGAAATTAATCCCTTACTGTATTTTCACTCTTCATGCAGTACAACTGTTGCTTTAGGTATGTCGCATTAATTTGTTACTCAATTTATCATTTATTTATCGTTAATTTTGTTTGCAACAACTTTTGTAGACTGTATGCACATTACCAGTGAATGTGCCTGCAAATTTGTATCGTTGTAGGACACTTATTTTAGGTGACAGGACTTCGTAAATACTGAAATACTTAAAAAACTACATTTTGCCTATAACAGAACAAAATTATTGTCACTAGACGAAAATACTTTCGTGTGCCTGTAACTGTTGGTTCTCTGATTGCTCCGGAGAAGGCTATTCAAACTAGAATACATGAAATCTTAGTTCACTTTCTAACACCAATGAAGAAAGATTTACTTTGAGACAGTTCATTGCGGCAGATCGCTGGATAATTTACAACTGTCCTCAAGTATCAGTCTACGCATTTATTAACAAACATTTCTCTTGAGGTAAAACGTTCATCGAAAACTTTAACAGCTGTCACTGTCGTTCATGATGAAGTACCTCACGTTACGAACTGGACTGAACCCTTGCATTCTCGACACAATATTGACCTCAGCGTGAGGGTGCTGCTATTCTGAGAGGTAGATGTGGCCTTCTGGAGTGCCTCCCATTAGTTTTTGCGGAATGCAGCGATATCTTGCTAAGGTCTGTGGTATCAATTGCCGACTTTGATCTGGCACCGCGATCTGTGGACGACGTCACACAAATTATCCAGCTTACATGTTTACTGTCTACTATTTATCACATTAACTGCTTTGCAAAGTAGTCACGAGTCTGAAGCAATGTTATAAATGGCAGTTCGATTACTTACAGAATAGGAATTTGCTACTTTCTCAATAAACGACCAGATTGTGTTAAACGAATGCTATAAAACTTTAGTTATCGCAACTTACAATTATGATGAATGGGTTTCTGCTGTGACTTAAGCATCTTGCATTTTAAACATGTTTAGCATATTGTATCGTACATACACTGAAACGCCAAAGAAAGTGGTATAGGCATGCGTATTCAAATACATAGGTGTGTAAACAGGCGGAACACGGCACTGCCATCGCCGACACCCATATAAGACAAAAAGTGTCTGGTGCATTTGCTAGATCGGTTACTGCTGCTACAATCGCAGATTATCAAGATTTAAGCGAGTTTGAACGT
Organism: Schistocerca gregaria; assembly: GCF_023897955.1. NCBI lineage: Eukaryota > Metazoa > Arthropoda > Insecta > Orthoptera > Acrididae > Schistocerca > Schistocerca gregaria. Next base: position 12,109,172 of record NC_064925.1, on the reverse strand, counting down.
GGTGTTAGGTGTCGGAGCATGAGCGGTGGGGCACAGCATCTATGAGGTAGCGATGAAACGGTGACTTTCCCCGTACGACCATTTCACGAGTGTACCGTGAATATCAGGAGTCCGGTAAAGCATCAAATCTCCGACGTCGCTGAGGCCAGAAAAAACATTCTGCAGGAACGATACCAATGACGACTGAAGAGAATCGTTCAACGTGACAGAAGTGCAACTCTTCTGCAAATTGGTGCTTATTGCAATGCCAGGTCATCAGCAAGCGAACCATCCAATGAAATATTATCGATATCGGCTTTCAGAGCCGAAGGCACACTCGTGTACCCTTGATCAATGCACGACACAAAGCTTTACGGCTTGCCTATGTCCGTCAACACTGGTATTAGACTGGAATCATGTTGCCTTGTTGGACGAGTCTCTTTCAAATTGTATCGAGCGGTTGGACGTTTACGGTTTTGGAGACAACCTCATGAATCAATGGACACTGCATGCCAGCAGGGAGCTGTTCAAGGTAGTGGAGACTCTGTAATGGTAAGGGGCATGTGCAGTTGGAGTGACGTGGGACTCCTGATACATCTAGATACGGGTGACGCGCACCTAAGCATCTTGTCCGGCCACCTGCAGCGATTCATTTCCATTGGACAATTCCAGCAGGATAATGCGACACTCCACACGTCCAGAACTGGTATAGAGTGTCTCCAGAACACTCCTCTAAGTTTAAATGCTTCCGCTGGCCATCAAACTCTCCAAACAGCCTTGCAACATGCTGGTCAGAAGAGATCTCCACCACATCGCACTCTTACCGATTTATTGACAGCCCTGCAAGATTCCCTACAGCACTACCTCAGATATTAGTCGAGTTCATGCGTAGTGTTGCGGCACCTTTGCGTGCTTACGCGGGCCCTACAATTCGGCAGGCGTTCCAGTTTCGTTGGCTGTTCACTCTGTATCCGTGAGCAACGTTGATCATTTTAAAGGCTGTAGGAGACTGTGTAACAAGGGACATGGAATAGAAAGAGAAAAAGTCAAGCGGTTTTACAAGTGTGTTCCTTGCTTAAATGTAAGGCGAGATGAATTGATTGCCACGTAATAGACGAGCCAAAGTCAGTAAAGTGGCCCTGTGACATACAAGGCAGTCCTGCTCCGTTAGTGACGCTGAGAGGAGGCAGAACAGAGGGGCGAGCAGGCTGCGAGCAGAGACTCAGGACTCGGCGGGGCGGCCCGTTTGAATTTCGCGCTACATTAGGCACCCGGCAGGTAGCTGGCGCGTGATATCTGCCACGGCGGGAGGAGCCAACGGTGCGCTGCAGGTAGCAGAGACACTCCAGACACTCCAGCTGGGCGAGAGGTATGCGCAAGGCCTGGCGGGGAATGGAGCAACACGGCAGGGAAGAGCAAGAGGAGACGAAGCAGGTGAAGAGGCGAAGGAGCAGATAGCTGCTAGACAAGGGTCGCGATCCAATGATTGCGCGAAGACAATACAATGAGAATGAGAGGCACACACAAAGAGTCGCTCAGCAACATAATAAGTATTTTATAAAAATGTATGTATCTTTCATTTTCCAGTCTCAGTTTGCACTTTTTTTTTACATTATGACTAGTTTCGATCTCTTTCGATCATCCTCATATCAATGCTGTTATGTAAACAACCCGAAGTGTCTGTCAGATTGTACGGTTGCGGTGGATTTGTTGTTTTTCCTTATTCTTGAATTGAGAACACTGTTTGAGGTGATATGACAAGTGTAATGTCGCAATATTTCTCACCACATTACGACTTCTCACACAGTTTTCAACTCGCCAACTTAAGAACAGCGCAATGGATAACTCATCTTGAAAGAACATTAATCTTAAGCACAACATTATGAAAGTTTAATTGGACGTTTCTTCACAAAATTACTCCTACATATACGTTATGATGTTGGTCAGTACTAAGAAAATCTTCCGACTCCGGTTCAAAGTTCTTTACTATTTAGGCCGGCCAGTGTGGCCGTGCTGTTCTAGTCTGGAACCGCGTGACCGCTACGGTCGCAGGTGGAATCCTGCCTCGGGCATGGATGTGTGTGATGTCCTTAGGTTAGTTAGGTTTAAGTAGTTCTAAGTTCTAGCTGACTGATGACCACAGATGTTAAGTCCCATAGTGCTCAGAGCAATTTGAACCACTTTTTTTTACTATTTAGGGTGACAATCAAGTCTACGGTGGATGGTTAGTCAAGTAACAAATTTGACCGCAAGATTACCCAAGGCCGCTCGAGTTTACAGTGGACACAAGCTGGTGAACCAACAAAGTTTACACTTCTAAGCGCGGTATTTACCTTAAGTTGCGACGTGCTGCTATCTGCAAGGCCGCTCTCTCCCAGTGAAATTCCCACAAAACTAATCTGGCCTTTGCTGAACTTTCCAGCAGAAAATTTCCCTACGTTTCTCGTTATGCGAGAAAACATGTTATCAGCCCTAATCTTATTATGTGGCCATATACACGAGCATGGTTCGAGCAGCGTCCATATTATAGTGCCCTCTCAGCTCCCGCAAGAACAATTAACTAATTTGGCTGGTTCGTTTCAGCACTGATGGAGCTAAACGTTGCTACAGCTGATTTTAGCTGGAGTGCATCAGCTGTGAACTCAGTGCCCACAGCAATTTCTTCTCTCCAACGTACGGAGCGTTAAGTGCTCCATTCTGCACTTGACGCCAGTTCAGAGAAGAGTCCATTTCCAAAATTTCTCTCTTTTCCTCTCATGGCAGAACTGCCTCCCTCCACTTGGGTTCCTTTTTCACGTCACGACTTTTTTCGACCAATAGGAGCATTCCTCTCATTTTGTAGAAACGCCCTCTACCAATCGCAACGTCCCTTCTATCAAACTGCGTCGGAACTTCAGTAGTTTTCTCCTTCCTAGTGAGTTTCCGCCAATAGGACGTTTTGTGCCCATTCCAGACCTTTCCATGTCTTGCACTCGCTGGACGAAAATGTGTCACTTGCTTTTGTTGATATTCCGATGTAATTTCGAAATGCAGTTTTCTAAAGCTTCTTCCCTGCCGTTTTACCGATGCCCTCGCTACAGGCGGTCCTCCAGCTTCAATTACCTGTTCCGGAGTCACTGTCCTCTTTCCTGCCACCCCTTTAAGTGATCGCCGGCATAACTCCCAAAGCGCAGTTTCGCTAAGCAGTTGTGGAGCTGGCTTTTCAAAACTAAAAGCGTCTCGACTCACGTTCCCTGTTCTACCTTCCGCTCAAAGACATGCATTATATAGGAATGCTGTGTTAATTACCTTCGATTGACTGCCATCCCATTTTGCATTACATATTGATAGGCAAATGTTCTCATAACTGTTGATTTACATTATGTGTCATCTTCAGCTTCTAATTGATATTTGTAAAGGTCTCGTGTAAGGTGCGAACCTGACCATTTATTCTGCTACCTCGCAAGATCTACACATCACAATACTATGTTCTGAATGAGATTGATCACCCCTTTAAAATACGATGGGAATACAATTAGTACTGCAACACATTTTTTCTCAGGCAGTTTCAGCTGCAAGAATGCTAAATTTGTTTTAGGACATTGTGTAATATTCCCGCTTCTTTTCTTATAGTTCTATGAAGTACCGATAGGTGGCGGCACTAAATGCAGCCCTCAAAGTAGCGCCTGTGACGGAGGTGCGTTCGTCACAGTAGCTCTCATTGAGTTTCTTTTGGCGGAAAACCAGAGTATAGACGACATTCAGAAGTGCTTGCACAATGTCTACGGAGACCTGGCAGTAAACAACAGCACGATGAGTCGTTGGGCGAGGCATCTGTCATCGTTGCACAAATGTGTCTGGTCTCTAATCTGGAACGTGCAGACACTCTCATTGGAGATGATCGACGAATCACTATCAGACACCTTGCTGCTCAGCTGGACATCTCTGTTGGTGATGCTAATAAGAGTTTGAATATTCTAACATGTGTGCCCACTGGGTTCTTCGCTTCCTAAAAGAATCCCATAACCACCAATGAAGGACCATCTGTGCGAAATTGCATGAGCGTTACAAGGGTGACCGTGCCAATTTTTTGTAGAATGTCGTCACAGGCAATAAAACATGGGTACAGCGTTTCGAATCGCAAACCCAGAAGCATTCCATGGAGTGGCGCCTCACCACGTCTCCTCTGAAGAAGAAGTTCAAAGCCGCAACCTGGGCTGGTGAAGTCATGGCCACTGTCTTCTGGGACTCTGAAGTTGTTATTCCGGTTGACGTCCTCTCTCATGGTGTCATGCTACGCTCAGGGAATTGAAAAAACGACTTCACTGTGTTCGCCACCAAAACACTACACATGAACTTCTCCACGCCAGCGCAAAGCATCTCACAAATCTGCGCACGCGAGAGCAGCTCACAAAACTCCATCGGACTCTTGTTCCTCCTCCATCCTGCAGCCCGGATCTCGCATATTAGGACTTTCAACTGTTTGACCCATTGAAGAATGATCTCCGAGGCAAGTAGTACATGGTGTGATGAGGTTACTGATGCAACAAAACGTTGGCTTCGACTTTGACCAGTAGAGTATACTGGCCCTACCAGTAAGGTGAAGTGCAGTGTCACTTCTCTCAGCTACACTTTTTGGCCTTATTGGACAGTACTGTCATAAGTATTGTTGGTCAAGGCAAATGTCTGGAAATATACCTAGCGAGTTCTGTAGCATGCTCTCATACCTACATTGTCGTTAAAGGGCCACTTCTATGAAACCCCATAATAGTCTCCCACTGCGACACAGAATTTTGAAATATGTCTCAAGGGTTCTTATAAACTTCCTTTGTAATGGTGCAAAAGTGTAGTGCACTGCAATTTCACCCACAGGCATGGCAACGCTTCCAAACATAATGGTATCGACACTTGTGCAAGAAAGGCCAGAGCTCATCTTCACGTGAGGTGAAAGTTGAATTAATGATGTCACATTGACATCAAACTTCACTACCTCCTTAGGTAAGTGGTCACCACATCTGACTGCCATGCAGTAACACAGGTTCGATTTCCAGCCGGGTTGAAGCTTTCCTCCACTCGGTACAAGGTGATGTGTTGTCCCCATCATCATTTCATCATCTGAAACATGGAAGTCGCCCAATGTGGCATCAACTAAAAAGACTTTCAACTCGGCGGCCGAACTTCCCCAGGTGCGGTCTCCGGCCATTAGCGCCATACGATAATTTCATCTCTTTTTTTTTTCTTTTTACCACATTTGGGCGCAACCTCCCATGGACGTGCCAAACGTGGAAGGTCGTCACAGCTAATTAAACACAGACCCAATCAAAATGTAAGTGAGTAGTATTTTACTAATTCGTGTCGATAGAGGCATGCTTGTGTACAGATACTCAGTTTTATTAAAACAAACTGTCGTCGTAAGGTTATCGTGGGTAATTTCTTTTTCATTTCTTATAATACAGTGCACAATTTTCGTAAGGTCTCCTTTAGTGTTGTTGAAACAATAGTAAACTTGAGAGCAAAATTAATGAGCAACGATATATGCGAATTCTCTGATGTTATCTACACTCCTGGAAATGGAAAAAAGAACACATTGACACCGGTGTGTCAGACCCACCATACTTGTTCCGGACACTGAGAGAGGGCTGTACAAGCAATGATTACACGCACGGCACAGCGGACACACCAGGAACCGCGGTGTTGGCCGTCGAATGGCGCTAGCTGCGCAGCATTTGTGCACCGCCGCCGTCAGTGTCAGCCAGTTTGCCGTGGCATACGGAGCTCCATCGCAGTCTTTAACACTGGTAGCATGCCGCGACAGCGTGGACGTGAACCGTATGTGCAGTTGACGGACTTTGAGCGAGGGCGTACAGTGGGCATGCGGGAGGCCGGGTGGACGTACCGCCGAATTGCTCAACACGTGGGGCGTGAGGTCTCCACAGTACATCGATGTTGTCGCCAGTGGTCGGCGGAAGGTGCACGTGCCCGTCGACCTGGGAACGAACCGCAGCGACGCACTGATGCACGCCAAGACCGTAGGATCCTACGCAGTGCTGTAGGGGACCACACCGCCACTTCCCAGCAAATTAGGGACACTGTTGCTCCTGGGGTATCGGTGAGAACCATTCGCAACCGTCTCCATGAAGCTGGGCTACGGTCCCGCACACCGTTAGGCCGTCTTCCGCTCACGCCCCAACATCGTGCAGCCCGCCTCCAGTGGTGTCGCGACGGGCGTGAATGGAGGGTCGAATGGAGACGTGTCGTCTTCAGCGATGAGAGTCGCTTCTGCCTTGGTGCCAATGATGGTCGTATGCGTGTTTGGCGCCGTGCAGGTGAGCGCCACAATCAGGAATGCATACGACCGAGGCATACAGGGCCAACACCCGGCATCATGGTGTGGGGAGCGATCTCCTACACTGGCCGTACACCTCTGGTGATCGTCGAGGGGACACTGAATAGTGCACGGTACATCCAAACCGTCATCGAACCCATCGTTCTACCAATCCTAGACCGGCAAGGGAACTTGCTGTTCCAACAGGACAATGCACGTCCGCATGTATCCCGTGCCACCCAACGTGCTCTAGAAGGTGTAAGTCAACTACCCTGGTCAGCAAGATCTCCGGATCTGTCCCTCATTGAGCATGTTTGGGACTGGATGAAGCGTCGTCTCACGTGGTCTGCACGTCCAGCACGAACGCTGGTCCAACTGAGGCGTCAGGTGGAAATGGCATGGCAAGCCGTTCCACAGGACTACATCCAGCATCTCTACGATCGTCTCCATGGGAGAATAGCAGCCTGCATTGCTGCGAAAGGTGGATATACACTGTACTAGTGCCGACATTGTGCATGCTCTGTTGGCTGTGTCTATGTGCCTGTGGTTCTGTCAGTGTGATCATGTGATGTATCTGACCCCAGGAATGTGTCAATAAAGTTTCCCCTTCCTGGGACAATGAATTCACGGTGTTCTTATTTCAATTTCCAGGAGTGTATAATAGACTGACGAAGCACATGCAGTTTATCGATTACATGTGTTCTGAGTTAAAACTGTCAAACAATGTTTCAAGAAGAATAAAATGCCACTACCTTACGACAGTTAATGTAGAAAATACTTTTCTGACGTATTTGGGCACGATGCGCTCTCCCCATACATAATACAAAAGCTTCGAGATGCATCTGCTGCCTGGATGTCTATTAAACCTGAAAAGAAGAAAATGTCACACAAGTTAACCCTTTTTCCACATGCGACTATTTTGGGTTGAGAAGTGAAGGGAATTATGTTCAATGTTCCATTAGATTGGTAACTTCAGCAGACAGCAGAACTGAGTTTTTAAAAAAATTTGCAGTAAATGTATTCTAACTCGCGACATCTTGTCTACGGTGCACCACACTTTCCATTACGCTACTGGCTGAAACATAAATACAACAGCTACTGAGCTGAACAACAATTCCTCCAGAACTTCTGCATACCACAGCGCTGCGAGATAATGCAAATGGCCGGGTCTAGACTTCTGAGAGAAACAGTTACAGCTTTTCTCTTTCGCTGCATGACGTTTTTTACAAACATATAGCGCAATAGAATAGATCGTGGAAAGGAACACTTCCTATTTAAATTTCTGCATCCTACACTGTTGGCAGATCTGTGTAGGTGGCAGTTATGTGATTTTATTTCGGTGATTACAAATAGTGTCGTATGCATGCACTGGGTAGCCGTGGCAGCTAGTTCATGGTGATTCAGTCAACCAAGTAAATTAATTTTCTGAACATGCTGCAGTTTACTACAGGGAGCCTGTGTGTCAGAATTCTCATCCAGTGTGGGGCAATGGCTTTATGATAGAAAAATGAGTCACAGAAAAGATGTTTGGTGGTCTGTTGGACTAATGGTAATTTCTTATACCTGTGGTCTGGGTTCGATTCCCATTTCTGTCAATGATTTTAGATAGGGAGACAAAGATTCCATTCTCTTCTGACTACACCAAGTGAAGAAGATATAGTGACAGTGTGGTCTGAAATTCACATTAAAGATATTACTTCTGTGCCAAGTAGACGTTAGGTTGAACCACAATGAAGTCTGGAGTGGCGACATGTAGAAACTCTACCACCAGTGACTTTTCGTATACTAGTTATTTATTTCTAGTGACGAAACAAACGCTATGTAGGGTCACAGGACAATTATTCCATCTTTTATCTGAGCTTCTGTATGTCGATAAAATTGGTTCAGAACTGAAAATGCAACCCAGACCGCCCTAAACGCGGAATATGATCCCTTCGTGACAATACAGCTCGTTTACAATTTGTTGTTTGTTCAAAACTGCAGATTCCTCAACATCTCCACAAATTACACGTGAATGGGTTCGAATCCTGGCCCGGCACTAAAGATTTCAGTATGTATTATCAAGCTCTAGCATGAGAACACCTGTGTGCTTGTGGGTAATAATTTTGTTTTTTAATGTTTTTTCAATCGTTGTCAACCATAACGATATCTGACGTTTTTGACTCCCAATGGGACACAGAACTATTTGCGAGATTGCTGTAAGTTCAAGATGTTATTCCGAGCTGCTGGTGGAGGTAAATTCAGTAGGTGACGTCTCTTTGTGTGTAGTCAGAAACGAAATGTGCGGGGCTCTATTCCCAGTCAGCACTGAACTCTTCGACATATTATTTCTAATTCAAACATGATCACATGTCGCTGCTGGTTCAACAAACCCATATTTTACGTTCGTTTTCTCTAGAATAGAACAGCGATAGGTGCCGGGTTGGAGTCCTGGGAAGGAAAAAATTAATGTTTCGTCTCGTCATCTCAGTTAAAACATCTAGCTACTGCCAAGGAAATCCGATATGTTGCAGTTGGTTGTGTTTCGATATCAATCCGATTAGGTATTGGGTTCGAATCCCTGTTCAACACAAAGCTTTGACTCACGGCATTTCAAGTAAGTTACTTGTGAAGACGCAATATTTAACATCTCTCGTAATTCGTTAATAGGGACAATAGATGCTGGGTTGGAATTCGCGTCCGTTACAAATGTCTGCGTTAAGTGATTTAAAGTTGATATTTGCTAAGTGATACTGTCTAAAATCGTGGTATATCTCTCTGTATGCCTAATGAGGAATGACTGTAAGTTTGCGTCAGTCACGAAATCATTCCTTAGTCTGCCTGACCTGGGTTTGAATCCATATGCAGAACGAGACGGTTCGCCGCGTCATTTGAAATTCATACATATTCTCAACTTACTGCTCGTGAATAACTTCAATTTTTAATGTTATTTTGTGTTAAATAATAAGTACTGTATGTTGCTTTGAAGAGGAAATCATGAATACGACGATCTTACTACGCGCATTACCTACCTGACGTAATAATGAGAGTGGTATCATTTCAGGTATGTTATTTATTGTAATAAATGTGAGCTTACAAGCCTTAAGGACAGTCTTATATGTGGTTAGGTGTTCCCTGGTATTTGTAGCATCTTGGTATTATTTTATTTCTTGAGTTACTGCGATATAGAGCAGTGTTTTCTAGTGGTGACAGTTGGAACCTTTTTCAATAGTCAAATGGCTGTACCAAGAAGCGATTAGAGGACCTGCTAGACATGCCGCTTGCATGCGAATCAGGCGAAATGCTATTCAGGTCATTCGGATACTTTTGAGCACGACTGCACATCCACTTGAAGGTAGAGAAAAAAAGTTTTTAAGAGTTTAGGTTTCAATGATTGAAATTACACATGAATATACACGAGAAAGATGGGAATATTTTGAGTGTACTAGTGTTTTTGTTTGACACTCAGGCTATGAGGACCGTTATGTAGCAGCAGCATTACCCTTCATACCATCACACACGTCGTCAATCAGAGAGACACGTTGACCTGCATGAAGTGCGGATATGCCCCGTCTATGAAGTGTTGCGGAACGATGCTACGTCACAAGTGAAAATTGCTGGATTTGGACGGGTTACTTCTGTAACTGAAATATCAGATCTGAAGATGGTTCTGAATGAACCGAAACCGGTCATACGAATAAAAAAAAATTGCAAACAAGACGGATTTTATATAACATTATAAAATCACTGATTGCTGTTATCCCACAAGACATAATGTCTGCTTTTGCAAAGCAGTATTTGCACCAACAACCTGGATGAAATTCCAAACCTCTCCGCTGCGTCTCATGAAGTGAGGTCGCTACTGATGGTGATTCTTCTGTCGGATGGGTACTTTAAGCTCGGTGGACCCTTTGGTGCTCTTCGACGTAAAAAGGTTGTTGTCCAACACGGGGTTTCACCCTCTCCCTTCTCTGAGCATCTCGAACACGGACACTACATTACAGCCGCACCCATTAGACACACCTACACTTGACAGGAAATTGCCTGCTGGTGTCTCTCATTGATTCATGCCATACGACTTCACTTTATTTGAGATACCACTGATTCTAGACGAAATGAATACTTCTGAATTGCTGCTCAAGGTGGACAACATGTCATTTCAAACTTCCTGGCAGATTAAAACTGTGTGCCGGACCGAGACTCGAACTCTGAACCTTTGTCTTTCGCGGGCAAGTGCTGTACCACTGAGCTACTGAAGCACGACTCACGCCCCGCCCTCACAGCTTTACTTGTGCCACTACCTCGTCTCCTACCTTCCAAACTTAACAGAAGCTCTCTTGCTCATCCCCCAGGCTGTGGCTAAGCCATGTCTCCGCAATATCCCTTCTTTCAGGAGTGCTACTTCTGCAAGGTTCGCAGGAGAGCTTCTGTAAAGTTTGGAAGGTAGGAGACGAGGTACTAGCAGACGTACAGCTGTGAGGACGGGCCCTGAGTCGTGATTGGGTGGCTCAGTGGTAGAGTACTTGCTCGCTAAAGGCAAAGGTCGCGAGTTCGAGTCTCGGTCCGACACACAGTTTTAATCTGCCAGGAAGTCTCATATCACCGCACACTCCGCTGTAGAGTGAAAATTTCATTCTAGAAACATGTCCTTTATCAAATACGTGCAAGTTACGAAGCACCCAGCATATAAGATTTACGCACAATATTAATATTAACATAACAATTGACAGTGCATTTTTCAACATATTTTTCATGAGATAAATAAGTGATTCAGACGTTAATGATTGCAACCTTATTAGACTTCATTATATTATTCGAAAACGATGCTGTTGTATCGAGGCAGAGTTGCTCAACAAGACTTTCGTATAGTAAACTACAGATTTGGAACGTGTCCAGTTCTGTTAAAATATGTTATGCTGTATGGTGACGATGCAATTTCGTACAGTGAACAAACATCGTTAGGAAACTGATTCAAGAATTGGTAGTTAACTGTCAATGTAATCAGGCGATACATGAGTAAAAGGACAGAAAGATACAGCACGTTTTGTGAATGTGAGCCGCAGTTAGTCATATCACTTAAGTACAACGAACCTGTCCGGAACGATTGATGCTGGATCGATCTTGTAAATGTGATAAAGGTAGACTCCAGGTTCCTAGGGAAGCGCAATTAAAGCACCAGAGAAATCACTTGAGAACCCTCATTCCATCAGTAGTTAAGTACTGTTCACTGTTCTGAAGAACTTACCAAGTAGGACTAATGAAAAAGTGTGAAAAGGCTCAAAGGCCCTTGTTGACAAGCGTTTGGATGAGCACTGCCACGTCTCAGAAATGTTTAGCATCCTGCAGAGGAAGGAGCTACAAGAAACGCTTTACACATTACATCCTTACCGTACAAGCGCCGAGTCACCAAACTGCAAAGCTAGGTAAGACCATTATGCTTCCCTCAAAATGCATCTTACATCATGGTACCAAATACAGACACATGTCGATAAACTTTTTTCTTGAGCATTATACATGAATCGAGTGGGCAGGTGGGAGAGTGGTTATGATTCATTGCGGGCCCGTAGCCAATCAATACGCGATGCCTTGCGCTCAACAAATATTGATGTAGATGTAGAAAGGCAGGTGCTGGGATAGGATTTACTCTGTAGAAGACTTCTCTTGTACACTCAACTCATGTTAAAATTAGTATGTTAATTAGGAAAATATTAGCGGCCTTGCCGTAGTGGTAATACTGATTCCCGTCATATCACCAAAGTTAAGCGCTGTCGGGTTTGGCTACCACTTGGATGGGTCTGCCGAGCTTTATTGGAAAGCTGCGTGCACTCAGCCCTACTTCATTGAGAAGTAGCTCCTCCGGTCAGGAAAACTGACAACGGCCGGAAGAGCAGTATGCTGACCGGACACATCTCCATATCCGCATCGAGGGACACCTGTGGGCTGAGGACAACACGGCGGTCGGTCAATACCGTTGGTCTTCTGAGACGGAGTTTATTTAGGAAAATATCCTGAAAAGTTTTTACCCGTGCAAAGTGATGTGAAACTAACACCCTATAAAAATAGAAGTAATGATAGGAAAGTTGTATAGTCAATTAGAGTGTGTAATAAACATGTGCTAGGGAGCCTATTTTTCACAGAAGAAAAAAGCGGCGAATGGGAAAAGTATAAAATCATCATGGGAAAGAAATAGTAAAGGAGAAAACTTCGAAGCGCGCTCAAAGACTGCATGATTTAAAGGACTGTTGTACATTTGTATGTTCTTAAGAATTTTTTCGTCTTTAGACAATGCAGTTCAATTGTTATATGCTGCACATTTTACAAACGTTACTGCGCCAAATTAAGGTGTTTTCAAATGTGAAAACATGTTCAGGGGTATAACATGGCCCTGTATTTAGGATCAAATATTTGACGCAATTGAGAAAATCGTGTCATTACTGTATTAATAGTCTGTCTGTAACAGTATTATTCCACCAGACACCAATAATCAGTAAGTGAAATCAAATGAAACAGAAGTATTATAAAAAATTAGTTACTAGTTAATTACATTTTGAAATAGAAGCTATTGGCAACCAACTGAAGTTTCCATTCTCAAGACAAGTAAAATCGTTAAGACATTAAAAAAACTCAGTTCATTTTCACGTATCAGATGTTCCATGGTAAAAGACCTCCTTCTGTTTGAAGGTTCAAATGGTGGCTTAACTATCCACAAATTTTGCAGATAGTATTAAAAATATGTAGCAGATTTCTCAGCATAAAATTTTGTTCCTGCAGAATTAACAATATACTCCAAATAGCTTTCATACGTGGTGCGACAATAAAGTAATGAGACTGATGTGAAAAATAAATGTTGGTAACCGTTTTAGTCAAGTTTAGTGTTGTCTCCTTCAAAGTAATTCTCTTCTGATTGCCTATACATTTTCCAGCGCACCTGCCATTGATGGTAACATTTCTGGAATTCATCTTCTGTAATATCCTCCAAGACCTTCGTCACAGCTTTTTGGACATCTTTTGTTGTTTGAAAATGGTGTCCCTTGACCGCCGTTTTGACTCTTGAAATATAAGGTGGCTTTGGTAGTACTGGAATTTGTTTTGAGGTTAAAACTTGCTGTAACGACAGAGCAGTAGGGGATGGCGCATTATCGTGATGCAGAATCCAATTTTCAGAAATGTCGGCACAGACACGAAGAACTATTTTACGAAGTCTTTCAAAAAAAATTTTTTGTAATGATATTGGTTAACTGTTTGTCCAGGGAGCACCCACTCTTTATGAACAATTCCCTTTGAATCAAAGAAGCACACAAACATGCATTTCACTTTTGACTTTGAGATGCAAGCTTTTTTTTTGGTCTGGGTGATCCCTTTGAGCACTATTGCGAACTTTGGTGTTTTGTCTCTGGTTCGTAATGAAAAAATCGACTTTCATCACCAGTGATAACACGGCTCAACAACTCTGGATTGATTGCCGTTTGCTCTAACAGATCGGCTGCCACAATTTTCCGTGTTTCTCGCTGTTGTGGTGTGAGATTTTTGTGGACCATTTTTGCACAAATCTTTCTCATACCAAGATCTTCAGTTATTATTAGACATACCATTTCTCGATTGATGTTCAGTTCTTATGCAATCATTTTCATGGATAATCTTCGGGAAGATCGTACGAGTTCAAGAACCCTGGCCAAGTTGACATCCGTCCTTAAGGTCGATGGTCGTCCACTGCGGTCTTCATTTTCAACATTCGTTCTGCCTTCACTAAACATTTTGTGTCAACGAAAAACTTGAGCTATTGGCATAACCTCCTTTCCAAAAGCCTTCTGAAGCTTACTATAAGTTGTCGTCGCGTTTTCACCCAGTTGAACGCAAAAAGAAATGGCATACCAATGCGCTATATTATGTGGTCCCATTTCTGTGACGAGAGACACGAACACGTGTTAACTTATTACAGCACACCTCACGACTGAGCAGTTGCATCGATGTGCCGCTTGGACTAGAAGCAACGTATAGACCAAGGTCAAAGTTATTGTGCCTATGCAAGCCTCCAGGGTTGCCACATCTTGCAAAGAAAATCAGTCTCATTACTTTATTGTCGCACCTCGTATATCGTACAACACTTGAATGTGTATAGAGTGAAATAGTTACAAATACTGCTCAAAACAGTCTGACTTCTAACAGCAGAAACTGTAGAAAATGTAGGAAACTGTTTATGGTGGTCACTACTTCGCATTTTGCACATGATACTAAACTCAGTCCCTAGACTCAAGTAGAAACCAAAAATCACCATTTGTTCCTTGGTACACCATCCTCTAGGTACAACACTCTTTTCTGTAACTTGCTATTGATGGGCAATACCTGTGAAAATTTAGAAGATTCGCGGGAGATAGCGGGAGATGCAAGACTATACCGAAACCAATCGACAGACAAGGAATCAGAATTTCTATTTACAGAGTTACAATACCTGTGAAAATTTAGAAGATTCGCAGGAGATAGCGGGAGGTGCAAGGCTATACCGAAACTAATCGACAGACAAGGAAATCAGAATTTCTATTTACAGAGCTAGTAACCATGGAACGCTGACAAGAAAATCATGACGACTACAGCAATGTAAACTTGCTTTGTCAACTCAAATAAGAGAGTCAGAAAGCCACTCTTACATTAATTACAGAAAAATTTTTGAGGTAGATTTTAATATAAAGATAAATTAGTGTAGGTCACCAACAGATATTCCAAATTTATCCATCTTTGTGATATTTACAGAGTACGGCTTGCATTATCCGCGGTGAATTGAGGTTTTCGTTTCAAAAATGTTGAACGTCAGCTCTTTTTCCCTGTCTTTTACTCAAATTAGTATTAGAGGTTTATTTTTCCCGACTCCGTCAGTTTCTGGGTTTAGTTGCTTTCATGTCACCGCCAGGCGAGGAAACTTTAACGGCACTGGGAGCAAATAGGTATTAACTCTACAGTGGCTCGTAATTAACTCGGCGTCCGTGCGTAACGACCTTACCGCCGCAGAGGTCGCCCTCTCTTCTATTTTCGTACAGAAATGGTCGCGGGCTGTCAGCATTAGTTTTAGAAAAGCTGAATAGCAAACGTCGTTGAACTTGAAAGAGATAAATGTGTGACAGAAAAGCCGCGAAAAAAGGTATGCAAAACCGCAGATTTTCATTGGTAAGCAGCTCTGAACGTGATTCTGCGTGGTTCTGTTTTGGATATTGTTATGTTGTCAAAAAATGAAATATAAATCCGATTTTCTTGTAGTATGTCAATAAAGTACGATCTGGGATGAATATGTCCATTATTCGTGGAAACGGAAATTGAATTTAGGTACTGGTACTTCCCTCCGACCGTTATCATTTACTTAAAGACAGTAACGTAAACCCTTAATGTTGTGGCTGGTCGCATTTCCTCGAAGGTGGAGTCGCCCATTATTCCTTCGCATGCACTCTTTATATTAACCTAAAAAAAGTGGTTCAAATGGCTCTGAGCACTATGGGACTTAACATCTGAGGTCATCAGAACCCTAGAACTTAGAACTACTTAAACCTAACTAACCTAAAGACATCACACACATCCATGACCCAGGCAGGATTCGAACCTGCGATCGTAGCGGTCACGCGCTTCCAGACAAACGCCTAGAACCGCACGGCCACACTGGCCAGCCCAACCTAAAACATGTACAGTTTTGTACAGTTTGGCTCTGGCAGCATGTCCGGAAGTACACTTCTGTTCCAGAAGCTAAGGCTGGTAGAGAATACACTACTGGCCATTAAAACTGGTACACCGAGAGGAAATACAGATGATAAACGGGTATTAATTGGACAAATATATTGTACTAGACTGGCATGTCATTACATTTGCGCGCAAGTTGGGTGCATAGATCCTGAGAAATCAGTATCCAGAACAACCATCTCGGGCCATAATAACGGCCTTGATACGCCTGGGCAGTGAGTCAAACAGAGCTTGGATGGCGTGTACAGGTACAGCTGCCGATGCAGCTGAACATGGTTTCAATGTACATCAACGCATGCGTGTACGCGCCGTAGCATCTTCTGTCTCACACGTGAACATCGGCCAGGTTGCATCTGAAGAGTGTCAAAGGCACTGCTGCCCTATTGTCTCCACATGTGGAATCGACTCTGCATACACGTTACTTTTGAGATGGACTCATAAGCAGAAATCGCACGGACTGAGATCCGGTGAAAGGGCAGGCCATGCAACTGGATCGAACAAGAACTAATCGAGTGCTTTTCAAACATTGCGCTAGTTCTTGTTCGATCCACTGACCAGGGAAGACAGAAATGAGGTGTGTCCGGACGTTAACGGCGAAGTAGGCTGGAGCACCATCATGTAGCAACCACATAACCCTTCTAATAATCAGTGGCACTTCTTCCAGCAGGGGAGGCAAAGTCACCCACAAGAAACGCCGATAGTTCCAACCCTGTTAGGCAATGTTGAAGTAAGACTGGTTCCAAACTACGATCGCCAAATATCCCGACCCACACATTCCGACTGCACCGATGCTGATGATTCGCTGCCACCATAGCGTGGGGATTTTGCATACTGTCCCACAGATGACTGTCACGAAACGTGAAGATACCACTCCGCGTAAACGTTCCCGCACTTGTGAATACGATGTATGCCACATATCCCGGTCCTCCGTTGATCTCGTGCCCGCTGCAGTCGTAAATGACGACGTAGTTGCGGCAACGTGAACACCAACGGGTTGTCTGCGGAGGAGCTCCATATTGAAGAATGTACTCTCCCCTGTATGTACGACTCTTTACAAAACGACTGGTTAGGAGGCTTGTCTTTAAAGTAGGATAGATGGTGATATGTGGCATCTCTGCCGAAACAGAACAATGCTGGCGTACGCACAAGTGTTTCGGAGCACACCTCTAATCGTCTCCACGAATGCCATCATCGAAGTGGGCGGCGGCTCGAGACGTGCGCCGAGGACGCAAGCTGGTGGGAGCAGTATTATGCAAAGGGAGACAGGAGCGGCCTCTATCCAAAGAGAATATAATGGTCGCTGCTGCCAGCCTCGGGGAGAGTAGAAGACGCACATTAGTTGACCAGGACTAGAAGAGAAGAGTCGCGCTAGCAGAGCCGTGACTTGCGATCCATAAGACCTTGTGTGAATTACTTTTACGGACATTGTATACAGCGAAGGACATTCATTATTTGCATCTCGCTAATCGCTTGCAGCCCAAAGTATTATCAATATACTTTATTGCATTAAAAACAATTTGATTTTTTTGAATTGTTGTATAGCTATCCGAGAAAGCAGGATTCGTCTGATGCATATCATATGGAACCCATCTGGGTCGCTATTCGGCGCATCGTCGCATATGCAAATCAGCGGTCCGTTATTTACACGAATTACGAGGCGTGTTTTTTAAGTAAATACCGTTTTGAAATTTAAAAAAGACGTGCTAATATAGCTCAATAATTTTATTTTTACGTGAAAGCCTGTACCTTAGTCTACTTTTCTACATAATGTCCGCCAATACTGGGGCACTTGTCATAACTTTGTACCAGTTTTTGAATACTCTATTCATAGAAGTCTGCCGCTTGACTTGTTAACCACTGCATCTCCACTGTTTTCACTTCGTCATCGTCTTGAAGACGCTGACCGCCCAGGTGATTCTTCAACCGCAGGAACAGATGGTTGTCACTGCGTGCAAGATCTGGGCTTTATGGTGGATGATCTAGAGTTTCCCACCGATAATATGTGATGAGATCTTTGGTCTGTTTTGCGACATGCGGACGGGCACTGACTTGCAGCAAAACGTTGCCCTTTCTCTGCTTCCATGGACTGTTGCTTTGATTCTGGTGTGACGTAGGTCACCCATGTTTCGTCGCTCGTAACAATTTGGCTTGCAAAATCATCACCGTCGTTGTGGTACCGCTCAAGGAAAGTCAATGCACTGTCTAAACGTTTGGTTTTGTGCACATTCGTCAACATTTTCGGTACCCAACATGCGCACTGTTTTCGGTAATTCAAGTGTTCAGTGACAGTGCCATACAAAACACTACGAGAAACATTAGGAAAGTCATCCTGAAAGGAGGAAATCGTAAACCGACGGTTTTCTGACACCTTATTATCCACTTCCTACACCAAACTTCCATTAACGACCGAAGGACGCCCACACCGTTGCTCATCATGCTCATTTATGCGGCCATCTTAAAATGCTCTCACCCACTTTCTTATCATTCCATCACTCTTAATGTTTTCTCCGTAAACTGCACAGATCGCACGATGAATATCGATCGTTTTTAGGCCTTTAGCACTAAGAAATCTTATAACATCCCGTACTTCACAGTCGGCGGGACTCACGATTATCGGAGGCATCTTAAACACTAAGTACACAACGTAAACAAGGAAGAATCAGACTGTAGTGGCGTCAGTGCGTAGGTTAAGGTACAGGCTTTCATGTAAAAATAAAATTATTGAGATATCTTAGCACTTTTTTTAAATTTCAAAACGGTACTAACTTAAAAAAACACGCCTCGTACATGACCTGTGCGTAGACATCTAAAGTCACATACCTCCAAAAACCTAGCAACAAACTGTCGGATCCCTGATATACAGAATGAGTAATATATTTGGTTCCAAAGACGGGCAGAGAGGCTATTAAGCAGGTGGTCATAATGCTTTGGCTTATCGGTGTAGGCTCTTCGTAGATAAGAGAAATATTTTCACCTCCTCAAGACCTAGTGCACCAGGTTTCACTTGTGAAGCGGGTAAAGGCTACATACGATCAATAATCGTAAGAGTAAGTTCATCAGCAGAGTTACGTAGAACGTGGATACACCTTGGGAAATTTATATTTTTCTTCGCACGATTCTAACTCGTTCCACTGTCTTCAACTAAACTGTTAATGGATGTTTCAGGTAATCGCCAGTACCCCGTCTCTTTATATTCCCAAGTTATTTCGTAGACCTCTTTTGTTGCAACTGTCTGAGACCAGCTATTTATTGCGTACTTTAAACTACAAACTGAATTACAGGGTACATCTCTAGCGCAGTGTTTGAAATGCACTCGGTTAGTTCTAGTTCGATTTCAGTAAGGTTCACGGTTCACTGTCAAGGACTACTGTTTTCCAGATGATCTCTTTGGGTAAAATGTTCCCCCTGTTCACACTGCCATTTTCTGTCAGCAGAGTTTTTCAACTAAGCGAACTTGCCACGAACGCCTCTATTTCATCGAAAATGTTGTATATTCTTGCTCACTACAAAGTCCTCTTCGTTTAACTGTGGTATCCTCCTAAAATTTTAGTGTCTCGTTTGTAACTGTTTCCCTTCTCATTACTTTTCGTGACTTTTGTATTTGTTTTGTTTATTGAGAATCCAAAGTTTGCTTTAAGTTTACTGTACAATGAACATACTCCATCTCATAAAACGGCCATATTTCAACTTAGGCGGAATATGCTATCTTCGACTTTTCTTATTTGTCATCAGTTCATGACTGGTTTGATGCGGCCAACGACTTCACCTCAGCGTAGCTCTTATATCCAAAAAAAGGCTCTGAGGTCATCAGTTCCCTAGAACGTAGAACTACTTAAACCTAACTAACCTAAGGACATCACACACATCTATGCCCGAGGCAGGATTCGAACCTCCGACCGTAGCGGTCACGCGGTTTCACACTAAAGCGTCTAGAAACGCACGGCCACAGAGGCCGGCTCTTACATCCAAACTCGTCTGTTATTTCTTGTATGCATTCCTATACAGCCTTTCTCTCTACAGCTGTATCTGATATTAGCGAAGTTACTGTTTGCTGTCAACAAATGTCCCACTGTTCCGTCCCTTCTTCACAAAATTAGTATGGCTCGTGTTCATAATGCCTGCTCCTAAACAATCATTCATTTCCTTTACTACAAAATAAATAAAAGAAAAACAAAACGCGATGATTAGCGGCATCATCTCTCTTAATAGGATAATGTCTCTCCTTCTTTAGGAGTTAGGTATCATTCACTCTATTTGAGTAAGAGAAAAATGAGGAAAAACCCACGCATTTGATGAAAAAAGGACAAAGTGAAAAAAGGCTGTGAAAGACGAGAAAAATAAAAGAATTGTCGGAAGGTGTAAACGAGAACTGATGACGAGAAATAAAAACTGGAGTTGCTAGAGCCATGCTAACCTACAGTTAATTTATGGTCACCTCGAAAGATTATGGTTATACACTCCTGGAAATTGAAAAAAGAACACCGTGAATTCATTGTCCCTGGAAGGGGAAACTTTATTGACACATTCCTGGGGTAAGATACATCACATGATCACACTGACAGAACCACAGGCACATAGACACAGGCAACAGAGCTTGCACAATGTCGGCACTAGTACAGTGTATATCCACCTTTCGCAGCAATGCAGGCTGCTATTCTCCCATGGAGATGATCGTAGAGAAGCTGGATGTAGTCCTGTGGAACGGCTTGCCATGCTATTTCCATCTGGCGCCTCAGTTGGACCAGCGTTCGTGCTGGACGTGCAGACCGCGTGAGACGACGCTTCATCCAGTCCCAAACATGCTCAATGGGGGACAGATCCGGAGATCTTGCTGGCCAGGGTAGTTGACTTACGCCTTCTAGAGCACGTTGGGTGGCACGGGATACATGCGGACGTGCATTGTCCTGTTGGAACAGAAAGTTCCCTTGCTGGTCTAGGAATGGTAGAACGATGGGTTCGATGACGGTTTGGATGTATCGTGCACTATTCAGTGTCCCCTCGACGATCACCAGAGGTGTACGGCCAGTCTAGGAGATCGCTCCCCACACCATGATGCCGGGTGTTGGACCTGTGTGCCTCGGTCGTATGCAGTCCTGATTGTGGCGCTCACCTGCACGGCGCCAAACACGCATACGACCATCATTGGCACCAAGGCAGAAGCGACTCTCATCGCTGAAGTCGACACGTCTCCATTCGTCCCTCCATTCACGCCTGTCGCGACACCACTGGAGGCGGACTGCACGATGTTGGGGCGTGAGCGGTAGACGGCCTAACGATGTGCGGGACCGTAGCCCAGCTTCATGGAGACGGTTGCGAATGGTCCTCGCCGATACCCCAGGACTAACAGTGTCCCTAATTTGCTGGGAAGTGGCGGTGCGGTCCCCTACGGCACTGCGTAGGATCCTACGGTCTTGGCGTGCATCCGTGTGTCGCTGCGGTCCGGTCCCAGGTCGACGGGCACGTGCACCTTCCGCCGACCACTGCCGACAACATCGATGTACTGTGGAGACCTCACGCCCCACGTGTTGAGCAATTCGGCGGTACGTCCACCCGGCCTCTCGCATGCCCACTATACGCCCTCGCTCAAAGTCCGTCAACTGCACATACGGTTCACGTCCACGCTGTCGCGGCATGCTACCAGTGTTAAAGACTGCGGTGGAGCTCCGTACGCCACGGCAAACTGGCTGACACTGACGGCGGCGGTGCACAAATGCTGCGCAGCTAGCGCCATTCGACGGCCAACACCGCGGTTCCTGGTGTGTCCGCTGTGCCGTGCGTGTGATCATTGCTTGTACAGCCCTCTCGCAGTGTCCGGAGCAAGTATGGTGGGTCTGACACACCGGTGTCAATGTGTTCTTTTTTCCATTTCCAGGAGTGTAGACTGAATAGTCTTAAGAGAGGAACAAATTTGTGCCTTGGTTGCCGTAGCGACGTTGTAAGCCAATAATACACTTAGCGTGTGATTACGGAGCTGTTCCATACAATGAAAAATCGCTTAGTGCCACTGTAGAGAACCAAGCGTGTATTTGAGCGTGGCACTGCGGCCGGAATTAGTTCGTTTCCTTTGCCGACGGCAACCTACCGGGACACCGCAAATATGTTCCAGGAACCAGCTGCAAATTAGCATGATCAGTTACACTAAATAATTTCCGAACTTAGTACCAACTACGGCGTTTCATTAAGGGAAAAAACGGGTGGGGAGGAGGTGAAAAAAACAAGTAACGAGCAACTGTAATTGTAGGAGGTGCTAAGGTAATGAGGTTTTATTTTTGAGGACGGCGTTTAAACTCCTTCGGTCCCGACATATCTAGATTTTCCATTGTATACAAAAACTGCTTGTGACAAGCGACGGAATGTTACCTTTGAACAGTACGCGGTCAATTTGCTTGTCCAATACCAGGGAAGTATTATTTTAATGTTCTTCCCTTTGTGTAAAAGTTGATTCTGTCCGTAATCTACTCCTCTGTTCCGTAAATAAATCCTCTCACCCTTATAAGTAGCGTTTTCATCAACCCGATGGCTGTTTTGGTGCTCTACTAGGCAGTGTCTAACACTTGCCTTTCTCCCTCCTCTGACTGACTTGTAGAGACGTCTGCACTTTAAAGTACGCAGCAAGGAGAAACGGATCTGTTAAAAGAAGGCAAATTGCTCGCTCTTCTACAGCAGGAAATGTAGCAGTCATTTGCGAGGTATAACGGAATTTAGCATCTGAGGAAGTGAACAGACTGCCAATGCAGCCAATGTGGCCTTCAAGAACAAAATATGACACAATATTGCGCTGGCCTGCAGCCTGTTAATTAGTTTGTTAGTTAATGTTGCATGAACGAGTGGTACTATTAATTGAAATTATTTTTGCATTCACATTACACATTCGTAAATAAATATGGCCACGTGCTCATTATTTACTAGTTTTTAAGTACTGAAATGCGTTAATAATTCTTAACCATCATCTTTTACATATTATCATATTGGATCTTCTACGGGATATGAGTTTTCACGGAGAAAATTTTCCAGTTGGTTTTCAAATTTCACTCAGCTATCCATCAGACGATTTATCCTACTGAGTGGGTGATCAAAATTTTTGATGGCAGAATGAACGCAATTTCCCTCCTCAGTTATTGTGTTTTGGTACATCATTGTTCCTTCTGAAACGCAGTGGATTATTTACAACCTACTTTGTGAGGGAATAAATGTAATGTGATGCAATATTTGAAAAGACGAACTCAATAAGTAGATATTATTCTTGTAGCTCCTTTTTGAACAATGAAGACACTCTTTCTTAAAGTTGTGTTACCCCAGAACATTATTCCACGTGACATTACCGAATGAAAATGCCCAATACACGTCAACTTACGGATTTGTCTCTTCCAAAGATATGAAATGATTTTGGGTAAATGCAAATTTGGATGAACTAAATTGAGAAATTTCGAAATGGATTTTCTGCGGTATAAATTCCCACAAATAGGGACCAAAAAACTTTGACGTTTCCATCCTTCTTACAGTCCTTACCAAGTGTTACACCCATCATTCGTGTATTAATTATAGATGTGCAGAATGGAATATGTTTTGTCCTTTGGAGTTAAGAGTGATACGGTTCACAGAAAACGAACGAATAATATTTTTAAGAACATTATTTACTATATCTTCTGATACTGTACATATGTTTGGAGTTATTACAACACTAGTGGCATGAGCATTATCTGTCATTTAGCTGTTGACTCAGAGAGCTATCCAGTGTGGATGGAGATGTAGCTATCAGTATGCGACAACTAACAACCGACCCCTCATGCTCCTCCTTCTAGTTATTCCGACGAGAACAGGTGAACACTGTCCTTCCTGAGAAGAGGGCACTCCCTCCCATCACGTGCCTTCGTACTCCGGCGAGAGGACTGCACAGAATGTGATGCCTGTGGCGTACAAATCATTATACGGCACATTTTAGCCGCGTGTATTTTAAACATTTACGAAAGAGAAGAAATACAATGATCTACAAAACAAGGCGATACAATTATTCTAACGTCAGTTCAGGAATACAGAATTGCTTGTCATTTAGGAACGAAATTAGCGGGAAGTGCAGGGAAACCAAGGCGAAATGGTTCCTTCAAAAATGTGAAGAAATCTAACCACAGGCGGTCTTCGGAAAGACTGATTCGGTATACAGTAGAATCAATACATCCTTCGGTGGAATTAAAAGCAAAGGCCTCAACATTAAGAGCGCAATGGGAACTCCACTATTAAAATTTCGGGAGAGGACGGATGGATGCCATTAGTGTAGTGGAAGTATCTACTTGGAAGGGGAGAGGAAGAGGGTGGGGATTTGCTTGATGATGTTGCTGAGTAAGATATGGAAGATGATACAGAAGACATAGGCGGTCTAGTATTTGAATCAGACTTCTTTGGAAGACCAAAGAAGGTAGGAGAGATATATTCCCAGTGGATAAGAAAAAGCGTTGAGAGAAGTGGCAATCAAACGACTATTCAAAGTGTCCAGAGCCTGTAATTCTGGAGAGGTAATATGACACTTTTGGAAAATCATCCACACATTCCCCAAAATAGCAAGGGCAGATTAGTGTCAGGAATATCGCACAATCTGCTTAACAGTTGATGCCTACAAGCTGTAGACAAGAATATTACACAGATGAATCGAAAACAAAATTGAGGTTCTGCTATATGACGATGAGTTTGGCTATGGGATTGCTAACGACAGCCGAGAGGCAATTCTGACGTTGCGATTGATAACTGAAGTAAGGCTTAAGAAGCATGAAATTACGTTCATAGCAATTTTGGACGTAGAGAAATCACTCGACAATGTAAAATGGTACAATACGCAGAAGAACCAAATGTGAACAGTAGAACTGGAAGAACACGAGAGAAGTGCTCTCATTATAAAGGATTTAAGAAAGGGACCGTTGCCTTCTACCACTCTGTTCAATCAACAGATCAAAGGAACGGTGAGGGAAAGAAAAGAAAGGTTCAAGAGCCGATTGAAATTCAGGGTGATAAGCTATCAGTGATGGGACTCACAGATAACATTGCTATCCTCAGGGACAGGAAAGAAGGTCTGAACGACCTTTTGCAAGGAATGAACAGTCTGAAGACGAAAGTAATGAAGACTAGCAGAAATGAAATTATCGATCAATTTAATATAAAAATTGGGGACCACGAAATACGCAAAGTTAAGAAATTTTGTTACCTTGCAAAGAAAGTAACCCATGACGGACGAAGGAAGGAGATGTAAAATGCATACCATCACAGGCAGAAGGGGTATTCCTGGCCAAAAGAAGTCGACTGGTATCCAACACAGGCCTTAATTTGAGGACGAATTTTCCGAGGATGTGGGCTGGGATCACAGCATGTGTATGGTAGTGAACCACTGGCAGTAGGGAAAGCGGAACAGAAGACAATCGAAGCGTTTGAGATGTGATGCTACAGAAGAATGTTCAGAACTAGGTGGACTGATAAGTTGAAGAAACATACGACAGTTGTTAAGACATCAGAGAATAACGTTCACGGTGCTAGAGGGAGCTGTAGAGAGTAAAATCTGTAGTGGAAGACAGAGACTGGAACGCATCCAACTATGAATGGCTCTGAGCACTATGGGACTTAACTTCTAAGGTCATCAGTCCCCTATAACTTAGAACTACTTAAACCTAACTAACCTAAGGTCATCACACACATCCATCCCCGATGTAGGATTCGAACCAGCGACCGTAGCGGGTCGCGCGGTTCCAGACTGTAGCGCCTAGAACCGTTCGGCCACCACTGCCGACGAACGCAACCAACTGGTTATTTATTTAGCGTATGGCTAATACAGACATATCATAAAATTAAATTACATATACATGTGTACATATTTACACACAATAAACTTAATTTTGGCTTTACAACTAAATATCCAGTTCTTCAATCCAGCTCACTACATCTGGAGTTGCTACCAGGAAGTTCTCCTCCTGCAATCACTGACAATGTGGTGAATAGTCTGGTATGGAGCCCCGCAGTCACAGGCTGGATTAGGCAGCTTCTTCCACTTAAAGAGATCACCTGGCAATGACATATCAACTATATTGTGGTGAATCCTAAGCTTCTCGACTGTAGATATTAGCGCGTTGAAGAGTCGCCTGCTCACCGTTTTTATCATCCGCCACAGATATGTGTAATGCTATTTTAAATCCTTCTAATGGTTTCTCCTTTTCTTTGGCGTAAAGTCTAGAGCTCACAACGTACGTGATTTTCATATTTCTGCTTGCCTGTGTGTGTGTGTGTGCGTGTGTGTGTGTGTGTGTGTGTGTGTGTGTGTGTGTGTGTGTGTGTGTGTGTATACATCTACATCTACATGGTTACTGTGCAATTCACATTTATGTGCCTGGCAGAGGGTTCATGGGACCATTTTCATACTACCGCTCTACCACTCCACTCTCGAATGGTGCGTGGGAAAAAGGAACACCAAAATCTTTCCGTTCCGGCTCTGATTTCTCTTATTTTATTGTGATGATAGTTCCTCCCTACATAGGCGGGTGATAACAAAATATTTTCGCATTCGGAAGAGAAAGATGGTGATTGAAATTTCGTAAATAGATCTCGCCGCAAAGAAAACAGTCTTTGTTTCAGTGACTGCCACCCCAACTCGAGTATCGTGTCAATGACACTCACACCCCTACTGCTCGATAACAGGAAAGGAGCTGCCCTTCTTGCACTTTTTCGATGTCCTCCACCAATCCTACCTGGTAAGGATCCCACACAGCGCAGCAATATTCGAGAAAAAGGATGGACAAATCTCTGTCTGTTTAATGGGTTTGTCGCATCTTCTAAGTGTTCTGCCAATAAAGCGCAGTCTTAGTTTCGCCTTTCCCACTGTATTATCTATTTAGTCTTCCCAAATTAACTTGCTCGTAATTGCTGTTCCTAGGTATTTAGTCGAATTGACAGCCCTTAGATTTGTGTGATTTATCGTATACCGAAAATCTATCGGATTTCATTTACTACCCATGTTTGTTTAGTGACAATTGCCACTTGCCACTTTTCGCGCCATACAGAAATTTTCTCTAGGTCATTTTGTAATTGGAATTGATCGTCTGATGATTTTACTAGACAGTAAATTACAGTGTCATTTGCAAACAATCTAAGTGGAGTGTTCAGATTATCACCTAGATAATTTATATAAATCAGTAACAGCAGAGGGCCTAAGACACCACCTTGCGGAACGCCAGATATCACTTCTGTTCTACTCGATGATTTACCTTATATCACTACGAACTGTCACTCTCTCTGAGACGAAATCACGAACCCAGTCACACAACTGAGACTATACTCCAAATGCACGCAATTTGAATAATTGTCGTTTTGAGGAACGGTATCAAAATCCTTCTGTAAACCTAGGAATATGGAATCGATCTGAGATCCCTTGCCGACAGCACTCATTACTTCATGGGAATAAAGAGCTAGATGTGTTGCACAAGAAAGATATTTTCTGAATCCGTGTTGGTTATCCAACAATAAGCATTTTCTTCAAGGTGATTCATAATGTTCGAGTACAGTATATGCTCCAAAATCCTACTGCAAATGGAGGTCAGATATGTGGGTCTGTAGTTCAATCGGTTACTGCTATTTCCTTTCTTGAATATTGGCGTGACCTGTGCTACTTTCCAGTCCTTAGGAACAGATCTTTCGTCAAGTGAGCGGTTGCATATGATTACTAAGAAAGGCGCTATTGTGTCTGCATAATCCGAAAGGAACCTGATTGGTATACAATCTGGACCCGAAGACTGGCCTTTCTTAAATGATTTGAGTTGTCTTGCAACTAAGAGATCTACTTTTATATCACTCATGCTAACAGCTGTTCTGGTTTCGATTCCTGGAATATTTTCTCCGTCTTCTATCGTGAAGGATTCACGAAAACTGTATTTAGTAACTTCGCTTTAGTGGCACCATCTTCGGTTCACATTTCCATCGCTATCGCGCAGTGACGGTATTGACTGCTTGACTGTTCTTTGATTAATAGTCGCTTGTGAGGAACGGTATCAAAATCCTTCTGCAAATCTAGGAATATGGATCCGATCTGAGATCCCTTGTCGACAGCACTCATAACTTCATGGGAGTCAGAGAGAGCGCATCGCTAGTTCCTGCTACTGCTACGGCGTTTACACCGTTCGCTTGTTACACATTTTTACGAGCTTCAAACAGGAGGAGTGCAGTAACGGATAGGAACTGTGATTGTTGTGTACAGATGCGAGCTGAGTTGGCGACCCTTCGCTCACAGCTTCAGGCAGCGTTGGCTTCCGTCAGCTTGAGGCTGCTGCCAGGGGGCGTCAGTGTGGGGGATTGGACGAGGGGATGCGAGGGACGTCGAGCACGTCCCACGTGTCCTCCGATCGGTCCTCTGCTGTGACCTCCCCGGGTACTGCCTGCACTGAGGTTGACCCCTCACCCGTGGTCGAGTAGGAGATCATTCCAAAGTCTGGCAGGCAGCGAAAAACTTTCCGTGGGGCCGATCGTAGGGACTTCCCGGTTCGTTTGACGAACGGGTTTAAGGCATCATCTGTGGCTGACGATGTCTCTGAGCCGGAAGCAGTCGTCCACCCCATTCCAGAGGAAGCTTCTCGGCCCACAAGGTCTGGGGATTCACAGAGGGTGGGCTTCTTGGTAGTTGGGAGCTCCAGCGTTATGCGCGTAATGGGGCCCCTTGGGAACATGGCTGCCAAGGAGGGGAAGGAAGCCAGTGTGCACTATGTGTGCATTTCGGGGGAGTCATTCCGCATGTGGAAAGAGTACTTCCGGAAGCCGTGAAGAGCACAGGGTGCAGCCAACTGCAGGTGGTGGCTCATGTCGGTATCAGTGACGTGTATCGCTTTTGATAAGAGCAGATTCCGTCTGGTTTCGGGCGGCTAGTAGAAATGTTAAAGACTGCCAGTCGTGCTTCCGAGATGGAGGCGGAGCTCATCATCAGCAGCATCGTTGATAGAACCGACTGTGGTCCTTTGGCGCAGAGCCGCGTGGAGGGTCTGAATCAGAGGCTCAGGCGGTTCTGTGACCGTGTAGGCTGCAGATTCCTTGACTTGCGCCATCCGGTGGTGGGTTTCCGGGTTCCGCTTAATACGTCAGGAGTCCACTATACACAGGAGGAGGCTACACGGGTAACGGGGGCTGTGTGGAAGGGACTGGGCGTTTTTTTTACGTTAGACTGGTTGAGGGAACCACAGAAGGGGTATCCGTCAGAAAGTGGGCAGGTAAAACACAGTAAGGCAGTTGCAGAAACGATTGGTATTGTAGTTGTAAATTGTCGTAGCTGTGTTGGAAAAGAACCATAGCTCTAAGCCTCAATAGAAAGCCCTGAAGCTCCAATAGTTGTAGCTACAGAGGGCTGACTAAAACCGGAAATAAGTTAAGCTGAACCTTTTTCTAACGATCTAACAGTGTTCAGAAAGGATAAACTAAATGCTGTCGGTGGTGGAGTATTTATTGCTGTCGAAGGTCGTTTGCCTTGTAGCAAAACTGAAGTAGATAGTTCATGTAGAATAGTATGGTTAGAGGTTATGCCTGACAATCAGACTAAACTATTAACAGGATCGTTTTACCGACCACCGGACTCAGAAGACGTAGTTGCTGAACAGTTCAAAGAAAACTTGAGTCTCATTTCAAATAAGTACCCCCCTCATACAATTATAGTCGGTGGTAACTTCAATCTACACTTGATATGCTAGAAAAAATCTCCGAGCACTCTGGGACTTAACTTCTAAGGTCATCAGTCCCCTAGAACTTAGAACTACTTAAACCTAACTAACCTAAGGCCATCATACACATCAATGCCCGAGGCAGGATTCGAACCTGCGGCCGTAGCGATGGCGCGGTTCCAGACTATAGCGTCTAGAACCGCTCGGCCACCCCGGCCGGCAATATGCTGGAAAAATTATACATTTAATGCCGGTAGCAGGCATAAAAACATCATCCGGAATTGTACTGAATGCTTTCTCAGAAAATTATTTTGAACAATTACTTCATGAGCCCACTCGAAGCGTAAATGTTTGCGAAAGCATACTTGACCTTTTAGCAAGAAATAATCGTGGACAAATAGTGAATGGTGTGACGAATACAGGCATTAGCGACCACAAGGCAGTTGCCGCTAGGTTGAACACCGTAACACCTACAACCATCAAAAAGAAACGCAAAGTATATCTATTTAAAAAAGCTGATAAAAATGCTCTTAACCCCTTTTTTAAGAGAGAGTCTTCACTCCTTCCGATCTGATCATGTAAGTGTAGAAAAGTTGTGGAATGTTTTTAAAGAGATAGTATCAACAGAAATTGAGACATATACCACATAAATTAGTAAGTGGTGGTACTTATCCCCCATAGTACACAAAACGGGTGACATCGTTGTTGCAGAAGCAACAAAATAAGCATACCAAATTTAAAAGAAAGCAAAACCCCCAAGTTTGGCAAAGTTTTACAGAAGTTCGAGATATGGCGCATACTTCAATGCGAGATGCTTTTAGTAATTTCCACAACGAAATTCATTCTCACATCGAACGATAGCGAGGGTAAACCATCCACTTCCAGTACTGCCTGTGGCAACAAGACCTGCCATTGTGGAATAGATGGTAAGACCCACGAGAGCGATATTTTTTGAATCCGTGTTGGTTATGTATCAATAAGGCATTTTCTTCAAGTTGATTCATACTGTTCAAGTGCACTATGTGTGTGTGTGTGTGTGTGTGTGTGTGTGTGTGTGTGTGTGTGTGTGTGTGTACACGATTCTAAGGCAATTTACATTCCTCATATTTGTAATTGTTGTCGAAATTTCAATATTCTCCAACGTTTATCTACATCCATATCATAAAATTTTAATGCAAATGCTAAAGTATTGTTGTCATGCACTCACGTGAAGACATTACCACAGCTGAATGTGACCTAAGAACCACGGTGAGTTTCAGATCCTCTCCATTAAGATAAGCTGCTAGAGACGAAAGAAGCATCGGGAGACAGTGTGTGTTTAGATGCTCTACGCTTCTTCCCAGATTTCTCCATCACCCTCCCACTGCTATGATGTCTTCGACGATGTCACGCTTTGTTGCCAGATTTTCTCTACCTCTCTGCAAAAAGCTCATTGTCCTGTGTATAAAACGGCGTGATATTCAAAAATTGGCACATAGCTAAAAATGGAAAGAAATTGGAATTAATCACTGTTTTTTATCACTTCTACGGCGTCAATGTGGAAGTAGGACTGTTTTTCTAAGTATAATTCAAAACTCTAGGATACTACATCGTCCTGTTTGTGTGAAATTCAGCGACAGTCTGCATGACTTCAGAATCCAAGTTGGCCATCCAAAATGGTGACCTGGACTACTAGAACAACCTTTATGAAATCAGAATTTTATATGCTGATCCAAGATGTCGAACTTTGAACACTAGGACAAAGGTCATTGTCTCCCAAGGGCACTCCGTGTGTATGGCGATTGAAGATGGTTTTCCATGACATCACTAATGGTGTCAGAATCCAAGATGGCCGTCCAAGCTGGTGGTCCATCACTGGCCGAGCTTGCAAGGCTGTCAGATTTTCCTAGCACTGTGATGTCATAATCGAAGATGGCTGATTCATGGGTACCTATATTGTTGTCATAGTCACTTGTGAGTCTGGAATCCGATGGTAGCAGAACCCTCAACCCACCATGGAACCAACCCAGCCTAGGTCGTACAGTACTGTGTTATTTGAAATTCCATTTTAAATTGAGTTTAATTCAGTTAATTTAAATTTAAATTTAATTCACTTTAATTCAATGTCTGCTCTATTCAGTTCAGAAATAGAGATCCAAGGAGCACTAAGTTAAAATATGTTACTATACCAGCTGTCCAAAGTTTAAACAACTGCTACCCTCAAGTCTAAACAAATTATTCCCACCCCTCTGGCATCAGATTTTAAAAAGATTCCCCCACCTTCACAACCTTAATGTTTAAAATCCAAGAGCTTACCTCTCTTAAGTTGAAAAAGACGTGAAAATTCAACTGCCCTACGTTTAACACGGGAATCCATTTACACTAAGTTGAAAATAGTGCGAAGATGTCTGGTTGCCAGAACTAAACGGCTTGTGCTAACATTGAAACAGTCCGACTGACCGCGAACACTTGTCGCTGTATAGTAGCACTTTTGATAGAAACCAGATTCATGATGTTTTGCGTTTATTTAACAAGGAAAGTACTTGCTGGAGCTGGACAGGAATTCCTGCATCTGATCTTGAACAAATCTTTCGTCATGCACTTTCAAATTAAAACTTGGATTTTGAATCTACATCTACCGTAAAAAATTTTAATTGAATTGCGTTAATGACTATAATTTCTAATAACGTGTTTCTTGATATTTGCATTGTTGTGGTACTATTTAGCATACATAGCGGTATTGTTCATTGTTCTTGCAGGTTTCATTTTACATAGTCGAACGACTGCATCGAAAAGTAAAAGTTATATTAAGTGGGTGGAAGGAGTTCATGTCGTTCGGATACTTTTTTAGCTTTACAGTACATTTATTTATTTCAGATACGAATTTCGTGTACAGCGAGTGACCTCCAGAGAAACTGAAGCCATCGTTACATTACAAATGAAACTACTACCACTACTGCTACTGTTGATTATTATTATCCTTAAGATGCTTTCCATGATAGTAATAAATACGCTTTGCACTTGTGACACCGCAGCCAACACTGCTACTGCAGATATGGATGAGCAAAAGCTAGCCGCCTCTCCAGAATGACTGAATTTCCGGGGCTCCACACACGCCGCACCGCAGTAGGGTACGTGTGCCATGAACTACGTGGCGCGAAAGACAGATGCAGAAGAGCAAAGTAACTCCTGGCCGCCGGAACTCGACGGCGCCGCTCCTGGGAAACTCCAAACCCGATTTCCTCGCACGGCCCCAGGACTCACTCAAAATCCCGCAGGAGCGTCTGTAAGAATTCTGTGGAGTGTCTTTCATGTTCAGAACGCGTGCTTATACACCACCCAAACGTGCTACAGACCTTTATATTCCTTTTTCACATCTTATAGCGTACACTGTTGCCACCTCCAAGTTCTTTCTGTGAATAAATGCGGATATCTTAGGCGAAAAATCCATCAGTGTGCTAACTCAAAAAAATTATGACGGCACTGAAGTTGCAATAAGATTTCGTGGTAGTTCGGCTTTGTTATGTACTAGGTAGGAATGCTGAATTTGAAAATACATTTGCTTCAGGTAGTTTCTATAGTCTATCCTACTGTCCACAGACGAGAAGAGTGTTCGTCACGCGAATGCGTCAATGGGTCTCGTGTCTGAGGCGCGACTTGATTTGGACACAATAGTAAGCCATTTTCCTACAAGGGAGGATTAAAGGTGAGGGGGGGGGGGGAGGGGCAATCGTCCCCCCCCCCCAATCTGGAACAAAATTAAAACCAAATGGTAATATTTTTCTTTGCGCTAAAGTTAAAAGCATTTAATTCACTGTTCCCGAAGCCACCTTACTTCGTGTGCCAGTGAGAATGTACTACTTGTACCAGTGACTTGTGAACCCCCCTTCTGTTCGAATTGAAGGCGCCAAATATTAGCAAGCTTTCCCGCTCTGCCGCAGTAGCGCGTGCTTCGTGCTTCCCTTAGAGCACTATCTGCTTTGTTGCCATTGTTGTCATTGCTACTATTGTGAGACTGCTTATCTAGAATTCAGGAGCGTCGCCAGACAGTTTGGGCGCCTTCACATGATGCCGACGAGAAGAGCTTCTCTGCAGCACCATTTGCGGTTATGTCAAGTGCATAGGAACTCGACCAACGGGAAACGGGGTCCTAGGCTCTTCTCAGATGAGAGCAGATTCAGTGTGAGTGAGCCGTAGTAAAATATCCTGTTTTGAAGAGCGCACCGCAGCATGTAGTGTAAAGCAGTCGCCTTCCGTTTCTGGCGATCGCGCCGCTGTGGCAATCGCAGCTTTGGTGTCTCTCTCTGGTGGGAATGGGGAAAAGTTGCCTATTCACGTGCATTTACGGGGCGCTATGAGCTCGGCAGTCGGATAGTCTGTCAGTCTCGACGACTCTGGGCGGGTCGGTGCAGTGAGGTGACAGAGTGTATCAGAAGGCAGACGCATGTTAGTGGGCCGGCTCTAAGTCACTGTTGGGTTGTGGACTGAGTCGGGTTCCTCCGCAGGGGCTCAGTCTGCGAGTCTATGTCGGTCAGTCTGGGCGAGTATGGTCAGTTGGTCAGTCAAGTTAATCTGCGTCTGTCTCTCGTCCTCATTGGTGAGGCGGTTAGTGTCTTTCTACCGTCTGCTCAAGTTTTCTCAGGCAATGGGCATTGGCGGTTGGATCGATCGGTTGGTCGGTCGCGCACTGAGACTCGAGATGACTTGACCGCCTGGAGCGTCGGCGTATGGGAGGTCGCCACGTGAGTCCAGTGACCGCGCCGTATAGCGAGGCGTAGTGGCTTCGCTGCCGACACGAGAGCAACAGGAGTCAACCCACGACATGAGTCTGGCCGGTGCGAGCTGCGACGCTGTGAGACGGGAGATCGGCGCGCCTACCTACGTCCGTTGAAGAGGCTGGCAGCGGACGGTTCGGGAGAGCGTTTTGAGGGGTGCTGCACCAGGTCTCGGCCAGAAATCGCAGTTTATTAGAAGTTAATTGACTGGAGATTTGTTGTTTCATTTACTTGTTAAATTCGACTTGTTTTCTTTGTCAGTCTCTCGTTCCTAGCTTGCTTGTCGGTCTCTTGTTCGCATTTGTTAGGCAGTTATTGTCTTTCTGTGTGTCGGTCTGCCGCACGCTAATGGCTGCCCCTCTTTCATGTTTGTCGCATTCTGTTTAACGATTTATTGCTTAAAGGCCGAATTCTAGAAATATGTTTCTATCTTGCTTATCATCTTGGGAGGTTGTATACGTGTTTAGAGCATGATGTACAGTTTATGTAAGTCTGAATATTATGGGTTTTATTTAAATAGTCATTTTAGGTTATATGCTTGCCACCCTTCCACCGTAAGAGTCCTTTAAAAAAATTGCACTTTGGGTGGCAAATAATTTGAGGGTTGTACCATTTTCATTCCTTTTATGGGGTGCATAGTTTACATGTTTGTATGATTTGATATTTTTTTTGTTTGTTTAAAGTAATCTGGTGTGTTGCAGATTTGCACCAGTGTACTCTTCCAGAGGTTGTTGTGACCGGTCATGACTACGGCCGTGTTGAAAGGGAGCAGGCAAACTTCTCAGCACGAAGGCTCCTACTATTAATATTGTTCTTGACTCTAAATAAAACTGTAACTTGATATTTCGAGTGTGATTTTGTGCTTATAATTCTAAATCTGTTTTGAAAAGGCTTTTAAGAATAAAATTCAGGTTTGTTATATTGTGACTTGATATTTCGAGTGTACTTTTCTGCTTATAATTTTAAATATGTTTTGAAATGGCTTTTAGGAATAAAATTCACACTTGTTTAGTTGTGACTTGATATTTCGAGTGTGCTTTTCTGCTTGTAATTTTAAATGTGTTTTGAAAAAGCTTTTAGGAATAAATTGACATTTGTTAAAGGTAATTTTCCATCACTTACTTCCTGGCAACTACTTCCTCACTCACCTAGTGTGATTAAATGTGCCGATGTTCTTGATGAATCGTCAGTAAATAAAGTAAATTCTTTAAGAAAAGAGTTTGAAAGTAAATTCACGGTTCACTGAGTAGTGATTCTGGAAAGAGGAAGGTACATGTAATGTAGCCAGGAACGAAGTCGAACGTGACCGTTTTCATGGTCCAAGTGTTATAGAACAGGGACTCATAATGTTGCATGGGTATTGCAGAACTCCAAATCTTTGAACACATTACATTCACCGGTCAATCTTGCTGTGACACTGTACTCCTCCATCATCTACGCCTTTTCGTAGGTTCATTCGGCCGGACTTCATTTCTGTAGACGACAATCCGCAACCGTATCGAACCGCGTAGGTGAAAGAACTCCCTGAACCAGAGGGTATTCGACGAATTGGCTGGTCTACCCGTTGCGCCGACTTAAGTCCCATCGAGAACGAGTGAGACGCGGTGGAACGACGTACTGTGGCACGCCCACATGCACCAACGACCGTCCAGCAGTGGAGGAATGGAACGCCCTACCACCAGAATTTAAGGAAACATGGCCAGCAAGTTACAGAGCATGCACTGTGGTCTGTGGCGAACACACATCCTAGGAAGAACCATTTCCCTCCTTTTGCAATATCCAGCGGACCGTCATGGATCACGGTGACTTCACAATGTCTGTCATTTCTGACATGACTGCGTACGCTTCCGCGGCGGGCTGTCATGATGATCAAAATACTTCTAGAGTTTTGTACCACGTCATTGTATAAAATACTCTCTTTATAGATTTAAAAGCTAGTACTTTATCCAACGACCCGGTGCAACACGTGGAAGAATTTTAATCATCACTGTGATTTATGTTCGCCTCCTTGAGTATTTCTTTCAGTTACCCTCTGTGTTGTACTGTAATGTACCGTAGCAGAACTTTCCGTGTTTGGGCCAACTTTCATCGAGCTAAGTTATTTGGTAGTTCTGGAAATTTATTTTCTTTGTTAATAAAATCGCAAGTAAGCTGACAATGAAGCCCGCTGGTGAACTGTTTCGACCGCCCGGTAGCACAGACACTCATCAGCCGGCATTCTCAATTCTCGCAGTTCTTCTCGACTATCTTTTATATGCGAATTTCATATTTTGAATTACATTTCGCTCGTATAGATACACTACTGTCCATTACAATTTCTACACCACGAAGATGTGCTACACAAGCGAAATTTAACCGACAGGAAGCAGATGCTGTGATACGCAAATGATTAGCTTTTCAGAGCATTCACACAAGGTTGCCGCCGGTGACGACACCTACAACGTGCTGACATGCGGAACGTT
The DNA here is from genome assembly GCF_023897955.1 of Schistocerca gregaria. Taxonomy (NCBI): domain Eukaryota; kingdom Metazoa; phylum Arthropoda; class Insecta; order Orthoptera; family Acrididae; genus Schistocerca; species Schistocerca gregaria. Next base: position 12,072,307 of record NC_064925.1, on the reverse strand, counting down.
TCCAACCGATTTCTCATACACAAACAGCACTTGACCGGAGTTGCCTGGTGAAACGTTCTTGTGATGCCTCGTGTAAGGAGGAGAAATGCGTACCATCACGTTTCCGACTTCGATAAAGGTCGGATTGTAGCCTATCGCGATTGCGGTTTATCGTATCATGACATTGCTGTTCAAATTGTTCGAGATCCAATGACTGTTAGCAGAATATGGAATCGGTGGGTTAAGAATGGTAATACGAAACGCCGTGCTGGATCCCAGCAGCCTCGTATTACTAGCAGTCGAGATGAAAGGCATCTTATCTGCAAGGCTGTAACGGATCGTGTAGCCACGTACCGGTCCCTGAGTCAACAGATGGAGACGTTTGCAAGACGACAACTATTTGCACAAACAGTTCGACGACGTATGCAACAGCATGGTCTATGACCTCGGATACCATGGCTGCTGTTACCCTTGACGGTGCATCACAGACAGGAGCGGCTGCGATGGTGTACTCAACAACGAACCTGGGTGCACGAATGGCAAAACGTCATTTTTTCGGATGAATCCAGGTTCTGTTTAACGCATAATCATGGTCGCATCTGTGTTTGGCGACATCGCGGTGAACGCACATTGGAAGCGTGTATTCGTCATCGCCATACTGGAGTATCAACCGGCGTGATGGTATGAGGTGCCATTGATTACACGTCTCGGTCACCTCTTGTTGGTATTGACGTCACTTTAAACAGTGAGCGTTACATTCCAGATGTGTTACGACCCGTGACTCTACCCTGCGAAACCCTACATTTCAGCAGGATAATGCATGACCGCATGTTGCAGGTCCTGTACGGGCCTTTCTGGATACAGAAAATGTTCGACTGCTGCCCTGGCCAGCACATGCTGCAGATCTCTCACCAACTGAAAACGTCTGGTCAATGGTGGCCGAGCAACTTGCTCGTCACAAAACGCCAATCACTACTCTTCATGAATTATGGTATCGTGTTGATGTTGCGTGGGCAGCTGTACCCTTACACGTCATCCAAGGTCTGTTTGACTCAATGCTCAGGTGTATCGAGGCCGTTATTACGGCCAGAGGTGTTTGTTCTGTGTACTGATTTATCAGGATCAATGCACCCAAATTGCGTGAAAATGTAATCACATGTCAGTTCTAGTATAATATATTTGTGCAATGAATACCCGTTTATGACCTGCATTTCTTCTTGGTGTAGCAATTTTAATGTCCAGTAGTGTACATACCTGGGGAACCACAGACCCTATGGTAGTCAGCCTACAGGTATAACAGCTTCCTCTGTCTTTTTGTGTGGAACGTGTTCATCGCCATCCAAGCTCTATTTGACTCAATGCCCAGACGTATCAAGGTGGTTATTACGGCCAGAGTTGGTTGTTTTGGGCACTGATTTCTGATGATCTATGCACCTAAATTTTCGTGAATATGTAATCACATGTCAGTTCTAGTATAATATATTGTCTAATGAATACCTGTTTATTATCTGCATTTCTTCTTGGTGTAGCAATTTTAATGGCCAGTAGTGTATTAGGATACAGGGACATACTTACAAGCGATATAATAAAATTGTTACGTTGATTTTGCCCGAATGTAGACAAAGAGCAAGTTAAAACTGGTAACTGTGTTTCATCTGAAGTCGTCGGATATTGGGCCGAATAAGTATTTTCGATAAAAATAGAGATTTTAGGCCTCTGCTACATAAGCTAGAGCTTTTCCCTGTGGGATCACTCAGCTGTTAGGAACGGACCTCGGTTCGTTTTTTGAGTGGTTAAGTGTTTGACATTGAAAAGTAAGGGCAGGCATTTTTCTGTTGCTATAGAATCTTTTCCACAGAGGTAGCTGTTCACCCACAAAATTTTTGACTTAAAAACCTGTCATGGAATACTATATTATGTCAATGTAACTTTGGCATCAGATCGTATTTACGCCTCTGTGGATGATTTCTGTGGGTGTTAATTGATGTAAGCGAAATTAAGTTGAGACAGTTTTAAAAAAGTCTAATATCACAAAAATTTGCAATCACTCTATCGAGTTGTCACTCCCATTCACCTAGCCAGTCTTTCCTTCTCTTAAAGAACGTGAAAATTTTTATCTTCATTTATTTTAAAACTTGTGCCTATAACCTTAACACAGCTACAAGCTAAAAGTTAAAAGAAGAACTAACTACAATATGGCTGGCTGCAGAATGAACCAGCCAGCAACAGTGTATATCCTTCTGTCTATTAGGTTAAGTGATTTAGTGCGAGTTCTTCCTTGCTCGTCCCACAACTATTTCCCAAAGCAAAATAGTGTCCGAAAGTTATCGCGAGAAACCTGTACTATTATTAAGAATCAAATCATTCATTAAATTGAAATTATTTACTACAGGGACGTCCACAACAGCCTCTCAATGCACTAACTATTACTCATATCATTTCATTAACATATCGTTCGTAGATATATAAAAAAAGAAAACTGTATCGGGTCGCACATAATCACAACCAATACAAAACGTTGCACAAAGCTGTAGTCAGTGCCTGGATATGAAGACAGTACGTATCTTGATTGTAACAAACTGTATTTCATTACAGTGGTTCTCAAATAGGGACCTGCTAACTTTCCTTTGAGGAAACTCTTTTCCACGCTATGTGAGCAGGACAAGCTAGGAAACATTGTGTATTGAGCCCGGATCTTAATGGAGGCACTGGTCTATTACCCATATCGGCTCTGTTCAGTACATTCTGTATATGGTTTAGGCATAGCCACACAAGGTATGGAGTAATCAGAAACTCTTGTATTCCACCTATGTATCGGCTAGTGAAGAATTTATGAGGTGTCAAAATCACAAAAGCGTGGACTAATACATTAACATTATTAACAATGCGCCTTGGCAAGCAGAATTTTGTAATAACTAGATTTTATAATGCCCATAAGCTACAAAATCAGTGAACTCGAGTTCAGTCAGTTTTTGAGTTTTTCTCTTAACTTTTACGTTATAACTGTGGTTGGATTTTAAAATCGATGAAGACAAAAATTTTCACGTTATTCAAGAGAAGGTAAGAATGGGTAAGTGAATGTGAATGAAAACTAGAGAGAGTGATTGTAATTCTTTGTGATATTATATTTTTATTTCTTAAAACTGTTTTAACCTCACTCGTCCCGGACTGTCATGGGCGTTCATAACCTGGCTGCTGAGAGTCTTAAATCAATAAACACCCACACAAATCATTCTCAGAGGCTCAAAGACTATCTGATGCGAAAGCTACCTGGACATCACATAGTATGTCGTAACAACAGGTTTCTATGTCAAAATATTGGGGAAGAACAGCTATCCCTCAGGAAAAAATTCTATAGAGGCAGAAAAAATGACTGCCCTTACTATTCGGTGTGAACCATTAAATCACTCAAGAGACCAACGGAGGCCTGTTATTAAGCAGCTGCTTCATCCCACAGGGAAAAGCTGTAGCGTAGCTTATGTCCTACAGATCACGTAGTAGAGGCCTAAAATTGCCTCGATTTTTACTGAAAGTAGTTACTCTGCCAAAGAACTGCCGTACACGTCCATACGCACTTTACAATTTGAAAGGGGAGTCGTCCACACCAGGCAATATGTTTCCAGTCATCAACAGTCAAATGTCGGTGTTTTACGCGCCCAGGCGAGGCGTAAAGCTTAGTGTTCAAATGTTCAAATGTGTGTGAAATCTTATGGAACTTATCTGCTAAGGTCATCAGCCCCTAAGGTTACACACTACTTAACCTAAATTATCCTAAGGACAAACACACACACCCATGTCCGAGGGCTGACTCGAATCTCCGCCGTGGCCAGCCGCACAGTCCATGACTGCAGCGCCCCAGACCGCTCGGCAAAGCTTTCTGTCGCGCAGTAATCAAGGGTACACAAGTGGACCGTCGGCTCCGAAATCCTCTATCGATGATGTTACGTGGAATGGTTGGCACGCTGATACATGTTGACGGCACAGCACTGAAATCTGCAGCAATTTGCGGAAGGGTTGCACTTGTGTCATGTGAAAAATCCTCTTCAGCCGTTGTTGGTGCAGTTGTTCCGGGACCTTTTTCCTGCCACCCTATGTCGGAGATTTGATGTTCTACCGGATTCCTGATATTCTCGGTACAATTGTGAAATGGTCGTACGGGAAAATGCCCACTTCACCGCTACCTAGTAGATCCTGCGTCCCATCGCTCGTGTGCCGACGATAACACCACGTTCAAACTCACTTATGTCTTGATAACTTGCCATTGTAGCAGCAGTAACAGATCCAATAACTGTGCCAGACACTTCTCTTACATAGTCGTAGCCGACCGCAGCGCCACCTTCTACCTGTCTACGTATCTCTGTATTTGAATACTCATGCCTACACCAGTGTCTTTGGCGCTTCGGTGTAAATGAATCTGAAGGGTAGGAGCACGGTAGTTTTGCCATTGACCTTTCCAACGAACAGTCATTTAATCTCACTGAAAAAACTTTCCCAAGTGTGAAAATAATTTGTGACCATTCGTGGTGCTCTTATTAGTGTACGTTTAATATCCCTTTTCCTTTGGTAAGAGTCTTACACAGTTGACTAGTACTGTAGAATGTGTGTCACAACAATCTCCTTTATATAGGGATTGCAGACGTACCTTACCTACGATAGATCCAACGTCACACCGTGATTTTATGTCACTAGTAATTGTTATACTCAGGCATTTATACGAGATGGCAGACTTAAAGCTTGACTCATCGAGGTAGTAGTCAAATGATATTATATTTATTGTACCGTGCTGTGCGAAATGTGCAGTGCCTGACATTTACCTGTCTTTGTGTCTATCAAGGTCTCGCTTATTACTTGTGTAGCTTTTGTCAGATAGTACTTTGCTGCAGATAACTGCACCATCTGCGAAAAGATTGAGAGTACTGTTAATATTGTTTACAAGGTCGCTAAAACAAAGTAACAGGGAAAGTCCAAAAACACTCCTCTGGGGCACACCTGAAACTACTTCTACATCTGTCGATGATTTTCTGTTCAAAGTAACGGTTTGCGCCCCACCCCCACCTCCCCCATCGGTACCAAGAATTTCGAAGCATCATACTCTCAATAATTACTTTTGTGTGATTAATCACAAGTACGACTGAGGTGCGAACAATACTTTGAAGTGAGTACAACAAAGCAGTATTGCATTCCGAATTAACAGATATTCTATCATTCTCAGAGTGTAGATAACAATCCTGAATTTCTTACTGAGCTTACGTATAAATTTCATTAAAGAGACCGTTTTATGCTTCACAGTTTCATCACATACAATATTTAAAATATTGCATTACCTTCACTGAGATTTTTTTTGAGTTTTGCCATTAAGGGCTTTCTAGTTGAAATATAAACGTTTGAAACAGCGCACTAAAGAACTGCACTTGCAGGGCTGCAATTGCAAACATTCTGATTGCGTTAAGTGGATATCGTGTCCTGTGGGTTCGTAGGTAGAGTGCACCACGTCACGTATGTAAACGAAGCTGTCACCGAGAGGGTTTGCTCGCATAGACTGCGGAACGGCCACGAGGCACTCCGGTGACCTGAGGACGCGGCAGTCTGCTCACGTAATCTCCCGGCGTGTAAATTAATACGGCGTCCGCACCGCGGCTGCAGACAATACGCACGCCAGCGGCCATTGTAGTCGCCCACGGCAGCGGCCGAGCAAATAGCGTCGCTGTGAACTGGGGCCTCCGCCGGAGTAGCATCTCTCTCCAATTCATACATTTTCTCAGCACCTGCATAAGAAAAACTGAGAAAACACCGCCACTGAAGTGCTAAACTACGTATTCAACGCGCTAACTTCCAACTTTCGTAGCTAAAAGTTGTCATTGCGTTCTTTGAGAGCGTTAACCGGCGAGAAACAACAGGTTTGCGTTTGTCTTTCCTTCTTTCCACAGTGAAGTGCAAAAGAAACTGATATAGGTACGAGTATTCAAATACAAAGATATGTAAACAGGCAGAATACGCCGCTGCGGTTAGCAACGCCTATGTGAGACACAAGTGTCTGGCGCAGTTGTCAGATCGGTTACGTTACCAAGATTTAAGTGAGTCTGAAAGTAGTGTTACTGTCGGCGCACAAGCGATGGGACACAGCATCTCCGAGGCAGCGGTGAAGTGGGGATTGTTCAGTACGACCATTTCACGAGTATACCTCGAATATCATGAATTCGGGAAAACATCAAATCTTCGACATCGCTGCGGCCGGAAAAAGATCCTGCAAGAACGGGACCAGCGACGACTGAAGAGAATCGTTCAACGTGACCAAAGTGCAGCTTTCAGTGCTTGCCATCAACAAGCGTCAGTGTGCGAAACATTCAACGGAACATCATCGATGTGGGCTTTCGGAGCCGAAGGCCCACTCGTGTACCATTGATGACTCCTCAACAAAAAGCTTTACAATGAAATGAACACCCTTAGCCGCTTACAGGGGTTGACATACATCTAAGGGGACAGATGATCCGGGGTTCGAGTCCCGGTCAGGGCACACATTTTCATCTGTCCCCGTTGACGTATGTCAACGCCTGTAACCAGCTGAGGGTGTTCATTTCATTGTAATTTCATTCTAACGAGCAGCCTGGTCACCGATGGTATCCGTTCTTTCGGACATGTCCGAAAGAACAGATACCATCTTAGTATATACTAAGCTTTACCCCTCGCCTGGGCCCGTGAACACAGACATTCCACCGTTGATGTTTGGAAGCATGTTGCCTGGTCGGACGAGTCTCGTTTGAGATTGTATCGAGCGGATCGACGTGTACGAGTTTGTAAGCATCCTAATGAGTCCATGAACCTGCAGATCAGCACGGGACTGTTCAAAGTGCTGACTCCATGATCGTGTAGGGCGCGTGTAGTTGGAGCGATTTGGTACCCCTCATACGTCTAGATACGACTCTGACAGGTGACACGCAAATAAGCATCCTGTCTGATCACTTGCATCAATTCGCGTCAACTGTGCATTCCGATGGACTTGGGGAATTCCAGGAGGACAATGCGACACTCCACACGTCCTTCATTGCTACAGAGTAGCTCCAGGAACACTCCTCTGAGTTTAAACACTTCGCTGGCCACCAAACATCCCAGACATTTACAGTATTGAGCCTGGATGCCTTCCATCGTGCTGTTAGAAGAGATCTCCACTAACTCTTACTCTGACGGATTTATGGACAGTCTTGCAGGATTCATGCTGACAATTGCCTCCAGCACTGCTTCAGACATTATTCGAGTCTATGCCACGTCGTGTTGCGGCATTTGTGTCTGTTAGCGGAGGCCCTACACGATATTAAGCAGGTGTACCAGTTTCTTTGGCAGTGCAGTGTAGAAGGGCAGACATATACTAGGAGGCCTGCCTGTTACCAAAACCATCAACAACTATTTCCAGACTCTTGAAAGAACAATCTGCACAAATTATTCTGTGTGCTAATGTGAGCATTTACAGTGGTGCGTCCAAAAATAAAATCGCTTGGTAGGTTTCTATAGGTACGTGAGCCCTGACGTTTATGCACAGGACACCCAATTTATGTAAATTACTGTCCGGTGATTCGTGAGCGGTGAGTGGCACGTCATCACATGGCGGATCAGTTCGACTGTATTCAGACCAGAACAGTGTGGTGATCCGCACACCAACGTAAGTTCATTATCATGCTCCCCAAACATCGGTATCACGAATCTGGCCTTGTGATCCAAATAGCAATCCTGACGGAAGATGCTATCGCTGTCGGAGAAGGAATCAAGCACTGAGGGGTACACGTGGCCCACCACACCACAACAATGGCCCCACCGGCCAGCATCTGCTGAGTGGCGCATGTATCAAGCGGCCATTCAGCTGGATGAATGCGCATCCGGACACTAGCGACGATGTGGAGTAACGAGAAACGGGTTCTTCGGAACACAAACTACGTTTCCATTGATTCGCGGTCTAGCTTCGATTATGCAGTGTATAGTGCAGTCGTAATTGACGACGACGCTGGATCAATATGGGAACACGCAGACGTCGTCTGCAGTGGAGTATCTTTCCAACGACATGCGCTGACCGGTGTGCTCTGGAACACTTGTTCCAGCACCAGGTTTGTACTCCGTCGCCAGATCTGCCACAGATCGCCGTCTTTTCTGCTATACAGAGCGGGCAACGTTTCGCGTTCACAATATGTGATGAGGAGCGGGTAGCCTACTCGTGGTTCACACCGTCTTTGAAGTGCTTTCGATAGAAGCTCACAACCTTACCACGTTTCCGAGCCGATGTTTCCCAGACCCAGGCCATAACAGTCTTCCCTTAGTCAAAGTGGCTTAAATCAGTGGATTTTTCCCATTTGCGACAGGTTCGAAGCTAAAAAAAGTCGCCATTAACCTTATAGCTGGACAATGTTAGATCAATTTGCTCGTAACGTTTTACACATATGTGATTTAATTTATCTAAAAGATTTAATAACGCTCGTATATCGGGTTGTAATCAACACCTTGTAAAACTATAAAATGATGTGATATTGTCTATTTATCCTTTGTTCTGGCATCAAATATACGAACGAACACGAAATGTAAATTCTCTTTGATATCCTAAGGGTATTATAAATAATTATTACGCAGTACACAGTGTTTTGCAAAAGAAACGTGGTACCTATTAGGCCTGAGAATGGACAAGTCTTTCCTCCGGTCGTTCCATTTTGTGAACACCATTCCCATAATCGGAAACGCGCAATAAGCTGACCCGGTGCACAGCGTCGAGGTGGGGTGACAGTTGTGTTCGGTCGATTCACGTTTTGGAAACGCCTTTTCTCTAGTAAGAGGCAGGCAGACCGGACTGTAGGGAGTAGCCTGCACTGCTCGGAGTGAATTTCGGATGTGTTGTGGCGTGTTCTGTTAGACAGCGGACATTTCTGCCAACTTCACAATGGCATGCGTGCTCCTTGGACCGCTGTTAGTAGCTCAGCTGACCAAGGAGCACGCATGCCCGCGGGAAGTAAACTTGTTAAGTCCCTATCTGCAGTCAGTAATAACATTTGTGTAATATTTACGAACTGTGTGGTGCCATCATCTTATAAAATAATGTTGTCGGTTGTCAGGAGGCGTCGTGTTCCTCTTCATTTTCTTCTTACACAATCAACACTAGAAGATCATGAAGGTCTCTTCTGTAGGATCTTATGGTGTTCCGCAAAGATTCCAACAGTCATTACGAACCATCGATTATTTAGGAAGAAATTAAAGAGCAAAATGAGGGGATCTGGCAACCCAGAAGGTTTCACCTCGTAACTTCCTTTTTATTGTATTGAAATACTGAAATGAATGCCTGAACTGGGGATGCATACAAAGCTGGAGTTATAGTGTAGCGTGTTGTAACTGCAAGTGGTGTGCTTACTCTGTGTTATTGTTAGCAAAACTTTATACGAACTGATTGGGCAATGCAACTCCCAAGACCGATAACGAAGTACAGTCACTGCAAAATACATTCAGCCCCTTAGGTACTGAACCCTCTGGCCCTGTTCAAAACTGGTAACTTATGGTCCCTGTGCACATAACGAACAAATAAAATTGTTGTACCTCTAAAGCAGCAACGGTGGATCGCGTTATATTCTGCTCTCTCATGAAGAAGAATAAAATACACTAGCTACCGACTTGGCTGTGTGCAATGCTAGCCGTAATGCTTAGAAATATATATGAAATTCTTTTGACTGATCAATGAAAACATTTAAGAAAAATTTCATGTCTTTAAAAAACATACGACATGGACAGGGAGGCGGCAGTGATTTGGGTGAGTTGTTAACATTGACTTTTTGAATAGTGAAGTTTTATTCGAAATTAAGTTTGTATTTTCAAAACATCTGACAGTTGAAATATCATTACTCAGAAAAATTATATCCTTTTTACTAAATTAAAACCTTCCTTTAATGACTTAGTTACAAACAATGAGATTTGTACAGCAAGTATTATCTAACATCACTAAAAAGCATAAAGACAAATCTTCAAATTACGTATGCTGTGTTAACAAATCTTAGAAACATAGCCTATACATCAGATCTGTTTCCGTGGATTCTGGAATTACTCAACGTATAACTCACCGTTACCAGTTATCAGCCAACGCATTTACACGAACGCGCTAGCAAAAGGAAAGCAATAAAAAATTAACTTCTTTACCTGAACTGCGAGAAGACTTCTACTCCCACATTTATATTTCCAATAACACACGTACTTGCTAAGCTACTTGGCAATATCAATCCAGTAATCTTTTCTTGTCACAATTAAATTTATATTTAAAACGGTGTTTCGCCGTTTGTCTGAGACAGAGTCGTTTCACGAAAGAGGAAGTCATGAAGAGGTACCCGAAATGTTCGGACATCAGAGACGACCGCCGCGTCAGTACCAGGCAGTTGGTTCGCCAGTACAGTGTAAGTTTGACGACAGTGTGGAACATTCTCATGATAACTGTTATTACCCTTAAGTTACAGCGTGTGCAGGGCTTACTAGCGACAGACTTTCCACATCGGGAGCAGTCTTGTCGTTGGTTTCTTCACCAGGCAAACACGATTTCAGGATTTGTGTCATCTATCATATTCACAGATGAAGCCACCTTTTCGTGGAATGGTACCTTCACCTTTCATGACACTGTCACTTGTTCGATAGTATGAAGAGCCCCCATGGTGCGGTCGAAATGAATCATCAGTATCGGCGCAGCCGGAATGTGTGGGCCGGGAAAATTGGCGACCGTATTTTGTGAGCAGTCTTCCTTCCATGTCGCCTAACAGGCCGGAAGTATCGGCGTTTCTTGCTACTTACTTTGCCTCCTCTGCTACACGAAGTGCCATTCATGATTCGAAGAGCTATGTGGCTGCTACATGTTGGTGCTCCAGCACACTTCGTCGTTATCGTTAGGACGCATCTCAACTGTGTCTTCCCTGGTCGATGAATCGGACGAAGAGGTCCAGTTGCATGGCTTGCTCGTTCACCACATCTCAACCCGTGCGATTTCTGGTTATGAGGCCATCTCAGAAGTATTGTGTATGCAGAGCCCATTCCAGATGTGGAGACACTGGAACAGTGGATTCGTGTGCAGCTCGTGGAGGTGCGGTAGCGTTCTCGCTTCCCGCGCCCGGGTTCGATTCCCGGAGGGGTCAGGGATTTTCTCTGCCTCGTGATGACTGGGTGTGGTGTGATGTCCTTAGGCTAGTTAAGTTTAAGTAGTTTTAAGTTCTAGGGGACTGACGCTCATAGATGTTAAGCTCCATAGTGCTCAGAGCCATTTGAACCATTTTGGGACAGTGAATTCACGCCTGTTCGGATGTAGCCTGGCCGATGTGAACGTGTAAGACAAACATGCTCTGGTGCGCACACGCAAGCGTTGAGGCACAAGGGAGCCCTTTTCAGCACATGCTGTAACTGTGGCTACATGGTACAGCGCGCAGTCTCTTTAACAATGTGTGATTGAATAATTGGTCTCCAGCGTGCATTCCCGGACATAAGTTCATTTGACCGTTTTTGTTCCGTATCATCTTATCGATCAATCCCTAGGGTTTATACACGGTGGAAAAAATCGCCCAGTGTAATAAATTGATCTAATAATTTGTGTGTTGTCGGCCTCCTCCAGAACTCACCGCAGTGCTGATGTATGCTTTTCCGTCCAGCACAACTGCGGGAAGCTCTGTTAGACCGTTGGCAGGCGATGCTATTGTCTAGAGGTCGACTACTGACAGAGATACTGACGGCTGTCACACTACAGTAGTGGATGTACCGTACTGCACACAAACAGGTGGTGGGATCCAATTCTGTTCAGTTACAGCACTGCAGATTATCCATTGGAAACAGCAGTAACTTTAAACCAGCTAATTCCTACTGAGAGAAAGGAAGTGGTATGATCACATAAAACTACTTGTAGGAAAAACAGATGAGGCTGGAGATAATTAGAAGACTCATAGGGAAGTCTAATTGACACGCGGAAAAACGCTTACGGAACATCCGATCGATTTTCCACTAATTTTGGCAGCCTTAGATTCTTACCAGTTCGGATTAATAGAAGAGATAGAGACGATCCATCGAAGAGCGGGACGCAGTCTCACAGGTCGTTTAGGTGGCGCGAAATCGTTACGATGCTCAGTTAAGTCCAATGGCAGACGCTGAAAGATAGGCGTTGTGAAAGGTTTATTGTTTAAATTCCACTGTGAGATGGCAAGGTACTGCTTGTTCCCTCATATGTATTGCCCATCGAGATCGACATTGCTAGATGCCTACTGACAAAGCATTTTTTCATGCGCTACTCGTGAACGGAGAATGGCATGGGGAAAATAATAGTGGCATTAAAAGTAGCCTCAACCACACATTGTAAAGCGGCCTGGCGACTACCAATATAGATGCAGAAGTTAAAAACTTAATCAGAATATAAACTAATGTGTTCAAGAATTCGCTATAGCACGAACGAACGAAATAAATTCTTTGTGTACTTTGCCATTGTTGACCTGTGGTCACTATGATTGATCCGACTACGACGCCTCGTTCATCTTCACCCATTGCACCTGAGGCCTCCTAATGTCATCGGCATCGTGACAAAAAGAAGCTTCGAGGGAGGCAAGAATAGCCAAAGGAGATGCTTGTTGGTGATGGGGGCTAGTAGCGCTAACATCTATCGCTGACTGTCACCGTCTGGTAACCAAAGAACTTTATGTAATAAATTCGATAGTATTAGCCAGTGTAAGCACAGGTACGGGTTGAGGAAGCAGTTGTAGTCTCAGAGCAGTTCACCAGTGCGTAACAGGAGCAAATTTATAATCATATTGCAACCAGGCAGAAAGCGGCAGCATGTACAAGCGGAATTAGGTCACGAAGTTATGCACAGAGGTGGTGTGAGTGTCTCCAGTACGCCTGTCGATCGCATCAAGTCGTTCTTCTCAGTTCTGAGCGCACAGTGAGCACGTAAAGCTGCCTAGAACAAGAGTGTCTCCCACCATGTATCGGAACCGGGTGATAAATTTCGCCTACAGCTATGCAGCCCAAATAACATACGTGCCCTGCATTTCCTTTTTCGTGACAATTCTCTGCCGCACTCTGCAGGGTCAATGAAGCAGTTGTAGTCTCAGAGCAGTTCACCAGTGCGTAACAGGAGCAACTTACAACACAGCCCGTAACTGGCTCCCCGTGACTTTCATCTCTACTGATATGAACCGCTGGCTGTGGAGACATCAGTCTGACCAGGATAAAGCGTTGCAAAACAGCGTGGAGGAATGGACGAAAACACAGTGGCTGTCTTCTGTGAAGGGGAAATCGAATGTTGGTACTACGCTTTGACAGATGTCTGCATCGGAACGGCGACTATGTAGAGAAGTAGCTGGAAGATATAGTCAACTGATGCAAATAAAACGTTTTAATTTTTTTATTTTTACAGTGGTTTCTATGTCGCGACTCATCGGAGCGTACTTTCCGAACAGCCCTCGTATATAGGCCGAGATATTTGTATTGTTACTAAGCGTTGCTTCGATCACAAGCGAGACTTTTAACAACGGGCGCATCATAAGTCGGCAATTGCTGAACAGTGCTTCGAGAGCAGGCGAAAAAGACAAATTGAACGAAAAGATGAGGATCTCCGCACATCCGGATGCCGTTATGAAGATTACTCCGAGGATCTCCGCACATCCGGATGCCGTTATGAAGATTACTCCTCGAGTTAGAGTACATCGCAACAGTTTGAACCGGCACGATGCATAGACGCTTGGTACGCCGTGGAGGGTGGCTTAGGTTATCGAAAGAAAGCAAAGGCGTACACCTGACGAGTGTAGGGAGGCGCGAGCGTCAGTTTAAGCCTTTGGGGCCGCCCCCGCGCGCCACCTGACGCCACTCAGTCTAGCCGAGGGCCTGAGCTGCTACGAGCTGTCCAAATGGCCAATGCGTCACTGCGGTCGTGTAACAGGGGAAACCCCATCGCAGTCTCATCAGATTTAGTGGTAAAATGACACATTGGGTAACGTGTCAAAAACTGAACACAGATCAAGACTGGAAGAAGGTGCACTGAACTGTGAAAACAGAAAACAAATAGAGACAATAACCGTCAAAGTTCGCTATAGGCAGTAACTAATTAATCTGAGTAACAAAGTCCTCGTGATTATTGAGCCATGCTGCGGCTCGCGTTAGTCCTGTTTGTATGTTTCTGTCCTCTGTTAGAGGCCAGACCGTATCGTTTAGTTGACATGTGGCGGTTGTTTGTCTTCTTCTCGTGTTGACTGGCGCCACTTGGTTTCACAAGTGTTGCCTGTCTGCTAGTGGCAGCAGCGTCTGTTATCGATATGCGGTAACTGTGGCCCTATCTTTGGGGCGACGTCGTGCTTCTTCCAGGTGGTGTCATCGTGCAGTTCGGTTGGAGACTCAGGAGGAGCCCGGCCCGCACAGTGCGGGAACACGCTGGGACTGCTGGCAGTGTGCATGGACGGCCAGATCGAAGGCCTGTGGTCACGAGGGTGCACGATCTCGTCGTAATCCGGATGCAGCAAGTTTTGAGTGCATTTGGATTCAAGTAGAGAAACCTCCACAGTTGTGTGATCTTGCGATTCGCCAGTTACTTGTGTTCGTGTTGCTGCTCGTGGTGTTGCCGAGGCAAAGAGCAGCCAGCGGAGTGCTTGGGGAAAGCGGATCTGATTATCTTTCCTGGACTTCTCATTACTATTTACTGCGTTCACTTGGTTACAACTTGTTAAGTTCAACCAGCAGTAAATTTTCTGCCTCATAGCCGCTAATGCCCCAGTTACCAGCCCTGGGGGTCAGTGTATGTAACAGCAGTGTACGTTTCCTCGCCTTGCCACTGCTGTCCAGTGAGGCGTGTAGCTTTCTTGATTGTAGGATGGTTGGCGCATCTTCTACTCTGGTGGTGTTGATTCCTTCCTCGTTTCAGGCGCTCTAAGCACAGTATTCTGCGGACTGGTTCCAGACGGCCGGTTCCAGCTTTGGCGTATTTTTACATATTTGCATTTGGTTTATTGGAGGCTAGATAGCCTCATCAAGATTATCATTAGCCATTCGCTAGACTGCCACTATTCTGAGTTACCATGTTGTGAAGTTAATGTAGCACTTGATTGTCTATCTCATTGCTAAAGAAAGTGTTCAATTTTTTTGTTTTTTTTTTCTTTTTTTTGTCTTACCTGATCTGAGGTTGATTCCTGGTGCACCGTCTGTGACTGGCCCTTTCGTTTTATTATTGTATTTGCTGTTTTACTGTATGTTTGTAAATTTTTATATAATTTCCATTCTTGGCATTACAGCGGGTTTAAATGGTTGTGCTGCCAAGTATACCATAATTACGTCTCACCCGTTTGGTGATCGGTCTCCTGCTTTTTTAAATTAACCTTGGTATTGCGTTGCTGTTTAACAGTATGTTTGTTACATTCTTGTAATTGTCGTTACAGGCCTTCAGCCGTGACTGTGGCTACTTGCCTTAAAATTCTAATTGTGATCACATTGAGTTCTTTTTAAAACATTATTTGCTGTGTCTGTATTTTATGTACATTTGGTAAATTTTAACGCACTGAAAGCACTATTAATTACGTAATTGTTTATTCCTTCACTAATAATGTGGGATTTCTTTATTTATTGCTGAGTCTGGAACTACCATTAAAATAAATGTGTAAATAGAAAAGGGAACCAACAGTAACTGATTACGGCCCCGTCCACAATAGTAACTGAATCCTGCCTCCCTTGACTACAAGGTTTCATTTATGTGCACACGGTGTTGGGTAGCGAAAGAGGGTCTCTGGTTTCATATTTTCCTCGTGCCCAATTTCTTTCTCCACAAAATTATTAACTTCCCGTCCAGTCATTGACGTGTCTGTTCGCTGCATCCAAAATTGTGTCTGCGGCTTGGTGTACCGTCTATCTGCAACAGCGTGGTGTAAGGAACGGACTTCCAAATGTGCGTATTTCCTATTTGTTCTACACAAGTGTCACATGTTATGAGTCTTGCGTTTCACTTTGGAAGTTTTGACTGTTGAATTCCTTTGTTGTAACATAATTCACACCCGATTGTTTGTTGTTTTTATTTCTGTAAGACGTCTATGTGGCATCTCGCCTGCTCTCACTTTTCATCACATTTACTTGCGACGGTAATATATTGTTACCACATGACTGATATTCTATAAGGTACGTGTAGTACGACAACTGCCAAGACTAAAGAAGGACAACATACACGTCAATGACCGGAAGGACAGTTCATAAGTTTGTGAAGAAAAATGTGCAGGAGGGAGGTCTGATGACGGGTCTCCGGCTTGGCAGACCCACACCCACAAAGCCGCAACGCCCTCGCTCTAGCATTTCGCTCGATAATGCATGCTTGAAGTCGGACCAAATGGTCCAAATGGCTCTGAGCACTATAGGACTCAACTTCTGAGGTCGTCCCCTAGAACTTAGAACTACTTAAACCTAACTAACCTAAGGACATCACACACATCCATGCCCTAGGCAGGATTCGAACCTGCGACAGTAGCGGTCTCGCGGTTCCAGACTGCAGCGCCTAGAACCGCTCGGCCACTCAGGCCGGCGAAGTCGGACCGTTCACTGTCTCTATTTTCCTTCTTTTTCAAAGTTCATTACACTTTCTTCCTGTTTTCATGAAGAAAAATTTTTTGTGTCATACAAGGAGGGAACTCTGGCCTCCAACGCGTGGATTGTAGTGTCTGGCACCGAGCGAGGTGTCGCAGTGGTTAGCACACTGCACTCGCATTCGTGAGGACGACGGTTCAAACGCGCCTCCGGCCATCCTGATTTAGGTTTTCCGTGATTTCCTTGAATCGCTTCAGGCAAATGCCGGGATGGTTCCTTTGCAAGGACACGGCCGATTTCCTTCTCCATCCTTCCCTAATCCGATATTGTGCTCCGTCTCTGATGACCTGGTCGTCGACGAGACGTTAAACACCAACCTCCTCCTCCGACAGTCGCTAAACGCGCATTGCCTAATAATGTCCCAGTTTGATGCTCGGGTCCGTCGGATCTAGGTGCTAGACGGTATGGGAAACGTTTCTATATCGAGCTTTCGTTTCGGATGTAGAGGGAACATGACCGGTCGGGATATGTGAACAAATGATAACACAGTCAGTAAAATTCTTCTGGATTTGGGATCGCATTCTCAACTATAAAATTCCGACGTTTTGGCGACTATTGCAATACACCTTCCTCAGGGTGTGTTGCTAACCGCTGAGTTGGCGGTAGTTTGATTACTATATACTATGAAGAAGTGCTGTCATTGGATAAGAGGGTGAGGAGAAATGGTATTAGGTGTTCTTGTATTGGTCTTTGCACTTCATTCGTCTTTGCATTTTCGTAGCGACAACAAAATAAGAGACGTTCGGTGCTCAAGGAAAGATACAATTGACGAGTTTCATTCCGCCTGAATTTATGTTATCGTGTGTGAATGTGGACCGGTGTATGTAGGTGAGACTGGGCGTCCAACAAGCATAAGGTTATCTGAACACGAGACATATATCCGTCTCAAAAAATCCAAAAAATCAGCGGTGCAGAACCCCAGGAACAGTGCAGCATGAAGATCGAGTTTCGAGAGGCCCTAGTACTGGCGAAACAGCAGTTTAGCTTGAGGAGGAAGATAAGAGAGGCTACAGAACTAGCCAAGCTACCCGACAACATGAATAGAGAAGAGTAACGACTCCCAGCGTCTTGGCTGCCAGCTGTGACAGCGGAAGCACAGCTCTCGCAAAGCAACAGGCGCGTGATAGGCCATAGCAGCGGAGGGTACACAGAGTGCTGACGCGCCATACTCCATACTAGGCAGTCAGTGAACAGCGCTACGCTGCAATCGCCGCTCAGTTTCCTGTTCGGCGATTTCCATCTACGGCAAGCGATATAGGAAACTCAATAGCAAACACCTATTTCCGCCGATGACAAAACTAAATGCAAAGATCAATAAAAGAACACCTAATGCCCTTCCTTCACCCTCATATCCAATGACAGCACTCCTCCACATTATATAAGTAATCAAACTAGCTCCAATTCAGCAGTTAGCAATACACCCTGAGGAAGGCGTCTTGCTATAGTTGCCGAAACGTCGGAATTTTATAGCTGCAGCGCGGTCCCAAGCCCAGAAGAATTTTATGAACTGTGACAACGGCCGCGGCAGTCTACATTTACATTTAATGGTAACACCTTCAGCCGAGCGTTTAAATCTAGTTATTCAAACGCAGATGGTTTCAGTGGCACACTGTACCGTCATCACGTCTGTATATTGGCTAAAACTGGACCTATAACCAACTTTCCATACAGCCCTAACACGAGGTAACAATCCAAATAGCAGTACAGGCCTGCACATACATGCACTTTACCAGTAAAGTTTTGTTCCTGTTTTTACTAGTCGTTCTCTAAAGTGGGGGTGGCCCAGCGGTTCTGACGCTACAGTCTGGAACTGCGCGACCGCTACGGTAGCAGGTTCTAATCCTGCCTCGGGCATGGATGTATGTGATGCCCTTAGGTTAGTTAGGTTTGAGTAGTTCTATGTCCTAGGGAACTGATGACTTCAGAAGTTAAGTCCCATAATTCTTAGAGCCATTTGAACCATCTAAAGTGTGTAGCGGGCACTTTGCGCATGAGCAGGTCTACGGACGCGGAATCCGTTTTTCATCCCCTATTATGGCGACGTGGAAAGTTGGTTTTAGGTCCAGTTTTAGCCAGTAGAGAACCTGATGACGGTGCACTGTGCCGCCAAACCGGTAGCATTTGAATCAAGAGATTAAAAAACACTGCAGAATGTGTTTATATTAGTTCTTACATGGGAAGCGTTCTGACTGAATGATACTGAATGTCGCTGTTGGCTGCACCAGCAGGTGGTGATCGAGCGAAATTCTTCTCTGAACCATACAGTGGTAGTCTGTTGTATAGCGGTCGCTAACATGATCCATTTTTCTTGGCGGATGTGCGCTATTTATATGCACCTTGACCCGATGTGTTGTGACGTAGATACTTCAGGTGTCATGAAGCCACTCTGCTTTTGTCACAGAGGCGATGACGTTTCCACGTTTCCACTGAGCTACTATGGCTGCACTTGAACGACATGAATCGTTCAAATGGTAGCTGTGGCAAAAGGAAACTTTTAGAAGGGAAAAAGGCGTCATTGGTCCTTTTCGACAACTTACCGGGAATCAGCTAAATGACATCTTCCATAGCCACCGATACTTCGACAGGTACACACCGTCATCTCCAAGGTACAAAGGAAGGAAGAGAGCTCCATGCAAGGAAATTCAATACCTTTGTATGCAGGGCACACACACACACACACACACACACACACACACACACACACACACACACACACACACACAGCTTAAGCACTAGTTGCAACACAAAACGGAAAACAAAAAATGTCGGACATTGTAGATAGTAATGTTAATTACCGTCGGGTTCAAATGGTTCAAATGGCTCTGAGCACTATGGGACTTAACTGCTGTGGTCATCAGTCCCCTAGAACTTAGAACTAATTAAACCTAACTAACCTAAGGCCATCACACACATCCATGCCCGAGGCAGGATTCGAACCTGCGACCGTAGCAGTCGCGCGGTTCCGGACTGAAATTACCGTCGGGTACCGTAGCATTGACTCAGTCCCTTTGTTCTGCGACCAGGGAGAAAGCGGGACTCCACGCAAAATTTAAACAAAATCCTCCATCTATACTTGCAAAGTAACATGCAAACTTCAACTCAACTGCTCCCTGAAACACACTAACCCAGCAGCTGGAAGTGCATGCTAGCATCTCCGAGTTGTTATATTGCATAGAATGGCCACTGTTCTACAACAGCAGATATGCTCAGATATTGCGAGCGTGTTTCCCGATGATGCTCAATACACCTGTCCGCAGTCTTGATGGCTTGATCAATGTATGACACCCCACAGTGCCAAGCGGCACGATAGGCACTAGTCTTAAGGAAACTGTGGTTACTCGTCACATACCCTAAACCAGCCCTAATCTTACAAGTAAATCGAAAAACACTTTTAATATCATGGTTCCAGCAAAATATGACCACACCCTTTTGGAAATCTTGTCTGTGTAAAGCATAAAAATCCAAAGACTTCGGTATTACCTCGTTATTTTCACCGCTGACCTAACTGACGGTTGGTCGATACGGCAATGTGCATCTGAACCATCTTTCAAATAATTCAAATGAAGCTAGATTTTTGAAAGCCAGTTTTCAATTTTATTTTTATTTATTTAATTCACTTTTAACCTTTTTGCGCACGTTCACATACGGACGAATTTTACGTGCTAAATGTACTCCTAAATTTAGATTGACTTTAAAACTACAGTAATTCGACAAGGGATACAAATGGTGCCATTATTTGAGCGTTAATTTCAGCTCAATTAAAATATTTTGCAAAAAAGTGGTCGATTCGCACAATTTTCCTCCGCGGCATTGCCTGTTCGATACGCAAACCTCGCTTAGTGTGCTGTAACGTAGCTATGGTAAGGAAAATGTTAGACTGGCTATACAAATGGCCTCTGGTTCCGACCAAAGAAAAAATTCTTACCTCGCGTGCCTAGCTAGACTAGGAACGGAGCACCAAGATCTGCCCCCCGTCCCTAACACGCGATTCCCCTTGCGGCCTTTCCACACAAATTTATTGAAGGTTGCCTCTAGTGAATGATTGTATTTTGACTCACGGGAATGCTTAATAATAAGAACTGGATGATGGTTAAATAAAGGAGCAAATTGTCCCGCTCCTACTTTCAAGTTCCAAGAACCAGATTAAATGTCAAATTTAGAGGGCATCAAGGAAAGAAACTACACTAATTACAGTTTGCACAAAGGCAATTAAGCAGTCATTCTTCGCCGACCACACCCGCGAATGGGAATGGAAATAACTCTGATATGTGACACAATAGAAAATTCCCTCTGCTAAAAATTTCACAACTCTTTGCTAGGAGCGGTTGGTTAGGTTAGGTTAGTGTTGTTTAACGTCCCGTCGACAACGAGGTCATTAGAGACGGAGCGCAAGCTCTGGTTAGGGAAGGATGGGGAAGGATATCGGCCGTGCCTTTTCAAAGGAAACATCCCAGCATTTGCCTGAAATGATTTAGGGAAATCACGGAAAACGTAAATCAGGATAGCCGGAGACGGGATTGAACCGTCGTCCTCCCGAATGCGAGTCCAGTGTGCTAACCACTGCGCCACCTAGCTCGGTGGGAGCGGTTGTATATGTAAATGTGACCTATAACTTCAGTGCTGACTTGCATACCGATACCGTGCCTTTCACCAATGCTTCCCATAATGCTTCACCCAGAAGTTTATTCTCCGATCTCTTTCACACGAACAGAAGTCGCGTTAGAAATAACTGAGCACCCTGTCTGGAAATACGTCTTGTTCGCAATATAGCCCTTTTCTTCAGCTCTGGGAAGCGTATCTATCGCATAACGCACTTCCTGATTAGCTCATACTCAACTAATTAACTCGCCAAATATGTCACAAAAACGTAAACTGGTCATACTAACGAGTCTAAATCAACTCACACAAAATACTCAGTGTTCACCTCCTAATACTGTACTACCCTGCCAGCGGCTATCTGATTTGGTGAAGGCTGCCGGTCTTGCTTACGAGATGAAGACAGAGCTCACCATCTGCAGCATTGTTGACAGAACCGACTGCGGACCTTTGGTGCAGAGCCGGGTGGAGGGTCTGAATCAGAGGCTCAGACGGGTTTGCGACCGTATTGGCTGCAGATTCCTTGACTTGCGCCATAGGGTGGTGGGGTTTCGGGTTCCGCTGAATAGGTCAGGAGTTCACTACACTCAGCTGGCGGCTACACGGGTAGCGGAGGCTGTGTGGCGTGGACTGGGCGGTTTTTTAGGTTAGAAGGCCTCGGGAAAGTTCGGGATGGGCTGCAATGTCAAAGGGTGCATGGCAAATACAGGACGTGCTTGGATCAAGGAACAGTCGGAATTATAGTTGTAAATTGTTGTACTTGCTCTGGAAAAGTCCCTGAGTTTCAAGAGCTAATAGAAAGCACAGAAGCTGATATCGTTATAGGTACAGAAAGCTGGCTAAAGCCTGAAATAAGTTCTGCAGAAATTTTTACGAAGTCTCAGACGATGTTCAGGAAAGATAGATTAGGCAGAATTGGTGGTGGAGTGTTTGTGTCTGTCAGTAGTGGTTTATCTTGTAGTGAAGTCGAAGTAGATACTCCGTGCGAATTGGTGTGGGTGGAGGTTATACTTAACAGCCGAATTAAGTTAATAATTGGCTCCTTCTACCGACCCCCAGACTCCGATGATACAGTTGCGGAACAGTTCAGAGAAAGTTTGAGTCTCGTAACAAATAAATACCCCACTCATACGGTTATAGTTGGTGGGGACTTCACCCTACCCTCGGTATGTTGGCAAAAATACTTGTTCAAAACCGGTGGTAGGCAGAAAGCGTCTCCCGAGATTGTCCTAATTGCTTTCTCCGAAAATTATTTAGAGCAGTTAGTCCACGAACCCACGCGAATTGTAAATGGTTGCGAAAACACACTTGACCTCTTAGCCACAAACAATCCAGAGCTGATAGAGAGCATCATGACTGATACAGGGATTAGTGATCACAAGGTCGTTGTAGTTAGGCTCAATACCATTTCTTCCAAATCCATCAGAAACAAACGCAAAATAATTTTATTTAAAAAAGCGGATAAAGTGTCACTAGAAGCCTTCCTAAAAGACAATTTCCATTCCTTCCGAACTGACTATGCGAATGTAGATGAGATGTGGCTCAAATTCAAAGATATAGTAGCAACTGCAATTGAGAGATTCATACCTCATAAATTGGTAAGAGATGGAACGGATCCCCGTTGTACACAAAACAGGTCCGAACGCTGTTGCAGAGGCAACGGAAAAAGCTTGCGATGTTCAGCTAAAATTTAAAGACGCGCGAAATTTGGCACGTACTTCGATGCGAGATGCCGTTAATAGGTTCCACAACGAAACATTGTCTCGAAATTTGGTAGAAAATCCGAAGAAATTCTGGTCGTATGTAAAGTACACAAGCGGCAAGACGCAGTCAATACCTTCGCTGCGCAGTGCCGATGGTACTGTTATCGACGACTGTTCCGCTAAAGCGGAGTTATTGAACGCAGTTTTCCGAAATTCCTTCACCAGGGAAGACCAATAGAATATTCCAGAATTTGAAACACAAACATCTGCTAGCATGAGTTTCTTAGAAGTAGATACCTTAGGGGTTGCGAAGAAACTCAAATCGCTTGATACGGGCAAGTCTTCAGGTCCAGATTGTATACCGATTAGGTTCCTTTCAGATTACGCTGATACTATAGCTCCCTACTTAGCACTCATATACAACCGCTCGCTCACCGATAGATCTGTACCTACAGATTGGAAAATTGCGCAAGTCGCACCAGTGTTCAAGAACGGTAGTAGGAGTAATCCATTTAACTACAGACCTATATCATTGACGTCGTTTTGCAGTAGGGTTTTGGAGCATATACTGTATTCAAACATTATGAATCACCTCGAAGGGAACGATCTATTGACACGTAATCAGCACGGATTCAGAAAACATCGCTCTTGTGCAACGCAGCTAGCTATTTATTCGTACGAATTAATGGCCGCTATCGACAGGGGATCTCAAGTTGATTCCGTATTTCTAGATTTCCGGAAACCTTTTGACACCGTTCCTGACAAGCGACTTCTAATCAAGCTGCGGAGCTATGGGGTATCGTCTCAGTTGTGCGACTGGATTCGTGATTTCCTGTCAGGAAGGTCACAGTTCGTAGTAATAGACGGCAAATCATCGAGTAAAACTGAAGTGATATCAGGTGTTCCCCAGGGAAGCGTCCTGGGACCTCTGCTGTTCCTGATCTATATAAATGACCTGGGTGACAATCTGAGCAGTTCTCTTAGACTGCTCGCAGATGATGCTGTAATTTACCGTCTAGTAAGGTCATCCGAAGACCAGTATCAGTTGCAAAGCGATTTAGAAAAGATTGCTGTATAGTGTGTCAGGTGGCAGTTGACGCTGAATAACGAAAAGTGTGAGATGATCCACATGAGTTCCAAAAGAAATCCGTTGGAATTCGATTACTCGATAAATAGTACAATTCTCAAGGCTGTCAATTCAACTAAGTACCTGGGTGTTAAAATTACGAACAACTTCAGTTGGAAGGACCACATAGATAATATTGTCGGGAAGGCGAGCCAAAGGTTGCGTTTCATTGGCAGGACACTTAGAAGATGCAACAAGTCCACTAAAGAGACAGCTTACACTACACTCGTTCGTCCTCTGTTAGAATATTGCTGCGCAGTGTGGGATCCTTACCAGGTGGGATTGACGGAGGACATCGAGAGGGTGCAAAAAAGGGCAGCTCGTTTTGTATTAATAGGGGAGAGAGTGTGGCAGATATGATACGCGAATTGGGATGGAAGTCATTAAAGCATAGACGTTTTTCGTCGCGGCGAGACCTTTTTACGAAATTTCAGTCACCAACTTTCTCTTCCGAATGCGAAAAAATTTTGTTGATCCCAACCTACATAGGTAGGAATGATCATCAAAATAAAATAAGAGAAATCAGAGCTCGAACAGAAAGGTTTAGGTGTTCGTTTTTCCCGCTCGCTGCTCGGGAGTGGAATAGCAGAGAGATAGTATGATTGTGGTTCGTTGAACCCTCTGCCAAGCACTTAAATGTGAATTGCAGAGTAGTCATGTAGATGTAGATGTTCTTTTGTGCTTCAGTGCGGCAGTTGTGGCGTTATTCCAGGGAAGCCCACATCCACCTCTAGGGGCACTTTGAACGCTCTGGTTCCCAGGAAGACCTCTGGCCGAGTGAGAACTGAGATCACGGGTCAACTGCGCGGGCTATTAGCGCGTAATGTGCGCGCCACGGTACAGCATTTTTCTTCCTCAGTAACCCCTTTTCGCTGATATCCGATAAACTGAAAGCGGAATCTGTTTTCTACGAATGATCGCGCTTGCTACTTCGCAGAATTCGCCTTCCAGTGTGACACGCTCTAATTCACATCCGAAAAGTCCTATCGAAATCGGATCGTGACTTGGCAGAGGAAAATTGTATGGATCCACATATATTTATTGTACCATGATATATCGTCTCTCCTCTGTCCTTTATGAAGGGAAATTTATGACGCTGAGTCATATTCTGTATTGAATACGCGGAAGGACTATTTCCTCTTCAAATTACAGTTCATCGTAGTGCTTGCATGGTTGACAGAACGCTGAAAGCGGTCTGCTCTTTCTTTCATACTATTGTTATTCATAACTGTTTCTATGAGCATTTGCGTATCTCACAGAACATACACTCATGGAAATTGAAATAAGAACACCGTGAATTCATTGTCCCAGGAAGGGGAAACTTTATTGACACATTCCTGGGGTCAGATACATCACATGATCACACTGACAGAACCACAGGCACATAGACACAGGCAACAGAGCATGCACAATGTCAGCTCTAGTACAGTGTAGATCCAACTTTCGCAGCAATGCAGGCTGCTATTCTCCCATGGAGACGATCGTAGAGATGCTGGATGTAGCCCTGTGGAACGGCTTGCCATGCCATTTCCACCTGACGCCTCAGTTGGACCAGCGTTCGTGATGGACGTACAGACCGCGTGAGACGACGCTTCATCCAGTCGCAAACATGCTCAATGGGGGACAGATCCGGAGATCTTGCTGGCCAGGGTAGTTGATTTACACCTTCTAGAGCACGTTGGGTGGCACGGGATACATGTGGACGTGCATTGTCCTGTTGGAACAGCAAGTTCCCTTGATGGTTTAGGAATGGTAGAACGATGGGTTCGATGACGGTTTGGATGTACCGTGCACTATTCAGTGTCCCCTCGACGATCACCAAAGGTGTACGGCCAGTGTAGGAGATCGCTCCCCACACCATGATGCCGGGCGTTGGCCCTGTGTGCCTTGGTCGTATGCAGTCCTGATTGTGGCGCTCACCTGCACGGCGCCAAACACGCATACGACCATCATTGGCACCAAGGCAGAAGCGACTCTCATCGCTGAAGACGACACGTCTCCATTCGTCCCTCCATTCACGCCTGTCGCGACACCACTGGAGGCGGGCTGCACGATGTTGGGGCGTGAGCGGAAGACGGCCTAACGGTGTGCGGGACTGTAGCCCAGCTTCATGGAGACGGTTGCGAATGGTCCTCGCCGATACCCTAGGAGCAACAGTGTCCCTAATTTGCTGGGAAGTGGCGGTGTGGTCCCCTACGGCACTGCGTAGGATCCTACGGTCTTGGCGTGCATCCGTGCGTCGCTGCGGTCCGGTCCCAGGTCGACGGGCACGTGCACCTTCCACCGACCACTGGCGACAACATCGATGTACTGTGGAGACTTCACGCCCCACGTGTTGAGCAATTCGTCGGTATGTCCACCCGGCCTCCCGCGTGCCCACTATACGCCCTCGCTCAAAGTCTGTCAACTGCACATACGGTTCACGTCCACGCTGTCGCGGTATGCTACCAGTGTTAAAGACTGCGATGGAGCTCCGTATGCGACGGCAAACTGGCTGACACTGACGGCGGCGGTGCACAAATGCTGCGCAGCTAGCGCCATTCGACGGCCAACACCGCGGTTCCTGGTGTGTCCGCTGTGCCGTGCGTGTGATCATTGCCTGTACAGCCCTCTCGTAGTGTCCGGAGCAAGTATGGTGGGTCTGACACACCGGTGTCAATGTGTTCTTTTTTCCATTTCCAGGAGTGTATCATCAATCGTCAGTCTGCTGGAGTAGTATGCTAGAGTGGCTGAGAACCACAAAGGCATGTCTTAAGCAAGCTGGTTTAACTCTGAGCGTAGGCAGCCGCTGGTATTGCTTGGTGTCTTGAAGCGGTTAGCGAAGCCCCGCAGGGCTGGTGGACACTCTTCGATTCCTCCCGCCGCCGTGAAGACGCTTGGGTTTTCCTGCTTGCTAGGCTGTTCAGTATAGACCAGGGCTTCACAGCTCGCTAATTTTGAGCGCCACTCCTCGTTCCTGCACACGCTCGTGCTCACAATCAGAGCAGTTGCTGCGTATTGCTCCGTGCGATCGAGGAGACATCCCAGGCGAAGCACCAACTGTGAAGTACAGGATGGTCAAGTTTGACAGTAGTGCCATGTGGTAGTTGCTAAGGAGAGTCGGCATTGTGTAACACCGACAAACTTCCCGCTTTTCAGGCCACATTACGAGCAATCTTACCATTTTACACAAAAATATGGATTCAATAAAAGTTTAGTGTTTCGTAAGACGCTGGAAATTTTCAGGAAGTTGGAATTACAAAAGCGTTATATATCTTACCAAGTCAAGAAAACGGAAAATGTGAGGGAGCTGAGCAATATAGGAATTTTTAAAACTTAAAAGGAAGCTCTCTGGAGGAAGAAGAAGAATAAAACAAGTAAATGTGCCGTTCCGATGAGCAACAAATTTGCAGTAATTTTACCAGCACTTGCAACCTCTCAAGCATGACAATTTAAGAAAAAAATACTTGACAACTCCATCAGACTGTTTGTGTCCACTTCAGGTAGAATAATTTTGCGAGTTACCGTCGTGAAACACGCCAATCATGCATCCCACACAGATACAGAAGATGTACGTTTGGCGTGCAGTTTATTTGGTCGTGCTTCTTCAGAAGCCTTGATCACGTTGCGAAAAAATCACGATGTGCAGTAAACCGATCTGCACCTTGAAGTAACTGACGTATAATGCGACAAGGAATATAAAGACCTTCCAGATTTCTGCATTTCCCTCATAATCGATATATTCGTTTACACATGTCTCCACACGTCACCTGATACTGTGATGATGGAGGAAACACAGTGCTCGCGCCGGCCGCGGTGGTCTAGCGGTTCTAGGCGCTCAGTCCGGAACCGCGCGACTGCTACGGTCGCAGGTTCGAATCCTGCCACGCGCATGGATGTGTGTGATGTCCTTAGGTTAGTTAGGTTTAAGTAGTTCTAAGTTCTAGGGGACTGGTGGCTTCAGAAGTTAAGTCCCATAGTGCTCAGAGCCATTTGAACCACAGTGCTCACTGCTTGCAGGACTTTTTTCACCGTGTGTTCACGGAGCACGTTTGCTGTGAAGCAAACACAGAGGGACAGTTATTGAATTAAACTCTTCTGCATATGTACAGCCGCATCACAATATATTTAACGTAGTTTCATCCATGTTGAGGCGTCCTTCCTCACGGTGTAGAGTATTTTAGTAATCTACAGTTTTAAGTATTTACAGAATACACACAAGGATTTTAATGGCAAGTCGTTACATTTATAGGCCAGCTCCTAGTCTCTGCATCAACTCTTCCTGCTTTCGTAACAACTTTGTGTCACTCTGTTGCGTTATGGTTTCTTTGAAGTGCTGTTTCAATGCGCTGGCTTAAACTATTGTAGCCGCGTGGATGTAACAACGTATCAGTTAAATGGGAGTCCTTCCAGCTAAATAATAATAATGTGTCAGCATCTGCCCTGCGGGAGGTACTTCATTGAGTCAGTTGCAGCTGCACGGACTCTATTGCTTTGTTGAACAACCTAACAGCAATAGCCATAGCGATCGCATATTGTTTGTCATTGCAATTTACCAATTTCCCCTTCAGTCGCAAAAGAGAACTCACACTTATCCTGGCAAGTGCAACGAAGTGCCCACCGGAAGTTCAAATGGCCCTGAGCGCTATGGAACTTAAAATCTGAGGTCATCAGTTCCCTAGAACTTAGAACTCCTCACATCTAAGGACATCAGACACATCCATGTCCGAGGCAGGATTACAACCTGCGACCGAAGCGGCCCACGAAAGTCAGTCACTACATTAAACTTTAACCTGTGAATTCATTAGATACAACGAACCTTCATTGTAACAACGACATCTGATCCATAAGTGAACAGTAACGCGATATGACTGACTTTTACCGTACATGGTGTAACGACCAGGAACTTCCCCACAACGCGACGGAATTCTGAATTAGGGATTCAAAATAATATAAACCAAGATAACTTGAAACCGTCACCTTTCCAACGTAACACGTCTAGCCACTTCCTTTATGTGTCGATCTACCACTACTTGTAGGAATAATTTATGTAACCGCGATTGAGATTGTGTGATAGCCGACATCTTTGTCTCCGCAGATATGTGCTTAAAGTTCGTTATCCATGCACTGCTACCGTGTTAGTTGAAAATTTCACTCAAAAATTGAGTAATATCTCTGCTGAAGGCAAATGATCTTCTTTCTTCTTGAATCAAAATGAAAAATAATGTGACCGAGGTTCTTAAGTGATCAAACGTAAGTATAAAATCAGATAACAGTGTAGGAGAGAAGATAATTAAGTGAACACTGAATCAGCTTGTTTGTATATTTTATGCCGAGAAAGGATACAAATCCCCTATTTTACATAAAATTGGTCTTCAATGGGCCACGTGACTTGACTTGGCCACACAGAATAGCCTGAAAAATAGTCCTATATTCGCGACAACACCCATAATAATATTAGACAGTCAATACAGTGAAGAAGCAATGGAATAAACTAGTCACAGATTCAGATGAACGAATACAAAACTGATATTGATCCCCATGTTTTCCAATGAAGCTGTGAAACAGCACAAAGATACTAACCTTACTCACCTGAAATTCAGTTCCAGTGTATCTTGCTTGAATGAATCTGAAAAGCCACGTAATATATAATTACACCAAGGCTGCGCAAGAGAGCAAACATCTGCCCAACATCGAGAATGACGTCATTTCAATGTACCTACTTCAGAATCACAAGATACGTACAGGGTGACAATTAATTAACAATACGTAGTTAAGTTATCATAACTTCTGACCAGTTTGCGTTAGGACATTCAAACTGCACGGTTAGCCGCGGGGCATGATGGGAATATGGTGTGGTTTAGCAACGAAACCGACTTGCATTTGGATCGGTTCATCAGTAAGCAAAACTGGAGCATTTGGGGGACTGAGAATGCGCATTTCACGTTCGAGAAGTCTCTTCATCCTCAACGAGTGACTACGTGGTGTGCAGTGTCCAGTCACGGAATAATCGGTGCGATATTCCTTGATGGCACGGTGACTACCGAACGGTACGAGAAGATTTTGGAAGATCATTTTATCCCCGTTATCCAAAGTGATCCTGATTTGGAGAAGATGTGGTTCATGCAAGATGTCGTTCGACCCCATCGATGCAGGAGAGTGTTTGATGTCCTGGAGAAGTACTTTGGAGAGGATATTCTGACAATTGGGCACCCAGAGGCCACTGGCATCGCCTCGCTTGGCAGCCATATTCTCCAGATCTGACGAATGCGACTCCTTTTTGCGGAGCTATATTAAAGACAGAGTGTACATTAATAACAGAATCTATGTTCCGGCACTTCAGCGGGTGATGCAGAATTTCGCTATTCGTCTGCGCCACAACATCACCAATGATGGCAGGCATATCGAACACGTCATAACTCAAATCCGAATATCTGTAGTGACGTTTACATATTGAATAAAGTGTGTACATTCAGTAGTTTGTAACTAATTTACGTGTTTTGCATAACAAACAAGATCTGTATGGGTATGTTTACGAAAACTACGACGTTTACGAGTTTGGCTGTCTCGGTGTCTGCATGTAGCGCTTGCTGAATGAGACCTTGTACTCAGGATAACTGCAGTAGACTGTGTTACCGGATGTCTGTGATACTGTACTGTACACAAGTAAGAAGTACGCACAGTAGGAACGTGGTAAGTTCCTATGGGACCAGACTGATAAGGTCATCGGTCCCTAGGCTTACACACTACTTACTCTAATTTAAACTAACGTACACTGACGGCAACACACACACCCATGCCGCAGGGAGGACTCGAATCTCCGATGGACGGAGCCGCCCAAAAAGTGGCAAGGTGCCTTAGACTGCAAGGCTACCCCAGGGGCAGCAAAGGTCGCCAAGTACAACATTGTGTAGTGTAATACAGCAGCAACTTTCGCCAAGTCACAGCGAGCGGCCGTGGAGGACGAAGGAGCCAGATAAATGGGGTGCAGTCATTCTGCAAACACACAGCGCAAAGCCGGGCCGTCGTCCTCGCCTCGCTCCAGAAGGGACATGATGCGAAGGGCCCATCTGACATCGAGAAGCGTGCCGAGAGATGATGGACACCTGCAGCCCCTTAGGACGGAACGCCAAAAATGTACGTGCGAAAGCGTCTGAGTTCTTCTGGCCCTGCGGCAGTCATTTTACCAGCCTTCCAAAACATGGATTTGCCGACAATTCCAGCATTCCACGGGCACAGGGAGGAGCGTGCAAAAACCCTAGGGGATCGGCGCAGGGAGGCGTGTGAAAGAAGCAAACATACTTAAGAAGATTTTTCCTTGAAAGTGAGAACATTCCTTATAAACAACGCACGCTGGCGGATTTTCAGACGGAGCCCACTGTCCATAGCTCATGTAGAGAGAGTGGTCATAAAGAAGTGTGGTGTAGCTGCTCTCCCAACAGCCTTGGAATGCAAGAAAACATTTTAAGAATGTGAAATCGAGAGAAAGATGCCAATTCACGAGGCAGACGCCAGCCCACACCCGATAGAAATTTCCCACCCAGCACGGAAAGTCTAATATTTCTGGCTTAGTCAGCCATCATATTAGGCTCCAAGAAGCTGTTCCCAGAGCAGTGGAGATGTAAGAAGTATATAGATGACGAAATGTGGTGTGAGGTACCTGTGACAGATGTTAGATTCGGTACCATTCCCGTGAGAATGACCGCCTGCATAATGCTACTGCTCTGTGATTGGTTGCTGTGTTCGGAGCAAGAACGCCAAAACGTTAAAGTACAGTTATTATTATTAGTTGAACTACTCATTGGAATGACTTCAATTTTTAATGTAAATATCTCTCAACAGCTGACTATCAATCAGTCATTTTTAATTATTAAAAACAATTTAAATCAAAAACAATAGACTGACGAAATTGCAGACGAAGCACATTGGAAGCGTTCGGGTCACGCCGTTTCTAGGATGGCGCACGAAGTGTTTCGGGCTGTTCGTCACTCTGGATTAGGCAGACAAGAAGAACAGACATGTTGTCTGTCGTAGGATGTGTTTCCAATTTTTATTTAAGTTCCTGTTCATCACTCTGGATTAGGCAGTCGAGATGTACAGTCACAGTGTCTGTGGCAGGATGTGTTTGCCAGTATTGAGTATTAAAAAATTCACTTCGGTAGTCATGAGGCACAAATAGTGTAAAGCGGCATTTTCGAAAATATTGTGTTTGATCATGTACTTTGTTGTATCAAAAAGGTGTTGTGTTAAGATCATGTAGGCTTCTCGTGTGGCTATATTAAAATAAGCGAGTGGCATCCCAAAAAAAGTGGTACATTATTTCAGAACAGAACCTCGCTAAAAGTCAGTTTCAGCCTCAAGATACAGAACCTACGACCCGCGTGCTGTTTTCTGCGCTCGGGACATCAACTTGAAGACAGCAGGTTGGTGAACTGTAACAGAACCTTCGTATTCCACACAGTGCAGTGGAAACAACTAGGCGCGTTACGCGTACTGCATGCACAGAACAAATGTTCTCACTGACACGTCATCTGCAGTAAAGCAGAGGAGGTAAAGGAGGATGATCGTTATTAACACCAACGATCAATTCATTCTTCCTTTCTTGCCGTAAAAGGCGTGGCAATGAAACGGCGATCTGTCATTGGGCTACATTGAAAACTTCGTCCTCCAATGACAACGCCGAAAGGAATAATATTTCGAAGAGGAGTTGAGCTGAGAGGTGGATGAGAAGCGAAAAAGGGGAGTCATGGAAATGCAGAAGCGAGACGACATGGGCGTTCTTCCACACAGCGCGAACATTCGCCTTCCGACGCCGTGATAGCACAGCTCCGACAAAGCAACCGACGACGGGCAGACTACACAGAGATCGTACCAGGGACCAGCCGCAAAGCCACGATTGCTAATGAGGGCAGCCAACCCGTGCAGCACATCTCCGACGCGACGCACCGCACCGACGCTACGCCTGTCGCCGTCAGCAGCATACAACGAACGAAAAAGAAGAATTGTGAGACGATTCGTTCCCTCCTCCTTCCCTTTAATAACTGAGTCATGTCGGCCCAGAGATTTATAATTTTGTTTTCTTTTGTGTAAGCAGCATGAAAAGAAGTACATTTCTTTCATGTTTTGATTATATAAGCAAGCTTTTATATTCATTCATGAACCCCTATCTTTGTACCCTTTGTGTTTGATTTGATTTAATTTCTCGAATTCACTACAGTTTAGCCCCAACATGGGGCGATCGGTATCTGACGTCACAACATAATTTCAAGTACAGTGTTTTAAGAACTGTGAGAATGGTTTATTCTAACTCTGAAAAAGCAGAGATGATACCCATCTATGGCGAGTGTAGACAAAATGCTGCTGCAGCCTGCAGGTTGTATGCAGAGGGTACCCGGACAGAGATCATCCAACACGCCGCACATTTCAAAAACATCTACAAACAATTGTATGCAACAGGTATGGTCGTAGCACGCAAACAGGTCCGTAACAAACCCAATACAGGAGAAGCAGGTGCAGTTGGTGTGTCAACTTCTGTTGCCGTGAACTCACACATGAGTTCACGTGACATCGCTAGAGGCAGTGTAATGAGCCAAAGTAGTGTAATGCGCGTGCTTCATCGTCACATATTTCATACGTATCAAGTGTCGCTGCATCAGCAATTACATGGAGGTGACTTTAATAATCGAGTGAATTTCTGTAATTGGGCATTAACAGAGAATGCGCTGCAGTTCTGTTTACCGATGAAGCAGGTGTCACAAATCACGGTGCAGTTGTAAGTAGACTGTTTAGGTTTTTATGTTGGTAACGCCACGTAGCGCTCTGTATGAAAATCGCTGGCTGTGCTGTGTGAAGTCTGTGGCTGGTTTTCATTGTTGTTTGCTACTGTAGTGTTGGGCAGTTGGCTGTTAACAGTGCGTAGCGTTGCGAAGTTGGAGGTGAGCCTCCAGCAGTGGTGGATGTGGGGAGAGAGATGGCGGTGTTTTGAGAGCGGATGATGTGGACGTGTGTCTATCAAAAAGAGTAAATTTGTAAGACTGGATGTCATGAACTGATCTACATATTATGACTTTTGAACACTATTAATGTAAATACATTGTTTGTTCTCCATCCAAATCTTTCATTTGCTAACTATGCCTATCAGTAGTTAGTGCCTTCAGTAGATAGAATCCTTTATTTAGCTGGCAGTATTGGCGCTCGATGTGTTGCAGTAGTTCGAGTAACGAAGATTTTTGTGAGGTAAGTGATTCATGTAAGGTATAGCTTATTGTTAGTCACGGCCATTCTTTTGTATGGCGTTGCGCTAAAAATATTGTGTCGGTTTAGTGATGATCAGAATAAGTAAAGAGAGAAATGTCTGAGTACGTTCAGTTTTGCTCAGCTTTTTGAAAATCAAATAACGTAAGGGGTTTGCCAGAAAAGTAATTTATAATTTTTTCTATGAGGAGGTTTCACAGTGAATTTACGAAACATGCATTACTGGTCCGTGGACAATCTCGCTGGTATCGACAGTTAGAGCGACAGCGACCTTGCAATGTAAATATATGGTGTGGAGTAATTGGCGGCCGTCTCATTGGTCCTCACTTTATTGAAGGCACCCAAAGAGCTGCAAAATACATTGAGTTTCTACAAAATGATGTGCCAACATTGCTAGAAAATGTTCCGCTGGAAACGCGTAGACGTGTGTGGTATCAACATGATGGTGCTCCTGCACATTCTGCGATGAATATTAGGATGAACCTTGACAGAATGTTCGACGGGCGTTTCATAGAACGTGACGGACGCATAAATTGACCAGACCGTTCTCCTGATCTTACACCTTTAGACTTCTTTCTGTGGAGTACGTCAAAGGAGAACGTGTACCGTGATGTGCCTGCAACCCCAGATGACGTAACGTGCTGTTCATGTGCCTCCTGTACATATGCCACAACACTCTTCTTTTTGTATCCCTAATCAATACGGTTCTCTTCGATACACACGACTGAACTTCTGAGGAGACATTCTAGCATCAACTTTACGTTACAAATCACTCTAGATGTAATTAACATTTTACAGTGTAAGAAACGGCACTGATTAAGTGTTTGTTTCTATTTTCAGTTATGCTAAAAATAGTAACAGGTTTCCAATTAAGAAAACATAATTATCTCTTGAAAATCATATTTCCGTGCATTTCCCAGTGGTTTTTGTATTAACCAATTACACCAGCCCCTCTCCTCACTTTCGGTCTGCAGAATCTGTTATTCACTGTTTGTTGCGATTTGGGAGGTGTTAGGTAACACACCCTGTATACAGTAGAAGGAAGAAAAATCTTGTGTCATGCTGATGTGTTACAGCATGCTGATAGAAAAACGAAGTGAAATGTGGCTATTACAGAAAAACAGCATGCACATCAACGTCGTTTCGATGATCTTATTAAATAGGTACCAAAATAAATGAAGTAGACAGTTCACCTGATTTAAGTAACAAAATGAGACGTGACCTGTGTTTATGGCTGCAGTTATCTCTCGTTAATTTATACGTGACGAGAAATGCTTTCGGTTTAATTGTTCAGTAAAGTTAGATCTCTAATTTCTATTGCTCTTCCTAGGAGGACGTAGTTGCAGTTAACTACCGAGTTATGACTAATCCATATCACCCGTAGCGGAAGAGAAGTAGCATAATTTTAATAGCGGTTAGCATGCAAATGGAGTCCCGGGACGCTCATAATAACCTCTTAAAGTGCTAACTTGACGGTAAATATAAGTTTTTAAAGCGAGCAGGGAGATTAATGAGCAATTATAACTGCAGCTTAAAGTAACAAAGAGTCTTGTTACCTTTTTCTTAGCAGAAAAGACTATGTAATTTCTACATTTTCTAGTTCGAGCGCATATGTTATTCAAAATTTTTAGCAAATTATTTGTTAATAAAGACGGAAACATAAACGAAGGTTTTTTTTGTAAATTCTGAAATCAAGGAAATTATGTACGACTATTTCTTCTTTTCCTTCTTCTGCCAATCCAGCACCTGGGCTTCCAGCACCCCTTGTTCAAATATGGTTGTTTCCACTACTTCTTGAGTGATACTCGGAGATGACATACGCAATATATGCTTTTTCCGGTCCTTCTTTTGTTGGATCATTTTTTCTGTTATTGGCTCTGCTTCCATCCTTATTCCTTATTCTGACTTCTCTTGTGCATCTTTTCACAAATCTAAGGAACTTCGTTTCCGATGTTTCAAGTTGTCTTAGGTATTTTGAAGTTAATCTTCAATTTCCTGCTCCATGTAGTAGTATAGGTACTGTCATGAATTTATAAAATACGTTTGGGTTTCTCTTCTCGTTTTAACTTTCAACGTTCTTCGTATCGTGGCACATATATGTCGATAGGCGTTAATTTTCTTATATTTGTCTTTCTCTTTTTCAAACGTTACGTCACATCGTAGATGCTGGAAATATGACACCTGTTCTAGTACTGCGCTGCCGATTATCTTAGTCTTTATATGGTATTTTCCTGAAAGGGCCACTGTTTTTGTTTTTGCTGTAGATATGTAAATTATCATTTCGGCTTATATTGTTTACTCTATGCAACGCTACTTACAACTTGTCTTTACTGACCTGTATGATTACCTGGAAGTATTCTACCCTTCTTCCATTCCCTGAGCGGATCGTCGATGTAAATGTTGAACAGTGTTGGTGACGTGCTTCAGTATTTTTCCTTTACGTTGTCAGTTGAAGCATATATTCAAGTTGTTCTCTCGTATAGGAGAATATACATCTAGTAATACGCTATACATGCGGTAACATACAATGTTTCTCTTCAAAAGACGTGTGACAAGCATTTTTGTGTGGATTCTTGACCCGTTTCTGTTCATGTCGTCTCTTTCCTGCTTTTTGTCTAAAGGAAAATAGTGAGAGAGAATAGTATACCTACGCTTGAGTTATGCCAGTGCACTCCTACAAAAACTCTGCAAAAATAAAACATAACTGACTTGCCTATGTTATCTCCATAAACATCCCTCCCTGAATTGCCTGTAAAACAGTGATTTGTTTCCCTTCCCATCTTCGCTTTTATTCGAGAATTCGTACAAGCGTTTGTTGAATCTATGTACCAAAGTTTGTCCCCAATCTGCGAAAATTGTGCCAAGAGTTTCATCTAAAGTGTATCAACTCTTCCATTGTATTACTTTTGCATGGTTTTTTTTTTTTTTTTTAATCAGTGATAGAACTTCTCAAACCATCCACCTCGTACGTATTTAGCAGTTTTTGCAGACAGTGTTGTTAACTAATTTGGTTCATACGTCTAGAATATCAACTACGTCGCATCCTCAAATCCATTATATTATGATATATTTCAGTGCATTATTGGCTAATTACAACCTCAATTGTTTCTGACACTATGTCTCAACAGAGTATTTGAGGTGTCAATATTATTCTAGATTAATGAAGACTCAGTATGAATTTGCCAACGGCCTTGCTGTAGTGGTAGCACCGGTTCCCGTCAGGTCACCGAATTTAAGCGCTGTCGGTCTGGGCTAACACTTGGGTGGGTGAACATCCGGTCTGCCGAGCGCTGTCGGCAAGCGGGGTGCTCTCAGCCCTTGTGAGGAGCTACTTGATTGAGATGTAGCGGCTCCGGTCTCGTAAACTGACATACGGCCGGGAGAGCGGTGTGCTGACCACATGATGATGCCTATGAGCTGAGGATCATACGGCGGCCCGACAGTTCCGTTGGGCCTTCATGGCCTATTCAGGGTGGAGTTTAGTTTTTAGATTTAGTCAGTATGAATTTAGACAACTTAGGTTATAATATTCACAGCTCTCGCATAATTTAAACTCAGATTTTTATTAATAGCAGAGGATCGTAAAACGTCCTACGCAGCCACTCACCAAACACGTTGCCGAGAATAGAAATACACTGGTGTGCAAAATTTTAGCAATAAAGTAACTTTCGCATGATGTTTTACTAACATGCTCGATGAAACTTGGATAGTACATAGAAACAACTGCTACAGTACAGTACACAAGGTGACAGAACGCAATGAGACGAACAGAAATGGCACTTTTATACAAAGACGGTAATAAAAATGAAGTCAGCGCTATTCATGACAGTCCAGTGATTTTATAAAAGGCGGGTCATGGTTCTCAGTAGGGTGTGTGCTCATCACTGATGGCAATGCATGCTCTAAAGTACGCTTCTATGCTGGCCACATGGTTGGTGAAGAGCTCATGCAGCAGAGATTTCCACTCCTTCGCCAGTGTGCTTAGCAACTGTTGCATGGTCGTTGATGCATGTGGACATGCAGCAATATGACTCCTCCACGCAACTCATACGTCTTCGATGCGATTATACCGACGGTACTGAGCGAGATGGCGCAGTGGTTAGCACAGTCAGTAATTCATGTGGACGGGCAGCAATATGACTCCCCCACGCGCCTCAGATTAGATTAGATTAGATTAGATTAATACTTGTTCCATAGATCATGAATACGACACTTCGTAATGATGTGGAACGTGTCAGGTTAATAAAAGATGTCTGTACAAGAAATTACATTACACAAAATATTGCATGACACTAATGATTAAGTCTTTTTTTTTTTACTTAGTTTATATCTAAAAATTCAGCCAATGAGTAGAAGGAGTTGTCATCTAAAAATTCTTTTAATTTATTTTTAAATGTTAGTTGGCTATCTGTCAGGCTTTTGATGCTGTTTGGTAGGTGCCCAAAGACTTTTGTGGCAGCATAATTTACCCCTTTCTGTGCCAGAGTCAGATTTAACCCTGCATAGTGAAGATCATCCTTTCTCCTGGTGTTATAGGTATGCACATTGCTATTACTTTTGAATTGGGTTGGATTATTATCAACAAATTTCATAAGGGAATATATATACTGTGAGGTTACTGTGAGGATCCCTAGATCCTTAAATAGATGTCTGCAGGATGACCGTGGGTGGGCTCCAGCAATTATTCTGATTACACGTTTTTGTGCAATGAATACTTTTCTACTCAACGATGAATTACCCCAGAATATGATGCCATACGAAAGCAGTGAATGAAAGTAGGCATAGTAAGCTAATTTACTGAGATTCTTATCACCAAAATTTGCAATAACCCTAATAGCATACGTAGCTGAACTCAGACGTTTCAGCGGACCATCAATGTGTTGCTTCCAGTTTAACCTCTCATCAATGGACACACCTAAAAATTTTGAAAATTCTACCTTAGCTACAGACTTCTGTTCAAATTCTATATTTATTACTGGAGTTGTGCCATTTACTGTACGGAACTGTATATACTGTGTTTTGTCAAAATTTAAAGAAAGTCCGTTTGCTGAGAGATACATCCTCGATCCGATTATATTGAGGGTCCGAGAGAGGTGGCACTGTGATTAATACAGTGG
Organism: Schistocerca gregaria; assembly: GCF_023897955.1. Classification (NCBI taxonomy): domain Eukaryota; kingdom Metazoa; phylum Arthropoda; class Insecta; order Orthoptera; family Acrididae; genus Schistocerca; species Schistocerca gregaria. The sequence continues at coordinate 12,032,966 of NC_064925.1, read as the reverse complement.
ACTCGCATTCGGGAGGACAACGATTCAAACCCGTGTCCGGCCATCCTTTTTAAGTTTTCTTTGATTTCCCTAAATCGCTTCAGGCGAATGCCGGGATGGTTCATGTAAAAGGGCACAGCCGACTTCCTTTCCCATCCTTCCCTAATCCACCTGGATTGATAACCTTGCGGTTTGGTCCCTTCCCCCAAATCAACCAACCACCCAACCAATGTCGAAGGAAAGACGTCCTCTCATTCCAATAGCCCCCACTCTTCGCGGTTCGATGGGGTCGCGCACTGTCATTCCTGAAAGTGAAGTCACACCTGAATGCATACCTGAACAGACTCACACTGAGAGGAGTACGGTGTCACAACAGCGTTGACCAGCGAGCGTACAGTGTTCAAAGATTTGGAGGTCAGTACGCCTACGGAACATCGTGCACCCGCCCCATAGCCCTTGGGCTAATGTTCGACAACGTTCGTGGGTGCATTACGTAGTCCCACCTCTGTTAATCCAGCACTGACGAGAATGTTGGTTTGGTGGTTCTTGTTTAGGGCGTGTGTGCTGTCAATGGCAGTGACACACAGTGCGAAAGTTATTTTCGTCCTGAACTGTTGCACAACAGTGTGGTATGTGGCGCTATCTTTAAAAACAATTCCTTCTCCTCCACTGAAATTTAATAGACCTGTGTACCTACCATCACAAACTGTCCCCATAGAAGTATGTCTGTTCTTGAAAATTTACCTACTGAATGAGTTCAAGTTATAGGAGCTCCAGCCACCTGTCAGAGACGTTGGAACTGTTACTCATGTCATACTAACAATCCCATTCTATTTTTATATACCTTTTATTGTCCAGGTAAAGATGTCTGTTCGACTTATGAGCAGTGAACTTTTCAGTAAAATTCTAGGGTATCTGTGACTGGGAGGGATCGGTAACGGTTAGAAATAGTTGGGAGATGCTTCCAGTTCACGCATTTGTTTTACTACCAATGGAAACGTCCCGATGACCAAGGCTAGAACTTGGTGATAATAGTCAGTTACATATTCCGTGGACCATATCAACGTTCCTTTCACCGAAATGATATGGAACGTGTCTATTTACAAGATTTGTATATATAATTAGCTACGGGTATTACATCTGTCCTTTCACGCGTTCTAAAATAGCATTTTGGCCTAAATTAGATCTTAAAAGCACATTAATTTCCAGTCCTACTGATATAACTACACTTAGAAGTAACTTTTAAATTTAAATTGATCTGTGGAATATGAGGAGTTGTCAATAACAAATTAATTTAGGTTATATTTACTTTTTGTTGATGCATGTTGACCTTTTTTTGTTTTTTTGTTTTTCGACACACTTAATAATGTACAATAAAGGTGAATTTTTCTTCTACTACATAGGTACAGACATCGCTATCTTTTCCAAACATGACTGATTACTTGCGAAGAATTTAATTACCGAATATATCCAAGCCGGATAAAGTAGTGGAGCATTGAGAATAGTTGGCGTACTACACGTAAAGGCCACTGGAAGGAATGTAAATAGTTGGAGCTGCAATTCTCTAAAACGGTTTGAACGCCCACTGGAGTGTATTAATATTGTTCGTGATTAGTACTGTTACCGGCCTGGTATGGTATATATGGGGCCTGAACGGCCCCAGATGTTGAGTGATGGCTGTGGGGGATGCGGAGATGCCGCATAATCGTGCGGGACAGCGTATCAGCACCTGGAAGACTGTGAAGTGGGTATTATTGTGTGGCTCCCTGTGGCAGGCTGGACGATTCGTGCGATACCACTGGGAAGGGAATGTAGCCTGATGTTGGACTCCATGGAAATGTGAGACCTGGCATTCTCGTCGTCGACACTCCGTCTGTCACCATGGAGAACTGCTGTGTTGTCCACCAAAACCATCGTTACCTCTTCACATCCATGCCCGCCATCCAAGAACACCGCTGGTCAGAGACTAGAAGCAGTCAGACTATCGAATTACCATTCGATGCACAGATGGCGTTAACACAAAACAAAAGGCTGCGTTTATAGCAGGTCGGAGCCATAACCATGAAGCTTCTTTGAGTCATCAGTTTCTGACTGGTTCGAGGCGATCCGCAACGAACTCCTCTCCTGTGTCAACCTCTCATCTCAGAGTAGCACTTGCAACCAACGTCATCAATTATATACTAAATGTAACCCAATCACTGTCTTGCGATACACTTTTTCACCTCTACAGCTCTCTAACTCCTTATTCCCTAACTTACTAGTCCACTTAATTTTCAAAATTCGTCTGCAGCACCACATCTCAAATGGTTAGATTCTCTTCTGTTCTAGTTTTACCACAGTCCATGATTCACTACCATACAACACTGTGTTCCAAACTTATATTCTCAGATATTTCGTCCTCAAATTAAGTCCTATGTTTGATACTAGTAGCTTTCTCTTGGCTACGAATGCCCTTGTTTGCCAGCGTTAGCCTAATTTTGATGTTCTCCTTACTCGTGGGTCATTGGTCATTCTGCTGCCTTGGGAGCAGAATTGCTTAATTTCATCTACTTAGCGATCACCAAACCTGATGCTAAGTTTCTAGCGGTTCTCATTTCTGCTACTTCTCGTTCCTTTCGTCTTTCTTCGATTCTCTCTCAGTCCTTATCCTGAATTCATTAGACTGTTCATTCCAGTCAGCATATCACGTAATTCTTCTTCACTTTCACGCAGGATAGGAATGTCATCAGCGAATCGTATCATTGACATCCTTTCACTTTGAATTTCAATTCCACTCCTGATCCTTTCTTTTGTTTCCATGATTGCTTCTTCGGTGTACAGATTGAACCCTAGGGTCAAAAGACCACAACATTCTCTTGTTGTTGTTGTTGTGTTCTTCAATTCTGAGACTGGTTAGATGCAGCTCTCCATGCTACTCTATCCTGTGAAATTTTCTTCATCTCCCAGTACCTACTGCAGCCTACATCCTTATGAATCTGCTTAGTGTATTCATCTCTTGGTCTCCCTCTACGATTTTTACCCTCCACGCTGCCCTCCAATACTAAATTGGTGATCCCTCGATGTCTCAGAACATGTGCTACCAACCGATCCCTTCTTCTAGTCAAGTTGTGCCACAAGCTCCTCTTCTCCCCAGTTCTATTCAGTACCCCCTTATTAGTTATGTGATCTACCCATCTAATCTCCAGCATTCTTCTGTAGCACCACATTTCGAAAGCTTATGTTCTCTTCTTGTCTAAGTTATTTATCGTCCACGTTTCACTTCCATACTCCATAGAAATACTTTCAGAAACGACTTCCTGACATTTAAATCAATACTCGATGTTAACAAATTTTTCTTCTTCAGAAATGCTTTCCTTGCCCTTGCCAGTCTACATTTTATATCCTCTCTACTTCGACCATCATCAGTTATTTTGTTCACCAAATAGCAAAACTCCTTTACTACTTTAAGTGTCTCATTTCCTAATCTAATTCCCTCAGGATCACACGACTTAATTCGACTACATTCCATTATCCTCGTTTTGTTTTTGTTGATGTTCATCTTATACCCTCCTTTCAAGACACTCTCCATTCCGTTCAACTGCTCTTCCAAGACATTTGCTGTGTATGACAGATTTACAATGTCATCGGCGAACCTCGAAGTTTGTATTTCTTCTCCATGGATTTTAATACCAACTCCGAATTTTTCTTTTGTTTCTTTTACTGCTTGTTCATATATACAGATTGAATAACATCGGGGAGAGGCTACAACCCTGTCTTACTCCCTTCCCAACCACTGCTTTCCTTTCATGTCCCTCGACTCTTATAACTGCCATCTGGTTTCTGTATAAATTGTAAATAGCCTTTCGCTCCCTGTATTTTACCCCTGCCACCTTCAGAATTTGAAAGAGAGTATTCCAGTCAACATTGTCCAAAGCTTTCTCTAGGTCTAAAAATGCTATAAACGTAGGTTTGGCTTTCCTTTTTCTTTCTTCTAAGATAAGTCGTAAGGTCATTATTGCCTCACGCGTTCCAGTATTTCTAGGGAATTCAACCTGATCTTCCCCGAGGTCGGCTTCTACTAGTTTTTCCTTTCGTCTGTAAAAAATTCGTGTTAATATTTTGCAGCTGTGGCTTATTAAACTGATTGTTCGGTAATTTTCACATCTGTCAACACCTTCTTTCTTCGAGATCGGAATCATTATATTCTTCTTGAAGTCTGAGGGTATTTCGCCTGTTTGATACATCTTGCTCACCAGATGGTAGAGTTTTGTCAGGACTGGCTCTCCCAAGGCCGTCAGTAGTTCCAATGGAATGTTGTCTACTCCGGGGGCCTTGTTTCGACTCAGGTCTTTCAGTGCTCTGTCAAACTCTTCACTCAGTATCGTATCTCCCATTTCATCTTCATCTACATCCTCTTCCATTTCCATAATATTGTCCTCAAGTACATCGCCCTTGTATATACCCTCTATATACCTATATACTCCTTCCACCTTTCTGCTTTCCCTTCTTTGCTTAGAATTGGGTTTCCATCTGAGCTCTTGATGTTCATACATGTGGTTCTCTTATCTCCAAAGGTCTCTTTAATTTTCCTTAGGCACTATCTATCTTACCCCTCGTGAGATAAGCCTGTACATCCTTACATTTGTCCTCTAGCCATCCCTGCTTAGCCATTTTGCACTTCCTGTCGATATCATTTTTGAGACGTTTGTATTCCTTTTTGCCTGCTTCATTTTCTCCATTTTTATATTTTCGCCTTTCATCAATTAAATTGAATATTTCTTCTGTTACCCAAGGGTTTCTACTAACCCTCTTTTATCTATTTGTTCCTCTGCTGCCTTCACTATTCCATCCCTCAAAGCTACCTATTCATCTTCTACTGTATTTCTTTCCCCCATTCCTGTCCATTGTTCCTTTATGATCTCCCTGAAACTCTGTACAACCTCTGGTTCTTTCAGTTTATCCAGGTCCCATCTCCTTAAATCCCCACCTTTTTGCAGTTTGTTCAGTTTAATCACTGTCTTACAGCCTTTCTAATTTAAGCACTTCGTTCTTGGTTATCCACTCGTATTATTCCCTTTTGTCTCTTGTACAGACTGTCTCTCTCTATGGCTTAGCCCCATTTTCCCAGAATTTCGAAAATCTTGCACCGCTTAACATTGTCGAACGCATTCCCCAGGTTGACAAATTCCATGGGCGTGTCTTGATTTTTCTTTAGTCTTGCTTCCATTACTTACCTCAACCTCAGAATTGCCTTCTGGTGCCTTTACCTTTCCTAAAGCCAAAGTAGTCATCATCTAACACATCCTCAATTTTCTTTTCCATTCTTCTGTATATTATTCTTGCAGGTAATTTACCGTCTAGTAAGGTCATCCGAAGACCAGTATCAGCTGCAAAGCGATTTAGAAAAGATTGCTGTATGGTGTGTCAGGTGGCAGTTGACGCTAAATAACGAAAAGTGTGAGATGATCCACATGAGTTCCAAAAGAAATCCGTTGGAATTCGATTACTCGATAAATAGTACAATTCTCAAGGCTGTCAATTCAACTAAGTACCTGGGTGTTAAAATTACAAACAACTTCAGTTGGAAGGACCACATAGATAATATTGTCGGGAAGGCGAGCCAAAGGTTGCGTTTCATTGGCAGGACACTTAGAAGATGCAACAAGTCCACTAAAGAGACAGCTTACACTACACTCGTTCGTCCTCTGTTAGAATATTGCTGCGCGGTGTGGGATCCTTACCAGGTGGGATTGACGGAGGACATCGAGAGGGTGCAAAGAAGGGCAGCTCGTTTTGTATTATCGCGTTATAGGGGAGAGAGTGTGGCAGATATGATACACGAGTTGGGATGGAAGTCATAACAGCATAGACGTTTTTCGTCGCGGCGAGACCTTTTTACGAAATTTCAGTCACCAACTTTCTCTTCCGAATGCGAAAATATTTTGTTGAGCCCAACCTACATAGGTAGGAATGATCATCAAAATAAAATAAGAGAAATCAGAGCTCTAACAGAAAGGTTTAGGTGTTCGTTTTTCCCGCTCGCTGTTCGGGAGTGGAATAGTAGAGAGATAGTATGATTGTGGTTCGATGAACCCTCTGCCAAGCACTTGAATGTGAATTGCAGAGTAGTCATGTAGATGTAGATGTAGATGATGCAGGAGCTGTTAAGCTGATTGTGCGATAATTTTTGCACTTGTCAACTCTTGCAGTCTTGGGAATTGCGAGGACGACATTTTTCCGAAAGTCAGATGGTATGTCGCCAGACTCATACATTCTACAAATCAACGTGAATAGTCATTTTTCCTAAAGCCAAAGTAGTCATCATCTAACACATCCTCAATTTTCTTTTCCGTTCTTCTGTATATTATTCTTGCAGGTAACTTCGATGCAGGAGCTGTTAAGCTGATTGTGCGATAATTTTTGCATTTGTCAACTCTTGCAGTCTTGGGAATTGCGAGGACGACATTTTTCGGAAAGTCAGATGGTATGTCGCCAGACTCATACATTCTACAAATCAACGTGAATAGTCGCTTTGTTGCCGCGTCCCCCAATGATATTTGAAATTCTGATGGATTGTTATCTATACCTTCTGCATCCAAAGCTCACTTAAATTCTGATTCTGAACTAGATCCCCAATCTCTTGTAAATCGACTTCTCTATCGTCCTCTATCATTTCATACAAATCTTGCCCCTCATAGAGGCCTTTAGTGTACCCTTTCCACCTACCCGCTCTCTCCTCTGCATTTAACAGGGAATATAGATTGCACTCTTAATGTTAACATCATTAGTTTTAATGTCAGCGGAGGTTGTTTTGACTTTCCTGAATGCTGAGTCACTCCTTCCGTCAGTCATTTATTTTCCGATTTCTTCACGTTTTTCATGCAGCCAGTACGTCTTAGTTTCCCTGCACTTCCTATTGATTTCATTCCCCAGCGACTTTTTCTGTATTCCTAAATTTCCTTGAACATTTTTGTATTTCCTTCTTTCATCGATCAGCTGAAGCACTTCTTCTGTTACCCATAGTTTCTTCGCAGTTACCTTCTCTATACCTATGTTTTTCTTTCCAACTTTCATGATTGCCCTTTTTAGAGATGTCCATCCTCTTCAGGTGTACTAAATGGTTCAAATGGCGTTAAGAACTATGGGATTTAACATCTGAGGTCATCAGTCCTCTAGACATAGAACTACTTAAACCTAAGTAACGTAAGGACATCACACACATCCATGCCCGAGGCATGATTCGAACCTGCGAACGTAGCAGCAGCGCGGTTCCGCACTGAAGCGCCTAAATCGCTCGGCCACAGCGGCCGGCTCAGATGTACTGCCTACTGAACTATTCCTTATTGCTGTGTTTAAAGCGTTGGAGAACTCGTCATTCCGTAGCGCTTCTGCATCCCACTTCTTTGCATACTGATTATTTCAGACGAAACTCTTAAACGTCAGCTTTCTCTTCATCACTACTACATTGTTTCTGAGCTTATATCTGCTCCTTGGTACGCCCCAAAATCCGGTATCTGATTTCTGAATCTCTTTATTGATTGCCGACTCCACGGAGTGCTGCGTACACAACGACCATATATGCTAAATTAAAAGGAAGGTCAGCGTTGGCCGCAATATTGATGGTTTATTGATAGCAAAATTGATTTTCAATCACATAGTGATCACATTCAGTGTTGTGGTGTACAAATTAAACTCATAAGCACTGGTACGAAGTTAATAGCAGTGATCGTTTCTCAGATTTGGTTACTGATAATAACTTGATACCAGTGTCTATGAGTTTAATTTGTACACCACAGCACTGAAGATGATAACTATGTGATTGAAAATCGATTTTGCTATAAATAAACCATCAATATTACGGCCAACGCTGACCTTCTTTTTAATTTTAATTCTGAATCTCTGTCTGACCGTGACATAATCTGAAATCTTCTCGTATCACTAAGCCTTTTCCAGGTATACCTCCTCCTCTTGTGAGATTTAACAGAGTATTCGCTATTACTAGTTGAAATTTATTACAGAACTCAATTAGCCTTTCTCCTCTCTCATTCTTTGTCCCAAACCCATATTTTTCTGTAACCTTATTTTATATTCGTTCTCCTACAGCTGCATTTCAGTCCCCCATGACTGTTAGATTTTCGTCTCCATTTACGTACTGTATTAGCCTTTCAGTATCCCCATCTATTTCTCTGTCCGTGACGAATAGGCAGATGAGGAATGGCGTTACGCTGTGTTCAGTGATGATTCACGGATCTACACTATCACAGATCGATACCACCCGATAAAAGTCACACTTTTGGCAACGGAAACTCATGTTTCCGACTGACGCCGATATCGGCCCCGCAGGGACCCAGCGGATTCAATGATGCAGGACCGGTGAGCCACGTTTTCAGCCGCTCAAACTACGAGTGTGTCCTGCTGCCACAATTCTGGTTACGGTATTTAAGATTCACTAAACATTTCTGCTCCTGTCCAGCGTCCCAACGACTCCCGCTGCTGCACCACCTTCTATAACCAATGTGTGTACGCAACACACACTACCGCGCATGACATCCGTAGATGACAATGGTGGCGACCCATGCAGAGGTCGAACGTTCTGCCGAGACACAGACGTGTGTTACTTCTGGCGGCGCAGTGAGAGGATCCATCGGACACGGCTTGAGACCACGAGCGGTAGGAACTGAGGGAACTGTACGCCACAACGGTTTGTCATGGACATCCTCCATCCTTATGTTTCGGAATCCTAGTTCCAGCAGAACGATTTTCGCCTACACATGGCATGTGACTGTATCAACTTTCTGCGTCATGTTAAGGTACTGCCGTGGCCAACCAGATTCCCAAGTCTATCAGCAATAGATCACGCATGGGATCAGCTGTGTGGCTAGCTCCGTTGCCATATACAGGATACTAAAGACGAATTGTGGACTAGCTTTCCTGCGGAGAGGATACAACGGCTTTACGCCACCCTTCTCACTACGTTCACAGGTTCGAATCTTGCCTCGGGCGTGGATGTGTGTGATGTCCTTAGGTTAGTTAGGTTTAAGTAGTTCTAAGTTCTAGCTCACTGATGGCCTCAGATTTTAAGTCCCATAGTGCTCAGAGCCATTTGAACCATTGGAACATCCTTCTCAACCAAATCAGTGCATGCATACAGACCGCATGAGGTGCAACGACTTAGTGATCAGTAGACCCATGCTGCACACTACTTTGTAAATTTGTCTCGATTTGGTAATCACTGAAATAGCCATACATATTCCGTCAGTCGGTGAATTTACATGTCGTTTCCTCCTTCCCACCTATGCAGTTTACTGGTTTTTCGGACAGTGTATAATGTGGGGCTGAATTACAAAATCGTAACCTTTTGAAGATATACACTCAAGGTGACTGCGGGTGAACACCACCTATTGCTCTTCGTTCTTGTGCAACGGATTATCCTGAAATATTATTCCGTAGGACATTTTTAAACTAATGCAGTGACAGTGTGTTCCAGACAACATACTAAACAAGTTCGAGTAAGACTTTGGCTCTGGGCGTTCCATACTAATCACGTATATATATACAGGGCCATTTTTTCCACCGTGTACAAACTCTAGGGACTTCGATGAGAGGATACGGAACAAAAAAGGTCTAATGAACTTATGTCCGGAAATGCATGCTTCCAATGGTAGAGACCATTTATTCAATCATACATCCTTACAGAGACTGTGGTCTAATACGCGCTGGACCATCCAGCCACAGTTACAGTACGTATGGCTTCCTAAGACGCGGCGGTACGGTTCCTCATGGTCATTCCCTAGCTCCCTCTCCTGCCATAATATTTTGTATGTTGTGTCCGATTCACTTTTCTTGCTGACTCACCTTGTAGTGGATGTGATACATTGTACACAATGGTTTCGTATTACACTCGAGAGCTCGCCAATATGGTGTTTACTTAGGTAAGGCAAATGGCAGTGGGCACCAAAGTTCGACCAAGGGACCTATTCCCGCCGACAACAAAAGGGCCATGTGGCTCTAAGCACTATGGAACTTAACATCTGAGGTCATCAGTGCCCTATAACTTAGAACTACTTAAACCTAACTAACCTAATGACATCACACACATTCATGCCCGAGGCAGAATTCGAACCTGCGACCGTAGCAGCAGCACGGTTCCGGACTGAAGCGCCTAGAACCGCTCGGGCACAACAGCCGGCCTCTGCCGGCAGAAACCACAGCATTCGACGTCCGCAGCTCATGGTTTCGCGGTCGCGTTCTCGCTTGACGAGCACGGGGTCCCAGGTTCGATTCCCGGCGATGTCGGGGATTTTCACCTGCCTCGAGATGACTGTGTGTTTGTGTAGTCCTCATCATTTGATCATAATTCATAAATGTGGCGAGTTTGGACTGAGCAATGGTTGGGAATTTGTACGGGCGCTAAAAACCGCGCAGTTGAGCGCGCCCCACGACGTTTCAGGGTGCACGAAATTATAAAGGAATGTTCGAACACCTGACTTGGAGGAAAATGTGAATGACGCTATTTCAGTACCAGGCATTTGGCCAGAGGAGAGTGCGGAACATTCTCCGTGACAGTTGTTACTATCCTTATCACTTACAGCGTGTTCAGGGCTTACTAGCCACAAACTTTCCACATCGGGAGCACTTTTGACACTGGTTTCTTCACCAGGCAACCTCCGACTCCGTGATTTGTGTCATCCCTCCTATTCACAGATGAGGTCATTTTTACACGGTGTGCTGTCTGCATCTTTCGTATCAATCATCTGTGGGATAGTATACGGAACCCGCATGGTGACAGCGTATCATCAGCATCGGTGCAGCCGGAATGTTTGGGCCGTGATAACTGGCGACCATATTGTGATGCCAGTCTTCCTTCCACATCACCTAACAGGCTGGAACTATCGGCGTTTCTTGCGGGTGATTTTGCCTCCTCTGCTGGAAGAAGTGCCATTGATGTTTCGAAAGGTCATGCGACTACTATATGATGGTGCTCGAGACCACTTCGCTGTTAAGGTCCGGATGCACCTTAGTCCTGTCTTCCCTGATCAAAGGACCGCACGAAGTCGTCCAGTTGCATAACCTGCCCGGTCACCGCATCTCAACCTGTGCGATTTCTGTCTATAGGGCCGTCTCAAAAGTATCGTGTATGCGGAGCCCACTCCAGATATGGAGACAATGGAGCAGCGTATTTATGCTACCTTTAACACTATTCGGATGCAGCCAGGATGATGTGAACGTGTGAGACAGAATATGCTACGGTGCGTATACGCATGCGTTGAGACACATGGAAACCATTTTCAGCACATACTGTAACTGTGGTTGCATGGTGCAGTGTGTATTAACCCACGGTCTCTGTAACAATGTCTGATTGAATTCCGTATATTAGTTCATTAGACATTTCTTGTTACGTATCCTCTCATTGATCAATCCATGGAATTTGTACATGGTGGAAAAAAATCACCCTATGTATCTATAAGATTTGAGGAATGAGTTTCCGGGTATCAAAATATTTTAGGTAAATGGGCGTCTCTTTTATTACATTGACTTACAAGCTAAAGAGACGATATACCTCAGAATTTGACGTCAATTCAACGTGGTACCTCTACCTGTATGTCAGAAGAAGGGGTCTTCACAGACAGACATACCGAAGAGCAACAATGGCAAAAAATATCTTTTCATGTGATACAATTAGAGCTTAAAATTTTTTTATTATTATTTTTTTTACTTCCAGTGTGAAATCTTACTTCTTGAAAAATTTCATGACTGAATGAGAAGTAGCCTATACCTTTCGATAAGTGACGTAAATGAATATGTTTTGATTGGATGCCTTTCAACCTTAAATTTTTTTCCAGTTCCAAGGAACGACAGGCCTTTTGACATTTCCGCCACCCGTTCCTGAGAAAAAATACTCTAAGCAGACGGACAGACAGACGGAAAGAAAGTAAATCTTTTTTACCGACTGAGGTACGAAAGCGTAAAAAGGGAAAGATGAGAGTACTTGATAGTTTGTTAATGTATATACAGAGGAGGGTCGATAATATACTTGCCGTGTTAAAAGAAGTTAACGTTTTATCCAGTAACAGAACTCGACAGCGTGGAAACGGTGTCACGCCTAGCTAAAAGCTGCGTGGTCACTGGGAGGCCAGTAACATCATACGCATATGGCGTTCCTCGCACTTTAATAAATGGTTGCGCAGTTGCACGTAGCTGTTTGGATGTACATACAGAGCGTCCACGCATGTTTGTGCGTGTATATGTGCGGTAGGGGCAGGGGAGAGGGGGGGGGGGGGGGGATGAGAAGTGAGGAAATTCTGAACTGGCCACCATTTAATTTGACGTGCGAAATTTAATCACCAAACATCCCAAGGGATTACCAGTATTAAAACGGCTTGCATTACCAATTCATAATTATAGAGAACAGGCAGCGAAATCGAGTTGGAATATCAAATCGTGCCGCTGACGCGTGATGGCACACAGCGTTTTGCGTTTAATTACCCGATCACTCGCAAATACAGGTGTTTATTCCTGCGGTATTCTGTAAAACTCTGTGCCCGCCGCCCACGTCGCGAAACTGGAAGCCGTGAAAGGCCACAGCTGGGCGTTTCCCATGCTTCATACGTCAGCCATCCCACTACATGATGCGACTCTTCGACTACCCTACATCAAAGTCCATTATGATCAACAAAAGGTACAATAATTACAAAATACTCTATGTGAGATTTTACGGATTGTGGTTCGTTAGCAGAAGAATCATCTGACCATCTTGCAGAGTCTATAATTCTTGATTAACGATATCATGGAAGAAGTAAGGCAAGGTATACAAATCCTTCAATTGCACCGTGTATGGTGGATAGTATTTCGTACCAGTATTATTGATTTTCTATTCTTTTCGATTTGGGAGTTGAAAGAAGGAAAACTGACTGTATGCTGCCTAGCATCATTGTGCCTCTCATCCCTGCATGAGGTATACGACGGTGACAAAAGAACTGTCGCGCAGCCTTCTTCTTATATGCCTAGAGAGGTGGCGCGGTGGTTAGCACACTGGATTTGAATTTGGAATGATGTGATGTCGGTTCAACTCCGCGTCCGGCCACCCAGATTAAAGTTTCCTTTGATATCCCTAAATAGCTGTAGACAAATGGCGGCATAATTCCTTTGAAAATATCACGATCTATTTCCTTTCCCAGTCCCTGAACAGTCCCGAGTTCGTGCTCTGTCTCTTATGACCACCGTGTCGACGGGCCGCAATGCCGTAACCTTCCTTCCTTCTTCCAGCAGAAGTTCTCCACAATTACCGAACTCCATTTGGCGACGGCAACATTCACTAACCTTCAACGATTCCCATTTAAACCTTCTAGTACTATTGAGGTCAGTACGAACCCAGAAGCAGATTGGAAACATGTATCTTCCTTGTTTTCGAAACTATTACTTTCAAAGTATATAACTTTACCCACTGAGTCATTTGTACCCAACGATATTCCGTTCACTTATATATTTACAGTACATTAAAAGTTTTGTTTGTTTCTTTCCTGAACGTAACGTAAGAGAATGATGAATGATATTTGCAGCAGTTGTTATATGGAGCTCCTGTTGCAATGACAATATAATTTTTGTACCCATTGTTAGTGTTTCTTGCAGCAACTGTTCTTCTTAGTACCAGTACAAGCCGATAAGCGCACTGGAGAATAATATCGCACTTGTATTCGAAGGTATTTTTTTAAAATAAATGACCTTATCTCTCTCAGTCAGTTGCGTCTAATGACGTTTTGTTCAGTTTTATACCTGCAACACAATAAGATTTATTCATAATTTTTTTTTCACTAAGTACCTCTGGTGTCGATATAACACCAGTCATAATTTCTTTTTGTTTCGTGAACGTAATATTTTTGAAAACAGAATCTATGTTAGTTCACTAAAGCACTGCCAATATGGCAAGTGTAAATTACTTGGGGTCTATATGAGTCCAGTGGTACTCCATGAGACAAAAAATTCTGGTACTAGGAGGGCTAACTACCCTTTGTATCTCTATGGCATCTCGTATGGGCTACACCCAGCTGTGATAGCAGCACGTTTCTGAATTCCCTCAATGCCCATTCTCACACCTGCAACTGCAAACGCTGCAGCAATACTCTACAAATTGTCACACTGGTGAATTCCTTTCCAGGACTCTTCCAGCACGAACTGTCTCTTCCATCACTAATACTCATTTTACGCGATCGTCTCCTTTTATATCGTTTCTTAGTATTACCGTTAAATAATTTTAGGATGTATCCCGCTCAACATTTTCTCTGCTAATCTTCTAATCGTATGTTTTCCGCTTCTTTTTCTCATTTTTAGACAAATAACGTTTTTACTAATCCATTTTTAAAAAGAACAGTTGTTCTTTAAACCATTCCAATATTCTGTCGAAGTATTTCTGGACTTCCCACCCAACATCCGTCGTCAGTGAAATGTCTCATATTGCTGCTGAACCTATTTGATAAACTCTTTATGAAAACTGAGAACACTAGAGGTCCTAATATTCCTCTTTGTGGCACACCTAAAGTTCAAATGGTTCAAATGGCTCAGAGCAAATGGTTCAAATGGCTCTGAGCACTATGGGACTTAACATCTGAGGTCATCAGTCCCCTGGAACTTAGAACTACTTAAACCTAACTAACCTAAGGACATCACACAACACCCAGCCATCACGAGGCAGAGAAAATCCCTGACCCCGCCGGGAATCGAACCCGGGAACCCGGGCGTGGGAAGCGAGAACGCTGCTGCACGACCACGAGGTGCGGGCTACCTGACGTTCCTTTCGTTACGTCAAGAAATACAGCAACCATATTTATATGTATTTTTATGTATCCCGGTAGCGTCTTTGGGTTTGACCAATCTTCAGTTGGCGTAATATATACTTTATATACAGTTAATACATCGTTAAAATCATAGACAGGAATTTGGATGCTGAAAGTGCCCCGTGCACATTAACAGCGGGTTTAACTACTGCACTTCGCGAGTTGTATCTTTTGGATATATTAATACATGTACTTATTTTCTGTTTTGCTTATTGTGGCTCCAGTTTTTCGGGTATAAAGTCGTGGCACAAACACTTTGCCTTTGCGTATCGAGTGAAAACAGCGCATTATCAGCAATATTGCCGACTAATATGTTTGCTTACATAAGAAAATTATTTCTATGGTCACAACTGCATTGTGCTCATAGCTTCTGCGTGAATAAAAGGTTTAAATTGCTTAATATGATGGTACTGAGCACATTGCACTGTTATCTACTAATTGCAGTAGTGGATGGTTGTACACTGCACATTGCAGAAGAATAGTACATTTTGTACGAATTAACATTACATATTTTACTTACATAGTTAATGAATTTGACATTTTAGCGTGACATTTATGATTAACTGTTTTACCTTTACTCCTTATATTAATAACAGCAATTTTAGGCCAACACTTAGGGACCAAACAGGATTTTGTTCGGTGGCGTACCGCAGGCGGAACGTCTTGCGATGTACCTCACAGCAATCTGGACTTTAGATGGTGTCGAACGCGTCCACGCTTGCCACAGCAACATCACAGTCTAACAGAACACACGTAACACATCGTGACACGAGTTCGCGATGCCGGCGAACGAGGGCGATGCGCGCGCGCGCGGCCGGGGCAGCCGCCCCGGACGCGCCGGAGTCGGCCGCTGGTCGGTCGGTTGGGCCTGGCCCGCCGGACGTTCCAGCGGCCGCTCCTCATAGGGCGGATGCCAGGTTGACGACCCAGGCTACGGCAACGGTTCATGCCAGGATAGAAGGTCAAGAAAGACGATCGACAGGCGCTATTCGACCGCAGAAGACTGCACACCACACGACGAAACCGTATTCGGACGTCGGCCATACGTCACATCACGACGGACGTAGCAGTGAAGACGACCGGCAGGACTATGCCAGAGGACTCGATACATGTCGGGAGGAGGACAAAGAAACGCTGAAGGACATACAGCGCCTTATCCGCTATTCTCGGGAAACGCAAGAGCAGGATAACGACACCTGTCTGGCGTCTCCATCTGTGGACTCAGATGTCGAGTCACAGCACTCCCACCAAACGGTCGACGACGCGGAGATGGCAGCGGCCTTTCCAGCAGAAAACGACAACGACTCCCCACACGCAGAGGGGGACTTTACGCTCGTACACAACAAACGGCGCAGAAGTAACGCATTAGCCAAGGACTTCGCCAACCCGGCTAAGAGACGAACGGAGACCATCCCCACAACGAACCGATTCGCCCCACTGACGCCTGAAGCTGCGCCTCCACCAACCACCAACAAGCCACAGGCACAAACTTCTAATGCCGCAGAAGCCGTGGACAGAGAGACAAGAATGTGCTTCGCAAAGTGCCCCCAGTCACAATTTCTTACACAAAGTATTACGTTCACCTCAATGAAACGCTCAACGGACTTCTAGAGGGCAACCTTAAAGCTATATACCAAAAGGACCGCACCACTTTAAGTCCTTCGAAGACCAAAGACGTGCAATAAAATTCTTCACGAACCACAGCTTCTCCTATTTTACGCATCAAGCACCAGATGACAGGGAACTGAAAGTAGTTGTCAAACGCCTTCCGGCGGAAGTTACCGAAGAACAACTTTACTATGCCCTCAAGGAAAAAGGCTTCAAAGTGCTCCAAGTCTACCAATTTAAGGAACGCGACGATAAGACGAAACAATTGATACCGCAACCTGTGTACCGAGTCACCCTCCCATCCGGAAAAGACAGTGACAAGATATATGATGTCAAATACCTGATAATAGAAACCTATAATAGTAAAGGAGGACTAGTCCAGTGCCGACATTGTCAACGTTTCGAGCATACAGTGAACTACTGCAGCATGCCAGCCCGCTGCGTCCGCTGCGGTGGATCCCATAAATCATCGAATTGTACCCATCTTAGGACGGTGCCCCCAAAGAGCGCCAATTGTGAACAAGAACATCCAGCGACCTTCCGTGGCTGCCAAAAGGTTTCAAGAACTCCTACGGATGTATGCTATAAGGACACCAAAGAAGTCGATCCCACAAAGGGTTGTAATTGTTAAGAACTCGGCCATGGCAGCGATTCCGGCCACCCAACAGCAAGCGGCACGTCTCCCTTTGGAACCAGTCGCCTCTCGACCACAACCGTCACCCAGAGTGACTCCACGACGGACAAGACAATAGCGCTCTTACTCCGAAGCAATACACGCCCATCCAGCGACGCCAACTCCAGCGGAGACATCATCTGCCCCGTTGACCACCTTTACACCAGTGTTAACAGATATTCTTCAACTACTCACCGCCCTCCAGCAGAAGCTGACGTCTATCCTCTCGCTTGTAGAAAGCGTACTGACAGCTTTTCAAACACCCTAAATGGATAGACGGCATCACACGAGGTATCTTAACTTCTACATTTGGAAGGCTACGGCCTCAAACTGAAAAAAAAAAAAAAATAGAATTCACGGACTTCTTACATCGCCACAAGATAGACGTAGCATTTGTCTCCGAAACACATCTCCGCGAGTCAACCGACCTCCGCTTGAGGAACATGCACATCTACCGGACGGACAGACGGATCCAACGGGGTGGAGGGACCGCAGTTGTGATCAAAAAATGTATTCGTCACCACCAAGAACGTCGACCCCAACTCCAGACTTTAAGAGGCCACGGAAGTAACAATCCACACGACGCTCGGAAACATTACCTGTGTTGCGGCTTACCTTTGCCCAAAGACGCCCCTCCACCCAGAAGATCTTTACGCCGTTACAGAGGGTTACGACAAGATCCTCCTTGGACAGGATCTTAATACTAAACATGTTGCCTGGAATTCCCGTAAGACTAACCCAAAAGGACATATGTTGTTTGCACTGGCTGAGAATTTACATGTTTCCGTTCATGGACCACGGGAACCGACGAGGATACCTTACGTCCAGACACAAGACCCTGATGTTCTAGACATCGCCATAATCAAGAACATCAACCCGAATCTCCATCTGCGGACGCTGGATGATCTTTCGTCGGACCACAGACCGGTGTTAGGACTCATAGAGTGGGCTACTTTGCAACTCCCACTGCCGATGACAAGAACCTACGACTGGCAGCAGTTCCAAACGTTCCTCATCAACAATGTGCGACCAACCCATGTTGTTACTACCAGAGAAGCGATTGATGTGGCAGTCGCAGTACTCACGATGAACATTAACAGTGCGAAACAACGAGCACTCACGGAGCACCTGCTACCAGAAGTCAATTGTGACGAGTTTCCACCACCACTGCAGGAACTTAAGGTAAGGCGCAATCGATTTCGGAAACGATGGGTCCGTTACCGCCATCCGGACGATAGACGGGAGACTCACAGACTAACCCGAGAACTCCGGCGGAAGGTTCAGGTCTGGAAGCAACACACGTAGAAGCTCAAAATGGACAACTTTCTATTACGCAGCAAAGATGAATGGCGAATAGTTAAAAGTCGCAGACAGCAACAGCCTCCCAAAAGGGCAATCCGAGGATCCCATGGCCTCTTGTACGACTCACTGGCGCAGGCGGAGCTGTATGCGGATACATACCAACAGCAGATGACTACGCCCCCCACGGAGGATGGAGATGATGCACTCCACCGTGCAGAGGAGGACACAGAGGCGGAATGGGAAGCTATTCGGGACGCCCCGACTAACACTATGCCCCGGCTGACAACGCCGGAGGAAATTCGGAGGATTATCAAGTGTAGCTAACACACTGCCTCAGGACTGGATACTTCCCAGAGGCATGGAAGATTGCCAGAATAGTGCCAATACCAAAACCGGGCAAGGATCTCTCACACCCTGACAGCTACAGAGCCATAAGTTTACCGCCGACGCTGGGAAAGCTACTGGAACGTGTCCTACTGAAGCGCGTGCTGGACGTCCTTGTGGCACACAACATCATCCGACCGGAGCAGTTTGGCTTCGAGGCGAAGCTATCGGCTGAGTTACAAGTACTGCGCATCACGGAATCTATCCAAGACAACTTCAACAAGAAGCGACATACTATTGGAGTCTTTCTCGATATAGAGAAGGCTTACAATAAAGTATAGCGACGCAACTTGATCATCAAGCTCAGACGTACCACTCCTCTACCAGACTGCTATTAAAAATTTCTCGACAATTTTCTTCAGGATCGCAGATTATATGTTCGCATTGACGACAAGAATTGCACAACACGGCCTGTCCTTGAAGGACTTCTACAAGGATCGGTCATATCTCCACTGCTGTTTAATTTATATATTAACGACCTCCCGACGGTGCCACATGTTACTGCCAGTTTCTATGCCGACGACACAGCGCCCCTGACTGCAGCAACCAGAATGGACCACCTCGTGACGCGGATGCAGCGCCAACTAGATTTAGTGGACCACTGGACCACAGGAACAAAATAACGGTCAATGTTGAGAAAACCAAAGTTATTGTCTTCACACGTCGGAGACCCATCGTCAATGAACGCCTACGGATATCAGACCAGCCACTCCCCTGGACAACAACTGTAAAATACCTGGAAGTGCATCTGGACGCCAAACATTATGGAGAAGAAGACGTCTGGCCTCAAAATACTGGGAGCTCTCCTCCCATTTCTGAAGAGCTCATACCTCAGCCAACCCAGGAAACTCCAGTTGTACCATGCCACAGTCCAACCATGTATTTTGTATGGATCGACCTCTTGGGGTACTACGTGTGTCAGTAACTACAAGAAGTTACAGGTTGTACAAAGCAGATACCTACGATGGATCACTGGAGCCCAATGGTGGATCCGAAATCGTGACATTCATCGAGCCTTAAGCGAATCTTACCTTTCAGACAAGGTCAAGGAGAAGACACGAACCTTATTTCGAAAGTTTAACATGATACGTGACAGTACACCACAACTCGCCACAGTAGGAACGGTAGAAAGCTTACGGAATCACAAATATAAAGTACCGAAGGCGATAGTATTTGAGCCTCCGTAAATGATATCCCTACGTAATTCTCCATAATTTAAGGACATATAGTCCTTTAGCACTTCTACACACATGTTTTCAAACACACACCAAAAGCAGCGAGTTAAATGACCCTTCTGTGTGCCCAAACTAAAGCTGAAACAAGAATAAATAAATAAAGAGGAAATTAAATTTTTACCCCTTCCATTCCCTACAGAAGTAAAAATCAACAAAGTTGAACAAAATACGTGACACTTCGTCTGATATTATTTACCCATTGCGATAGCAGCGCACCAAGCGGCCAGCAAGTAACACTTCTGAGTGTGATGTCAGACGAATGCGAATGCTATCGTTTATACTGAATTGGTACACAACTTTGGCGATAGAGAGCTATGATGCGCCATAAAAAACGACAATAGCTGAAAAGTTACACTGCATTTGTCGTTCTATAGTTTCCTACGCACCCGAAGAGGTAAGAAGCTGTACATTACAGGACTATTTCTTTAAGATTCTCTCGTAAAGCACGGATACTTAATGAAGAATAACACTCTCCTTCAACAACAAGGAACTGCCAGAAACCACCGGAAGACCTGACTTCTCACAGAAAGGCGTCATAAATCTACCCAAAAATGCGAAGTTTTTTTCTGTACATTTCCCGCCAAATTTGTGGATGTGAAACGTAAGCATCAGAGGAAATACCTACACCGGTCGGTGTGGCCGTGCGGTTTTAGGCGCTGCAGTGTGGAACCGCGTGACCGCTACGGTCGCAGGTTCGAATCCTGCCTCGGGCATGGATGTGTGTGATGTCCTTAGGTTAGTTACGTTTAAGCAGTTCTAAGTTCTAGGAGACTGATGAGCACAGATGTTAAGTCCCAAAATGCTCAGAGCCATTTGAACCATTTTGGAAATACCTACATTATTTAAAGTACAAAATATGCAACCACACATGTAGCTAAAGGTAAAACGGCACGGGCGTCGTAATAAAACGTTAAAGACAATAAAACTGTTTCACAGCAGGGAAGAAGACAATTCCACAATTCTTACTACATCTAAGCACATATGGCAAGATCTTCAACATATTCCCGTTTGAAGCAAAATTAGTTACATTTTGAAAAATATTCGTGTATCAGTAAGACGAATTGCTATAACACAAATAAATCTCCTGGAAGAAATAGGCAGCAGAACTGATTTAAGAATTTCTGCAGAAAAAAGAATTTTTTCAGAAACGTTGAGCATGCTTCAAAATTCCCGAAAACAGATGCTGCCGAAATAAAGAGGGTAAAAAATTTAAATATCTAGGGGAGATAATGCAAGAAGTAGCTTTGCAAAAATCTGCTTTAACGGGAAGGTTGCATACAATGGAGAGAGCATATGGTATCACCAATGACCTCTACAATAAAATGTGCCTATCCAAAAATGCAAAAATTAGGCATTACAAGGCAGTAGTGAAGCCAGAATTTCTGGCATATAGATAAGTTATAAGTACTGGAGAGGCGTATTATAAGGTAAGCAGAAGGTTGTAAATTACGAAGTAATGCGGAAATACACCAAAATCTAGAAATTACTTCAAATGTAATGAGAAAATGAAGACTACCATTTTTTTTACATTTACTTCGAATGCAAGTCAGTAGATTAAGTAAAATTCTCTCATTTTCGTGTGGTAAGAAGTGCACGACAAGCTGGGTCAACAAAGTATATACGAAGTAGAAAAGGATTTTGAAAGAAACAATACAAACACTGAGGAGCCTTTCGGGGAAAGTATTGAAAATGGAATGATTCCAAGGCAGTGTAGCGAAAATGGCTGGTTCACAATGGTCTGAGTACAGAAAGAAGAAATATAGTGGACAGGTGGAAACATACTAGAAGAAAAGAAAAAAACAAAGAACGAAAAACTGAAACTGGAATGTACTCCTCAGATGGCCTATTGACAGCAAAAAGAAAAACATATACATATTCCTTCGATATATATGACAGCGTACTTTGGACGGGATGTACAAGGAGTGAAGGCTTCCGTTCCATTTTCAGAAAAAAAATGGTACAAATGGCTCTGAGCACTATGGGACTTAACTGCTGTGGTCATCAGTCCCCTAGAACGTAGAACTACTTAAACCTAACCAACCTAAGGACATCACACACATCCATGCCCGAGGCAGGATTCAAACCTGCGACCGTAGCAGTCGCGCGGTTCCGGACTGAGCGCCTTAACCGCTAGACCACCGCGGCCGGCCATTTTCAGAAGGCCCAGGTGCCAACAACTCCTGATTTTGCCCTGCTTGTGGAGATGGGGAAGTAGTTACGGTGCGCCACACAGGGGTATTACACTGCATGTGATCATGGGCGAGGCGTCAGTGTGAGGGAAAGATTAAGAAAAGATTAACATAAATTTATGGACTGCAGTGATACATGATGTGAATACTCCAATGTTTGCTTCTCTCTTCTTTGCCTTCACATTTCCTTTCCTATAAATTAAATAAAAGTGCCGAATTCTTGATGACTTGCCTGTTATTCTTTGAGCACATCTAATTGCCACAAGTGGTATCTTTGTGTTACATCCTGCATACCGAAATAACAATGGGGATTTTAAATACTTGCGGGAGAAAAATGAACTGTTAACGGAAACCTGTGCACAAAAGCCTGAATAACCACTGTGAAACGTGCAGTAAGACAAACAATGAAGTCCTGGAAGGTGCTACAAGGGAAGACGACCCTTGACAGTTCCTATGCCATGACCCATTGTGCTGGATTTTCCAGTTGAGGATACATAGCTTGAATAGCCCGAATGAGTCAGGTTCTCGATTAGGTGTAAATAAGAGGAGCTTGACGGCATGGGGAGTATGGTAAACTGACCCCGGTGCTCTTCGACCCATGCACCTACACTGCAAGCTGTGTGACAGGTGGCATTATCCTCCTGGGAGACGCCAGTGTGCCAAGGAATAGCAAACTGGATGTAGGTGTGGACACGGTCCCTATGGATGGATACATAGTAGAATGACGATGTCACCCAGTGAATGCCTTCCATCCTCTACCATTCCGACATTTGTTGCAGGGTGTTTGCTTTCAGACGTTTCACGGCATACAAGCCAACGGCCAGCTGTCCGATAAAGCATGAAAAGTGAGTGGTCTAAAGAGGACACCTGTAGACACTCAGTGGACGCCCGGTTGCGGTATTGGCGTGCACATTCCAGCCCTCGTCGCTGACTTACAGCAAACAGCACGGGTTCATGAGCCGGGACCCATACTCGGATACGTTCATTGAACGGTCATTGAGCAAATAATGTTGGTGGCCCCGGGGTCTGTCTGGGCAGTCAGCTCCTTCGCAGTTGCCAATCCATTCACCCATACAAATCTCCACAGCAACGGTCATTCACTTCTGTCATGCACATTTTATCGCTCACATACACACACACACACACACACACACACACACACACACACACACACACAAACACATACACACACACACAATAAACGTTTTACATCACTCTGGTTCCCAGAACTCCTGAAGATAGGCGTTGATTGAGGATATTGTATCACAGACACAGTCCCTTTAACTGTTCAGAGATGTCACTAGACCAGCCCAAAGATCTAAACAACCTTGCATGAGCAGCGCCTATTAGACGGAGGGGGTCCGACAGCCGATCACTTCTAGTCATTCCACCAGGAAGTAGATACACCGCTCGTATAATTTGTAGTTCAAACATCCCTAGACGGTCAATACAGCGGTTCGATAGAGTCCGCATTGTTACTTTGTGCCAAGAAGGGCTCACAACAAGGGAAGTGTCCAGGCGTCTTGGAGTTAAACAAAGCGATGTTGTTTGGACGTGGAGGAGATACAGAGAGACAGGAACTGTCGATGACATGCCTCGCTCAGGCCGCCCAAGGCCTGCTATTGCACTGGACGACCGCTACCTACGGATTATTGCTCGGAAGAACCCTGACAGCAACGCCACTACGTTGAATAATGCATTTCGTGCAGCGAAAGTACGTTATGTAACGACTCAAACTGTGCGCTATAGGCTGCATGGTGCGCAACTTCACTCCCGACGTCCATGGCGAGGACCATCTTTGCAACTGTCATGCAGCGCAGCACAGATGGGGCCAACAACATGCCGAATGGACTGTTCAGGATTGGCATCACGTTCTCTTCACCGATCAGTGTCGCATATGTCTTCAACCAAACAATCGTCGGAGACGTGTTTTCAAGGTAATCCGGTCAGGCTGAAAGCCATATTGTGCAGCGAGTGGAGCAAGGTGGAGATCCCCTGCTGTTATGGCGTGGCATTATGTGGGGCCGACGTACGCCGCTGGAGGTCATGGAAGGCACCGTAAGGGCTGTACGTTACGTGGATGCCATCCTCCGACCGATAGTGCAACAATATCGGCAGCGTATTGGCGAGGCATTCGTCTTCATGGACGACAATTTGCGCCCCCATCGTGCACATCTTGTGAATGACTTCCTTCAGGATAACGACATCGCTCAACTATAGTGGCCAGCATGTTCTCCAGACATGAAACCTATCAACATGCATGTGATAGAATTAAAACGGCTGTTTACGGACGACGTGACCCACAAACCACTCTGAGGAATCTACGCTGAATGGCCGTTAAGGAGTGGGACAATCTGGTGCAACAGTGCCTTGATGGACTTGTGGATAGTATGCCACGACGAATACAGGCACCCATCAATTCAAGAGGACCTGCTACTGGGTATTAGAGGTACTGGTGTGTGCAGCAATCTGGACCACCACCTCTGAAGGCCTCGCTGTATGGTGGTACAACATGCAATGTGTGGTTTTCATGGTCAATAAAAAGGGCGGAGATGATGTTTATGTTGATCTCTATTCCAATTTTCTGTACAGATTCCGGAATTCTCGGAACGGAGGTAATGCGAAACTTTCTTTGATTTGCGTATTTTCAACGTCATTTAGACCAGGTGCACATTGGGGTGCAGCTGACGAAGAGCAGGGCAGAGAGGCGCAGAGGAGGAAATACTTGGCGACGTACTGTCTACGCATGATTGGAGACAGTTTCCATTGTTACGCCAGCCCTGCGAAAGCACGTGGTATGTGCAAAGTCTGTCAGCTGCGTGGCTTGAGCGCAGAAAACTGTCTCCCGGATAGGACTGTTGTTATTTTTAAAAGTATCGCGAGTTCGGAGTATCGATGTTTAAAAAGAATGCCATATTCCGCCCTCGGCGTAGCGATAACAATTATAGATATATCGCCCGAAAAAATATCGAATTCCGGGCAAAGAATCTGATTGCGTCAGCATTAATTTCACACATCTCCGGCCCCGAAAAGACCAATCGTGGCATTTAGATTTTTGTTCATCATTTTCAGCGACTGTTTTTGAAGATTGCAGATGTAAAGATATAGCACTCTAGTTGTGTTAAAATTGTTTTTTAACGCTCCTAGTATGATATTTTTTCACATCGGTTATCTTGTCGTTGCATTCTCGCCGCCAGACCCCTGTGCAATCGGCCTTGCTCTTCGTGCCATTATACTTGCTTCACCAACTCAAAGTGAACGACTGGACGCGAAGAAAGCTTAAAAAGAAAGTATGACTCCCCCACACAGTGAAAGTAAAATTATGTGCTACTAAAATTTCAAAAGAACAAATTTAAATATCTACTGAAAATTGCGAAAAAATGTAATAGAAAATATTGTCGTTTCGATATCCATATATAGACATTCCGAAAAGAAACGATACTTTCTGAGAAGAGTCGATATGTCGATAGCTTATCAACACCACGGCACGAAGGCTGCACAGGCACTATGCTACCGTGCCATGCTCTGCCCTTCCCTGTGCCTCGACGAGCGCTGCCGCACTGACACCCTTGTGAGACGAAAACATGTCCAGTGCCGCTCTGCCCTGGCGTGCCCTCAGTCACCTGCCTCCCAAGATGCGCCAGGCCTTAAGGAACTCTAACATACGATTGGTGGGTGTTTTGGTCACTTTATTCGGAAGTGCACATCGTGTTCCTTTCGCAAAACTTCCGGTTACACTGGACGTTTGCATTTACCAGAACAAATGTCTATTCAGCGGAGTAATTTCGCTGCTGTAGCGCGTCCGTCAGTAACGTTGGACTGCCATAATAATTTCGGTGCAGCACGCCACAAGCGAAAATATTCTTTTTCCCGTCGTTTCACTGTCCTTCAAGCGCGTTCTGTAGATGCCGACGACACTAACATGCGATCAGTGTCGACGTTTCCGAGATGCTCGTTCCCAGTCGCCGGGCCTGGCAATCTTTCCTCAGCCAAAGTCGGTTACGTCACTGGATATCCCCATTTGCGACTCGTATCTGCGCTAGAATGATTCCCCGTTGGTCTGTGCTACGCTTACATACTCTTCCTACCGCGTCACGTGCTCCGTGGCGCCAGCAGGTAGCCTTCAGTATTGCGGTGGAGACCGGTCACGTGATTTCGGCTGAACGGTATTCGCACTTCTCAGCACGCCACACTGTTGTCCGTCAGATTGCGATTAACCTCCGTAAGAATGCGATTAACCTCCGTAAGAAAGCGATTAACCTCCGTAAGAAAGCGATTAACCTCTGTAAGAATGCGGTTAACCTCTTACAATTTTTTCCCCGGGGGATTTCGGCTCAGCACTGTAAGCACATAGCATTTTTTTCCCCGGTTAGATCTCTCACGCTGGTGGTGTAGTTACTTTCCCCTGGATCGGAATACTCTCATATACTAGAAAAGTTGACCTTGTTCATAAAGCAATGGCACTTATCACTGTGAAGGTAACTGTATCAAAAATTTCCTCTCTGGGGCAAATATCTTGACCACTTCGCAAAAGTGAAATTTGTGACATGTTAACCTTACGATATGTGAATGTTATTGTACTTTCGAACTATGAAGTAGATGATGATGATGATGAGTCCCATACTCCGTTTACCGAGCGTAGGGGAGCGACGCGGGAGACCCGCGCCGCCATACTAGGCAAGGTCCTAGTGGAGGTGGTTTGCCATTGCCTTCCTCCGACCGTAATGGGGATGATTGATGATGATGATGAAGACGACACAAACACCCAGTCATCACGAGGCAGGTGAAAAATCCCTGACCCCGCCGGGAATCGAACCCGGGACCCCGTGCTCGGGAAGCGAGAACACTACCGCGAGACCACGAGCTGCGGACTAGATAACACGACCAATTGTCTGTGGATTCACAGGAGTATAAAATGTATTTTTAGTGTTCTAAGAACTACAAGAAGGCAGCAATGTGTCAAGGAAGGTACAAATACAACACATGACAAGATCAACTGGTTCAAATGCCTCTGAGCACTATGATACTTAACTTCTAACGTCATCAGTCCCCTAGAACTTAGAACAACTTAAACCTAACTAACCTAAGAATATCACACACACATCCATGCTCGCGGCAGGATTCGAACCTGCGACCGTAGCGGTCGCACGGTTCCAGACTGTAGCGCCTAGAACCGCTCTTCCGCCTCGGCCGGCCAAGATCAATTGTCTGTTCACATTTCTGGTACTGAAGACATCCGAAATGCTGGAATTGTTCTTGATAAACCTGTATGAGCCACGTCGGCTTCGCGGCTATCGATATTTGTTCAGAGGTGCTAACATTTCGGCGCTGGTGAGTCGGCGCAGCGGTGATGGGATCGAAGGGCGAGAGGAAGTGAGTTGCTGTTGGGTGGTGAAAAGAAGGCGGTGCGATTGCCCGAGAAGCGGAAATAACTCCGTCGGTGAAGATGTGTTTTGAAAAGGATTGTAGAGGTGACAGTTGTAACGGCTGTGTCTCGAGATGATCTGCGCAGCCAAGCAGTTGCTGGCCGTTAACCGATTACATCTTATTGGTGGACTGTAGTGGCGACCTACTTCTCTGATGCTGTTGGACCATTATTTCGCTGAACTGATAAGGTGACATCACGCTATTTATTTCTTTCACTGGTCATGCACTTTCTGCCTTCCGTATTGCAAGTATACCTCGCCTGGGACAAACTTTTAGCGAGTGCTCAGTTATGAAAATCTCTTAGTCATGCATGTTGTGGTCAGACGCTACGCAATTTCTTGCACCATTTTGATGGAACTCTTG
Organism: Schistocerca gregaria; assembly: GCF_023897955.1. NCBI lineage: Eukaryota > Metazoa > Arthropoda > Insecta > Orthoptera > Acrididae > Schistocerca > Schistocerca gregaria. The sequence continues at coordinate 12,004,996 of NC_064925.1, read as the reverse complement.
TTGCTTGGTGTCTAGTATCGTAGCGCATTCTGTCTTACCATCCAAGCCGTGGGGCTTATTGTGTATAATGTTTTGAAAAATGGTTCAAATGGCTCTGATCACTATGCTATTAAACATCTGAGGTCATCAGTCCCCTAGAACATAGAACTACTTAAACCTAAGTAACCGAAGCACATCACACACAACCATGGGAGAGGCAGGATTCGAACATGCGACCGTAGCAGTCTCGCGGTTCCGGACTGCAGCGACTAGAACCGCTCGGCCACCGCGGCCGGCTCTATAATGTTTTGAAACTGGGAGTTTAGTTTGTTACAGAGAATCTGGTGGATCTTGAACTGTATGACGTACCAAAGAAACCTAACTCCGTGAGACACTTGTGCGGAGGTTCGAGTGTCGGATCCACCAAGGGCTCGATTATCGTAAGGATAAAATATGATTTGGTGTTTTTTTGGGGCATCATGTGTGGAAGTGAGCTCAAGTGGTTGCTTAAAATATCTCAACCATGAGTTTTTTAATTGTTAATTGTAAGGGAAATTTAGCAGTCCCAATTTGTTTTAACTCTTGCGATACTGCTGCTTAGCCTTTTTATTTAAAGTAGTTTTAAGTGATTGATTTTGGTTTAAGTAACATAGCACCAGCTGTGGCTCCGCAGGACGTTCATGTACGCACTTGGCAAATGCCGTGAGCTGCGAACTATTTGTAAGAGAAGTGTCTGATGTATATTATTGCGTGTCTAGTTGAAAGTCCGTAATTAAGGTTACTCTTTCTTTTAAATGAATGTGTTTGGCCCTTTTGGCGTGCAGTGTTTCCTATTTTCTATAAAAAGGTATTACCTTTCTCATCTGAAAAGTTGTTACACATTCGTAAGTAATTAAAGCCAACTGATAGGCTTCATGTATAAATGTTCTCTGACTGGGAGATTATTATTATAAATGTTATTTGTTCACTATTTGTTAATACAAAGTACAGTTATTCACAGTTCATGTATAAAGTTACCCTTTGTTTTAAAAAAAACGAATATATTTGGGCAAAGTTTTAAAACTGTCTGTAAGTGAACTTGCTGTATCCCTTTAAGTGTTCAGTTTATTCTGTTTTTTATAAAAAGGTATTATCTTTCCCAATTGAAAAGTTGTTTACTCGCTTTGGTATTGAAAGCCAACTGACGGGCTTCATGTACAGATATTCTCTCACTTAAGATTATGACAATTGTTATTTCTGTTGACCGGCTTTAATAAATATTGTGAACAATAAAAGGTTAATGCTCCCCAACCCTAAGGTACAGTCCTTTCGCTTAGTCCTTTGGGCGTTTTATGATACGACGAGGTAATACCGGTTTCACTGTACATCCCATCTTCAGCGAAAGAACGTGAAGTATGTACGAACTGATATATGCACAAGGAAGTAAGATTTCAAGTATTTTTAAGGATAGTAAACCAGCTTTCTTGCTTATTTATGCAATGAATCTCTCTTTGCCCGGCCTGGACCACTGTCCTAGACGGGTTCTGTAAAACGGAACTACCAAGAGGAATGAGTGAGGGCAGTGGATTACTTTTGCAGTTAGGATCATTATTTTTTATTATTTTTATTATGAGTATTAGATTTTGTCTTCTTGGGCATCAGTTATCAGTAATTTTTTGATATCGCAAGGCGGTAATCGATCAGTTCAATCGTATTTGAACGAGTTTCGAATTTTTTTTACAATATGAAATTATAATGTTCTAAATAATTATTTTTTTCATTAATGTTCATCTGATCGCATATTAATATGACACGAATGTATAAATCGCACATAAATTACTAAACGATTGACAGTTTTATCTGTGAATATCTTCGATTAATTTACTAGCGGGTCATGCAGACGATAAGGTTCAGGTATGGAATTCTACTAATAATACAGTTCTAAAGGGATCGAACTGGTGTTTACCCCACGTCATGGGATGAAAAGAAACACAATGGAAGTAAAGGGGGAACCAATTAAAGTTTTTAACGAAAGACGAAGAAGTTGCTTCACAGAACTAAACACTGTCATCAGTTCTTCTCCCAGATTACAAAAACTTAAATGATAGCAATAATACAACCCATTTTCGTTGAGAACGACGACATAAAAAGTAATTAAAATATGTTGAGCTTTTGGTCCGCAAAAATATGTTAAAACGTTACAACATTCCTGTTACATTGATGGCCGGCTGCTGTGGCCGAGCGGTTCTAGGTGCTTCAGTCTGGAACCGCGTGACACCTACGGTCGCAGGTTCGAATCTTGCCTCGGGTATGGATGTGTGTAATGTCCTTAGATTAGTTAAGTTTAAGTAGTTCTACGTTCTATGGGACTGATAGATGTTATGTCCCATAGCGCTCAGAGCCATTTGAATCGTTATATTGATGTGAACTGCAATGAGGCATTGAGTTTTGAATGGGTGATCCACAAAGGTGGAAGAATCGTTACTAGTACCTGTATGCTGTTTCCTAGACGAGAGGGGGTTACGATTTTACAGGAAAGTTTCGAAGTGGATATGTGCAGTGCACGAGGAATCGGTTCATATCGGCAATCATTATTTATTTTCGTTAAATAACACGAAAATCAAATACGGTGCGTCTATTGTTAATGTTGTTAGTTAGCGAAAAGTGCGTATCAGGTGGGTCACTGACTGACAAGTTAGTGCCGCACTGAAATTTATTTCTCTGAAAGTACACAGTAATTGAAAAAAAACGGTAGAGGTACCTTAGTATGTAAATAAATGAATTTAAGAAGACGATGGTTCAAATGGTTCAAATAGCTCTGAGCACTATGGGACTCAACTGCTGTGGTCATCAGTCCCATAGAACTTAGAACTACTTAAACCTAACTAACCTAAGGACATCACACACATCCATCCCCGAGGCAGGATTCGAACCTGGGACCGTAGCAGTCGCACGGTTCTGGCCTGCACGCCTAGAACCGCGAGACCACCGCGGCCGGCAAGAAGATGATTCCCCTGTATTGAAAATGTATCGAATTTTACAGCAGGTCGAGGTAATACCTTCAATGAATTAATAAATTTATACATGACTTATGAGAATCAGAAACCTAAACGGTTTCAATTTCAACTGCTGACTTGAACCTATGTACTGAGACTACAAATGTCATGGGATAGCGATATGTACTTATATAGAAGACGGTTGTGTACCGTAAACAAGGTATAAAAGGGCAGTGCTTTAATGGAGCTGTCATTTATACTCGTTTATCCATATAAAAAGGTTTCCAACGTGATTACGGCCGCACGTCGGGAATTAAAGGACTTTGAACGCAGAAAGCTAGTTGGAACTAGAGGGATTGAACATTCCATTTCGGAAGTAGTTGGGGTAATTCAGTATTCCGATGTCCACAGTGCCAAGAGTGTGCCGAGAATACCAAATTCCAGGCTTTGTATCTCATCGCGGTCAACATAGTGGCCGACAGCCTTCAATTAACGACAGAGAGCAGCGACGTTTGCGTAGTGTTGTCAGTGATAACAGACAAGCAACACTACGTGAAATAACTGTGGAAATCAACGTGGGATGCACGGCGAACGTATCCGTTAGGACAGTGTGGAGAAATTCGGCGTTAATGGACTATCGCAGCAGACTACCGACCGGGAGCTTTTGCTAACAGCACGACGTCGCTTGCTGCACCTCTCCTGCCTGGTGGTCATGTTAATTCGACCCTAGACGACTGAAAAATAGTGGCCAGGTGAGATGAGTTCCGATTTCAATTGGTAACAGGTGATAGTAGCGTTCGAGTGTGGCGCAGACCTCACGAAGTCATGGACCAAGTTATCCACAAGACGCTGTGCAAGTTGGTGGTGGCTCCATAATGGTATGGGCTGTGTTTACATGGAATGTGCTGGGTCTCTGGTCAAACTGAACCAATCACTGGCGGGAAATGGCTACGTTCTGCTACCTAGAGACCATTTGCAACCACTCATGGACTCCATGCTCTCAAACAACGACATCATGAACCTTCCTGGCAGATTAAAACTGTGTGCCGGACCGAGACTCGAAGTAAATCTGGCAGAAGTAAAGTTGTGAGGACGGGGCGTGAGTAGTGCTTGGGTAGCTCAGTTGTTAGAGCTCTTGCTCGCTAAAGACAAAGGTCCCGATTTCGAGTCTCGTTCAGCCAGGAAGTTTCATATCAGCGCACACTCCGCTGCAGAGTGAAAATCTGGTTCTGGGAACGACATCATGTCACCTAGCCAAGTTTTAATTAATCATTCTTAGTTTGTTAATGTTTTCTTATCTTCGCTGCGTATGAAGAGAATCAACATAACACGTATGCACAGCAACACTTCCGAACACCACTTACTACTTGTTTAAGTCCGAAATCAGCCGGAACAGGCCAGATGCAGTGTTCGCTGTTCCGATTACAATTTAGACACAGTCACCGCTACGCTTTCGCGCCGATCTGCTTCGCGCGTCGCAGCAATCACGCAGGTACAAGGAGGGGCTGATGCGATGCGCATGTGCTGCTCTGCGTCGAACGCCCTGCTGCTGTGGTAGTCCACCATAATTGCAGCCTAATTAGACTGCACAGGTTCGGTTGCAGGGGCAGCTGGAACGGTGGTGCAGCTGACATCCACTGTGTCACCGAGACCATTACGGCGAAATTGCTTCTAGGGTGACGCTGCTAGGGACTTTGTCACTCAGTTAATATTAAAACCGCATTCAAGTTTCATCATCATTCATGAAAGTGGCGAGATTGGACTGAGCAAAGTTTGGGACTTTGTACGGGCGCTGATAACCGGCCCAAAAACCAAATATCATCATCATCATCATCATCATCATCATCACCACCATCATCAACTGTCGGCGGTCTCTGTCAGTCAACACGAGGAGGACCTCTACGCTTTTGTGTTGGGTGTCCTTCACCTTCCCACTTCACTATGACTGCCTTGGTCCATACTACCACACCTGCAAGTTCGTCTGTCATGAAACATCGTGAGAGAGCAGAGTGTGGCACTCCGCGGAACTCACGGACTTGGAACGTGGTCACGTGATTGGGTGTCACTTGTGCCACACGTCTGTACGCGAGATATAGAGTAACTAGCAGTAGGTGGCAGCACAATGCACCTAATATGAAAAACGTGTGTTTTTGGGTTGTTCGGATACTTTTGATCACATAGTGTATATCAAGATAATATAGTACAGACAGTGAAAAGAAAAACATACGCGGTACATTGATGGCTCTATGTCTCTAATTACGCAGAGAGCTTTGGCATAATTCTCTTTTCATACTTTTCAGTTACTTTTTTTTAACGCTATTACAGTAGGTATTTTCCTAGAAAGGCTGTTAACCTCTGTCACAATGGAGTGACGTCAGTCGCTGTGAATATGCTGCTTTCTGAAGTTCTTTCTTAAGACTCAGTATCGCAGAGTTGAAATTTATTAGATTTTCACTTATAACGCCTTGTATATCACGCGTGGTGTGAAAACATTATGTACATAACACGTAGAACAGTTTGCGCATTGTTTCTCCAGCTTGTACGTCAAATGCTCGAAATACGGTTTTTATGTTGCGTAATGATGTCATAGGTAAAAACAACCGATAACTTAACCAGTATTCTGAACATAGTTGTCTCATTGAAGACATCGACAAAGGAAACGATTTACCAACATTATTCAGGGAAATGATCTGCGACTTTCCGGACAAGGGATGCACAACCAAGATGTTCTGTGATGTCAAGTACGTAATGCTGCTGTAAACAGAAGTGGAAACTCACATACTATTGATGACTACGACGAAAGTTAATGGACTGACGAGGTAGGCTACTGTAAATACTAGTGTAAATGGCTGTAAAACCTCACGCATTATTGAGGACTGAGGCGAAAGTTAATGACCTGTAGGGGCATGCTTATTGGCAACGCGATGTACGATAAATGCTAATAAAGTTCAACTGATGATTTCTTATCGTCACAGTTATGAGAATTCGTAAATGAAGGCTGCCGGTTTTTATCGTTAGAGCTGCTCCGACGCACGTGGAGACCAGCAAATAGAACCCGCAAGAAGCATCGAAACTACACAGACACTTTTTTTTTTTTTTTTTTCAAGTGGTAAAATGTGCCCGACGGGTTTTGTTGTTGCGGCGAGACATCAGAGACGTTCCTACACATCATGCAGGAGTGTACCTCAGCATCATATACCGATAATGCAATAGCCTTCTTGAAACTGGGCAATGATACAGTTGACAGGATTTAGAAAGTAAATTCAATGTTATCAACTATTATACCAACTCGTCAGATATTTCCACTCTGTGTTTTCTGTATTTTTCATTATTACCATCGTTGTATATCTGTATAACAATATCGTGTTTTGCCGCACGCTAAGTAATTAATATTTCTGATGCCAGCTTTTTCACGCTTATCTGTTTTATGCAATTCTCTTCATCTCTTCGTATCTCCAGCAGCCTACATCTATTTGATCCTCTTTAGTAGTCTATTACAAAATGCACGATTCCTCGGTGCCTCTTGGCGTGTTCTATTAAGTCCTTCTTTTAGTCAAAGTGTGCCATAAAACTGTTTTCTCTCTGATTCGACTCAGTACCTTCTTACTAGTTATTTCATCCAGTGACATAATTGTCAGCATTATTCTCTTTTCTGCTCTGTAACGTTTCTTGTCCACGTTTCACATTCGTACAAGAACACACTCTGCACACGTAGCTCCACAAAAGATTTCCTGACACTTAAATTTCTGCAGGGTAAAGCAGAACTCTACCGGCAGAGCTTCAGAGGTGGTAGTGCGGACTGAAACGAGAAAAGAAATCAGGTAAACATCGGCTCTGAAATGCATACTTCAAGAGCCAAGAACACTTCCTCATCTTCGTAACTGTGAAACAATTCTCTTCTAATGAAAATGTGCTCGTAGCTCTTGAAAGTATGAATTTTAGATTCAATATCTACTGGAAACGTTTTTTCCATATACGATGTCCACTCAAAATACTGAGAACAAAGAACTTTCAATGTTTCCCATCAGCGAAGATAAAGAAGTGCACATAAAATGTAAGGTATGCGTTTTAGAGCCCCTGGTTTACTAGAAACTGTTTTCTTGCTTTGGTCGATACTATCAAACGTAAAAGTTCGTCAGTGGACTTTTGGTTCACTCTGAATTCGATGTAAAAACTTTTCTCTTTCCCATCGTCTCTCCTTCGGCCTTCGTCAGTTATTTCTCTTCCCAGACTGCGAAACTCACCGTTACTTTTAATGTCTCATATCTCATTTCCTTCTTTTAAAAAGCCTTCACTCTTCTGACTAGTTTGATGCAGCCCGTCACTAATTCCTCTTCTGTGCCAATGTCTTCATCTACGTCCTTGTAATCTACGTCCTTAATTATTTGCTCGATGTATTCCAATCTCTGCCTTCCTCTACAGTTTTTGCCCTCTACGGCTCCCTCTAGTACGACGGAAGTCCGTCCCTGATGTCTTAACAGATGTTCTATCATCCTGTCCCTTCTGCTTGTCAGTGTTTTCCATGTATTCATTTACTCTCCGATTCTGCGCAGAACCTCCTCATTCCTTACCTTGTTAGTCCGCCTAATTTTCAACTTTCGTCTGTAGCACCACATCCCATGTTCTTCGACTCCCTTCTGTTCTGGTTTTCCCACAGTGCATGTTTCACTACCATACAATGCTCTGGGCTGGGTTGGGTTGCTGTGAGGGAGGAGACCAGACAGCGAGGTCATCGGTCTCGTTAGATTAGGGAAGGACGGAGAATGAAGTCGGCCGTGCCCTTTCAAAGAAGCCATTCCGGCATCTGCCTGGATCGATTTAGGGAAATCACGGAAAACCTAAATCAGAATGGCCGGACGCGGGATTGAACCATCGTCCTCCCGAATGCGTGTCCAGTATGCTAACCACTGCGCCACCTCGCTCGGTTACAATGCTCTACTAAAAACGTATATTCTGAAACCTGATTGGTAGGTGGCCAGAGAGCGCACAGGATAAGGTTAAGGTTGTCGATGGGGCCGTCAACAGTTATTGTGAGTTGCACAATGAAACACACAACTTTATTTCTTTGAGATCCACTTATTAACACATTGGCTTAAAGATCACAATTAAACAATACGGCTGAAGGCCTAGTTAAAGAGAGCTTGTGATGCTTTCTGGGCTGAAGGCCCAAAACCACGGAGCAAACACAAGAACGGCTGAAACCCCTTCTTAGAAATTAAAAGCAATTAAAAACAGAAGATATAAAAAAACATTTAAAAAACATGCAATGAAAGCAATTAACGGCTGAAGGCGTACAGAACACGCCTGAAGGACAACTACAATTAAGGTGCAATAATAAACATTTCTTTTTAAGCAAAAAAATTTCTTTTTAAACGACCGAAACCTGATTTACATATTGCACGGCTGAAGGCCACAAACAAATATGATGCAACGGCTGACGGCCTGAACAACAAGTCAGATAAATAATTTGGAATAAACCCCTTGCTTCTTACCAAATAAAAATCCTTTAGAGAATACACACGGCTGAAGGCCTTATTAAGGGGTACACGCAAATCCTCGGCTGAAGGCCACACATACGACATGTAACTACTATTGGCTTAGGGCCTGGATTACAAACAATTTCTAAGAATAAATTTTATTTTTTTTATAAAAATAACTGCTCTAAATTTTAATTCAACACGGCTGAAAGCCTTTATATAAAATTTTAAAAAAGAAACTGAATTAATACACGGCCATAGCCTCACATAGTACTAAAAATGAAAATCACAATTTAAAACAAACAAGAACAAGTGGTGCTCAGAAGTGTTCCAAGGGTCGGCCTGGGAAGGCAGCTCCATCTTAAGATGAAATGAGACAGGTAGCCAAGAGTTGAATGGATGGCTACCCAAACTGGGGACGGCCCATGCACTGACCAACGATTTAACGATTTCCCTTCCGTCGGACCAACGGCACGGCGATGGAGAATATCGCCCGAGGACGAGAATACCAACAGAACTATGCCTCCAGAAATAGGCGTCTAAAAACAGCCAGGGGAACAATAACCACTCCAAGCAAACATGAACCCAACAGCTTAAAAGCCTGTCGAACCAAACGCCGTGCTGGACAGCAACAACACGACGAGGAAAAGCCACACTGCCTACAAACTACGCAAACGGCCAGCCAGGCAACTGGAGTGTTAACGGCTACAGGGGAGAGAATACCGCTGGTGCTCTTCACTGAGAAGTAACAGTCAATTTAATAATTAGTCACAACATAGGAAGACGGCTGCAACACATCATACGATGCTGCTTGCCAGAACGGCCAAGGGGGCAACAACCCGCAAATGAACGAAGATATGTCACAGTAGTTGAGGTCTCATAACAGATTAACTGATCGCTCAAGTTCAGCGTCCAGGTTTGGTGGGCAACAAACTTGTTGCTATCGCAGTTAGCGCCTCACGATCCGAGACCACGTGCACACTGACAGCGGCCCCAGCCTAGCCTCGCGCCTCGGAGACTTGCTTGCTGCTCTGTCCCAATCTACCGACTAGCACACACACCACCATCCGGAAATACTAGCGTCACACCAAAGATAGTAAGACAGTACTAGTATCGATAAGCGCTGCTGCTGCCACTCAAGGAGGCAAGCCAACAACTTTGTTGCGCCAGTAATTAAGGAAGAAACAAGGCGCCACTCGATGTAAAAATGCCAAAGAACCAACAGCATGAATGCGAGCCGTGCACAGCTCATATTCTCAGATATTTCTTCCTCAAATTAAGGCATACGTTTGACAGTAGTAAACGTCTCTTGGCCCTGAATGCCCGTCTCACCAGAGCTAGTCTGCTTTTGATGTCCTCCTTGCTCCGTCCGTCATTGGTTATTTTCCTGCGTAGGTAGCAAATTTCCTTAACTTCGTCTACTACGTAATCATCAACCGCGACATTAACTTTCTCGCTCTTTTCTGCTGATACTCATTACTTTCGTCTTTCTTTGATTTACTGTCAATGCATAGTCTGTACCCATTACACTTTTCATTACATTCAGCATATCATGTAATTCTCCTTGACTTTCACTCACAATAGCAATGTCATCAGCGAATCTTATCATTGATATCCTTTCACCTTGAATTTTAATTCCACTCCCGAACGTTTCTTTTATTTCCATCGTTGCTTCTTCGATGTAGACTGAACAGTAGGGATGAAAGACTACATCCCTGTCTTACATCCTTTTTAATTCGAGAATTACGTTCTTGTTCGTCCACTCTTATTATTCAAATGGTTGAAATGGCTCTGAGCAAAATGCGACTTAACATCTGAGGTCATCAGTCCCCTAGAACTAAGAACTAATTAAACCTAACTAACCTAAGGACATCACACACATCCATGCCTGAGGCAGGATTCGAACCTGCGGCCGTAGTTGTCGCTCGGTTCCAGAATGTAGCGCCTCGGACACTCTGGCCGGCTCTTATTATTCCCCTTTGGTTCTTGAACATGTACATTATCTGTCTCTCCCTATAGTAACCGTCGGATTTAATTTACCACATTTCATTATCCATGCCTTACTTTCTTGAGGTTAACCTTATAAGCTATTTTTAAGATGCTCTAACGGTACAAACTCGTCCTCACGCAGGTGGCAAGATGAAATTTCCTGCGGCTGGTGGCTGTGTCTGAAGAGTGAGCGATTGTATCCTGACGCCTGGGTCCCCGTTAACTGCTGGTAGCTCTGTGGCAGTAGGTGGAGCAGCATTGATTTGAAGCCGGTGACTTGGAAAAGTGACTTAGGAATCGGAGGTCAGGCGGAGCAGCGACTAGATCCACGTCATCAGCAGTTGTGGGGAGTGTTTGAACATGACTGATGGATCAGTACTATGTTTGAAGAAGCGTTAAGACTTCTTATGAAGTCGACTGGGACTAATAAAGAGTTTGGGCCTGTGGGAAGGCAGGCAACGCCTACAGTCAAATTAAAACCCATGTGCGGCGGTCGTTTGAGCTGCGAATAGCTGTATGTCGTTCATATGTGACAGCCGTAGTCTCCATCTCGTTCCTTCGTAGTAACAGTAACTGGGTCAAAATCCGAAATATAGATCGTATTTGGATTGGAAATGTGAACCGGATCGTAGTAACTGAAGTTTCGCTACCAACACCAGTACGCACCATATGCTTTGAAACAAGAGGTTGTGACTGAAGCAGCAGTTCGACCAGCAGTTGTGTTTAGAAAAATTGGCAGTTGCCTTCGTAAGTGAATTTTTACGTCAACGATTTTGAGTAGGCACCTTGAGAGTCGATTTGAGGTTAATTGAAGCTGGGTGTTGAGCAGCATTATCTTTTTAAAATTAAATCTGGTGCTTTTGTGTTTTTCGATAACTCAAACTTTACACTGTGGTTTTTGGTAGGCACCTTCAGTGCCTTTTCATATTAACTGAGGCTGGAGCTTGCTGTTTTAAATCGACTTGTATCAGGGCCTGGAAGTTTTCTAGTTGCTACTGATTGAACAAGAACGTGGATATACTGTGGTATATGTGAGTGGGGTTGGGTCTCTCTGTAGTGTCACCGCCAGACACCACACTTGCCTTTAAATCGGCCGCGGTCCGTTAGTATACCTCGGACCCGCGTGTCGCCACTATCAGTGATTGCAGACCGAGCGCCGCCAAACGGCAGGTCTAGTCTAGAGAGACTCCCTAGCACTCGCGTCAGTTGTACAAACCGACTTTGCTAGCGATGGTTCACTGTCTACATACGCTCTCATTTGCAGAGACGACAGTTTAGCATAGCATTCAGCTACGTCATTTGCTACGACCTAGCAAGGCGCCATATTCAGTTACTATTATTACTGTCTTCAAGAACGTATTCTGAACATATGATATTGTGAATCATGTACGGTCAAGAGTGACGGTCATCATTAATGGATTAAAGTTAAGTATGAAACTAATTAAGTCCGCTTTCTGAATTCTCATTCCTTGTCATGTTCCAGACCTCACGTCAGTATAGTTCTTCTCTCCTCACGCCAGCCTGCGTGAGCTAAAACGCGTGCATTTCGGCTTCCACTCGTAACACAGTGTTGGCTCTTCTACTAACACCAAACTCTCTCTCTCTCTGGAAATGGAATTTTTTCTCTGGATTCCTTTTGGAAAGGAAAGACTTTTTTTGAAAATGCATGTGCATCTCTCAACTCAGCACCATCGCTCCCGTAAGACTAGCTCCATTCCAAACCGTCCATTCCGTTTCATTGATCGTCCAACTAATGTCTCTGACAGAACTGCAGTGTCACTGGTAAGTCTTAGGGCCTTGATCACCTCTCCCCATTTCAATCCCCGTCCAAGTTCCTCTTTAGGATAGGAAGGTAGTTCGAACAATTTACGCAACAGACAAACAAGCATGCTTGCAGAATCGGCAAGTGGCATACATTGGGTTACTGCCGCCCCGCGCGAAACCACAGAAAGACCGCCTTATAAAGTTAGCACCAAATTACGAATCGTCCGGGGTATATGCCCCACGGCTGCACAAGTCGTCAAAAGAAAATGCCGTGGCCTCCTCAGGGCACAATGTCTGGCCATCACCCGACTCACCCTTGCGGCAAGGCGGTGTGTTTTATAATTTACGGCCTCGCGGTAGCGGGCCAAGTGGATAAGTCAACTCTTTGCGGCAGAAGGAAAGGAAACGACTGGAGAAACGGCGGGCGCGCTTTTTCGGCGGAGTGTTTACTCTGTGAATAACTCGCGGCGGCGAGCTTAAGCAGCAGCGGCAGCGCCGCCAGCCAGCAGGCAGGCAGCGAGCCCTTTGTGAGCCGCCGCTTCCCCCTCCACCCGCGACGTAAAAGTGGACCGCCGCGCCACCGAGGCTGCGAGCCCGCTATTTTCTGCCACACAGACGCGTCCCAGTGTAAAACTCACTTTCACGCTTTTTTTTTCCCCGAACACCGATGTCGGGACTCGCACACAGGGCAGAATTCCGTCGAAGTGGGAATCTTACCGCTTCCGATCGACGAGGAAGCTAAAATAGAAACAAAATGTAGGACTGTGTTCACAGCTACAGCTTGGGTTGTAATACGACGTATACACATTAATGCCGTAGTGTATGGGTTAATGGGACTTTGTATCTGAAATTTGTTGAAATTTGGCATGTTCTGTTTCCTATTCCATAAGGTACTTTGGACTTTCCTGAACATTTTGGTATATAATACGAGGCCTGTTTTTTTAAGTAAGGCCCCTATGAACATTTGTACACAACGAAAGGTTATTTTAAAAAAGTAAATTTATTTTCAGAAAGTACATACTTCTCTCTATTTTTCGCGCGTGCTCCGTCGTCTACGTCATTGTAACGGTTGCCTCTAAGGTGTTGTTTGAGGTGGAGGAACAGATGGTAATCGCTCGGCGCAAGACCAGGCCTGTAGGATGGCTGGTCTAAAACTTCCCAGTCAAAACTGTCCAGTAAGTCGCGGGTCTGACCTGCAGTGTGAGGTCTTGCATTTCCATGGAGAAGGACAATTCCCTCTGTCAGCATGTCGCATATTTTGTTTTGAACCGCTCTGCGTAGCTCTCTCAGGGTTTGGCAGTATGCTTCTCCATTGATAGTGATTCCTCGTTGCATCAAGTCGACCAACAAAACATTATGCCTATCCTAAAACACCGACGCCATGATTTTGCGGTGGGACAGTGTCTGTTTGGCCTTCATCTTTACAGGCGAGTGTGTGTGTCTCCATTCCGTGCTCTGATGCTTCGATTCGGGCGTTATATGCGAAACCATCTTTCGTTTCCAGTTACGATCTGCCTAAAAAGGCCGTCTCTTCGTGATAACGTGTCAAGAACTTCATCGCACACTCAAATTATAGGTTTTTGTGGTCTTCTTTGGGAGTTTCGGGACACAACGGGAGCACAGTTTCCTAAAATATCGGTGTTCACAAACAATACTGTAAAGCACTGATATCGGCACGCCAGGAAATTCGTTTGAGGAGCCTTTTACTGTGAAGCGCCTGTTCTCACGAATCTTCGCTACAACTGAAGCCACCAAATCGCCTGTAACCAAAGAAGGGCGACCGAAGCGGTCCTCATCATTGACGTTGGCACGGCTATCTTTGAATTCTAGTACCCACTTTGCTTTTACTCATAACAGTATCACCGTACACTTCGCAAGTCTGTCGATGAATTTCTGCAGCAGACATGTTCCTTGCTGACAAAAATCGTATCACTGAGCGAAATTCGCACGCGGCGGGCGAGTTGAGAGACTTAAACAACTTGAAAGCACAGAACAGAACCGACAGGTTACCTGCAGAGCTGAAACGGAGCACAGTTGTTCCCGAGGCCTGCCGGTACACGACGCGCGCGCTCGTTGCCGTATGCGCGCTAGCTACTAGTGCCTACAATAAAACGGACCTTACTTAAAAAACACGCCTCGTATATTAAAATCATACAACTGTGAGACCTTGAAATAACATTTTGCATGTTGACGTGTGACCTAAATTTCGCGGCTACGCATATACTGCCAGAGTTGAGCAGTCATATCTTGGGAACTACACCGTCTAGAAGGCTGTGAGTTGCTTTTGATTTGTGCCTACTGCTACGTCTCAGAAGTTGGCATTACGAATAAAGAAATGATGCCTTTGTTTCTGATACGAGGTTTCGTTGAAATCTAAAAACCAAGCTGGCTAACATAAAACTATATATATGAAGATGGTATCTGTTCTTTCGGAAATGTCAGAAAGAACAGATACCATTTATATAGTTAAGGCTCAACGCCCATTTGAACATCTTCTTCTGTGCGGATGTACAGACAGTGCCCGAACTCTTACGGTAATCGGCAAAAAGCCGCGAGTAATGAGTATAAAGGGCAGGGCCACTATGAATATAGTGCGGGACATTAATTTGGGAATGTGGGTCTCACGGGAGGCGTGCCAGAGATAAGTCCCTCCAGTCGCACTATTCTCTGTGTCCTCAGTGGCTCAGATGGACAGAGCACCTGCCATGTAAGTAGGAGATCCGGGGTTCGAGTCCCGGTCGGGGCACAAATTTTCAAGTGTCCCCGTTGACTTATATCAACGCCTGTGTGCAGCTAGGGGTATTCATGTCACTGTAATAACACAAAACTGTCTGATGGCAGGAAAATAAAATGTGCTGGAAGACTAACGGACAAAATAATTGATGAATTAGAGGGATATTATAGGAAGGCCATTAGAGATAACTGTAAAAATTTAGAGAAGGTGAAAAGAGCTCTGTTGAGGACTTTCTTTCATCGCAGGTCAATCGATGAAAAGCCATGCTTTGTGTCCACCTCCACCAAACACATGGTGTAAATGTAGGCAACTGGATGAGCTTCGTGTATGTGAAGCAGAGTTAGGTGCTCAGCAAATGACAAAAGAAGGGAGAAAGAAAAGGAGGAGACAAGCACTGGCCTGTTGTGACACTGAAGAAGGCGCAGTCTGTGGGCCACGGCGCTTCTAGTGCATAAAAGACGCAGGAATGTAAGTCTGTATAGGAATTTGTAATGAAAAAAGTTTTAAACCTCAATAACCCTGAACCACATTTTTTGCAACAAATGACCCGTTTTCTAAAAAAGTACAGATGGTAGAGACATGAAACTTTCACACGATGCCAAGTGTGAGATTTAACACATATGGAACTAGAATAATTAAAATATCCAGAGTTTTTTTGTTTTCATGTTCATTTATTTACAAAATTCTGTCAAAAATTGAGTGTATGAAGAAAAAGATAACATGCCCCACAACACAATTTTAGTAACAATTTTAGTTCAGTTTATCTAGGTACATTGAGCAATTATGAAAAATTGGAAGTTGGTCTCTTAAAAACGTTCCAAGGTAACGGGTCACAAAATACGATAATTTAACATTGGACATACAATGTCCCCTTAAAGAGGCTACCATTTTTCATTTGGTTTCTCTTTTTTTAAGATCTACACCGACTAACAATAAATCCAGAAAAGGACGAAAAAACGGGCTAGTAGGATACGTGGTGTTATTTCTCTGATTACAAAATCGAGTCCAATTTACGAAGAACGTGGCTGTGTCAGCCAAACAATTTGATGTTGCACCTCCTCTTGTCTCGGTGCATACACTGATCCAGTTGAGAATGATGTTATAAAGCCGCTTTGTTCTGTACTAAGACAAGCTGGCTAACACGTGTTGTAACTGGTCCTTCATATCCTGGATATAACCACTGGGGATGAACTGATGTCAGAGCTGCTTCCGCACATATTCTGTTGCGGACAGATCTGGGAATCCTGCTGGTCACTGGAGAATATCAACGTCACGCGAAGAGGAGAGACACTAGCCACGTGTGGGCGACCGTTGTCCTGTTGAAAAACTGCTCGACGCTACTCTCGCATTAGATGTAATGCATGACGACAAGGGATTTCCAAGACGTATCGTTACACCGTGGGAGTTACCTCGGTCACTACCAACTGTGACTGGATCGTACGTTAAGAGCAAAACCACCAACACATGTACAAAACAATGGAAGAAAGGGAAACCTCCCTAGGTCACTACCATACTCGCTGACGATGGTCTTCCGGGATAGCGCAAACCTGCGACTCATCGGTGAACACAATGTGACGTCATTCATTAACAGTCCGTGCTCCCCAGTCGTAGCAGCACTCAAAATCTAGTCATTGGTATTAGGACAGCCTACGCGTAGAATGGTGTCTCCCCCTGTGCGGCTGCTGCTTGGGTGACACACTGAATATTGCAGGGAGCCTATTGATTGTACTCAGATGGCAGGTTTGGATGTCAACGGCCTACAATGTGCTTGCTGTGCGCTGCGGCGATCCTCTCTATGCTAGTGGCATGTGGTACCTTCACGACCATTGTGACCTCTCTTATGATCCCATGCAGTCCAATTTAGGTGTACTGCCACTTTCGCGTGTCACACAAAGAGAGATGTAGCACTATTCGACAAGCTCGCCAAATCGAGACGCCACAGTGAGGATCCTTACGATTTATGTCACGTTTTGAAAATTCTGTCTAACACGAGTGTGTGGCAGCTACGTATTCTTCACAGTGTTCACTTAAAGTCTGACGCTGTTCGCGCCGCTTATATATTCCACAAGACTTGGTAACAACGCTAAACACAGCAACACTAATGAAAATGAAATGAAGAGCCATAGTTCTTGACAGAGGGTAGAGGAACGAAGCGCGATACATCACCGCCATGCTAAACAAGATCCTAATGGAGGTGGTTTGCCGTTGTCTTCCTCCGACCGGCGATGAATGATGATGATGAAGACGACACAACAACACCCAGTCATCGGGGCAGGTGAAAAATCACTGACGAAACTGGGACCCCGTGCTCGGGAAGCGAAAACGCTACCGCGAGACCACCAGCGGTGTACAACAACACTAAAACACTTTGAAATCACAATGAAGTCCAGACCATTAGCTGCTCAGAGGCATTGATAAATACACCCCTGGAAATGGAAAAAAAGAACACATTGACACCGGTGTGTCAGACCCACCATACTTACTCCGGACACTGATAGAGGGCTGTACAAGCAATGATCACACGCACGGCACAGCGGACACACCAGGAACCGCGGTGTTAGCCGTCGAATGGCGCGCAGCATTTGTGCACCTCCGCCGTCAGTGTCAGCCAGTTTGCCGTGGCATACGGAGCTCCATCGCAGTCTTTAACACTGGTAGCATGCCGCGACAGCGTGGACGTGAACCGTATGTGCAGTTGACGGACTTTGAGCGAGGGCCTATAGTGGGCATGCGGGAGGCCGGGTGGACGTACCGCCGAATTGCTCAACACTTGGGGCGTGAGGTCTCCACAGTACATCGATGTTGTCGCCACTGGTCGGCGGAAGGTGCACGTGCCCGTCTACCCGGGACCGGACCGCAGCGACGCACGGACGCACGCCAAGACCGTAGGATCCTACGCAGTGCCGTAGGGGACCGCACCGCCACTTCCCAGCAAATTAGGGACACTGTTGCTCCTGGGGTATCGGCGAGGACCATTCGCAACCGTCTCCATGAAGCTGGGCTACGGTCCCGCACACCGTTAGGCCGTCTTCCGCTCACGCCCCAACATCGTGCAGCCCGCCTCCAGTGGTGTCGCGACAGGCGTGAATGGAGGGACGAATGGAGACGTGTCGTCTTCAGCGATGAGAGTCGCTTCTGCCTTGGTGCCAATGATGGTCGTATGCGTGTTTGGCGCCGTGCAGGTGAGCGCCACAATCAGGACTGCATACGACCGAGGCACACAGGGCCAACACCCGGCATCATGGTGTGGGGAGCGATCTCCTACACTGGCCGTACACCTCTGGTGATCGTCGAGGGGACACTGAATAGTGCACGGTGCATCCAAACCGTCATCGAACCCTTCGTTCTACCATTCCTAGACCGGCAAGGGAACTTGCAGTTCCAACAGGACAATGCACGTCCACATGTATCCCGTGACACCCAACGTGCTCTAGAAGGTTAAGTCAACTACCCTGGCCAGCAAGATCTCCGGATCTGTCCCCCATACAGCATGTTTGGGACTGGATGAAGCGTCGTCTCACGCGGTTTGCATGTCCAACACGAACGCTGGTCCAACTGAGGCGCCAGGTGGAAATGGCATGGCAAGCCGTTCCACAGGACTACATCCAGCATCTCTACGATCGTCTCCATGGGAAAATAGCAGCCTGCATTGCTGCGAAAGGTGGATATACACTGTACTAGTGCCGAGATTGTGCATGCTCTGTTGCCTGTGTCTATGTGCCTGTGGTTCTGTCAGTGTGATCATGTGATGTATCTGACCCCAGGAATGTGTCAATAAAGTTTCCCCTTCCTGGGACAATGAATTCACGGTGTTCTTATTTCAATTTCCAGGAGTGTATTAATGTGGCTAGTTGTAAATGTGTGCCCCTACCGCGACATTTTTGAATCTTTGTTGATCTCATTTTGTTCTATATTGTTCGTTGTATATGTTCAGGACGGACCCGATCAGGCTGTTCGTTGATGCGTTCACTCAGTGAGCTACCCTGCCGGCGACTCGAACCCAGGATCTCCTGCTGACATTGCAGAAGCTCTATCTGACTGAGCCATTGAGGACACAGAGGATAGTGCGACTGCAGGGACTCATCACTGAGGCGCTCTCCGTGAGACCCACATTTCCCTCTTACTGTCCACACACTACATTTGTAGTGTCCCTGCCCACTATACTCATTACTCGCGGCAGTCTATCTACCGATTCCCGTAAGAATTAGAGCAATGTGGGTGCATCCTCACTGAAGATTATCTTAGGCCGGTAAGCCTTATGTATATGAAGATGGTATCTGCTCTCTCAGACATGTCCGAAAGAACAGATACCATTAGTGATCTTACAGCTCTCGAAGAATGAAATTACAATGAAATCGAGACCATTCGCTGTTTAAAGGCGTTGATAAATGTCAACGGGGTCAGTTGAAAATGCGTGCCCCGACCGGGTTCGAGTAACCGGGATCCCCTGCTTACATGGCATACTTAGAGAGCTGCAAGATCACCAATGGTGTCTGTTCTTTCGGACAGACACCATCTTTATATACTAATACACTTTGGTGACCATCCTACCTGTGAAAGGAAATTGTAATTATAGTTATTTCCATATCCGCCCTTGCCGCGTAAATGTACGAAGTTACACGCATCCGGCCATGTCCTCTGGCTGCCTCACAGCGATTGTCAGGCTGCGTGATTTTTTGACATAATTTCATAGTTAATTTAAAATTTTACAAACTTACTATGCTCTGGAATGCTCACGTGAAGTCTGTTAAATTTTTCAGTCACAATGCTTGCCAACGTGATACTTGCAGTCACTTCCCGGGTGTTAAAAGCACTCCAGGTTCTTGACGTTAATAATCGACTTGAGAGTCAGCAAACGTGCTGATTATAAGATGCATTACGTACATCAGTTCTATGGTCACCGTCTTTATGCACAGTTGTTGTTCTGGTAATGAGAACGATCGTACAAATACACATTTATCCAGAGGTGAGAAATTTCACCATTTGAACAAAATTGGAAATTTGAGCTTCAATTTACGTATAAGCACGAATAGGTATTCGCCTCTGTGGCTTTATGAGTATTAGTTCGAGCCTGCGCGAGGTCTGGTTCCGCCGCAGTAACCACCTGTAACTGAAATTTACTAATATTTTCTCCCCCGAAAACTGAAACGACAACATTCCTACATCCCAGAGTATGTTAACAGTGTAGGTGGCCACGCATTCAGGTAGCATTCACTTCCATTTCATGGAAGTAAATATCTCTCCCTTTATTTTTCTGTCGCCATATAAAAAGGTGGCGACGGTGACAGGACTCGAACCTGCGATCTTCAGATCTATTATCATTGGGGAATTAAATTTTCGATTCGGAAAGTTCGGAGGGGTAACAATGTCACAAGTGTGGACTAATCCGTTTCCTTTTCAAGAATTGAATCACTGATTTTGTCTAACACATGTTTGTTGGTTTCATGTCGCCCACCCCACAAAATTCCGAGGTTAACCCAGTTCCTGTTCCGTCCCACCTGCTTCTCCACCAAGAACGACTTCCCTTTTTCCGCCCCCCCAAGACCCTCGTCATCTTCACCTTGTCTTCCCAACCGCCGTGCATTTTCGCCGACGACGCTCTCAAGTCCCACCAATGAGTTCAAGAATCGCATTTCTAATATTCTTAATTACACCCAAATCTCACAATATATGTGAATAGACACTGACGAATGCTATAAAATTATCTGATTACGCAGAGGACAATTGCTGTAATGTAATAACCGATATGTTTGTAACTGTGATTTCAAAGTTATCTACTCTTGCAATTTAAAATCCGCATGGGTTATCAATTACTTAAACTTATTAACTGTCACATGTTGGCGAGAGAGGGTGTAATCTTTATGTGATCCATGGACGCTGCCGATGGCTCCGGTTTCTGTTTGTCGCTGGGTATTGATAGAGGATGGTGGGGGGGGGGGGGGGGGGGGGGGGGAGAGGCGGAGAGGAGGATGTGGTGTAACTGTGGTGCTCTCTTTAGACGCTAAGCGTCATTGTTTCTTCCGCTGCTTTTGTCCTATGCTATCACGTTTTTCTACACTGGGACCATGAGTAATAGCTTTCCTGTCCTCGTCATGATCTAGACATCAGCTTTTAATTGCTATACTATCATGCGTAGTTAACCGACATACTTTTGTTTAATCACAATTCGCGTGATTAACAAAGAAATATAGGGCAAATGGAGAACACATATGAAATACAGTATGAGTCGTATTCAAATCCAAATAAACAGATATACTCAAATGTCCCATTACATGTAACAGTGCAACGAAACTTCCTGAGTGGAAAAAGTAACCACGCGAAACGGGTAGCATAGAGTGCTGAACAAGTTCAGAGTGAAGACTGAATAAATCAAGCGGACATTGCTCGATTAAAATCAGGGTAAAATTATAAATAAGCAAAGAAACACATTACATGACGATTCGAAAGAGAGAGATATCGTAATATAATGATACAACGTTAGAGCAACATTTATTTTTACCTAAGTGGTGGCGTGGAGGGCATTGTGGCTCCGTCATGACCGGATTTTCGAGATGTCACATTTTTGCTGAACAGGTTGTGGCGACCAATAATTCTGATGTGTCAGCACTTAGGTCAACAGGTGGCCAGAAAACTGCACGGAATATTTTCGTTGCTTCAGCGCTTACGTCAACAATTGGCCAGAAAAAATGCACGAAATAATTCCGTTGCTTCAGCTGTGCAGAAAACTGCTTAGCTATGTAGTAAAGGCTGACTGTATCGATTACAAGCTGCAGTATCTGGGGACCCGGTAATAAATTAAAGGCGGAAGATTAATCTCCAACTGGGACCAGTTCGTTGCTATCTAACTGCCACAGGGCGACTGAACGACCTTAAATTATCTTATGACTCATCTGTTCAAGAGTCACGCAATGTTTCTCTGAGCCCTTCTAGAGGTATCGATCTGTTATGAGACATATTAATTCGCATACACAAAGAGATCACTTAAATGAATACATTAATAAATGAATTAAAAATATTAAAGGAAGAGCCATTATGAGTTGAGACCGTAGGATAATAATGTGGGCTATCACCGGAAGCTTAAACATGACTGTTAATTTATTCATATCAACATACTTTTATTTCGAGAGATGGCCTTACACAGGTTGATATTAAAAATGATACAGGAAAAGAAATCAAATGGCTTTGCAGAGCAAGTAGAGCATTCACATTCAGTAGCGAATGAAAACGAAATGAATGGCATTGTGCATCAAATCGCTTAAACTGCATCAGAATCAAGAAGTCCATCAAACACACACAAGTCTATTTACAATAATAAAATTCGACTGACTGAAAAGCTGATTCACCGATAGCTCTATTATTAGTGTATACCCACCCTATTCAGAGTTCCAAAGTATTTATAGGTCCCAAACTGGTACATACCAAAATATTTTGTCGAAGTCCCGAGGTGGTGCACATAGAAATATTTCTGCCTTAGATTGGTACACATCAAAATATTTCGAAGGTACAAAAAACGCTTAAGCCATATGGCTCTCTGGAAATGTTAATTTGCATAAAACCCATTAGTGGGCAACTGAAAATCTATGTTGGCAGCGGCAAGTTGCACATCAAAAGCTGTGATCGGTGAATGTATGATATGGGATTCTGTAGGACAGAATTATAGGCTCCTATTTCATCGAAGGAAATCTTAATGGTAGGAAGCACACCACATTCCTGAAAGAAACATTAGGTCTGTTATTGGAAGAAATGCCTTTAGGAACAAGGAACAGAATGTGGTATCAACACGATTGATGTCCGGCACAATTTCGCTGATGGCTATAAATGAGTTGCAGAGACAATTCCCAAATCGTTGGACTGGACGCGGAGGAGATCTGTCGAGGCCAGATCGTTGTGCAGACTTGACACTTCTGGATTTTTTCTTGTGGGGACTCGTAAAAGACATTGTTCATAAAAACGTTCCAACTACACCTGAAGATAAGCGAGAGAGAATTGTCAGAACATGTGCTTGGATAAGGTCCGAACTGATAAGGAATACCACTCAATCCGTGGTAAGAAGATTGCAGCACTGCATTGATACCAAAGGTCTTCACTTCAAACACCTTCTGTAAATGAATGTTCATGCCACCTTTTTGACCTTCGTTGACCTGGAAATGCCGTGTGGCTAGGGCCTCACGTCGGATAGACCGTTCGCCTGATGCAAATCTTTCGAGTTGACGCCACTTCGGCGACTTGCGTGCCGATGGGGATGAGATGACGATGATAAGGACAACACAACATTCAGTCCCAGAGCGGAGAAAATCTGCGACCCAGCCGGGAATCGAACCCGGGCCGTTAGGTTAGACATTCCGTCACGCTGACCACTCAGCAACCAGGGGCGAATTTCGTTACCTCCAGACACCTTACTGTTATACATAATCTGATTGGTCTCGATAGCCGCTGTCAGAAAATAATTACCAAACCATAGCATCCCATTAAAAAAAATAGAGGTTGACCTTCATATCTTTGACGCGACACCATCTAGTAACAAAAAACCAACGTCATATTTTGGCCCCCGTTATCCCATGCAACTTTGTCCCACAAACTTTTCAGCTACTATCATACTTTCGGAGTAATTCTAAGTGGCAGTAGTTAGTGCATATTTAAAACCTAGGTCATATGACCAAAATCTTTACTCAATATGGCAACTTAAAACTTCACCGCCATTCGTAAAACTGCGTATGTTATAATGATTATCCATTTCAAACATATGTGACATATAATTTTAATTGATCTGCCGTCTGCCATTGTATTGGACAATTTTATTCACAGCTAAATGACTGGATTTCCTTAAATATTATGCAGTATAAACGCAACAGCAGTAGACTAGTGAAATGAATAATTTTCTTTGGCATGGCGCTCATTCCAAAACTGTTCACATAACAGTCACACAAACATTATCTGACAAAAAATACTTACTAAATAACATCAGGATAATGGGATAATGGGACAAATTACCCAAGCTGACGCTAGTAATAACGTGTGGAATATTTTGCTGTTACGCTATGAATTATTCAATAAACTTTTCATAATAATTTGTGTATCCGTTTAACATCAATTGAAGCAAGGTCGTTCTCCAGCTGACATCAATCCTATCAAATTATGTGTTACAAATCTGTATTCTGTGTGTTTGTATCGTTTCGTTTCGGGTTTTATAAACAATTTCTAATATAAATGTTGAGAACTTGGTTAATAATTACGTTATACACTTGGCAATAATCCGAATGAGCTCGTCTCACTAACGCACTTCAGCACTCTCTTTACAGCTTTCATTGCACGGGTCTAGAAGCAGATTTCGTGTTTAGAATATTCTGTTTTAACATGGTCGGCTTCTGACCATCTGCTCCAGCTCCTTCCGCATCTGCGCCCTTTGACCTTGCGGTTCTCCACGTCGCTAGGCCGCTACGGCTGGACATGCGGCCACCCCACCTCCACACACAGCTCGCTTCTGTTAACTGCGATTCGCTGCTCAACGCCTGCGCACTTACCCGGCGCGACCACCACACGTCAATTTGCGGGCAACATGTTGCTCAGCTAAATTCCCTGTTTTGAATACAAATGCACGTTGGACTCGCCAGTCATAATGTCACAAACTGCGAATGTTGTTCTTTGAAGATAAGCTACAATGTCAGTAAGATTATACTTGTTGGGGCTTCCTTATGATCAACCTCTTAAAGGAACCACTCTGGTAAATTTCTTGCCAGATCCTAGCGACGTTGTATCTCCAATACGGCTTGCGGTATGATGTCATGGGGTGGTGCCCAGTCGATGTGTATCTTGGGACTTCACTCACTCACCACAGGTAATTTTCTCGCAACCACTGCCTGCCCTGAAGGAGTCTGTCAGATATTTCAAACTGGAGAGGACAGGCAGCAGTAAAAATTTTAGTAGGGCGCATAAAACTCTTTCCTGTTGCTAGAGGACCCTTTGCGTCAGGTGTGAATGAGGCTACTAAATGAAACAAATTCTTGTTTAAAATATCTGTGCTGTATTCTTATTTTAACGATACATGTGCAGCTGCAAATGATCACCTAGCACAGGTAATTTTTTTTTTACGAAAAAGCATTTATTGCCCTGCAGTTCATTCTACCACGTTTGATCGCGTAGCCAGAATAGCTACAGAATTCGTGACCTGGTTTCCAAGGAACTGCAGCTCTTAGCAGTCAATAAACACTCCGGAAGTTCACACGATCGTTATCAGGTTTGCACAATGACCCGGGTGCCATACAGTTTGCCATTCCCCAGAACTACGACTGCCTGGCATGCCACGAAGAATTTCTTAGCCAGTTGGAAGTGTATCACAAGACTCTGTGAAAATCTAAAAGGACTGAAAATGTTGTTTATGCCTGATCTCATCATTTTCTGAACCAATCAGTTCCTCCGTGAAAGCTAATCACATCTTTAGAAAATAACTCGAACAGTGCAACATAGGGCCCAGTCTAGTAAGGCTGAGCTACGAGCCCTCGAGACGAGCGCCCACAGATTTCTCCCGCTTCCAGAATGCGGCGTCATTCTCAGTTCTCATTGGTTGCAACATACTGTAGAAAATCGCCTTCATAGCTTTTCGCTGATAGCACGATGACTTGCCTCTTCGAACAATCTCCAACTGCGAATTTATTTAAATAATTTTCCAAAGAGCAATTTGCAGTGATTTCGAAGCACAGCCAAATTGTCGCCCCGCTCAGCAGGTGGTGCCAAAACTGCTGCAGGTTTCTCGTCATTTACATCCATACACTACAAACCACCATGACGTGGGTGGCAGAGGGCACGTCACATTGTACCAGTTATTAGGGTTTCTTCCTGTCCCGTTCATGTGTGGAGCCCGGGGAGAAGGATTGTTTGAATGACTCAGTGACTGCAGTAATTATTCTGGTCTTATCCTCAAGATCCGTATATCAGCGATACGTAGGGGGTTATAGTAAGTATACATTTCTAGAGTAATTATTGGTAGCCGGTTCTTGAAACTTTGTTGATAGACTTTCTCGAGATAGTTTACGATTGTCTTCAAGAGCCTCCCAGTTCAGTTTCTTCAGCATCTCTGTGACATTCGTCCATGGATTAAACAAACATGCTGCTACTCGTGCTCCCTTTTCTGTATAAGTTCGATATCCCCTGTCATTCCTATCAGTGATTTGTAAGCAATCTCCTTTGTAGACTCATTGAACTACCAAAAAACCTAAATCTACCACCTGTTGTAACTACGACTGAACGTATGTGATCATTCCATTTCATATCACTACAAAGTGTTACACCCAGATATTTGTATGAGTGGGCCGATTCCAACAGTGCCTCACTGATATTATAGTCATACGATACTACATTTTTTCGTTTTGCGAAGTACAAAATTTTACATTTTTAAACATTTAGAGAAAGTTGCCAACCTTTGCGCAACGTTGAAATCTTTTCAATATCTTTATGATTATTTGTGCAGATTCTTTCAGATAGTACTTCATTGTAGATAACTGTATCCTCTGCTAAAATCCAGATTCTACTATTGATATTGTCTGAAAGCTCGTTATGTACAATAGGAACAGCAAGGGTCCGAACACACTTCCCTGAAGCACACTCAAAGTTACTTTTGCATCTGACAATGACTCTCCATCCAAAATAACATGATGCATCTTCCTACCAAACATTCGTCAATACAGTAACAAATTTCACTTGATACTCCATATGATCGTACTTTTGACTATAAGCGTAGGTGCAGTAATGAGTCAAATGCTTTTCGGAAATCAACAAATACTGCATGTGCATGGTTGCCTAGATGCAAAGCTTTCAGTATGTCGTGTGAGAAAGTGCGAATTGGGTTTCACATGATCGATGTTTTTGAAATCCGTGCTGATTGGCTTTGAGAAGGTCATTCTGATCAAGATACCTCAGTTTGTTTGAGCTCCGAATATGTTCTAAGACTCTACAACAAATCAATGTCAATGATATGGGACAGTAGTTTTGTGGATCACTTCTACTACCCTTCTTGTAGATGGGCGTGGCCTGTGCCTTTTTCCAATAACTGGGCACGGCTTTTGTTAGAGGGATTTACGATAGATTAACTCAGCCGCAAATTAAATATAGATTCTGACAACGATTCCATCAGAGCGTGGAGTATTGTTTAATTTTGACGATTTCAGCTGTTTCCAACATTCACTGACACTAATACTTATTCATTCGTCTTTTCAGTGTTACGAGGTGTAATTTTGGGCAATTCCTCTTGGTTTTCCTTTCTAAAAGAACATTTGAAAACGGAGTTAAGCAATTCAACATTTGTTTTGTTAGCCTCAATTTCCGTTCCTGTCTCATTTGCTGGGGGCTGGACACTAACTTCGGTGAAACTATACATAGGACCAGGAATTCCTTGGGTTCATCCAGCACCTCTCTGCCTGCAGCCTTCCGCTTTGTTTTACGCCTATCCCTGTTTCTTTAGAAGTTTCTGTAGCGGCAGGGCGCTGGCATCAAGAGCAGCTCCTGCGCCAACGCCACCCGTTCTCGACAGACCACTGGCCGTGGTGTCTGCAAGTCAGTCAGTCTGTGGGGCAGCAGTGCAGCAGTCTGGCACTGAACTGAGCGTGGCTCGTGTTCCCGCCATCGTGTATTTTACACCCTGCTTTTAACGTACTTCCACCTCACTACGTTAATTTAAACTACTGCTGTCACTGAGTTGCTGCTTTGCCTGAGCTTGAGCGGCGTTACCAGAGCGTATCGATATATCCCCCCTCTCGTAGTGTCTGCTTGACTGCTATTACTTCCCGGTCGTTGTCTGTCGTAAGTCTGTTCGCTTCGGCAGTTAGGATAGCGAGTTCGGGTTTGCCAGTCAGTTCGAACTCGTCTAGAGCGCCGTCCGGACCTGTCAGTCAGGGGGTTGCAATGCGGCTCTGGTGTAGTCGGGTTGGAGCCGCAGTGAGGTCTGCATCGACATGGCTCGGCCGACCATTGCCGCCACGCACCACTTGAGCCGGCCACGGTCTTGGTGGATCGTCGGTCGATCGTCCTACCGGAAGACGTGTTTTGGCTCGCCAATCGTTCATGAGTCGGCTGCATCTGTGTGCATCGACTCCTGATTTGTCTTCGTGTGTGCTTAGCTACTGTTGGGTATTGTTCAGGTCTTCGTGCAAGTGTTTGTCAGGTTGTGTGTGTAGTTGGATTGATATCCTTTGACTAGGTATTCTATATATTGTCGGCATACTGGCTCTGAGAGGTGGGTCGTCTCATCGGGCGACGTGTAACTGGTTCTCTGAGCGCCTCTGCGCCCCTTCAGTTACCATCTTGTGGAACTGGGGTCGGTCCTTTCCTGGTGCAGCGATGTCGTTTTGCCAGAGGGCGTGTTTCCTCTGAATGGTTGGGTGCGACCCAGTATTTCCGCCTCCGTGTGTCTGGATGTGAGTGGGAGACGCACCAGCAGTGCAGTCGCGACGGATCAGCAGTAGCGGACGAACCAGCAGGCAACTACTACTCCATTCATGATGTGGTGGTCCTTTCCGGTGGTTCGCTGTTGGAGAGATTTGGTGTTCGAATTCTCATCTACCGATTGGTGGCAAGCAAGTCGTTGTGTCGGTCGGTCCGTGGCTGTCCCATGGTTCGGTTCCGACGGATGAAGTATATTTGGGCTTAGCACCTGTCTCGCCTAACTGAATGAGGGCAGACCAATCTCCCTGGAGGCTATCTTAGTGCCTCCGGTGTTTAATCATCTGTTGTCAGGTACATTAAATACCAGGCTTATCGCTATTGTTTTCTTGAAATTTTGCAAAATTAATTTTTAAACTTATCTTTCAAGCTTAAACATTTCGGCCTCCTGCCTTTAACAGATTATGGTAATATATTTTAAGATTTTGAAGTTTAACTATGGCCATCAGCTATTTGTATTGCACTTTGCGTATGTTGTTTTAGAATTTTTATTGGTACCTTAATTGGGTTTTTATTTTTTTAAGATTCCTTGTTGGAGGCATTCAGCCGTGAAAGAGATGCATTCGGTAATTGTAAAGGTTATTATATTAAAATAAATGATAATTAGAAGGAGAAACTGACCTCAACCCTTCGCTCCTTTCGTCAATCCTATTACCTGTTCTGCCAGCGGGACTAGCGGGCGTTTCAAACACTGTTGAAACATCGTTTATTGAATTGCAAAGTTTCTGAGCTCTCCATCACACTACCTTTCCTGATTATTGTTCAGCTGTGTTGACTTCTTGTTATAGACTAACTATCTGGTGTTATTATGTTAGGCTAGGTGACACTTGTATGTGCGAAATTCAGGTTTTTCAGTTCTTGTAACATATTGTCTCAAAGCAGGATGGCATGTGTGCCATGTTGTGTTTTTGCATCTTTCGTTTATTTTCTGTAATTTAAATTTTAATTATGATTCTATCTTTTTTGTCTAACAAGAGGACCCTCCATACTGTAAATCACGGATTTTGATGCGCATCAAATATGTTGTAGAGGCACTTAACGTGAGGACCTGGCATTCCGGGTTTTTTAGCGACGGGCCTGGGTTTTTGAGAAAATCGATTTTGAGGTTCATTGCGTGCTTCGTATACCGTAACATTACATACATCCCGAGCAAGTCAGCGCAGCGCAGCGGAGAAGGTTCAAGGCTACCGCGCCGGGAGTACCGCGTTCGAATCCTGCTCGTGTTTTTTTCCCCAAAATCGACCGAATTTTTCAATTTTATTTCAAAGAATATCAACAAACAGTTTAACGTGTGCGAAATTAAAAAGATATATTCAGTAATTAATATTTCAAATATTCATTCCGTTTGTGGTTCGCAGTTGGAGTTCCAAATGTTCGTGCAACGGTCGCTTCTTGCATTACCTAAAATCTATCTCCGCCCATCGTCGTCCTCTCTCCCCTGAATACCGTTAGCCGTAACGGGAACCCCAGTTCCTTGTGGCAGCCAATGAGGATGCGTGTTGCATTCCCTTACGGTCGCATCTAACTACAGCGTCAATTGCTCGCAAAGTGTCTCTAGTGTCGTGTGTTAGAAAAATTCTGTGAAATGCGGTAGTGCACCCAGAAGAAGATCCACAAGTAGAGGGGTTGAACAAAGAATCAAAAGGCGAAACCACAAATGCGATTAAATACGCCGAAAATCTACTCCACAAGCAGGATTGGAACACGGTACCTCCAGTGTGGTAGCCGTGAACCTTTACCGCTGCGGTACGCTGACTTGCTGGGAATATATGTAATGTTACGGGCAGTAAAGGAGTTTTGCTATTTGGGGAGCAAAGTAACTGATGATGGTCGAAGCAGAGAGGATATAAAAAGCAGACTGGCAATGGCATGGAAAGCATTTCTGAAGAAGAGAAATTTGTTAACATCGTTTTTCGTCGCGGCGAAACCTTTTTACAAAATTTCAGTCACGAACTTTCTCTTCCGAATGCGAAAATATTTTGTTGAGCCCAACCTACATAGGTAGGAATGATCATCAAAATAAAATAAGAGAAATCAGAGCTCGAACAGAAAGGTTTGGGTGTTCGTTTTTCCCGCTCGCTGTTCGGTAGTGGAATAGTAGAGAGATAGTATGATTGTGGTTCGATGAACCCTCTGCCAAGCACTTAAATGTGAATTGCAGAGTAGTCACGTAGATGTAGATGAGTATAGACTTAAGTGTCAGGAAGTCGTTTCTGAAAGTATCTGTATGGAGTGTAGCCATGTATGGAATTGAAACATGGACGATAAATAGTTTGGACAAGAAGAGGATAGAAGCTTTCAAAATGTGGTGCTACAGAAGAATGCTGAAGATTAGATGGGTAGATCACATAACTAATGAGGAGGTATTGAATAGAATTGGGGAGAAGAGGAGTTTGTGGAACAACTTGACAAAAAGAAGGGACCGGTTAGTAGGACATGTTCTGAGGCATAAAGGGATTACAAATGTAGCGTTGGAGGGCAGCGTGGACGGTAAAAATCGTAGAGGGAGCCAACAGATGAATACACTAAGCAGATTCAGAAGGATGTAGGTTGCAGTAAGTACTGGGAGATGAAGAAACTTGCACAGGATAGGGTAGCATGGAGAGCTGCATCAAAACAGTCTCAGGACTGAAGAACACAACAGCAGCGAGCATAAAAACTGCGCAATTAACTTCAAAATCGATTTTCTCAAAAACCAAGGCCCTTTCGTTAAAAAACCGGATAGCCATGTACTCAGAGTAAGCGCCATATTGCCATATCTGAAGCGCATCAAAATCCGTGATTTACAGTGTCGAGGGTCCCCTTGTAAGGTCAGGGTTTTATGGTTCACTTATCGATGTATTGCCGCACCGAGTGTTTCTAGAATTTTAAGCATAAACTCAGTTATGGAGTATCAGTTTTTGTAAGATAATTTTGTTACAATGTCATTTTGAACTATAGATATTTTTACATTGCTAGTAAAAGGCATTCGGTGCTGCCTATTCCGGAGTAAGGACAAGCGCCGGCACACCACGCGGGAGCGTTAAAGCAGAGAGGGCTGAGAAGAAGACATCAGCCAACTACACGCTTACGGACCCCTCTCCAGGACGACAACCCGACGGCAGCGCCTCCGATACGAAGAGAATACAAGCGGCGCGCCGCCTGGCTGCAGCCCAGTTAATCTTGATTAAGCACTTGTATAGCAGCAACTTAGTAACTATATTACTGGACCTGTATTGGAATTGTATATACTGCAGGACATTATTTGCCTGTCGCCCTTTGCTTGCGACACATCATTGTAAATTCTCAATGTTAGGTATTATCATTTATTTTCTGTAATAAAAACTCATTAATACTATTTGCTTGAATTTTTGTCTAGCGATCCGAGCAAGCAGGTTTCCTAGGCACTCCATATTTCACGAGTGGGCAGGACACAACACGGCCAGTGTGGATATTATTATTACATGTAAACCAGTGAGTTTTTCTTATAGTTATTGTGCTCACTTTCAATATACTGCTGTGCGAAACATAAGAACTAAATTAATTATCGAATCCTGTGTCACTGCAAAGTGACACAGCTCGATGAAACATGGACCATATATACAAAGAACTGCTACAGTATAGCAGAGATGGTAATGGAAAGAAATACGTATATGTTTATTTAATGAAAATAATTCCAAAAAAGTCACCGCTATTCATGGTGCTTTCATGGACATTAAAAACGGCGAGATATGATTCTGAGTTGTGTGTGAGGTGTGAGGCCTCCAGCCTGTTCGGCAACGTGCTCTAATCCTGACCCCAAGGTCGGTAATGAGTTCTTGTAAAACAAGGTTGCATTCCTGCACCAGTGCGATTTATAACTGCCGGATATTCTTTCGTTCATGTGGACGTCCCGCCATACGTTTCTCCCCCACATGTTCTCGGTGGCGTTGAAGTCGGCGGAACAGAAAGGCTTGCCCATTTGTCGACTCTCATCTCGTTCCAACAGATCATCCACCTGAACTGTTCGATGCAGTCCTATATTGTTATCCGTAAATATGTTGCCAGGGCTGAATACGCACCTGAAAAGACTCATATTGCACAACAATGCTGGCTCGTAAATCTACCATGTCCAAGGATTTCACGATAAGTACGGCTATACAGCATTACGCCTCCCTACACCAGAACTCCAGCATCACCAACACGATCACGTTCGACAACGCTGGACGTATCCTGGTATTGCAAGAGATGGGGACACGCAGTGCACCCGCAAACATGGTAGAACATCATGGTTTTACCCCTTTCAAATTGGATGCACCACGTCTTGTGTGAGGATACTATTTTGGTTCTATAGATATTCAGCAGTTCAGATTGATCAGTAACTATATGAACTGCCACACTAACATAAAACGTTATAATGTTGATAGGGGGCTGCGGATAATTTCATGGTCATTTGTCTAGTATTTGGATGTCATGGACGCTTAAGCGTCCATTTACTGTTAGAAATTATATGCGAGAAGTGTCATCAGAGGTACTGTATCGCCGGGACGCTTTCTTGGATCATCTCTGCTTTACAAGATGCACGAGAGATGATGCGCACTGTTAAAGGGGGCATGGTCAAATTGCTCAAAAATTGGCATTTTCCTCTTATTATGTCTTAATAATATTTGATCTCTCCTGAATAATTTGATTAATCATTTATCGATTAATTCCAATGGGAAGTGTAGGTTTTTTTTTATATTTTGAAGTTAATAGTGCAGGCGTAAAAAAATCCAGCCATTCTGCACTGACTTTCTTAAGTGTTTATATCTCCGTCAATATTCAGCCTAGAAGGCTGTGGTTTTCAGCTACTTATTCCTTGATCTCATGTAAAAGTTCGTGTTAAGAGGCTGGTCGCCATGTGTACGCAAAAATGGAGGTATTGAACATGCATTTTGTGGAGACTCTAAATGGTAAAGGAAGATTTACAGACAAAAACACTAATGAACTCCAGCACTACTATGGAATGGCAATAAGAAACAAGACACATGACCTACAAGGGATGAAAAGAGCAGTGTCGCCACATCCCACCACAAATTATCCACTGATGATACACCTATATGTGGCCTTTGCCCACCTGGTGCTGATTCATGGTGCAAGTACCGCAAACCTCAGTCAGGGGGTACAGACGAACAATTTAGGCACTAAAATAGCATACTATCTGCAGCGATGGAAGCTATTAATCCCGTGTATAGAGTGTTAGCTCATCCTAACCTTATTTCCAAATGTCTCCCTGGTCGAACGCAAAACCGAAATGAATCTTTCAATATTGTCATTCGCACCCCCATACTAAAAAATCTCTTTGTAGGAGTGAAAATTTTATGCTTCGGTGTTTTTGATATTGTGATAGCGTTTAATGACGGTAGTAAGGGAAGAATTAGGGTACTAGAGCAGCTTGATATCACTCCAGCAGCCAACAAAGTGCAAGCCCTACTGCGAATGGATCGACTTAGGGTCAAGAAAGCTCAGCGTGTAGCAGAGGAAATGAGTGAAGAAGCAAGAGGCAAGGAAAGAATCAAAGAAGCTTTTAAGTTTGCAGGATGATCAAGAACAGGACCCGGGCCTGGCTGTTTGTAGGAGCTGGCAAGCCTCCATATGGGAGTTAATATCAAATGAAACATTTAAAGTTGATTTCGTGAAAATGTCCTTTGTTAATATTTCACGCATTCCGTCAGGAGCTACTACAGATACGTGTATCTGATTCTACTCTGTGTTACCGGTTTTTCATACTGCTACTACTGTACTACCAAAACATTTCCACCTTTAATGATTTTAACTTAGCAAAAGTATACTCACATCAAATTGAAAATAAAAGTAGACTCAAAACAAATAGAAAATAAATTTTAAAAAATCACAACTAACTAATTATTAGTCTGTATATTATTTTTCTGTTTCAGCTATCCTTCACAAAAATTTCAAACCTCTATCAGTCAAAGTTTCTAAGATAATGGGTCATCAGTATTGGAAATTTAACATTGTAGGTGTAGGTTGTACGTACTCCTCGTAGTAGTGACATGAGGAGAGACAGACAGTCGGCAGTGGTGTGTCATGAGTAGCTGCACGGTATAGGCCGACTGGTACAGTTGTAGTTATATTCTGAGGAAGTGGAACATGTTGATTTACTAATTAATTGTTTGAAATGAGGAAAGAGACTGAAGCATTTCGAGAAGAATATTTTATTATGATTTTTTTATGAGTAATAGAAGAGAATTTAATGAAAGGCAATTGATTACAGAAAATGTACCTTATTGTGGCAGCTTGTTGTTACGCATTCTTCGTTCAGACATCGAGAGACTTAAGTATACGGACATATAAACAGCCATGAAACAGTCTGAATTTAGTGATAGGAATAACTTGAATATTTAATGTCATTTATACGAGTTGCGTTTTTGAAAAGGTCTCATTTGATGTTAACGAATGCTTACACTTGTCCACTCAAAACTGTAATTTTTTATTTATTAATGTTTGTGAAGCAAAGAAAAAGATATTTTTTCAATACAGATCTTTTTAATCAGAAAACTAATTACATTTTTGTTGTAATTGATCCCAAAGTCATTGCCCGCATTCAAAGTCCGTGATAAAATATGAGTTATCACTTTTATTCAGATCTGTTATGAACCAAGTATGATTTGCCTTCATTTTAAAAGAGAACGCACATCAGTAAGTTAGTTGTACCTCAGCAAATGCGACGCGCTTTCAAGACAACAGCATTTTTACATTGTCTCCATTGTGCAACAGCTAAGCCAAAATTAAATTACACAAAAATGGAACACTGAGTTTTTCCATTGCCATTTTATCAGTTTAAAAGTTTAATGATTCACAGTGTTGAATTCAGACAGTGTTCTTGACATTACGAATGTTTAGACAGACAGGTAACCAAATAGGTACTTTCATGTTCTTGCTCTCAGTCAGATTTTACAACAATTCTCGCAGTTGAATTCTTATGAGCAGAGTTTATGAATGCCTATGGTACATAACGTGGTATTGTTTGAAGTAGATTCATTCAATTGTATACTTGTATCTTGATGCACGGCTAATAAAATATGAATAAAATAAACAATGTGCCAGCTCCTTCGTCTCCCAGTACCTACTGCTACCTACATCCTTCTGAATCTGCTTAGTGTATTCATCTCTTGGTCTCCCTCTACGAGTTTTGCCCTCCACGCTGCCCTCCAATGCTAAATTTGTGATCCCTTGATGCCTCAAAACATGTCCTACCAACCGATCCCTTCTTCTAGTCAAGTTGTGCTACAAACTTCTCTTCTCCCCAATCCTATTCAATACTTCCTCATTAGTTACGTGATCTATCCACCTTATCTTCTGCATTCTTCTGTAGCACCACATTTCGAAAGTTTCTATTCTCTTCTTGTCCAAACTAGTTATCTTCCATGTTTCACTTCCATACATGGCTACACTCCATACAAATACTTTCAGAAACGACTTCCTGATACATAAATCTATATTCGATGTTAACAACTTTCTCTTCTTCAGAAACGCTTTCCTTGCCATTGCCAGTCTACATTTTATATCCTCTCTACTTCGACCATCATCAGTTATTTTAATTCCTAAATAGCAAAACTCCATTACTGCTTTAAGTGTCTCATTCCCTAATCTAATTCCCTCAGCATCACCCGATTTAATTTGACTGCATTCCAATATCCTTGTTTTGTTTTTGTTGATGTTCATCTTATGTCCTCCTTTCAAGACACTGTCCATTCCGTTCAACTGCTCCTCTAAGTCCTTTGCCGTCTCTGACAGAATTTCAATGTCATCGGCGAACCTCAAAGTTTTTACTTCTTCTCCATGGATTTTAATACCTACTCCAAATTTTTCTTTTGTTTCCTTTACTGCTTGCTCAATATACAGATTGAATAGCATCGGGGAGAGGCTACAACCCTGTCTCACTCCTTTCCCAACCACTGCTTCCCTTTCATGCCCTTCGACTCTTATGACTGCCATCTGGTTTCTGTACAAATTGTAAATAGCCTTTCGCTCCCTGTATTTTACCCCTGCCACCTTCAGAGTTTGAAAGAGAGTATTCCAGTCAATATTGTCAAAAGCTTTCTCTAAGTCTACAAATGCTAGAAGCGTGGGTTTACCTTTTCTTAATCTTTCTTCTAAGATAAGTCGTAAGGTCAGTATCGCCTCACATGTTCCAAGATTTCTACGGAATCCAAACTGATCCTCCCCGAGGTCCGCATCTACCAGTTTTTCCATTCGTCTGTAATGAATTCGCGTTAGTATTTTGCAGCTGTGACTTATTAAACTGATAGTTCGGTAATTTTCACATCTGTCAGCACCTGCTTTCTTTGGCATTGGAATTATTATATTCTTCTTGAAGTCTGAGGGTATTTCGCCTGTCTCATACATCTTGTTCACCAGCTGGTAGAGTTTTGTCATGACTGTCTCTCCCAAGGCCGTCAGTAGTTCTAACGGAATGTTGTCTACTCCGGGGGCCTTGTTTCGACTCAGGTCTTTCAGTGCACTGTCAAACTCTTCACGCACTATCTTAACTCCTATTTCCTCTTCCATTTCCATAATATTGTCCTCAAGTACATCGCCCTTGTATAAACCTTCTATATACTCTTTCCACCTTTCTGCCTTCCCTTCTTTGCTTAGAACTGGGTTGCCATCTGAGCTCTTGATATTCATACAAGTGGTTTCTCTTCTCTCCAAAGGTCTCTTTAATTTTCCTGTAGGCAGTATCTATCTTACCCCTAGTGAGATTAGATTCTACATCCTTACATTTGTCCTCTAGCCATCCCCACTTAGCCATTTTGCACTTCCTGTCGATCTCATTTTTGAGACGTTTGTATTCCTTTTTGCCTGCTTCATTTACTGCATTTTTATATTTTCTCCTTTCATCAATTAAATTCAATATTGAAACTTCCTGGCAGAATAAAACTGTGTGCCCGACCGAGACTCGAACTCGGGACCTTTGCCTTTCGCGGGCAAGTGCTCTACCAACTGAGCTACCGAAGCACGACTCACGTCCGGTACTCACAGCTTTACTTCTGCCAGTATCCGTCTCCTACCTTCCAAACTTTACAGAAGCTCTTCTGCGAACCTTGCAGAACTAGCACTCCTGAAAGAAAGGATATTGCGGAGACATGGCTTAGCCACAGCCTAGGGGATGTTTCCAGAATGAGATTTTCACTCTGCAGCGGAGTGTGCGCTGATATGAAACTTCCTGGCAGATTAAAACTGTGTGCCCGACCGAGACTCGAACTCGGGACCTTTGCCTTTCGCGGGCAAGTGCTCTACCAACTGAGCTACCGAAGCACGACTCACGTCCGGTACTCACAGCTTTACTTCTGCCAGTATCCGTCTCCTACCTTCCAAACTTTACAGAAGCTCTTCTGCGAACCTTGCAGAACTAGCACTCCTGAAAGAAAGGATATTGCGGAGACATGGCTTAGCCACAGCCTGGGGGATGTTTCCAGAATGAGATTTTCACTCTGCAGCGGAGTGTGCGCTGATATGAAACTTCCTGGCACCGCCACTTTCATCCTACAGTTAACTAGGACGGCCGTTCGCCACCACTTTAGATTTTGCGAACGAAACAAATTAAATATGCCTCTGAACTTTTAATATAAAAAAAAAATAATAAAAGGAGAAAGGAAAGGGTATAATACTTTATTATATTTGATTTGTTGTTCATTTTGTTCTTGTGTATTTATTAGGATTCTAAACGCAGGTCTCCTGCCCACTTGTTTTAAATCTTTTTTTTTATTTATTTATATAGGTATCAATGTGCGAACAGTCATAGTTAATCAAGCCTGGAAAACTAAAACAGAATGAAGACACCATCGAAGATATTAAACGTAAATAACATGAAAAAGAAAACTACCACGTCGTAGTTAGGCTTCCCATTGACTGCGCCCTCTGATAAAGATTGTTCAATATATGCTCGTTTGCAGTTTGTTCTGACCTCATCTGCCACTGCCTGGAACATTCCAGCTGCACGGGGGGCTGTGAAAGGCGCTCCATAGGTAGTTTGCGAAGCATTGTCGATATCTGGTATGCCCTGAAATAGCATGATGTCTTTCTTGCAAATAGAGCCAGAAGTCAAGGAAATTCTTGTGTCCGTCACGACAGAGGTAATGGACCGCATGTCCACGTATCCAGGTGACGGAGTTGGTTCGAGTCTTGGGGTAAAATGTCTCATCCGGAAACAATAACGTGCGTGCAGATATATGCTCCGGCCTAACTCGCAAGACATAAGCCAGCATCTGCCGCACTAGGTGCCAAACCGGTTCCGCCTCTCCGCAGCTGAGGCGGTGCTCGTCAGAATCTACAGTGTTACAACCCACACAATTAGGAGATTCTGCCATGTGGATATTGTAGAGACGTTCTTGCGTCACCAGCTTCCCATTAACGACTACGTACCATTGGGAAACAACGTCGGAATCAAGCATGGCATCGTGTACAGTCTTCCACACAACGCGCCACCGTACGTCAGGATATTTTAGTTCGACCACATTTAGGGGGCGGCGTTGCATCATGTCGTGATAAATACGTCGAGTCGTGGCCATTTGTGGTGTCGTGAGCGCTACACTGCAATAACTTTGTTCTAAATAGAAACGTCCTATATAAAAGAGGGGCGCTGGGATGTCCTGTAGTGGCACCGGCGCTCTTAGTGAAGTAGGTCGTAGCGCCGTCAGAAGCAGACTCGTGAGGCTCGTAGGACAACGGCGCAGCAGACATAAATGTGAGCTAACATAGAGGGCAATGGCCCTATCATGGACGTTGACTAGGCCGAGACCACCTTTTTCCTTGGGGAGAGTAAGAGATACGTATCTGATCTTCAGTAACATACCAGCTGTGACGAAGTATCCCAGCGCTGCCATAATGCTACGAGCCAAGGATTTCGGAATGGGTAGCGTTTGGGCGACATGCGGTATGCGGGACGCAAGGTATACATTGGCATAATACGCCCGCTGAACGATGTTGAGGGACCGCAAGCGCTGATTTGCAATTCCGGCCCTAATTTGGTGAAGAAGGCGTCGATAATTGAGCGTCGTCGCGCGTCGCATGTCGTTCATGAAATCTAAGCCCAAGCAGCGGACAGTATCACTGAAGTGTAAGGGGGCAATGTGTTCCTGCGGTAGCCCAATCCCGATGCTCAAGGCGACAGATTTGTCAATGTTGATTTGGCTACCAGAAGCTGTACCGTAGGTTGCAATCCAGTCCAACGTCGCGGCCATATCGTCAGCTCCTCGTATGACGATCATCAAATCATCCGCATATGCGGTGCAGCGATAGATGGAGCCGCCGAACTGTATCCCAGTGAGCCTGTCTCGGAGACCACACAACAAGGGTTCTAAGGCCAATGCAAATAACAATGTTGATAATGGACATCCCTGTCGTACTGATCGGCGGATCGGCATGGGTGCCGTCAGTCTTCCATTAACAAGAACTCGAGAAGTAGCCCCATGCAGAAGGCGTGTCAACACTGTGATAAAGGGGTCGGGATATTCCATGCGCCGTAGAACGGCAGTGAGGAAAGTGTGGCCCACACGGTCAAAAGCCTGGCTAAAGTCGATAGACGCCAGGGCTGCCGGCAAACGTCTCACCCGTGCAAGGGAGATGAGATCTCTGTAACGACATAACGCAGTTCTGATGTTGTTTGGTCCCCCCAAGGACATCTGATCGCTGGACAGGACGTGCAATAGTGTGCCCCGAAGACGTTCTGATAGTAGCCTCGAAAAGATCTTGAAGTCGCTGTTCAATAACGTTAAGGGGCGATAATCGCGGACATGATTCCGTCCCTTCGGCTTATGGATGGGGACAATCAGTCCTTCCAAGAACGGTGCAGGCAGCGGTATACCCGGGGACATCAATTCCTGACAAATTTCAACCCAACACGGTACCAACAGTTGTTTAAATGCTCGATAGAACTCTAATGGTAATCCATCGATTCCTGGTGATTTATGGGGAGCACCTTTACCAATGGCGTCGAGCACTTCCTCTTCTGTCACTTCCCCCAGTAAAGTCGGTACCATGTCTGGTGGAACTGTACCGTGGACATGTGCTGAAACGGAGTCTACCGTCGCCATATCAGGGAGCACTGCTGAATAAAGTTGAGCGTAATGCCCATAGAAGGCTTCTGCTATATCTGCTTGTTCTGCCACGTGTCGTCCGTCGTCCGTTATCATGTCGGTTACCAGTGCCCTACGGCGCCTCCTGCGTTCTAGGAGCACATGGTGCATAGATGGCCTTTCTGATTGTATCATGTCTGGAGCACGCGACCGTATAACAGCGCCTTGTAAATGATGGCGTGCTAAGGAGATGAGTTGCGCTTTCGCGCGATTGACTATGATCTGCCGGTCAGGTGAGGGCTCCATAGCAAGACATTCCCGTAGGACGGTGTAATAAAAGTTTTCCGTGCTCCTCCTCCATGCCGCCGCTTCCCGGCCGTAAGCCATGAAGGTGCGCCTAAGAGCAGGCTTCGCACATTCAATCCACCAACTGAGGGTCGATCGGTAACGACCACGACGCTGTAAGGACGCGTTCCACGACTCTTCGATAGCACGTTTACATGCCGGCTCGTCCAGATGGGCGACGTTCAGTTTCCAGGGGGGCCTACTGCGCCACACACGTGCAGCTGGAAGGGCAATGGTGCAAATATAGGCTGTGTGGTCGGTGAATGCAGTGGGCCAGAGCTCTGCTCCTCTCGTCGCCGTCGAAAGGGTGCTTGTGACGTAAATCCTGTCTAACCGACTTGATGAATGACTTGTATAGTGGGTGTATCCAGGAGCTGGGCCATGGATATGGCGCCACGTGTCAATCAGGTGGAGGTCACGCACTAGCATTTCCAATTCCGCACACGGGACGTGATGTGGCTGCTGATCAGACTGAGATAATGTACAGTTAAAATCTCCTCCGATCACCATATCGTCTATGCGGCCCATAAATAGACGTGTGATATCTTCCGAAAAGAAGCGGGCCCGGTCTCTCCGTCTCCCTGATCCTGAAGGGGCATAGACATTGATGAGTCGTACACCGTTGACAGTTACTGCCATGGCTCTTGCACTCGGTAAGTACAGTACGTCCGTAGCCTCCAAACCGTCCCGTAGCAGAACAGCCACACCACAATCGGTAGAAGAGGCGTGGGAGATGTGGGCGGTATATCCGTAGAAGTCAGGGAAACTAGCGACACATACTTCCTGTAAGAGGGCCACGTCGACGTCCGCCGCATCAAGCATGCGTTGTAGCATTGTCAGTTTGTGTGGTGCCCTTATCGCGTTGATATTGATTGTGGCTAGGCGAAAGGTGTGCTGCCTAGCCTCTTCACCTAGGGTAGACCCCATGGCAATCAAAGCTAACCGCAAGAGATGCCGGACCTACCAAATTCGTTACAAATTATGCGTCTTTTACGATAGGAGTGGCATCTCCTATGCCACCCCCTCCGCTGTCACCCGTGCCCTCTTTAGGAAGTTCCTCAACATCGTCCGACCACAGTGGCTGCAACACGATGCTGTGTAGCTGATCAGCACCTAAATCTCCCGCACGTACGTCGTCTTTGTTAGAGGTAGACGGAGCGCCATCCATCGACGCGACCTGCTGAATCCGTGGTGCAAGAAGTAACTTGGCACTCGTGGTATGGGCAAGTGAACCGTCTACACCACTTAGATTCTCAGCAGGCGCAGCATCCATGCCGTCTGAGGAGATGTCACCGTCTTGACCGGCCGTGTGTAGGAGGCAATCGTCTGAAGGGGTCCGCCGACGTCGCTTCCGTCGTCGAGGCGAACGTTGCTTGCGAACGTGGACATCCGTATCCGAATGTGGGAGGCAATCCAGCGTCGTATCACCTTCCGCTAGGAAAGCCGCGGTCGGGACAATGTTCGCGTCCACGTCCATCGCGTTCTGGATGTTACGTTGCGTCTGGAGTCCGTGGGACTGCTGCTGCTGTTGTTGCTGTGGAGGGGGCGACATATGGGTTGGCATCGGGGGTCCTTCCTCTTCCTCCCTTGGTGCTTCTGGCGTCGATGGGTGTGTCTGATCGCCCGTTTCGTCCTCAACTATGGTGCGCATCGTCGTCTGAGCGTACGTGAGGGGCAGGATTGTCGTCCCCGTCGGGGAAACGGAGTCTCCCACTGGTATCTGCGTAATTCTACGTTGTAAGCAGCTCGATCGAACATGGCCTTCCTGCCCACATCCGGAACAGGTACGCGGCTGACCGTCGTACATGATGATTGCACGACAGCCACCGATGTTCAAATAGGACGGCACATGTTTCTTGAGTTCAAGTTTAATTTGGCGCACACCATTGTAGACCTTATACGTCGAGAAAGTTTGCCACTTTTCTGCAACGTGGTTGATAACATTGCCGTACGGTCGGAAGGCGGCCTTGACAACTTCCTCTGGGACCTCGAAGGGGAGCTCAAAAACTCTTACAGTCCTTAGGCCCATGCCTGCATGATCCACCGTCACTGCACCGATATGCCCGTCAGAATGTTTGAATCTGAGAGAGTTCGAGTATTTAGACACCACTGTCGCGCAGACCTCTGCACTGGTCATTTTAACATAAACCACGCTCGCCGTTATAGAAAAATGTATTCCGACGACAGTCGCCGGATCTAAACGTAGATCGTCTCGTATGAACTGTTCTATTTCATAGGCTCGAGGACGCGCGTGATCTGGTTGGAAGGTAATTTTGATCGTATCGTGGCGCCATGTGTGTGCCATAGTCGCACCGAACTTGAAACTAATACAACTCGCGCCGCGAGAAGGTAAACACAAGCAAGCGCTCACGGTCGCGCACGGCGGGGCGCAGCGGACGTCCTCGCCCCACCGCAGCCGAAAGCAGACTGATGTTTCCTCATTCTGGAAACATCCCCCAGGCTGTGGCTAAGCCATGTCTCCGCAATATCCTTTCTTTCAGGAGTGCTAGTTCTGCAAGGTTCGCAGAAGAGCTTCTGTAAAGTTTGGAAGGTAGGAGACGGATACTGGCAGAAGTAAAGCTGTGAGTACCAGACGTGAGCTGTGCTTCGGTAGCTCAGTTGGTAGAGCACTTGCCCGCGAAAGGCAAAGGTCCCGAGTTCGAGTCTCGGTCGGGCACACAGTTTTAATCTGCCAGGAAGTTTCATATCAGCGCACACTCCGCTGCAGAGTGAAAATCTCATTCTGAAATTCAATATTTCTTCTGTTACCCAAGGATTTCTAGCAGCCCTCGTCTTTTGACCTACTTTATCCTCAGAGCTACCCATTCTTCTTCTACTGTCTTTCTTTCCCCCATTCCTGTCAATTGTTCCCTTATGCTCTCCCTGATACGCTGTAAAAACTCTGGTTCTTTCAATTTATCCAGGTCCCATCTCCTTAATTTCCCACCTTTTTGCAGTTTCTTCAGTTTCAACCTACAGTTCATAACCAATAGATTGTGGTCAGAGTCCACATCTGCGACTGGAAATGTCCTACAATTTAAAACGATTCCTAAATCTCTGCCTTACCATTATATAATCTATTTGATACCTTTTAGTATCTCCAGGATTCTTCCATGTATCCACTAAAAGTAGCTTCTGTGTAACGCTAGCAGATGTTGCTGTATTGTCACGCTGTGGACTGACAAGGCATGGTCGTTTGTAGGCCACAGTGTCCGCAGCGTGTCGCCACGTTCACGGCTGGGCGGCGGGCTGTAGTTCTGCCAGCACGGCATCTCGCACTGTTTGTGAATTGTCGCTTCCCGCGGCGGTCCCGAACGGAGTGGTGCGTGCTGCCAACCCCGCCTCACCGCGCCGTCCACACGCTCTCGGCGGTCTCGCGGGAATGCGTGCGTGCGGCCGGCGCGGTATTGTTACACGCACAGCTAGATACGAGGTCTGTGTGTGTACGCAGGCGAGCCGGTGCGGAGAGAGGTGGAGGCGAGCGAAGCAAACGAGAACGGGGCAGCAGCGGCCGGGCTCCCGGGGTTGTTTGCACCCGTGCGTTCCAATTACACAAACCCGAGTCCCGTAATTGCAGTGACGTGCCGAGGGGGAAGCGACTGTGGGGCGGTAGTGGGGGAAGAGCGAGGTATCCGGCAGCCGGTTAGATAGCGCCGGCCGAATTTTACTGCGCAAATCCGGCGCGGAACCATCGCTGCGGCGTCTGCGTCCGCACGCCGTTGTGTGCCGCTAAATCATAGCGGCGGCAGTAAAGCAGCTCGCGTTTTAATTGGTCGGCCGGTGCTTACGTCCAAGCCGGTAGCGGCGCCCGCACTGCGGCTTACGGCGCTGGAAATGATGGAGCGGCACCGTACCGCGACCCGTACCCTCTCCCCTCCTGCCCGGTAAAAGGCCCTGGCCTGGCGTATCTTCTGCCACAAGGGATACACACGACTGCAACTCGAGAAAGCATAGGGAGGCGTAGTGTTTCATAGGAGCACTGACCGTGAAATCTTCCAACAGGGTAGATTCAGGAGTTAACGTTGTTGTGGCCCTGTAATCCTTTCTCATATGCATCTTTTCGGGGGTGAATTCCGCCCTGACTCAGTTTTTACGGATGACATAAGCGACTGCACTTCAGGTGGAGGATCTCTTGGAACAAGGGGATTTCCAGCAGACGGACAGACCTGCCTGTTCTTGTGACTTAAAATCCATCGAGAGACGTATGG
This sequence comes from Schistocerca gregaria, assembly GCF_023897955.1. NCBI lineage: Eukaryota > Metazoa > Arthropoda > Insecta > Orthoptera > Acrididae > Schistocerca > Schistocerca gregaria. The sequence continues at coordinate 11,960,056 of NC_064925.1, read as the reverse complement.
CACTTGAGCCGTGGTAAAATTTGCAATTTTGAAAAGCGTAGTGTAAAGCAGTCGCCCTCCGTTCCTGGAGGTGGTGCCACTGTGACAATCGCAGCTTTGGTGACTCCCTCTGGTGTGAAAGGGGAAAGATAGCCTGTTGTTGTGTATTTAAGGGGCGCTATGAGTTCACTAGCCGGCGAGTCTGGTCAGTTGGTCAGCAGGGTCAGTGTAGGGCAGTCACTGTCTGTCTGTCGTCCGGAGTGCTCGTATGTGTTAGGACGCCAGTCTGCTCGGGTTTGTTCAGGCAATGGGCTTTGGCGGTTGGAGCGATCGGTTGGTCGGTCGCGCACAAAGACACGAGATGCCTTGTCCGTCTTGAGCGTCAGCGCATGTGAGGTCGCCACGTCAGTCCAGTGAGTCATGACATATAGCGAGGGGCAGTGGCTTCACGGCCGACACGAGAGCAACAGGAGTCAACCCACGACATGAGTCTGGCCGGTGCGAGCTGCGACGCTGTGAGACGGGAGATCTGCACCCCTTCCTGCGTCCGTTGATGCGGTTGTCAGCGGACGGTTCGGGAGAGAGTTTTGGGAGTGCTGCGCCAGGTCTTATCCACAAACGGCAGTTTATTTGAAGTTAAGTGATTGCTGATATGTTGTTTCATTTACTTGTTAAATTCTACTTGTTTTCTTGGCCAGTCTCTCGTCTCCAGCTTGCTCGTCTGTCTCTCGTCCGCAATTGTTAGGCAGTTAGTGTCTGTCGGTTTTGCCGTACGGTAATAGCTGCGTCTGTCATGTTTGTCGGATTCAGTGTTAACGATTTTATTGCTTGCAGTGAGCGGCCGAATTCCTGAAATATGTTTTTATCTTGCCTATCATCTTGAGAGGGGTATATGTGTAATGTAGAGCATGTTTGGCTAACCTTGTATATCTTATGTAAGAGTGCATTTCATGGATTTTATTTAAATGGTCATTATAGTGTATAAAGTCGCCACCCTTCCACCGTAAGAGTTTTTTTTTCTAAATCAGTTTGCACCTTCGGTGGCAAGTTAATCTTTTGATGTTAGTGTCTTGTACCATTTCCATCCCTCCTACGGGGTGCATAGTTTATGTACTTGTGTGAGTTGTTAATATTTTTACTTTAAAGTAATCAGGCGTGTTGAAGATCATCACCAGAGGTTGTTGCGTGCGGTCGTGACTACGGCCGTGTCAAAAGGGAGAGGCAAGGTTCTCACCTCAAAAAGCTCTTATAGTCAAAATGTGTTGTTTCTGCCTGTGAATAAATTGTAACTTGATATTTAGAGGGTGCTTTCTGATAATAATTTTAAATCTGTTTTAAAAAAATGGCTTTTAGGAATAAAATCTCCATTTTTTTTAAAGAAATTTGATTTGTTTTCGTGAGTTACCCACTGGCAACCACTTCGACGCTCACGTAGTGTGATTAAATTTGTTAATATTCTTGATGAATCGGTAGTAAATAAAGTAAATTTTTAAGAAATGGTTTTGAATATAAATTCGCGGTTCAGCACCACTTCCACTCGATCGAACGACTGTACAGCAGTTGTTAACCGCACTGGTGCAGCCATACAATGTCCTGCTACGAGAACTCCTTAACGACCTTGTGGCCAGGATGGGAACGAAATGCACAGCATGAATAGCTGTCGGTGGCGACCTTACACCTGAGTAAGAACAAAGTCGCGCCGTTTCTAATATCCAGAGATCATCATGAATAGCAGTCAGTTCTTTGTAATTATTTTCATTGAACAAAAGTAGCAATTCCCTTCGTCTCATTGCGCATTTATTTCCGTTACCGTCTTTACGATGCTATAGCAGTTCTTTCTATGTATGGTCCAAGTTTCAACGAGCTGTGTATACTTGACGGAAGAGCATGTTTCGAAACTTGCTTTCGTTCTTAAATTTTGCACAACAGTGTATTGAAAGTGAGCATAGGAACTGTAAGAAAACCTGACGGGTTATGATCGGGCCAGGCGGTTCGTTCAAGACGCGCCGATTTCGAAACCTCCAGCTGACAAGACGTATGCCAAATCTACAGAGTCATTCAGTAAATAATGCCCCAACTCTTTTGTGACAGCCGTGAATCCACAATGGTCGGCACAAAAAACGTAACTTGTAATGCAAGGAGTTAGGGATACAGGTACAGATATTGTGATCATTGGTTCATTAATATGTACCTACTTCAATGTCTTACTTGTTTTTCTCCGTGTCCAACAAATAGGCCACATAATTCACTACCCGATGTTTTACACACATTCGTAACTGCACCACATAGTATACCACTCCAGACAATATAGATTTTCCGTTTTGCGTCCAGGCGTCCACACTTCAATACCTGACCTCCCGGTGAGGGGAAAACAAACATTAATAGCATGTGCCTTGTGCCTTGCGTATTTGCAGGTACTAACCGATCCAAATACATACTACTCGTAGTATCTATAATTATTAGTCTACAGATGTCATGATGTTCTGTACATTGTCATCAGTGTTCACTAAAAATTTCTGCAGTTATACCTCAACTAGCGTCTACGTTTTGCCTAATTCTCTCTTCAATGTGTACCAATTCGTTCTGTGTCTTTAGACAGGATATTCTATGGGAGTGTACTTGACTTTTCTTTTCGAGTAAACAGTTACTCGACGATTGTTTATTATTCTAATGTTGTTGACTCTAGCACATCACTGGATAACAGATAACGCTGATGTAGCGCTCTCGTAAACACGTAATTCCTGAAAGAGCTGCAACATCTGTTGCTTTGGTGGAAGATGGTCGCAGTATGTATTGTACTGCAGAAATGTTGGGAACTACATCTTTATCACTTTCCAAAACCTAAGTAGGAACAGGAGTCTGGAAGGTACGCAATGAAACCAGAAGGCCAGCACGAGCAACAGGTGACAACTTTTTACGACTTCATTGCCAACCGTCACACTAGCACCGTCGAAGCACGAAATCGGTTCCACCAGACTCAAGAGATTAGTATCAGTGAGATAACTATATGCGAAGAAGAAAGCGAGAAGCCAGTGCTGAGCCAGACGACCCGCTACGGGCCCAGAACTCACCAGAGAACAACCAGACGAATACCGCAGCTCGAGAGTACAACTGTGGGAGCCAGTGTTGTTGACTGATGAGTCGATGTTTGGTCTGCGATCGCCTGGCAGTAGACACAGGGTCAGAAAAAGTCGTCGGGAAAGCTCTTCCCCTCACACATTCTCATCCAGGACGTCATTACAGGTTCTCTAATGATGTGGGCAGGAAACAGATACTTGAAGGTCGGATATAGTCATCGCGGAGCGCATGGGTATGCGGAAGAAATTCGTTTGGAGCATGTTATCGTTTCGCTCCATCTTTTGACGTTGGTTTTACACTAATGCACGACAACATAAGCTCATATCGTCCGGTCTTGGATGAAGCGGATATTCATATTAAGGATGGCCTGCTTGAAGCACTGATTTAAATCCCATTGGAACGTTTCGGACCAGAGAAGGAGAAGGAACAATGAGCTCTATTCGGAGACCCTTAAGGACCCATGGGAAGTCTTCATGAGGGAATGGGAGATGTTTCCTCAATGGGACATTGTTGCATTAGTCATGAGTATGCCTGAAAGTCGTATGCCGCTATTGGTGCCAGAAGAGTTAATACACGTTCCTGAAGATGTCTGTGAACTGAAGTCTGAAGTGTAGGAAACCCAAAAAGAGCTGCATTACCTTCATGAGATTCCTCAAAAAAAAGTGTGAATCCATTTGTATTATTTCAACATATCTGGATTACTCTGTTTATACTCGTCTAGTTTTAATTGTTGGGCCCAATGTATGGGACCGTACCGAAATACTTAACGATCAAAATAGTAGATTACAGTCATATGCTGCTGAAATTTAACTTGAAAAAAAATGGAAATAAAATTTAAGAACTCGAAATGTTGCGTATTTTGCGTCGTTCGGTGTTCACAGTAAAACATCATTTTAGATGACAAAATCTTCGCCGGCTGCTGTGGCCAAGCGGCTCTAGGCGCTTCAGTCCGGAACCGCGTGACCGCAAAGGTCGCAGGTTCGAATCCTGCCTCGAGTATGGATGTGTGTGATGTTCTTAGGTTAGTTAGGTTTAAGTAGTTCTAAGTTCTAGAGGACTATTGACCTCAAATGTTAAGTCGCATAGGCCTCAGAGCCATTTGAACCATTTTTATGACAAAATCTTCTCGGGTTGACAGCCGAGTCAACGCGTCGTGCTCCGACAATGTTTCAGCAAATTTCTCACTTGCCATCTTCAGGCGAAGTGTCGGGTTCACGTCCCGTCGGGTCTTCAAAGCCGCTGCACCACAGGCTTCTCTGCATCCTTGACGCCGGTTGGGCCAATCAGGTGTCGCGGCGCGTGTGTTTGAGGGGGGGGGGGGGGGGGGAGGAGGCACGTACGCAGGGTCTTGGCATCTCGTCTCAGTGCGGCCTGTTTATTCCATCCGCCGCCACAGACCTGCCTCCATCGGTTTGCTCTCGTCTCATTCTTGATAATGTCGTGTTCCACGCTGTGCTGAGTTGGAAGCCACTATCCCGATTGACCAGGTTATCACTGACCCGTATCTCCACTGCCTCTTTAATAATATTAATAACAGAGTCCCACAAACCATTCGCCCTCTACAGTATCTTGGTTTCTTCAAACTGAAACGTGTGTTCTTCACTAAGGCTGTGCTCCGCTACCATGGATTTTTCCTTTTGTCCGAGGCTAACGCTTCTCATAAGTTCAGAGACGCATTGCGTGATGCAACGTAAAGCCGTGCTCACTACCCTTGTCTGCAGAGCTCACGACATACGCACGGACTGTCTTCGGACACCTCACGGCTGAACAACTCTCCTACTAGGCGCATCGTATCAGCAATCCCTGTCCATTTCCTCCATGCTCGCTACTCTGAGATTCCCGTAGGAGGTCGGAGGTACTTAAGCATCTGCATTGCCCATCTAAGCAAATAAATTATATGAATGCTTGTTGTCTCTTGTTTCGGACATGTCCAAAAGAACAGACACCACGCAGTCATTTAATTCGTATTTTATTTTATTTATGTTTACTTTGGCATCGTAAATTCTGGATTTCTTTTATAAACTGCTTTCCGTGTTTGTGCTGCATGTCCTAGGAATTACCGCAAGTACAGAAGTGCTCCAGTTTTTCTTATTGGCTTCCCGAATCATCATCCAGTTGAAATCAAGCATTTTCCGCACTTTGTGTAGTGCTTTCTGCTGCAGCTGCGTCTCTAGGCGTCGACCTTGAACTGTCTTATTGTACACACCAGTTTAAAAAGCGCTATACAATTTGTATAAAAATAAAGGAAATCTTGCATTTTGTCGGTTCTTATTTTGTAAATATAAAGCGACTTCAATTTTGAACGATTTGTTGAAAGTTTGGACATACTGAGTGAATTAGTAAGTTATTTGCGTGGGAGCTTTCTTGTCATACTTGAAACTCCGCATGAGGTGATTCGTGAACATCACGAGGAATTATGACGAGCACTTGTTTTCAAGAAGCATACTGAACGACCTGGTGAAATAAATAACGAGCAGCAGTGTCTCAATAACTGTACGGAACGTTAAAATCATTGGGATCGGATTAGTGTACTTCTGGCTGATTTCGTATTAGAGTACTCCTGGCTGCTTGAAGTAAATCAGTCATTAACATGCATCATTATTAGCTGTACAGCAAATACAGACTTTATGGCCATTTACAACATGTTTTGGACGCGATAAAGCTAGAGTACAATGAAATTTAAAGGGGTTTCAAGCAAGTTCTCTAAAATCCAGTATGCCGGAAATTTTACAAACTTACAGGTGCTGTCCCCAAATTTGAGTTATGCGGTCTTTGTTAGTTACGGTATTTAGTCGATTTTTCTTCAACGCTGTTTTTGCCGACTGAACGACAGCCTATGAAGGACGAGTGAAGGGGTACACAACAAGAGTTAAGTCGGTGAACTAATTTGTTAGGGACCAGAAGCTACACTGTGTGATCAAAAGTATCCAGACACCCCCAAAAACATACGTTTTTCATATTAGGTGTTTTTTGCTGCCCTCTACTGCCAGGTACTCCATATTAGCGACCTCAGTAGTCATTAGAAATCGTGAGATAGCAGAATGTGGTGCTCCACGGAACTCACGGACTTCGACCGTGGTCAGGCGACTGGGTGTCACTTGTGTCATATGTGTGTACGCGAGATTTCCACACTCCTAAACATCCCTAGGTCCACTGTTTCCAATGTGATAGTGAAGTGGATACGTGAAGGGAAATGTAAAGTAAAAAACGTACAGGCTGACCTCGTCTGTTCACTGACAGACCTGCAGTTGAAGAGGGTCGTAATGTGTAATAGACACACCACCACACAGGAATTCCGAACTGAATCAGGATCCACTGCAAGTACTATGACAGTTATGCTGGAAGTGAGGAAACTTGGATTTCGTGATGGAACGGCTGCTGATAAGCCACACATCACGCCTCTAAATGCCCAATGACGCCTCGCTTGGTGCAAGGAGCGTAACCATTAGACGACTGAACAGTGGAAAAAGGTTGTGTGGAGTGACGAGTCACGATATACAATGTGGCGATCCGATGGCAGGGTACGGGTATGGCCACTGCCCGATGAATGTTATCTGCCAGCGTGTGTAGAGCCAACAGTAAAATTCGGAGGCGGTTGTGTCATGGTGTCGTGTTTTCCATGGAGGGGGTTAGCACCCCTTGTTGTTTTGCGAGGTACTATCACAGCACAAGCCTACATTGATGTTTTCAGCATCTTCTTGCTTTCCACTGCTGAAGAGCAATTCGGGGATGGCGATTTCATCTTTCAACACATTCGAGGACCTGTTCATAATGCACGTCCTGTGGCGGTTACACGACAATAACATCCCTGTAAGCGACCGGCTTGCGCTGAGTCCTGACCTGAATCCTATAGAACACCTTTGGAATGGTTTGGAACGCCGGCATCGTGCCAGGCCTTACAGAGCAACATCGATACCTCTCCTCAGTGAAGTACTCCCTGAAGAATGGGCTTCCATTCCCCAAGAAACCTTCCAGCGCCTGATTGATTGTATGCCGGTCATCAAGGCTAAGGGTGGGCCAACACAATGTTACAGCAGTACCGATGTAGGGCGTAACGAGCTTGTAAGTGATTTTCAGGTGTCCGGATACTTTTGATCATATAGTGTACAACAAGCCCCTAAGAAATGTTTCTAAAATGAGTGATTTGCATTTTAAGCATACTTTCGTGTGATTGAAAGCGTTATAAATTACACATTTCTCTTGTAAGAGCTCTTATATAATTTTGGACGATCGGTCATATTCATTTGAGACCGTGTTGTGAGTTACAATAAGTAATCTTCAACAACTGTGTTTGAACTTGATTAACACAACGATGTCCTACCACGGCGCGGAGTAGTAGTTAAGTGAGAAGAGTCCCGCAGTTCAGTTCAGTGTGTACACTCAGCGGGGTAATCTGCTAAGGCAGGAGCTGTCAGAGTGCGGCCTGCATAGACAGAGCGCCTCTCAGTCCTCCACAGCTGTGGAGAGCAGGGAGCGGTCTGGGGTTCAGACACGAACCGTGCCAAGGGCCAGACGGTGCGGGACTGAGCTCGTTACGTGCCACCAACAAATCTCACAGTCCCTAAAAAACAGAAGCAGAAAGAAAAAAAATCCGGCCACGCCTGATTAACTGCCCAAATAAATTCTCGGGATTCTGGGCCGCGGCGGCAGCGCCTGGCGCACTGCAGTGGCTGCCCTTTGCACTGTGCTGGTGCCTTCCTGGGAGCCTGGGTAGCTGGCTAGGCGCAGCGAGTAGGCAACCAGGGGAGGCGAGGCGTAGTAGCTGGTGCCGCTGCCGTGGACAATCCACCGCTACACGTGGCGGTCTTCAACTGCGCGTTTCAACGTTATGAGCCACTAAAATAAAATACAAAAAATGCATTAGTCTGTAGTCGCACTTTGTCTCCCGACTACCAGTTTCGGTACCAGTTCTATCTTTAGGCCAAGCTATAATCAAAAAGGTCCCAAAACAGTTGAAATTCTCTTATGAACCATTTATGCTCGCGACGGGGCGGTTACTAATAAAGTGAAGTACATTTGCAGAGAGTTCACATGAGAATTCGCATACACAAATGTTGATTAAAAATGTTATTGCAAATTTTGGCTCTAACGTAAGTCTTAGGGGATGATTTCCACATTTGGTGCATTAGTACACTTCCACAGACGCGTCTTTGCTACCGTTTCTGAATTAATTATTCACTCAGACATAAGTACAGTTGATGCTAGGGAACAAGAACTAGGCGATTATTATACTAAAATCAGTTTTCACCACACAGTTCAATCACTACTTATTGGTGTTGTCCTTGTCTTTCACACAATGAAATTAGCACTGGTGAGACAGTTCACAGTTTTACTTTAATAATAATTTCACTCCGGGTCCCCAATAGCAGAAATGTAGGCTGCTACAAACGAAATATATGCAAATAATACGGACAGAACCTCAAGTCCCACTGTCCTCTGTGTTCTAGCAATTTTGGCGCGAAATCACAGTTCGCCACATGTTCACGTACGACGATGTGTACCTCTTAAATCGTACTCACACATATAATCGTAGCATTTCCAGCTCACCAATTATATGCTTGCACACTTGAGAAATTATACAATACTCTTCGTCGAAATAAATCGGTGTGAAAAAGAATTCTCAAAGGACCACATGGGCTACTCTCAAGTCGGGCTTGCTCGCCACCCACCCTCCAAAACGACAGACCAACGGCTGACCCCTGGCCAAGACGGCCGCTCGCTTATATAGGCTCGGACGTCAACCCCCTGGTTATGCAAGTACCAGTCTCACCAATTAAGGTTACAAATGTTGATATATACATACCTCGACAGAAATAAGTACACGAATGGAACCGCGCTAAAATGTACATCTTAATTACCATGTGACATTAATTTTAGGGTTATTCTATCGCCCGTAAATGAAGTTTTAGTTTTTGCAAAATTTCGCCACTTAGCGCAGATTTCTTTGTCGACATCTGTGCTGCAAAGTTTTAACATAGAACTGCAGATAGCACCGTTTTTACACGTAATCTATAGCGCTTCTCAAAAACCTCATATCTATAATAATTAATTAATTATGGGCGATAAATGTTAATAATAATTTTGAAACAATGACCACTATTGCAAGTTAAGTGTAAAATATTAACGTAACTAGTTTAAAATACGTGTGATGCCACCCAAAATATTATATAATGCCGTTCTTTACGTCATGAATTTTCTATTGAATTTTGTAAACAGTTTTCCCTCAAACTTTCTTTATTTACTGGCTTAATTATTTATGAATCTCATCATGTGACTACGGCACTCGAGCCGCTATGACGAACCGTTTTTAATGAGTGCTCGCTGATCCCTGTAAGTTGTTATTTACTATTTTTATTAGTCTTTCAGTATTGGTGATATTAACTGATTTTGAGGTTACTATAACTCTTGCCTCTCGTGACTTGAAATAAAGATCGATATTTGAGAAGGTACATATTGCTGACCACAATCCACTGTCGCATCGCTCTTCACCATAAGTTACATAGTTTTCGGGTAATGCTCGAAAAACCAAACAATGTCCCAACTTGCAGCCCATTTGGCCTCCGGAGACCATCCCACCGACCGTTGCAAATCTCGCGCGGGCGCGCCACACGCTTCCGTGAAACGCGCTCGCTCTCTACAAAGGAATCCTTGCATACTAGAAATATTTTAGTAACGGGTGTTTGTACCGTCACACGCTGTCTTGTGCATCACAGGAGTAAAGCGCTGGCGGCTTGGCTACAATTTGGATGGGTGATCGCTCGGATCTACCGAGCCCTGTTGGCAAGTGAGGTGCACTCAGCACTTGTGAGATCAGTTCAGGAGCGAGGAGCTATTTGATTGAGAGTTAGCGGCCTCGGGCATGAAATCTGATCATGGTCGTCAGAGCGGTGTCCTGACTACATGCCCCTCCACATCTGATTTCAGTGACTCCTACCGGTTAAGGATGACACGGCGATCGCTCAGTACCGCTGGGCATTCCGAGGGCTGTTCGGAGGCGTATGAACCATTTATAAAACAGTTATCTCTAACCAACAATGAAATCTCACGGCTGGAATATCAATAATGTAGTAACAATATATTGCTAATTACATGATGTGTTAAGCTACAGACAGGCGAAACTGAAAGACACTTACAGATAAGCTTTCAGTCACAGCCTTCGTCAGGCACACATACATACACACACACACACAAGACTTGTTCACACAATCAAGTACACCTCATGCAGACATGACTGCCAACTCCGGTAGGTTGGACCAGAACGGCATTCTGGTCCGTGCTGAACATTAACAGCTAACACCTCTTGTGCCCTTTAAGAATCCTTAATTGCACTAGTGATTCACAATAGGTGTCAGCTATCGTAGAGAAAATGTAGTAAGGATCTTGGACTTTTATTCTTGAGTGAAAAACGTCAACCAAATGAAGATGCAGCAAGAGGAGATGTTGCATGAAGACTGAAAATGCAAGGTATATGTGGGACTCAAGAGCATTTCTACGTCACTGTGTGTATATTAGCCACGAAAATTGATAAATTAGATGTAGAATGTGATGATTTAAGAGACTAAACATCTAAGGTCAGCAGTCTCTTATTCACCCTCTATGACGGAATTAATGAATGCCATCTATTTGCATCTAGAGTGTATCACATTTGAGGGTATGACAAAGTTTTGTGTAGCGCCTATCTGAGGCGGTAGTGGGGAACCAGCCCCATATTTACCCTATGGGAAGTGGAAAAACGCCTGAAAACTGAATCCAGGCCGCCCGACTCTACACTGAACAAATCCACGAGGAGGATTCTAAGTCAGACTCGCTTCCCTGTGTCACGAAACAGGAGCGTTAAACTGGATAAATTAGAACAATACGAAATAAGGGCCAAACAGAAAAATATTTGGACACAAAAACAACCATGTGATACAACAGCAACAAACAAATTAGGTGGACTGACACAGAAGATTAACATAAATGACGTAATTATCTCAAAGTCGCACATAAGGTACACTGAAACGTCCCCATAAAACAATTATACACGAAGGTGCTTAAAAGAGACATATTATTTTTAGCGCAACGCATTCTGTCTTTCAAAATCCCTACAAAAGAATGGCCCTGACTAACATTAACCTATTCGTTTCACAAATCACTTACCTCACAAAAATCTTGGTTACTCGAACTACAGCAATACAGCGAGCGCCACTACTGCCACTAACTAAAAGATTCAAACTACGGGAGGCACTAACTACTGATAGGTATAGTTAGCAAATGAAAGATTTTAATAGAGAACAAACAATGTATTTACCTTAATAGTCATTATATATATATATATATATATATATATATATATATGTAATCAGTTCGTGACATCCACTCTTACAAATTTCAAAACTCCGTCATCTCTCTCCCCACGTCCACCACTGCTGGCGGCTCACCTCCAACTGCGCAACGCTACGCCCCGCTAGCATCCAGCTGCCGCTGCCCAACACTACAATGGCAGACAGCAATGCAAACCAGCCACAGACTGCACACGGCACAGCCAGTGATTTTCATACACAGTGCTACGTGGCGGCGGCGTTACCAATAAAAAAACCTAAACAGCCTACTTACAACACCTTAACAGTTATGTACTAGGAGGATTATATAACTAAGGCAATTCAGTTTTATATTAACATAATTTTGAATTAAAAGAATGGTGCCATAACCAAGTTTCAATTGAAAGTGAACACGATCTGTGATATAGAATTCTACACACATTTAGAACAAGCACTGACATTACGTTCAATGAAACAATAGGCATCTACCAAATTACACTGCAATTTTATTCACAGTCATTCTAGATAATTCACATATTACTGATTTCGTCTGATAATTTCCATCTACTGGTGTGGCATTTTATACATTGCCAGACTTTCAGCGCCAGAAAGGATGGGCCGGCCGGAGTGGCCGAGCGGTTCTAGGTGATTCAGTCTAGACCCGAGCGACCGCCACGGTCGCGGGTTCGAATCCTGCCTCAGGCATGGATGTGTGTGATGTCCTTAGGTTAGCTAGGTTTAAGTAGTTCTACGTCTAGGAGACTGACGACCTCAGATGTTAAGTCCCATAGTGCTCAGAGCCATTTGAACCAGAAAGGATGGCAAATAACCATTTATAGAATTTTTGGAGGAAGACGTGGTCATATTTAGAGGTCATTAAGGGGCATGCTTGTTGCGAAACATAGAACACAGAGTTGTCACCACTGGTTGCAGCTATGGATCTAATCCGCGTGGATATCGAGAAGAAGCGAGTTATGGTGGCACCTACTGGTGCTTCATTCCATGCAGCCTAGCCTCTGTGTCAGACTTCATCAGTCGTACCGTCTGGCGAGAGGCTATGTGCTAGTCACTCATAACCAGCGGCTAAACGTTTTATCTAAGTAACAGATCTGAAGAATGAGCTGTTCCTGGCAATAATGCGGCATCCTGAAGATAATGCCATCGAGTCCTCAAAAATTGGGCACAACAGCCTCCCTTAGCATACTAAAAATGTAACACTCGCTGTCCAAATCATTGATTGGGCGAACCAGAGGCGATCGAGTTGTATAGCACAACAAACCAGTGTATAAGGTGATGGACCTGAATGACCATGACGAGTAAAATCTGGCAACGTTCGTTCTCCTCGTAGCCTGCTGCAGCCATAACCGGATACCTTGGCAAGGACTGCGTCGTGCTACTCCTGTGGCCAGCGTTGCCAGTTGGCGGACCACAGTCGGTGCGCCTTCTAAACCACGCCAAGGGAGTCCTCAACGATGGTCGCCGGCCTCAGAGTGCATGGCTCTCGAGATGTCGTCGCACTGTGTACTGTCTTACTGCAGACAAGTCAGTTTCCTGACTCGAGATACGCGACGTGGCTCCCGAGTGAAGAAAATGTCTATCACCCGGGGAGTACGACAAACTAGAGCTCAGACCAACGTGAGCAGTTTCATCGCAGAACGAGTTCCTACGCATGCTCGTAGGCGGTTTTTCTCCTTCCATTAGGCGTGTATCGACTATACACAACAACCAACACCGACATGTAAGTTCTGAATGAGGTGGCCACTGCGAAATCTTACTTTTTAAATGGTATTCCAGGAGGAACACCGATATTAAGTCTTATGAATTTTAAAGTCTATTTTTACTAGACTACTGGTGCTTCGAATAATCGTTCCTGTCATAGCCATGAATTCTGAGAATTCCGTCTGGGACATCCCATATGCAGAACCTAAATGGTGTTACACCTACCGAGATTAGCTACGAAGTGCTTTGGTTCCTCTCACAAATGGGAAAACAGCAAATCAATATCTTGAATCGAGTATGGAGCCAGTGCGTCGTTAATCCATCTATGAAATTAGTAAGAGTAGCGAAAATTAATAAACAAGCCAAGGGCAGAAATAAGCTAGAATATTATAGACTAATAACACTGTTAATACGCATGCCCAAAACATTGGAATCGATAATTAGTATGGTTTGGAGCTGTGGCCGGAAAAGGCAGCTTTCTGTCACCATAACAATTTCGGTTTAAATGTGGAGCAGGCACCAACGAGGTGGAAATAAATACTTACTGGCAAATTTAACGGAGTTAACAATGGACTGAGATCTGCCCAAACGAGTTGCTCAAAATCTACAACAGGTGTTATCACATCATCAAATCATTATTACAAATGGGCTACAAACAGTCAGACCACGGATGAGAATTTCTGGCTTAGGATCTATTTTGTCCCCATTGCTTTTCAATGACACTCTTGTGTGTGATAACACTTGGCTTCTAAATACGGTAACATACTAGAAATATCGTCTAGGAAGATCTCCATCAGCGTGTGCACTAGACACTGATGTGCAGGCTTCAGTCAAATAATTCCACGCTCATGCAAATTTGTAGGCGGGAAAACTTCTCAGTATTTAGGGTTGTAAGTAGTCCACGTACTGTTACGGAGGTCACATGCTAGAAGAGTAACACAAAAATCCGAAACAGTGATCAATATCCTACGAGAAAGAGCAGACCCCAATGTGCCTCGAAGCATTTACAAAGTATTTATCAGTCCCTAGCTTAATTATATATGCACATTTAAACTGGACAAGTATAGTGTAAAGCACTAGTTAACTGAGTCAGCGTATTGAAATCGACACCAAAAAATTTACGGGTAAGGCAGGTGTTAGAAATAGCTCTACATCCCCAACGGTTTTACCTCGCATCATGCTGAAACATAGCCAGTTCTGTAAATGGTCGGGGAGGTGGCCATCGACTAGTTCACGGACACTGCTGGAGCGACACATAGGCTCCGACATATGGATGTCTTTCAAATAGAAGGTCTCCTTCATGAATGGAAAAACAAGGTTTCCGATGTGAAGAAATAGTAAACCTGTTGTGTTAAAAAACAATTTTTAACGCAGCTGGTGTGCTATTTTTTCCCATCAGCATTCTTCAATTACTGAAAATTATGAACAAAAATCTAAATGGCAAGACTTGCTTTTGTCGTGAGCGGGGACATGTGAGGGGAAATGCTGATGTAATCGGCGCTCGGCGCTGCCAACAGAAACTGCAACGGTTCGCTTCATCTCGCAATTTTGACACTACAACTCTTAAGTCACTGGCGTTGGCAGAAATAGAAAAACAGGGAAGTGGACGTGAGGTGTTCCGGACTAATCCGACATGTGACTAAACCGGACGACGGACCCATCGGACATCTTTTATTATGTCACCTAAGTGCAGCTTCCATTGTTAGCAAATTGATTATCGTCAATCTGGAACAAGCATCGTTTTCCTTTCGATTCTCGCTCTAAGGGGGATAAGCAGGCTGTTAATCTGTTGACGTACAGAACAGCTAACAATCAAAACTCACATGTACAGGTATGAAACGGGCAGTATATTTACAACGTGAGGCCAATATTTGTGTGGGCCGTTACGTGTATACTTTTACCGTTGATATATGTACATATTGATACTTTTTCTTGATATATCAGTAGGCAATAATACACATCTTTACAACGTTTCATGGTAATTCAACGATGAATGAGCAAGACCTGTTTCTTCAAGAGCTAATAGATTGTACACCAATCAAGCAGAAGCGTTAAGGAAATGTGGTTGTACATTCTTTAGTATCACTTATCACAAGAAGAGGTGTGTGTCAAAACTTTCCACGCAGTGTTTGGCATCAGTGAAAATTTATTTCGAAGAAATAGGCACTATAGCTTGCAGGTAAAACTCCGGCAGACAAGAGGGGTACAGGAGTTACTCATAGTCCTCCCTCCTCTGTCCATGGTCAAGTGAGGAGGGGGGGGGGGATTTTCAGTCTCTGTCATTGCAGGAATCAAGGAGAACTTAACTACTGATTTAGGCGGTCTACTGTAGATGCGAAGAGTGGAAATTGAAGCTTAGATCACCACATCTCAATGATACAGCAAAACGCGCAGCTGCTGCCGAGCTTGCTATACACCGGCTCCAAATTAAAAAAATAAAATTATTCTGTTCTAACTTATGAAAATTCAGATGGAGCCAAAAGAGAGTTGCATCTGTTGTCCCTCGCGTTTTATTATATCGAAAATGTTTGCCGGCCAAAAGTACCAGTACAGGATGTACTTTATCTAACGAAAATCTCTGTCAGGGTTCTGCATTCAGGACATAAGGAAGGGGTTAAGCACTTTCTATGTTTATCATGAAGGAACCAGTGGAAAGGGTGCCAATGAAATATTTATTTTTATGTCATTATCTCATATCTGTCCTTCGGCTATTCTATGATAACTGCACAAGACAGAACGAAAACCAAGTGCTCTCTGGTGTCCTACTATCACTGACAGATTTTGAACGTTTCATATTCAACAGTGAGAGCATACAGCTTTTTTATCGTTCGGTCGAGATTCTGGTATCATTTCAAAGAAGCTTCGACAGAACGGTAGCACCTTCACTGTTCATCAAACAACACAGCACATTCTACAAAGTAGTACAAAACCTGGAAAATTTATAGTTATGTAAGTTGACGCATCTGATATTCTGGACTTCAAAGGCTGGTACACAATGTATTACAAGAAGACGACAGTTTCTGAGGAAACAAGGAACAAGCCAAAATGTGACAATAACTTCGCAATCAGCAGTTTCTATCACTTTGTGCATTGGAGTGCCAGAGATGGGTTCATTAAAAGTTCAACATGTATCAACGGGTTAGTGAGTCACACATTCTACCCAGCAGGACGGGTGGCAATTAAAGTGCAGAGAATTTAAGAGTTCGAAAAGATGCAGCAGTATATTCCAAGTGAGCATATGCAGTTCTACGAGGAACTGTTGAGCTGACAGCTGTCTACTGATAGCACAACAGCATATGACGATGACTGAGAAAAGTTCATTACAAGTGAAAATACGCGAGTTCTGTGCCCATTCCCAAAACTGCGACATGTTTCTATTGCAAGTTTAAAACTACTATATTCATTTTCTGTGGCTTAGAGTGGTTATTGTAACATTCAATTCACTAATGTGATCAATCGTCAACATTTTATTTTGTGACTTCTTCCTATGAGACCAAAATAATTTTAAAGGGCGGATGTTTTCACATTTTAAACGTTCATAAAATTGTAGGTATATGTAGTCATATAACAATTAAAATTATACTACTAATTAATATGAGGAGGCATTCTTAGTTCCTGGTATTTTAGTTCTAAAACAGTTTTTTAATTCCCCGAAGTTGTTTTCCTTGACTTATACCCATTTAAAAAACACCAATTCAATTGAAATACATGTAGCACGTATGCAAGGAACAAATTAAGTTGTGTGTTCATACATATGGTGCATAAAGAGAAGGAGAAATCACAAACAGACTATAACTGTCAGGTACGCAAATCTACCGAATCCCTGTCATTTCTTTTGTGTTGCACCTAATATGCGACATTTTCCTGTAGTCGCAGAATCCAGACTGAAGTAAGTCACTCGTTTATTTCCACTGAGCTTATTTGTTACGATGAAAATGGTCACAGCGTAACGGCACAGGTCCAGACCGGAAACGATCATCTTCAATGAGCCACATAAAAAATTTCCACTGCTGAACGCAGATAAACCTCTGAGTTAAAATTTTCTTTCTTTTCGTGTAGGTCAGTTATTCTAATGTTGTGTGTCAGTCTTCTTTCCATATAATTCTTACCAGAAAACAATGATATATATGTATCGCACCCAGTAAGTGGCTTCACATAATCTGACTTTGCTTGCGCAGACGTCTCCCCAGTAGTACTATTTCTAGGACCAATATAAATATATTTATCGATCTGATAATCCTGTATTCCAAATAAATAAATAAATAAATACATAAACAAAGCAGCATAGAAGTCGTATTCACATTGTTCTGAGGTTGTCTGTCTCAGACTTCTGGACCTTATCGGATGGATCGAAATTTTAACACTTAAGATGCATTATCAATTTTCTGATAGGATAATAATGGTTATAAATTTTGTGCACAAAAAAGGGTGTTTCTACGTCAAAGTCTGTATTTAATCAGGAACGGTCGGTTCATTTCTGTATTTTCGTTCACCAGGAGGAAAGCACGGGAGATGAAGAGAATCGCACGTACTTGTCTTTGAAGTATCAAACTTCGTAACTTTTCCTGACAGAGTAAGTTATTACCACTAGACACCAAGGCACGAAATCCTCTTCAACAGAGCCATTGTACAAAAATAAGGTTAACGTTATCTACAATATTAAATGTGAATGCTCACTTTGTTTCGAGCTAGCAAAATTTACACCATCCCATGTGGAAATCTTAAGTTTCGTTTTGAGATTTTTATTTGACCTTCTCGCCAAAGAATGTGTATTACAGTAAAATAATCGTTTAGTTTTCTTCCTCCACGTCTTCTGTTTCACACACACACAAAGCAACTGATAATTTCAAAAATCTGCACATTTAAGCAACAGAGAGGCTAATGCGTCTCAAAATGTATGTTTAAAAAGGCATTTAAATAGCCATCCATTACTGGCAAGCTATGACATTCATCACAATTATTCACGAATGTGGAGCTATGAGAGGCGTAGTTTTATTAATGTATCATAATATTTAACGGCGTTACGCTATTCTCAAGTACAGGTCATAAAATTGCGCCCTGCTGTATGACTGTGCATTCGGACGAAGTTTAGCTCCAGGTAGTCATGATACTTTCGCACATCACTCCGCCGTTGTGCATATATTTTCCTTCGATCCTTCCGCTTTAATATAACTGGCGGGTAATTTTCTGAAAGCAGTAGAAGTCCGTTGTATTACAGAGGGGATGGCTACTCACCAACCACGTGCATGGTGGCGGACACCGTCTTGGTGAGGAAGGAGGCGTCGGCTGTCACCTCGCAGCTGAAGTTGCCAGACAGGCTCAGCCCCACAGACTTCAGCACGACCTGCGTCGCGTTAGACGAGGACAGCTGAAACACAAAAGCCATTCCTTGCATTTAGTTACATGATAAGCAGTAATAAACCGTTTATATATTTTCCACATGATAAATTCATTATACTGTGTGGGCGAAATAGAACTGGCCGACAACACATTTTTTCCACCACATAGTTAACCCACCTTACATTAGCTGCACTGGTTGTCTAGCTTAAGGTGCATGGAATACACTCTAACACACGCACAACAAATGGTGTATCACGAAGGAGTTATACAAATGGAACGGACATCGTTAGATTTGTTACACATGTATACACAAACCAGATATTACAGTTTCAGAAAAACTTTTTCTTTCCAAGTGAAAGAGTTTCACAAATTGGGCAAGTCATTAACCTGTTGGTCCAGCTGTGTCAATTATGCAAGTTGTTGTTCGGGTTAGCGTTGACTGATAGAGCTGTTGGATGTCGTCCTGAATCATATCGTGCCAAATACTGTCGAATTGGCGTTTTTGAAGCGTGACCTGGCTTCAGGCCTCTGTCAGAAATTCTCCAAATGTTCTCAGTTGAGGAGACATCCGTCAAACGTACTGGCCAAGGTATGGTTTGACAAGCACTGAGACATGCAGCAGGAGGTTTCGCTATGTGTGCTCATGCATTATTTTGCTGAAATGTAAGACCACGATGGCTTGCCATGAAGGGCAACAAGACGAAGTGTACAATATCATCACCGTACAGCTCTGCCTTAACGGTGCCGCGGATGGCATCTAAAGCGGCAAAGAAATGGTATACCAGACCATCAGTCTTGGTTCTTGGGCTATCTGGGGCAAATCCTGACACGTCTTCGCTGGTTAATGAGGTTCAGTTCGAGCGGGACGTATCACAGGAGACAAATCGACTACGGGCAGTGAGATTTCAGGCCGAAGACGTGTCTGGAGGCTCCCCGTGCAGGGGTGGGATAACCAATGCGAGTGTCACCCGCGATACTGCCCGACAAGCAGGAGTGAAGGTCTGGGGCGCCAGTTCTTTTCCTAGTGGGACCCATATGGTTGTCACCCCCACCAACGTTAGAGCACGCTGGTGCGTCGACGACATTCTACGCCGCATTTTGTTACCCTTGATGGCAAGCCATCCTGAAATACATTTCAGGAAGACAGTGCCCGCCCACACACGGCGAGACCTTGTACTGTTTGTCTTCGTGCTCGGTAAAGCATACGTTGGCTGGAAAGGTCAGCGGATCTCTCCCCAGCTGTGAACGTTTGGAGTGTTAGCGGCAGCGCCATGCAACCAGCTCTTGATTTTATCTAATGCACCAACTGGATGGAATTTGACATGATCTTCTTCACAAGGCCGACCATAAAATCTATCAATGACAGGCAGAATAACTTCTTCCTTATGGGCCAGTAGTGGACCACGGAATTATTCACTTACTCAATTTGTAAGGCTCTTTCACTCGAATAAATTACTCAATTTTTATAAAACAGTAATCATTTGTTTGATGGACGTGACATCTACCAATTTCGTCCCTTCTGAATGATTCGTTCCTGTAGCATCATTATTTTACGTTTTAGAGTGTATTATCTGGGGGAATTTTATTTTGCATGCACTGTATTACCGCGTACTCGAATTTGACGTTGCGTTATTTTAAACTCAAACGTATGGATGCGTTATTAAATAGACAGAAAACTGAATTCTGTAGTCAGATGCAAAATCACAACGTGCCATAAACAAAAGCCATATAAACAACTATTTACACTGCTACCACTTACTTACAAAAATGAAACATTGATGTTAGATACGCAAATACTCCTTAAAATGTTAACAATGGAAACATGTATGTAATATGTAACACATAATGACAAATAACAAACTGATTAGAGAAAATAAATAATGGACTACGTAACAGAGACCGTTAAGAAAATAATATAGAAATGAGTTAAGCGTATATCAAGACGAAATTAATGTCGACTGGTTAAGGAAATTGTGCTTTCGATTCCTCGTAATAAAAAAACATGTAGAGAACAGACTAATGAAATGTGAGTTCACGGTATAAATAAACAAGAAAATGGATGTGACAAGTATTGAATCGTAAGGTGTGGAAAGGCTGGAGAGTGTTATATGCAGCAGTGCTTGAAAAATGGCTAACGGCGAAGAATACCTCAAGGAGTACAAAAACACTAGCAGGAGAAATACGTACGGTGCTCTACCCGACATAGAACGTTACAGCACATTAATTTCCATTCTGCATGAGTACAAACGCCGTTGGTGCACTTCTGTGGGTATCTCGGCGTCAGTAAAATTATGACGACATCCTCAGTTGTTTCATAATCCGTGAATCTCATTTCCCTCGGTTCTTTTTTGGTGTTTCTAAAATGGTTCATCATTCTCTTTTTGATAGTCTCTACATTGGTTGGATCGTGATGTAATGTCCGAGATTAATCTAAAACGGGAAGATGAACTGCAAAATTCTAAAGGTATTTACATTACATATAACTCTACTCCTGAAGCGCCAAAGCATCTGGTATAGGCATGTATATTCAAATACAGAGATATTTAAAGCCAGAATACAGCGCTGCGGTCGGTAACGCTTAAATAAGACAACAAGCGTCTAGCGCAGTTGTTGGATCGGTTACTGATGCTGCAATGGCAGGCTATCAAGATTTAAGTGAGTTTAAACGTGGTGCCATAATCGGCGTACTGGCGATAGGACACAGCATCTCCGAAGTAACGATGAAGTGCGGATTTTCCCGTACGATCATTTCACGAGCGTACCGTGAATATCAGGAATCCGGTAAAACATCAAATCTCCGTCATTGCTGCGGCCGGAAAAAGATCCTGTAAGAACGGGACCAACGACGACTGAAGAGAATCGTTCCACGTGACGGAAGTGCAACACTTGCGCAAACTGCTGCAGATTTCAATGCTGCGCCATCAACAAATGTCAGTGTGCGGACCATTCAACGAAACATCATCGATGGGCTTTCGGAGCCGAAGGCCCATTCGTGTGTCCTTGATGACTGCACGACACAAAGCTTTACGCCTCGCCTTGGCCCCGCAAAACAAATGTTGGGCTGTTGATGACTGGAAACATGTTGCCTGATCGGACGAGTCTCGTTTCAAATTGTCTCCAGCAGATGGACGTGTACAGATAACCTCATGAATCCAAGGACGCTGCATGACAGCAGTGGACTGTCCGAGCTGGTGGAGACTCTGTAACGGTGTGGGGCGTGTGCAATAGGAGTGATATGGGACGCCTGATGCTTCTAGGTACGTCTGGGACAGGTGACATGTTTGTAAGCATTCTGTCTGATCCCCAGCATCCATTCATGTCCATTGTTCATTCCGACGGCACGGGCAGTTCCAGCAGGGCAATGCGTCACCCCACACATCCAGCATTGCTACAGAGTGGCCCCAGAACACTCGCCTGAGTTTAAACACCTCCTCTTGCCACCAAACTCCCCAGAAATGAACATTATTGAGCATATCTGGATTTCCTTGCAAGTGCCGTTCAGAAGAGATCTATACCCCCTCGTACCCTTATGGATTTATGGAGAGCCCTGCATGATTCATGGTGTCAATTCCATCCAGCACTACTTCGGATATTTGTCGAGTCCATGCCACGTCGTTTTGCGGCAATTCTGCGTACTCGTGGGAGCCCTGCACGATGTTAGACAGGTGTACCAGTTTCTTTGTCCCTTTAGTCTAAAATAACACACAATGAAAACATACAACTTCTAGTGCTGATATCCCAGCATACACTACTCGCCGGTGGTAGTGGAATCAAGCGATTAGTGTACTGTGGGACAGTGACACAAGATTTTGTATGTTTCAATGGCGCGTTTTTTCAGAACGGAATTTTCACTTGGCAGCGGAGTGTGCGATGATATGAAACTTTCTGGCACATTGATACTGTATACGGGACCGAAACTCGAACTCGTGTTCTTTGTCTTTTGCGACGAAGTTCTCTACCGACTATTTCTTTTTGACTCCATTTTACATCCTTTCAATTTGATCGTTCAAAACTTTACTCACTTTTTTATTACAGATGTCAACCAGCCCTCTGACCAACAAGCTGAGCTACCGTGCCGGTACTGAGCCATCAAAGCACGACTCACGACCCGCCCTCGCAGCTGTACCTCCACCCGTACCTAGTCTCTCACTTTCCTAAATTCACAGAATTTCACTTTTGAACCTCGAAAGACAAACACCCTTGGAAGGAAGAATATTTCGAAGACATAGTTTAATCACAGCCTGGTGTATGTTTCCAGAACGAAATTTTCACCCTTCAGCGGAATGAGACTTTTTTTGCCCAGTGTCAGTAAGTGACTTTCAGTATTGTAAGGGACATGTACGACCTATTACGTTAGAAGGTCCGTCGATGTTTGCGTAGATCTGTCAAATCCGGTGATAGTTAAAAAAAAAGAATTGCTAGTAATCTTGACAACCTGCATTCTCCAAGAGTAATATAAATCTAAGAATACTAAATTTATTTTCGCTATTTATGTGCGTTACTTTAGATTTTAAGGTTGTGGGTCAATTACGAGCCCCTGTAACAATCTTCGAACCCCTGCAAATTCGCCTGCGTGGATAAGATAATTGGTTCAAAGGGGCTCTGAACACTATGGGACCTAGCATCTGAGGTCATCAGTCCCCTAGCACTTAGAACTGCTTAAACCTAACTAACCTAAGGACATCACACACATCTATGCCCGAGGCAAGATTCGAACCTGCGACCGTAGCAGTCGCGCGGTTCCGAACTGAAGCGCATAGAACCGCTTTGCTACAGCGGCCGGCGAATAGAATTAGTATCAACGGTAAGCGTTGCAGATCTCCACCGTATCCACCCGTTCATTTGAATACATCGTAAGCACTAACATGAAAATGCTGTGCATTGGAGTACTACACGTTTTTTGCTATGCAGGATGTTTTCAACTTTTCATTTTAAGAGAAAATGTATTAGACGAGATTTTTCCACACCATAAACAATGGATAAACAAGTAACTTGTAATTTCTGAACAGAATTATACGCACATGAACGTGTAAACAACAACTCGGAGTATCGCTGATGCAAACTATTCGCTGGTAATAATTTTCCTATCTGCATTTAGTATGCTGTCTGTAAGACACTGTACGTTGTGCACCACCTTCGTATCGCTAGCGGTGACCATCAGACAATTGTTTCTAAAAAGCCGGGCGCTATCGACATGGCAGGTGACATTAACACGTCTCTGGTATTTAGAGTAATTTGCTCATTCCATACTTTAGTATGCATTTGCTTCGTACGCATCTGCAAGAGGTCGTTGATTAACTGGATGGAAAACGGTTATAACTCAACAAAAGAAAGACTGGTTAAAGATTAAGAATTTGTTATATTTCCATGATATAGTGACATAAAAAATTGGGCGAGACCAGCCTTCAATGACATTACATCAACAGAGCAACACTGAGAAAATAACACCAAATTATTTAAACTAAGCCTTGACTTGTACCGGGAGTGGGAAATTAGACATGACCAGATTCTGTCTTTGTAGGGAGAGAGTACTGAACCCATGAAATCGTGATACGGGTGGGACAGGGGGTAGCTGCAATGATTTCTTACCATATGGTTGGCGCTGGCCGTGTACAGCCATGACGTCACGCAGTCGCGGACACTGAGTAAATATAGTGAAGCCTGTACTCGTGTTACGATGTTCTGCTGAAAGAAGCCAACAGCCCAACATTGACTAGCTGCAAGGTGCAGCGTGTGCCAAGAGCAAAGTGCGTTCGAGCCTTTGCCATCTGCTGGTATCCGTCAGTTCAGATGCCAACTAGCAGAATAAGGAATGACCAGATGAGGCTGGTGGCGTCTGAGCCCCGGGTTTGTCTGGCCTCAGAGCTGATCTACTTGAATGAGCTTCCGACACGTAAAAAACGGCACCGCTGCCAACAGAGACCGAGGACTCCGTAGCTGAGTCGTCAACGCGGCTGCTTTCCATGCGAAAACCTGGTCTCCACTGCCAGTAATGCCTCCTTGATGGGAGGACTGGAAAGGGGTGCGCTCAGCATCGTGTTGCCAACTGAGGAGCTATTGACCAAGCAGCAGCTACTGAAAGGAGGCAAAAAATTTGACAACGACCGGGACAGCGATGTGCTGACTCCACGTCCCCCGATATGGCACAGGCAGAAGGCGACACGGCGGTCGGTCGGCGCCGGTGGGCCCACCGGAGCCTGTGGATGGAGTTTACGAGAGGCCAGGGACTTTACCTATCCTGCCTACTGTGCCTCAGGAAACTTCCTTGTTATTAGTTGACAGAGGTTTTACATTCAGCCGTAGAAAGATAGTTCAAATGGTTCAAATGGCTCTAAGTACTATTGGACTTAACATCTGAGGTCATCAGTCCCCTAGAACGTAGAAATACTTAAACCTAAATAATCTAAGGACACCACACACATCCATGCCCGTGGCAGGATTGGAACCTGCGACTGTAGTGGTCGCGCGGCTGCGGACTGAAGCGCCTAAAACCGCTCGGCCACAGCGGCCGGCGAAGGTAATCTTACATGCATTGGTGCAACCGCAGGGGGAGGAGAAGAAACCGTTTGAAACTTCACGTAATTTATAACCATAGTCGCCGTTTTGAGTAAGCTTTCAACTTTTCTCTGAATGACCGCTGAAGCGCATCTCAGTCTGTTGAAACTGGAACCTGGCTTCCACATTTTCCCGCACAAAAAAATCTTCTAAAAATACTTGCCTATTTCAGAGAAATATGATCGCAGTTCTGAAAAGTTTCTCAACACTTCTACAGAAAACCCTAACATTTCCTCGTGCAGATAATAGTTTATGGGGTAACTTTAACAGTGAGAAACCCCCTATCATTTATTAAGAAAACAAATTCCAAAAGGATCTCATCACAGTCTGTACAGCAACCTAAGAGTTGTACTGGTAATTGTCGGTAAAACCATTACTCGAACTGGGAAAACTTTGTCCATGAGTAACAGGAAGGCCCTAATGCAACTGATCACCTATTTGAGCAAGACTGCATAGCGTTTCGTTGTTTCATTCAACTTAGCGATTTGCTGTACTGTAAAATAGATGTAGATTTTGACAGCGTTCTTAATAATCGTGGTAACGTACATTTAATCTGCAGTGCGAAGCGTTCTGCAGTTTGATGTACTATGAAAATTCAGTATTAGGGATTCACAGCGCCGCAGCGGAAACGTGTTTCAACGCTTGGAAGATCATCCTAACCGCACACGATCTCCAGAATATTAATTAAACAGAAGAATATCATGTGATTCTTTTCAAAGAAAGCGATGATTTGGATGCCAACAAAGAACGCTTTAATTAAGAAGGATGTAAGTCCTCTACGCGGCGACACAGCTCACGCTCCTTTGAACAGTATGGCTATGCTAGTTCAATCTGTGGTCTTGTGCAGTTGTCCCTCTGGTGTAACTGATATCTATTAACCATAACACCTATAAAAATACACAGTGCAGCAGAAATTATTCGTCTTCTCTACTTAAAGTAAAGTGATTGATACAGAGGCTTTACCTTCGCTTAGTATCATCCTGCTTCCCAAACACTGTAGGATCCACTATATTATCGAGCCTCTGTCCTATCAAATACATAGGCTTAAATATCACGTACGAATATTAGTGTTACATCCAGACAGAACCCATAGTTTTTCACGAATGCGCTACGCAACAAGGACGACACTTTGTAACAGTATTCTATGTTGCTGATCACGTCAGCTTATACTTTATGGAAACCAGCTCTGACCGCGAAAGTCTGCAGATTTGCAGGTAAAGGCTGTACAAAACTTACTGCATACAGACCCAGATTAAATTCCACAAGGTGATGGCAGTCCCACCTCCGCTATAGGGCAGAAAAATATGGTGAAGCAAATGAAATGGGATTACTCAAAGATTAAAGCTGAATTCATCACATCAATAATGCAGGCATCGCAGGGGAGTTGATGATGTTCTATGTGTTTTAGAAAAAAAAATTTAAGAATGCAGTTTATAGATGCTCAAGCAGGCAATGAGCGCTTAACAAAACAAGCAGCCAGGCCGCACGAGCCCGGGCTCGTCGTTAGACTTGCCCCCACCTCCCCGCCCGACCGCCGCCGCTCAACTCAGGAGAGACAGATGGTGCGTCTCTCGTAACGCAGCTTCCTCTGCGTCACGCACCCTTTGCTTTCGCCTCGGGTTGGGGGCGTTTAACGTCCTACTATGACGGGAGTTTTACGTCCTTTCTTGACACAGCGACAACCGTCACCGTTCAACGCAGCCCGGAGGTGTTACGGATGTGGACTCGGGTTTTATGTTGTGGAGTTTGACATCAACGAGACGGTTGTAAGTAGGCTGTTTAGGTTTTTTTAATGGTAACGCCGCCTCCACGTAGCGCTTTGTATAAAAAACACTGGCTGTGCTGTGTGCAGTCAGTGGCTGGTTGGCATTGTTGTAATACTCGCCATTGTAGCGTAGGGCAGCTGGATGTTAACAGCGCCTAGCGTTGCGCAGTTGGAGGTGAGCCGCCAGCAGTGGTGGATGTGGGGAGAGAGATGGCGGAGTTTTGAAATTTGTAAGAATGGATGTGATGAACTGATAATATATATATATATATATATATATATATATATATATATATATATATATATATATATATATATATATATATATTATGACTATTAAGATAAATACAATGTTTGTTCTCTATTAAAATCTTTCATTTGCCAACTGTGCCTATCAGTAGTTAGTGACTTCCGTAGTTTGAATCTTTTAGTTAGCTGGCAGTAGTGGCGCTCGCTGTATTGCAGTAGATTTTTGTGAGGTAAGTGATTTGTGAAACGAATAGGTTAATGTTAGTCAGGGCCATTCTTTTGTAGGGATTATTGAAAGTCAGATTGCGTTGCGCTAAAATTATTGTATGTCAGTTTAAGCACAGTCTTGAACAATTTTTCTAAGGGGACATTTCATATGTAGACCCATAGCCGAGGATACCTCACTGGAATCTTCTGATTTTTTCTTGTAGTTTGTGTAGTTAGTGTAGCCTTTGTTTATTGCTAGTGCGTAATTGTAGAGAGAATTTCCTCTGTAGTTGTAGTTTTTCATTGTTGTAAAGTAAAACAGTTGTGGCATGCATGTAGGTTTGCACCAAGTATTTCGCAGCTGCGCTTGCAATTAACTAGATATTATTTTCTGTGCTACGTTTATGTGTTCTCTTATTTTTGCTCTTCAAATTGTGTTTTTCTGTGTTGTCGTGTGAAACATTGTGACAATAATGGCGTGTGAAAAACGTAAAACTAGGTTCCAAAGTAAACCGAGAAATGACAGTGAAGACGAAAGCAGTGTGTTAGCGCCACCATGTAATGAATTAAATAATGTTCAAAGTAGTAATTTGGTAATTGTGCATAGGGAAATGGAGCGGGCTGAAAATAATGGTGTAGGTAGTGAAACAATTAGTGAACAGGGAAGCATTATCGATCGATCGGTCGTCAACAGCTCGCCTCAGAATTCCGAAATGACAGGACACAATCTTGCAAATACTGTAGATTCAGATTTTGCGTCCTCACTGTTTTCTGAAATAAATCAAGACACATTTTCTGCTTTTCCAAATGCGAATATTGCCGGTTCAATTGCACTGCCGAATAGCACTGAGCAACATGTTTCAGACACCAGTGCACTGTTATTACAGTTAATGAAACAAATGGGACAAAGGCTACAAAAGTTAGACACAATGCTTGAACAAAATCAGAAACAAATGGGACAAAATCTTCAAAAGTTAGACACATTGGAACAAAATCTTCAAAAGTTAGACACAATGGAACAAAATCTTCAAAAGTTAGACTCAGTGGAACATACGCGCTTGAACAAACACGTGAAGATTTAACTACTGAGTTACATAAAATTGAATCGAAATGTCAAAAACCTATTTTTTCGCGGTATGAAAATACATTACAGAATCACGAATCAGCCATAAAAGAACTGCAAACTATTGTTCATGAAAATCATGAGACCTTGCAAGCTAAAATTGACTCAGCTGCATTTACCGATTCGGTTACGCAACTTGCAAAAACTCAGGAAAACGTAAAGGATACAGTAGATACTCTGAAAATTGGTTCAGAAATCACATGGAGGAAATCAGTTCATTATCAGAGAAAGTAGCTGAACTTTTGGATCAGCTAAATAATTTATCTACGAAGGTAGATGATTATCTGAATGACACAAAAACCCGGTAGTCTTTAATGACACAGAAGAGTTCGAACAAATCAGGAAATTCAAACAAAATCAGAATCAAATTAATACACAACACCAAAGAGAAATCTGGGAAGTACAAGATCAGCTGACACAGGTAATACAAGAATTACGTATTTCAGAGGACACTCGCAATCCAATACAGGAAGAGAGACATAAAAATACAGAACTGCCACAAAATAATAACACAGGAAACTTCGGAGATTATGAAAGAAACTGGCAAGGTACACCGAATTTTGAGATGGAACCGCCGAAACGACGTAACAATGACCGACATGCGACTCGCCGACATGATGATTTTGACTATAAGCTGTTCATTACTACACGTCAATTCAAAATATTTAAAAATTCTGGCAACGACATTCATCCACAAGCGTGGCTTCATCAATTCTCTCATTGTTTCCCCCCCAACTGGTCAGTAGAGCACAGGTTAGAATTTATGTGTGGCTACTTGGAGAATGAATAAGCTGTAAGAATGCGATCGGTCATTCACGATTGTCACAGTGAAGGAGAATTTAACATGCCTTCCTCTCTGCATATTGGTCTCAAGCTACACAAGACCGAGTAAAACATAGCATCATTATGATGAAACATTTCGTACAATCTGAATTTTCCAGTCTTGTGAATTATTTTGAAGACATGTTACATAAGAATCAATATCTTTCAAACCCATACAGCCCCTCAGAACTCATCCGCATTTGCTTAATCAAATTGCCTGAACATTTACGACATATTATTTTGGCAGGCCGTTGCAAAGACGACATTGAAGCTTTTCAAGGACTCTTACGAGAATTAGAAATTGACACTGACAATCGCGGAACACGAATACAGGAACACAACAATTACAGGTCACATCTGTCGCAATTCCGCGATGAAAGAAATAATAACTGGACACAACAAGGCTATTCTCACAACACAAATCGTGACCAAAACAGACACCACCCATATGACAACCATCGGCAGAGTAGTAATATTTACAGAGAAAGATCGCATCTCTGTAATAATGAATATGACAGAGAAAACCATAGAAACAGACAATATGGGAACCAAAATAATTATTTGCAGGGGAGACAGAATAACTTCAGATGGAACGGTCCACCACGCAGTTAAGATTCTGGGTGAAATTCTCCTCCACATGACCGACAAACAAGAAACAATGTAAACTACAGA
This sequence comes from Schistocerca gregaria, assembly GCF_023897955.1. NCBI lineage: Eukaryota > Metazoa > Arthropoda > Insecta > Orthoptera > Acrididae > Schistocerca > Schistocerca gregaria. The sequence goes on along the minus strand of NC_064925.1, from coordinate 11,930,247 downwards.
CAAAACGACAGACATGAATTGCATCAGAACTGGCGGGATTCCTACAGGACAGGGCCCTCTAGACAAGGTGAATTTGTAGAAGTTAGGTCTCCTAATCCCAAAAACGGCGCGCGGCAACAAAGAGACAGACAATGACTCGCACCTCAGGCAGCCGCGTGCGCCGTCTGGCTCAGAGAAAGATAACATGGACGCTAACGTTGAGAAAAATTCCAGTATTGTTTACCGACGTATACCCCATGATAATTGCGTTCAAGTTAACTCTGAGCACTAGGAAGAGTAAAGGATTGTACTACATTTCACATGTAAAACCGTTTATTGAAAGATAATCTGCTTTTTAACTTTGTCTTTGCTATAAAATTTTTCACTTCACGTTTCTAGTACTCTTTTTCACACTTAGAATCTGTTAACATGCAACCATGTTTGCAGTGAAATATCCAGTCAAGAATCAATAGAACTTATTTAAACAGAAACTACGAATGCATTGTTATAGTCAACAGACGTCACAGTGTTATTGTGTGTGTACATTCTTGCTTGTTAGTTGCACGATTACGTAACGACTATAAGGCTTACATACTTAGAACATATACTGTTAATGAGATTTTAATGCAACATTTTGGTTTAGTTGAAAAGACATTCTTTATTTGAAGTACTTTCTGTGAGATTAAAGATGACTTAGCATTTGGTTTCTTTGATAGCTACACGATTATATCACGACGCTACTGATGTGTGACACAATTTACATTGTGCTTTTGCGGTGCATCTGTTTTATATCTGCACAGTTTTTCTGAATTCTTCTGGAAAGGAAAACATGTTTTAGTAGTAACTTTTGTGGTATAGGTACAGTGAGACAGCCTTTTCTGTAGCACAACAATACATTACAGTACAGCACTTACTTCATCACGGCAGTAAGCGTAGTAACTACGATATCTATACGCAAAGCATTTTACTTTTGTTTATCATGAGGTAAGTACATTGACTTCTGCAGAACTTAGCTTTCGGAGGACGATAACTATGACACTTCCACAGAGATTCTCTTACAATACGACGAACAGTTTAGCGCTACAGCAAGCGTATTTGAGTGACTGATTTTGTACTTAAAACATTTATTTTTAAAGATATTTGAAGTACAATGATACAAAGGTTTTCCGTGATACATTTCATTCCATTGCTGTAATCTGTAACACCTGAGGATATAATTACATTAATCCTCAAGGGGGTACACGCTTACTTTGTGTACCATGTGTATGGCAAGCACAAGGAGCCCTAGCTAATATGGTATTTGCTTATACAACTTTACACATAGGTACCATATTTTTCTAACACATTAATTACACAGCTATCTGATCATTTAATTGAGAGAGACAAATATTTATTTTACTACATCAGTGACAGATGTTTACGTAATTACAAGGTTGGATAACTTCACACTTATGATACTGTATTTTGTCTGTACTTTGTGAAATGTTCATATTTTTTCGGAACCATTGTGATACTATGAGAGCTTTGAAGATGTATTTGGTATGGGATCATGATTTTTAAAGTACGTTTGAGGCAGATGACACTTCTGACAAGAGCAGAGAATTTTTTTTAGGGTTTGAAATTATTGCAGAAAGCTATGACGGTTTTGAGATTTGACTGAGGTGTTATGATGTTATTATTACGACGACGATTTGAATTATGCTGCCGAGGTACATTTAAGCTGATGCTATATGAGTTATTTGGTTATGCTACGTATCTGTTATGATGAAATATTGAAGAAGTGTCGACGAAAATGTATATGTGTAATAAGGTAAGGAATAATGAGTAGTGGTTAGGGACTCTGGTTTGTGAAAAAGGATGTTGGAAACCGAGAATCGTACTTTAAGAGTTATGAGATGTGTGTATATGTGTGAATGTATCATTATGCTGGCGAAAATTTTTTGGACACTATTATATTTAAAGGATTTTGTTTCTACAGATTTGTAACGCAAATTCTTGACTTGTGAAATATTTTTATATGAGACTGTCACTGTAGCGGAAACTGCAGTCGTAAATATTTCGGTAAGAAAGTTAAGTGTCCACCTGCACATAATGCGTCGTGGGCACCCAGCTGCGCGACAGACGCCTTGAAAAAAGCCATTAGTGTGTGCCTGTCAGAGGCACAGTGGAGAGAAAAAAAGAGGCCATTATTCTCGCTATTGACATTCCTTTGTAGAAAGAATCGTAAATACGACACGCTCAAACTTGAAAACATGATTACACTGTAGAGTTCTTAATTTATGATATTTACTGAAAGGAAATGATGAGAAACGTTTCATGTCTATTGTCTTGCTAGTTGGAAGATTGTTTACTGCATTATGAAATGCCTTATGGCTAGCGAATGACGTTTCACGCCTTGCTTTGCCTATTTTGTTTAATGTCTAGTTTCGAGCTGCACTGCATCATTGGTTAAAATAAAATTTTATATATGTACTAATATAAATATTTTCTATCTACAGATCCAGTATATAATAATGATGTGATATACTTCCAAAAAATGAGAGAGCACAAAAAGACATTTCCCTTCACAGGAACTGCATACATAATTTTCTTTTCAAGTACTTGGTAATTTATTTCGTAGAATAAGTTGTGGTGCACCACTTTAATTATATAGACATTAATATGTGAATAGACATTTCCCTTATCAGCATTGTCGTTTTTACTGTAATATTTTTTCTGCTTGAGCTATGTCATGTTTAGATATAAGTTATTGCATTTGCTGCTGCTGTTTGCCAGGCATAATGTTACTGAATTTGACTTTGTATTACTCTGTTAAGCCAGTTTTACCACGGATTTATTTTTCTTGTTTACTGCGCATTGCCTTATATTAGTTGTAATATTTCTGCTTGCTTTGACAACTTCCATTTTTTTATTGCTTTATATTAGTTTTAATATTGCTGCTTGCTTTGCCAACTTCCATTTTCTTTATTGTTGTTTGTATTAATTGTTTTGTGCTGCTGCATTGCCTCGTCCCTTAGTTAAGCATCTGAGCTCAGTAGATTTAAGTTAGCTTAAGAGGGGGTAGACTATATGAGAGAACGAGTTGTGATGAATTGGAAGAAATGCATTGAGAAGTTATACGAAAAATGTACAGAAAGCAGGTATAGGTAGGATTTTCTTGGAAATAAATGATGAGGTAAGATACTGGAAAATAAATAATGAGGTAAGAAATATGTGAACATATAAATACAGAAAGCATGCTTGGATAGGATTTTTTTGGTGGAAACAAATGTTGAATTAAGACGAAAGATCTATGGAATGAAGTTTTGGGTGGGACTGCAGTACCAAATGTTACACTGAAAACAAACCCTGCCCTTTCCTCTTGTGTTATCCCACTATGTGTTTGTGTACCCTTGGGTATTTGTGTTCTTCCTGTCTTTATGAGTTTATCTGATGAGAGTTACATTGTAGAATTTTTCTGATAATATGTTATTTTCTTTGTAAAGATGTTTAGACATTATTTATCTGTTCTGTTTTGTTGCTCATATGTGAAGTTGATGTTTCAAAAGTTATTCTGATCTTAATGTATGTACTTATGTCATAATTTTTGTAACACTGATGTGCATGTTTATTTCTTTTCTTTTGTAAAGCCTGTTTTACTACAAATGTATTCTGTACTATTATGTTCTTTAATGATATATTTTTGTACCTTTGTTATTGTATTCTCATGTTATAAAATTGTAGTTGACACCAGTTCTTCAAATTAAGTAACTTGTAAGTTACATTTCACTGCACACATTTCTGTTGGTCATTGTATATGGACAATATGTGAGAAGTAGGGACTGTTAGTATTTGCACGTGTGTTGATAATTCAGCAAGGGACTGAATAACAGCATTGCTGCTTCTAAGGACAATTCCACCTTTGATCACTCACCAATACCATTATTTCTACAAGGACTGCAGTGGGTCTGCACCTCTGGTGGCCCACCAATACCATAATCTCTACTAGGACTACAGTGGGTCTGCTCTGTGATGACCAACCTACCAATAGTCTTCAACTTTGACTGACTCTGCGGTGCGTTTGCTCTGTTGTGGCCCAGTACCTGTCTGCATGTCAAGAGTCAGCACTGTCTTTCCGTTGGAAGGACAACACTACTTCTTCGAGACTGTATGGAAATCCACTACTTCAGTGTGCATTTTCTTTTACTACTCAGACTTCGAGAAAAACACTGCAATTTTTCTTTGATGAATGATCAGGACTGTCTTTGTGGACTGTGAGAAAATTTTAGCTTTTGACCAACATTGTATCGATAAGTGTGTGCATTTCATTTCTTTGTTATGGTAATTATGAAAAAAAAATTCAAATCTATTGGGCACTGCCCAAAACAATTTGTAAATTTTTTTGTGGGGAGGATGGGGGCTATGTAAGTAGGCTGTTGAGGTTTTTTTATTGGTAGCGCTGCCGCCACGTAGCGCTCTGTATAAAAAACACTGGCTATGCTGTGTGCAGTCAGTGGCTGGTTGGCATTGTTGTAATACTCGCCATTGTAGCGTTGGGCAGCTGGATGTTAACAGCTCGTAGCGTTGCGCAGTTGGAAGTGAGCCGCCAGCAGTGGTGGACGTGGGGAGAATGATGGCGGAGTTTTGAAATTTGTAAGAATGGATGTCATGAACTGAAATATATATTATGACTATTAAGGTAAATACATTGTTTGTTCCCTATTAAAATCTTTCATTTGCTAACTATACCTATCAGTAGTTAGTGACTTCCGTAGTTTGAATCATTTAGTTAGCTGGCAGTAGTGGCGCTCGCTGTATTGCAGTAGTACGAGTAACCAAGATTCTTGTGAGTTAAGTGATTTGTGAAACGTATAGGTTATTGTTAGTCAGGGCCATTCTTTTGTAGGGATTATTGAAAGTCAGATTGCGTTGCGCTAAAAATATTGTGTGTCAGTTTAAGCACAGTTTTGTATAATTCTTCTAAGGGGACGTTTCATGGTGCTGCACTCATACCCAAGTTACGTTCCACGGAGGGCCTCCATACGTACTGGGGGATCATGACTGTCCATGTCTCACTCACCGCTTTTGATAATTCACGGTGGGCCAGAGCGGACCACTGAGGATTGCACCCAGTTAAGGGCTAACCTTTTAACGTCATACATGGACGGCCCTTCCCGTGTTAGTTTCACCCCGTCCAAGGGGATACTGAGACCTAAGGACACGTCAAGGCCACGGGATACGACATTGCAGTCGCCGCCCCACTTAGGATCCTCTGAGCCACAAGAGTACTTCGGAACAAATCCGAAGATTTCCGGGAATCAGAGGGCCTCCTGGCGAACCCAGTTACGGGAGGCAGCACACCACGCCCCGGTGGCGCCACGCAGACCGCTTTCCCATGATTAGTGTTACAGGTATTGCCTTTGAAAAAGAGTTGAAAAGTATGGAATATTACACACAGCGCTTTCCGGGAGAGCGTTTTAATATGAAAAGTCGTGGTATTCACGAACCATCATAACCGTATTAGAAAAACAACTCTTACACTTTCAGATGATTTTATGATAGGGGAGAATCAGTCTACTGAAGGTAAGCCAACAACGAGCAAATCTGTACAGTACTGAACGGATTACACATAGAGGAAGCATCTAATAGAGAATCGAATTCACTAAAACAATCAAGTTCTTTTTTGTCTTTATTCAGAAGGATTAATGGTGCAAATTGTTATACTGTGACTAAGTTTCTTATCTCTGTGGATTGGGTCTTAAATCGCACTCCAGTTTGTTTGTAGGAAATAGAAAGGTAAGGAAGGTAAAAGAATCGAAATGTTTGAGATGTGGTATTAGAGAAGGATGCCAAAAACGAAGTGGACTGATAAGATAAGAAATATTCTCCGCAGAATCGACGATGAGTGAAGTATGTAAAGACACTGGCTGGGAAAGGGACAGGTTGATGGAGCACTTTCTAAGGCATCAGTTGTTCGACCGATGCTTTTGTTCCCTTCACTGGCTACAGGTTCGGGAAAGTTTGAAAGTTCGATGTGCAACATAAACGTCTGATTGGCTGCGCACAGCGAAGAACGAATGCTTTGAAATACTGCAATTCAATGAATAAAAAAAAACTAACCCGCTATGTTAAATACAGTCACAGTGAAAGATTGAACATAGGCCAAGCTCGCAGCGTAGGTATTCAGCAAGAAGAAAAAATGGTGGAAATGGCTCTGAGCACTATGGGACTTAACTTCTGACGTCATCAGTCCCCTAGAACTTAGAACTACTTAAACCTAACTAACATAAGGATATCACACACATCTATGCCCGAGGCAGGATTCGAACCTGCGACCGCAGCGGTCGCGTGGGTCCAGACTGTAGAGCCTACAACTGCTCGCCACCTAGGCCAGCCAGCAAGAGGACATTCGCTTTGTATGTTCTGAGCATATAGAGTCAATGGGACACTAGCTCGAAGTGGGCACTTTTGTCACGCCGCAGAGCGAACGGGAACGCTTCATGTGATGTGAAATTGTGGATAATTCTCCGGCTCTTTTGGGATGTGGTGTCTGCCTATTGCACTTATGCGCCGCCGCGTGTTATGGGAAACGCTGACTACAGTAACAGGAATTAGCGGAGCTGTCGATGGCAAAAACGTTTGGGCAGGATGGAGACCGGAACATTTCGAACAAGTACTCGAGGATGTTGTGTGTATGTGCTCCTCTCTGATAAAGACATTGTAACAGGAGTGAAAATTGTAGCGGGCTGCATCAAATCAGTTAGAAGACTGAGGGGAAAAAGGTAACAAATAAAATAATAAGCAAAAGATGTCTGAGAAGACCAACAGAGAACTAGATTGATGGACTGGAACACATCCGTAATGCTAACCCATGAAGTAAATCCTGATGAAAATGATGCTATTAATTATGCGGCACGTTGAACCCTCGTGCACTGTACGGTAAGAGGATTAGCCGCGGAAGACTTCTTACAATTTTCCTTCAGTCTTAACACGTCGTAAGTCACGCACGCGCCCTCCGGATTATTTCCCAGCCGCTTTGCAAAGTCACGCATTTTTTCCTGTCTCACCCTCCACGTCCCACGGCCCCCGCCGCCGCCTCCTCTGCCTCCAGCCTTCGCGCCATCCGGCGCCGCCTCCAGCGCCGGCGTCTCTGCGTTTTCAATTACCGGACGCCGCCGACAATGGCCGCGGACTGCCTCGCAAACCCGCCGCCAAGGGCTTTCAGCGCGCGCTCACCGTTTATTTCCGGAGCACGGGAGGAAGGGCCGTTTTTTGTGGCACGTTCCAGTGTATTCATCATCCTGCCGGCGTGCAAAAATAATGACTGCCGAGTTAGAGGGCCGGCGAGGACAGACTCGGTGCTCATCTTCCGCGCTCATTGTGCCCTCCGGCGGCGGAAGGCACCTACCAATCTCCAGGAGGCAGCCCGGTGGGCGAGACACCGCAAATGCCGTTCAGGTGCCTGTGTTCCACGGAGACGGAAAATACTTGCCCAATTCTCCGCGGCCCGCTGTTCTCTTTCCTCTGGCGCTGACACCGGCCCCCGCTTTGTCCCGTGATGCATCTGGCTCCTGTAATCTTCCTCCCTTCCACCGCAACCTTCGCCTTTTCTGCACCACTTGCAAAGGAAATGCCGCGAAAGGCACACAGGCGGCGGCAATTCTGAACCCCGTGGGCGTCCGCGCCTTTTGTTCTGTTGCGAAGGACTCGCGTTGCCGCGGGAGAATACTGCACGGGACCAATCCATTGTCAGCCTCGCGCCTTGTCACGATATAGGCATTGTCTAAATTTCCACATGACAAAACTCTACTATCTGGTGAGCAAGATATATGATACTGGCGAAATACTCTCAGACTTCAAGAAGAATATATTAATTCCAATCCCAAAGAAAGCAGGTGTTGACAGATGCGAAAATTACCGAACTATCAGTTTCATAAGTCACGGCTGCAAAATACTAACGCGAATGGAAAAACTGGTAGAAGCTGACCTCGGAGAAGATCAGTTTGGATTCCGTAGAAATATTGGAACACATGAGGCAATACTGACCCCTATGACCTATCTTAGAAGCTAGATTAAGGAAAGGCAAACCTACGTTTCTAACATTTGTAGACTTAGAGAAAGCTTTTGACAATGTTGACTGGAATACTCTCTTTCAAATTCTGAAGGTGGCAGGGGTAAAATATAGGGAGCGAAAGGCTATTTACAATTTGTGCAGAAACCAGATGGCAGTAATAAGCGTCGAGGGGCATGAAAGGAAAGCAGTGGTTGGGAAGGGAGTGAGACAGAGTTCTAGCCTCTCCCCGACGTTATTCAATCTGTATATTAAGCAAGCAGTGAAGGAAATAAAAGAAATATTTTGGAGTAGGTATTACAATACATGGAGAGGAAATAAAAACATTGAGGTTCTCCTATGACATTGTAATTATGTCAGAGACAGCTAAGGACCTAGAAGACCAGCTGAACGGAATGGACAGTGTCTTGAAAGGAGGATATAAGATGATCATCAACAAAAGCAAAACGAGGATAATGCAATGTAGTCGAATGAAGTCGGGTGATGCTGTGGGAATTAGATTAGGAAATGAGGCACTTAAAGTAGTAAAAGAGTTTTGCTATTTGGGAAGCAAAATAACTGATGATGATCGAAGTAGAGAGGATATAAAATGTAGACTGGCAATGGTAAGGAAATTGCTTCTGAAGAAGAGAAATTTGTTAACATCGAGTATAGATTTAAGTGTCAGGAAGTCGTTTCTGAAAGTATTTGTATGGAGTGTAGCCATGTATGGAAGTGAAACATGGACGATAACTAGTTTGGACAAGAAGAGAATAGAAGTTCTTGAAATGTGGTGCTACAGGCGAATGCTGAAGATTAGATGGTAGATCACATAACTAATGAGGAAGTTTTGAATAGGATTGGGGAGAAGAGAAGTTTGTGGCACAACTTGACTAGAAGAAGGGATCGGTTGGTAGGACATGTTCTGAGGCATCAAGGGATCACCAATTTATTATTGGAGGGCAGCGTGGAGGGTAAAAATAGTAGAGGGAGACCAAGAGATGAATACACTAGGCAGATTCAGAAGGATGTAGGTTGCAGTAGTTACTGGGAGATGAAGAAACTTGCACAGGATAGAGTAGCATGGAGAGCTGCAGCAAACCAGTCTCAGGACTGAAGATCACGACAACAACAACAATTTATTTTGCTTAGAATCGCTCATTATTAGCCTACAGGGTGGGGTGAGGGGGGTGGGGGGGGGGGAGTGGAGTGGGAAGCAGAAATACGGAAACGAATACTTGAACCTGAATGCAGACGTTAGCCGAGCCTGAAGGCTGCACTGTCGTATTTGACCACGAATCGCACATGTGCAACGTACTCAATACTCTGAATTGCCAGTTGTGGTCGTAACAGTGTTCTGTGTAGTTGCGAGTCCATTGTGTCGGAGCTCGGTGCATTCGTACCTGCACAGATTGTTGGTGTTCGCATGGTTTGTGCTACCGCAAACAAGGTAGCCTAAGTGTTGTGTTTCAAGAGGTACCGTATCGCAGAGTTATACCTCACACAGGGAAAGCGGAAAAACATCGTCTGCTAAGATACACAGAGCACGAATGGTGGTGACCGACAATCACTGAAGGGGATTGTGACAAAAAATAAGATTTGAAAAGTGAATCCGCAGCTCAGTGTCGTGCTCGGGAACCATGTTGACACCAAAACAGCACGAAGTGATCTCCATAAGTGGGTAGCTGCAGGGCGAGCTGGAATCCAAAACTACTCATCAGTGAGCCAGCTGCCGAAGCCATAAAACTGGACTTTGAAGCAATGGAAAAATGTCGCTTCGTCGAATGAGTTATGTTTCGCACTGTTTCCAACTTCTGGCTGAGTTTCAATAGTGAGAGTGAAACATGGCTAGGTTTCGGAGGTGATGTGAAAAGCCATATGGCGGTATTCCATGGTCCTATGGTTTCTCTCAACGTCGCATTACTGCCAAGTGTTAAGTGATGATTTTTAGATGATCTGGCCAATCCTATGGTACAATCCTTCTTTCCCATTCGTGCTGTTGAGTCCTTTTGCACAGAGCTGTTCACACAGTTCGCATAGTTCGCATCGTCCAGGATTGGTTTCGTGGAGACGAGAAGTAATTTTCGCATCTCCCTTGGCCACAATACTCACCAGATCTCACTATTATTCAGCCTTTCTGGTCGACTTTAGAGAGAGAGAGAGAGAGAGAGAGAGGGAGAGAGAGAGAGGGAGAGACACAGACAGACAGACACACGTGAATGTTATATCCACCTCCATCATCGTTGCTCGAACTTGCCAATATTTTGCAGGAAGAATGGAATAAAATTCCCGTATAAACCGCACAGGACCCTGTACCATCCATTCCTTGACGACTATAAGCTGCACTGAATGTCAATGGTTATCCTACACCGCATTGGGCATGATAACATTTGTGGTTTTGGTGTTTTCAAATTTTCCTTTACTCCTGTATATAGTGGAAACGTTACACCACGAAGCTCTTGTGCGATTTTCGTCAGTCCTTGTGTAGTTCATTGCAAACAGGTATTAACTGGTTAAATTGCCATTCTATACAAAAGTGTTCTGCACCACCCAACATCAATATGAAATGTGACCCCTACAGGCACAAATACACTGCCTTATTCACTGTGGCACAGAGGCAAACTGTCTCTAAATTTTATCTTCAGAACTTTCTTCCCCTATGTGAAATATGCTGACTAAATTCATGATGACTGGTGCTGGTGTAAAAATGTATGATTTCCGGAGTATCCTCAACAAACTATGTGAATGACGATCAGGGGACCGTGCAGGTGAGTCAAAGATACTTACGTACCTGAAGGTGGTATGGTTTGAATTATAGTGTGTGGTCTTTTATTCTACTGTTACAATATGCCATTTGAAGTTATTCTTATAAGGAATATGACAATACGTAGGTTCTTGGGTATCGTTACGTTTAGGGTGTAACGGATATGAGTGCAGTTACTTTTATTGCGGTACCTTAATATGCGCACATACCAGTGAGTTGATTGTTTTTGTCTGAGTCGAGCGGTCTCCCCACAAACACTACGTCACATAATTTACTTCCTTGTGTTTTCTGCACTAACTGCACCGCTAAGTGGACTGTGCCTGTCAGTATAAATTTACCGTTTTGGGTCCACATTTCAACACCTGACCTGCCACACGTTCTTGGAGGTACTACTCAAAGTAGAAACACATGACTTGCGGTAGCTATAATTATTAGCCTGCAAATGACATAAATAGTAATGTAATGTTGTTCAGAACACCGTCCTCAGTCATCAACAGAAATATCTGTCCATATTGACGTTGCACCCTGTATATATCGCAACAAGATGGAACGATTGAATACTGTTGATGGTGACTGTCCCGGAAATGCTATATGAACCGCGAGGTTCTCTGACTCCATATAAGTAATAGCTTAGCTGAAAGGTCTGCATGCTCCCTGACCGTGGCTGTGTCGGAGAGCGAAGCCTATAGCAGGTGTTTTGGACAACAATTGTTGCAGCGTAAGGGGCAGTGGAAGGCCAAAAATAAGTAACGGAGAGGCAGAAAGTCGATTAAATATTTTATGTATTGCCCCTTAAACACACACAAAAAAGACTGCAGATAGTGAAAGAGATATCAATAGAAAGGACGGCATATGCAGCTTTTATCAAAGTAGTATCGACTTGTGACGTATACCTGGTTGTCAGAGCAGACTGTGCGCGAGCTTGTTTTCTGCTGTCTCGCTAGCCGCTTGCATCCTCCTGCGACTCGACAGTATGTCTAGCACAGCTGACTGCAAGGTAATGGAGGCCAGGTAATGCTGATTATGCTTAAGGTGGAGCAGACTTCTGCGAGAATTTTTCCGAGCGTTCAAAAATCCTACAGCATTCACGGGAGCCTGCGATAGAGCGAGTTGACACTACGTCTCCGTTAGTTTTGTTGAACCAGTGGTGTGTCTCCAGTGATGAAAAAGTACTTCCCGCAGCCAACCTCTTCTACTGCTTAATATGCAGTGCGTCTTGGACGACTTTTAGGCTCCAATCAATATTGGCACCATTCGAGTGTGACCACGAAGCCAATGCGAACTAAATGGCTCTTTTCCTTTAACGTTTTAAGTAACGTACTTTGCAGTTATAAAAACTATTTTTGCTTTAAATTTCAGTGGTCCTGGACTTCAGCAGAACATCTGCAGTTCCGGGATACGGAGCTAAGTTGATTTTTAGAGGCAATTTCCATATAAAATTTTTTAACTCATTAACTATACATGCACCCGATCAGTGATCACAGACCTTGAATTCGTAATTTATCCTCCTGAACGAATATTCAATTGAATTTTATATAAACTGAATTATTTAGTACTCTTTCTTTGTAAGGGCTCGACATAACGTAAGAGTTCTCCATGTGTGTGGGACACAACTAAGAAGAGGCTCAGGTTTACAAACGGCGTTTACCAGTCTTGTCACGTGCTAGTGAGCATTCAGCCTCCGTTACGCAATTATCAAATCGGTCCTATTGTTATTTCCAGTTGCTACGAATACCACGATACCAGGAATTTCAGAGGTATGTTGCGCGGTAATTACTGCCTCCTTTCACCTTCCCATTATGGACGCTTTGACGTCGATCTCACCACCAAAAACAGTACTGAACGCCACTTAATCGCCAATAGGTTCCGTCTAGACACGATGCAACTTTCGATTCTCTTCAATATACTGTCGAAGGTAAACAAGGCATAAAAGCCACAGATCTCAAGCCACCTTTCAGAAACCTCTTCCAGACTGCTCATAAAGACGATCTACCTGTAACCTTCGCATGAGGGTAGCTGTTCTCATCTGTCTATACGTCAGAGGTAATCGAACCCTCCTACGATCTTGTCAGTGTATAGCTCGTCTCGTCACAACAATTTTTGCACTCACTGCTCTACAACCTACTTTAGGCGCGACACGTCGGTGTAATGCTCACATGTCCCCCATGCCAAAGATTTATCCTTTCTCAAAATGCAAAAGGTAAACACCACCTACATGTCGTGGTAGCAGGACTGGAATGTTCCAGTAATGTTAGACATACCTAGTACACAATCGCCATCGGTAACAAGGACATTTCTTGGGACTGAAAATATGCTTGAATAAAGATTAATCTTTAATGCACGTATCTTTTAGGCGTGCAGATACTGTGGTGTCAGTTTGATAGCGTTCGGTAAAGGGCACCAGAATTGATGCCGCGTTCCTTGATTTCCGAAAGGAATTTGACGCAGTTCCACAGCGTCGTTTCGTGAACAAAATAAGAGCTTACCGAGCATCAGACGAGATCTGTTGAATTCAGGACTTCCTAGCAGCCTGAGCAGCAACTAATAGCTCCTGACAAAATCAACATGTGTGAACGCTATTTCAATGAGCACACATAAAAGTAGTACAGGGCTGTTTATGTTAACAATATACATAAATGATCTAGAGGAATACACCGGGCACTGTGTCTAATCGTATAGATAGGCGTAGAGAAACACAACCGTTCGGTTAAACTGTAACCAAAAATCCCTGGAAAAGACACTGCCGTAAAATACCTAGTACATATCAAACTCCAGCGGCAGATGAAATGGACGAGTCGTGTTTCACGGAAAAGTTTTCTTTTGTGCATCTTCGTATTTCGCAGCGCAGTAACTGCCCCATTAAATTTCGGGTGTGGAGCCCCATAAAAGCTAACCATTCTAATATTTCGGCACCATACCTTTCGGTCATCTTCAGCGTGGGCCAATAGCCTGAAGCTACAGCACTCGCGCATTCTTTTAAACATGTGGAACCCGCAATTGCGCATGCGGCCACAGGTACGAGTGGACTTTAGACCAATGGTCGTCAAACTGAGGCCCAGATCAAGTATTCGTATGGCCAGCGGTTCTCGCCCGTATTTTATAATGATTTACATCTAGCAGCTAGCAGCGGAATACAAAGACTTCAGTTAACGTTAAGAGCTTCTTAAGACTACAGCTTTAATGCTCACAAGTACAGAAACAACCAAAAGTAGCTACAGGGGAAGTAATATCTTAAGATGAATTTAATTTTAGTTGGCATTGCATAATTCGGCCATCAGCTGAGGAAGACTATCCCCTTACTTGAGGGGCAGATGGTAAGTACCACTGCAACCTTTTTTTGTTACTTTCTTTTCTCTATTTCCAGTCGTCATCCGTGTGACTGGTTTGAAGCTGCACGCCACGAGTTCCTCTCCTGTGCCAACGTCTTCACCTCAGAGTACCACCAGCAACCTACGTCCTCAGTTATCTGGTGAATGTATTCCAGTCTCTGTCTTCATCTACAGTTTCTACCCTCTACAGTTTTCTAGTACCATGGAAATTATACTCTGATGTCTTAACAGACGTTCTATCATCCTATGCCTTTGCTTTGTCAGTGTGTCCCATATACTCCTTTCTAGCCAACTGTGCAGAGAACCTCCTCACTGCTTACCTTATCGGTCTGTAGCACCTCATCTCAAATGCTTCGATTCTCGTCTGTTCCCGTATCCCCGCTACGGTTTCACTACCACACAGAGTTGTGCTCCAATGGTTCTCAGAAATTTCTTCCTCAAATTAAGGCCTATGTCTGATACTAGTAGACTTCTCTTGGCCAGCAATGCCCTTTTTGCCAGTGATGATGTCCTCCTTGCTCCGTCTGCCATGGGTTATTTTGCTGTATAGGTAGCAGAATTCCTTTACTTCATCCGCTTTGTGGTCATCAATCCTGAAGTTACGTTTCTCTCTGATCTAATTTCTCCTACTTCTCATTACTTTCGCCTTTCTTCTATTTACACTTTATTCATATTCATTACTCATCAGAATGTTTATTCCATTCACCACATCCTGTAATTCCTCTTCATATCCACTGAGAATAGCACTGTCATCAGCAAATCTGTCACTGATATCCTTTCACCTTGAATTTTGATTCCATTGCTGAGCCATTTTTCTTTATATGTCCATCATTGATTCTTTGATGTACAGATTGAACAGTAGGGACGAAAGACTGCTTCCCTGTCTTGCACCTTTTTTAACCGGATGTGGCGTCGCAACTAGTGCGAGCGCACAGTTTTCTATCAAATATTTACTGTGAAATGTAGACAGACTGTAAAGTAGCCATCAGATTAGCATATGTGCTGTAGCGGGCAGATTACCGGTGTCCGTTCGTCTGACGTCACGACCATATGGCATGTCTGTACCGTGAGAATGTAAGACCTGTGCGCTAACTAGCCGCGTGTATAACGTGGAACTTTCATCTTTAATAACTTCTAACTGAGGAACCTGAGGAAATTAAAAGTTAATATACTAGTTTCTGTTATGAATAAAAATAAGTCATCCAAATTTGAGCTTTGAAACCTGCATATTTTGGAAATTAGAAAAATCTTACAGAAAACGCAAATTTCTACAATTTTCGAGTCTAAATAAATACCATTATGTATAGATCACCTTCAGTGACCATCCAACTATGAAACAAAATCACCTTCCGTGCTTTTGTATTTATTTTGAGAATTTTACTTTTAGAAATTCACCTATAACTTTGTTAAAACCATAAATGTTTTGAATTTTTGTGAACAGTTATTTTATATGAGTAGGTGAGAGTGAATGAGTGTGCCTGAGTGAATGAAAGAGGGACATTCGCCATTCTTTGCAAGTGTATAAAATCTAGGTTGGAACTCGCAAGTGTTCAGACGATGTAACCGTGGGAACAGAGTCGCCAGTGGTTCCCCATCTTAGTGAATGTCGGATGTCCAAGAGTGTATGGTATTGTACAAGCAGCCAGAACGTTCGCGAGTATTTAAATAATTTCTGGAAATAAAGTAAAGTCTAGTTTTCCTTTCGGTTTGTTAAATTATACAGTAAATTTTGTGTAACAAGAAATCATGACGTAAATGATTCAGAAGTCATGACTGGTGCGTGCTAGATTTTGGCGCGAGGCGCACCCAAAGAGTTAATTCTGATTGGCTGTGTGATGTGTGAGCCAATGAGATGCGAGGACGGTTAGCAGACTAGGAGAGTGAGTCGCGAGTGGATGAGGGGTCGCGAAGGAACTGTGATCGAGAAGAGACATGCTTGATGTGTCCTCGCGAATAATGTGTAAAATGAAGTCATAAAACGGCTTCATCGGTTCGGTACTGTGCGATTTGAGACTGGAAGAGTCCAGTAACGCGTAGTGTGAGTTTGAGCGAGTTGTGACTTTTCGTTCCGCGAAAGACGCGAGTAACTTTAATAATTAAAAGCGTGGCGGTACTTCGTAAACTTTTACTAAGTGCTTATGGCGAGCATTAACGTTAAAAAACGAACTATTATTGAACATCGACTGCAAACGTGTATGTTAGAAAATCGTCTGTGTTGCAGTTAAGTAAATTCCGTAACTTTGAAAGCTAATTCTGGCGGGGTTTGAGTGTGGATAGAATTGTGAACTGAACTTTCTTCAAACGTAGATTAGCGGGCTGATGATCAGGCTTAAAGACAATAAAGAGCTTAAATAGAATTACCAACTTCGCGTTCTCGTTTGAGTAAACAATTACTACCATTCCAATAACTCAATTTATTTAGGAAGATTGCTCATAGATTGTATTTCAGCAAACATGTATCGCGGCCTCCGGTGAGCGGCTATTAAATTGCAGTTTCTTCAACACTGCTTTTCTGCAATTTTTCCAGTAGCTGCTATCAGGAGAGGCGAGTGCAGCAACTACCTAAGAAACGAGGTAGGTGGATTTTCTTTCAGGGAAAGGAAACTGCGCGATAAGAGCCTGACCCGTCGCAAGTGGTGCATCGGCCGGGAAATAAAAATAGTAAATTCCAGTGAATTTCAAAAAAAAACAGTAGTGACAATTACCGGACAATACAGAAGTGCTCGCTATGTGTAGGAACTGTGTAGCGTACAAATTGATATCGCCACGTGAATAGGAAGGACAGTGAAAGTGTCCGTGAACTGTAATGTGTTGTACGGAACGGAAGAATTTTTCGGTGACTACGCGCCGATTGGAATAGCAGTCTACGACGGCGTCTGGCAGACGACGAGCTACGGAGACTACGCAGAGGCGACGACAGCAGTGGCAGTTGGCAGCGCTGATTCGAGCGGGGGCCCGGAAACTGGTACAGCATTGCAGTGTATGGTGAACGGACCCGCAGTTTCATCTAGCAGCAACGCAGCACGCCGAAGCACAAAGTTAAGTACAGTGCTTTTGAAAACTTTGTGTGTTTGTGGAGTCAAACTGAGAAAAATGGCTGAGTTTCAACCAAGTGACAAAAAGGCGGAACTAAGTTGTGATAGTGGGATGGAGACAGGGGAAAATGACCCCATGAATTTTAGTTTAGACATGTCTCAACCCAATTTCAGTAGTAGTTTGACTGATTCATCCTATGTTAATTATAGTTTGGAGTCAGATCCAAATATGTCAGTGCCCAGTGAGTTACAGTTACCCATGCCGGTAGTTAATGTTAATAGGGACATTGTATCAGCAAATGAGGGGGCGAAGGATAATGTCGCCAGTATGCTGATGAATCTATTAACTAAGATGAACGTGTTGGATTCCAATATGTCAAGTAAGATGGATTCCAGTATGTCAAAAATGGAAACTAATATGTCACAAATGGAAACTAATATGTCAAGTAAAATGGATTCAAAAATGTCTAAATTAGGATCTGATTTAAGTAATGAGATGACTAAAATGGGCGCTGATTTAGATTCCAAAATATCCGATCTCAGAGACTGTTGGAAGCAAGATTTAGCAGTGCTCAGTAGTAAAGTAAATGTTGAAATACAGCAGGTTAAACTAGAATGTACAGAAAATATTGTTCAAGTGCAAAGTGAATTGACGACACGAATCGAACAGGTTACTGAGGATCAACAGCAATTTAAATCCCATGTTGATGCAGAATTAGATAAAGTATGTGAGCACATAAAAGTGGTAGAGAATTCCAATGAAATTAATCATGCCGCCTTAGAATGTAAAGTAAATGATACCAAAATTCGGTGTGAGAAACTTGGAGAGCAAGTTGTAAATAAGGTCAATAATTTAGAGACTCACATAAGCCATTTCAGTGAAAGTGTGAATGAGCAACTTTGTGGGCATGAATGCAGACTAACCAAAGTAGAACAGTGTGTTTCTAACCATAGTGGTAGTATAATTTCCAGTGGAATAATTGAATCTACCGAGGTTGCGTATGTTACCCACAGACAGTTTTTAAAATTTGACCCAAGTAAGAACATGCACCCCAGAGAATTTTGGAACGATTTTGAAGACGTTTTGCCGAAAGTATGGAGCGATAAACAAAAGATAGGCTTTATCACTTCAAATTTGATGGGAGAGGCCAGAGTATGGGGGAATTTAGCCTCTGAAAAATACGCGAAATTGTCAGAATTTAAATTAGCGTTCTTTGAGGAATACTGGGGAAAGAGAAAGCAGATGGATGTTCTTAATCGGTTCTGGTCGGGAGAGAAGTATGACCCCAAGAGAGAGGGCATCAAACGATTTGTTCAAAGGTGGGTAACAACTCTGTCCTACCTTAGTAATAAGTTAGAAACAGAACAGATCATATTAGGGGTAGAAAATAAGCTACCGTGGAACTGGAAAACTAAGATCATATCTGCGCCCCGAGATAACATTGACAAGTTCGTACAGTATTTAGAAAGGGTTGAATCCGTCCAAAAAGAAGAAGAAAACATGAGGAGGGAGCATCGCCCGCCTGCTAGGCAGAATGACAATCACGCGGATGTAAACATTAATAGGATGGGTGTTCAGAGAGGCGGCGGATACCGTGGCAGTTCACGTGGTAGAGGAAGAACATATGTTAACAGGTTCAATGAACGCGAGCAGTATGACAGCGGCCGACAGATGTCAGGAGGTGAGGCGGTCAGCTGGAGGCATAGTGATGACGCACCGCGCTCGGAAAACCATTAATTGTCTACGAGTGTGCTGGCGATCGTAGGCAACAGCGTTTAAAGTTAAATCCGCTGGCAAAACCATTCATAAGAAAGCAGCCTGAACGACCACCTAACATAAATGTTGTTGCTACAAAATTTAGGGAGGATAACGTAAAACAGACAGAGATAGTAGCTTTAAGTCAAGTGGAGGTTAATGAACCAATTAACTGTAAGAATAATCATAAGAAGCCACTTATTGAAGAACTAAGTACTAGTTATAAGGGTAATAATCAGAAAGACATTATGCACAGTAAAACTAATGAAGAGCTGTCGGATAGGGGTGAGAACAGTAATAATGGCAGGGTTGTGACTGTGCTTGATAAGATAATTGATGTTGTAGATAGTTACGAAGAAGAGGATAGATTAGAGGAGGAGGTAGAGGTTAATGACGACGCCTTGGATAGGGTCGTAGAAAAGGAGGTTAATGAGAAAGAGGGGGAAACATTGGAAAAATGTTTTGACTTAGCAATAGTGGATAGGCTAATAGGAGCTGCCACTAGAATTGAGGGTGATAATAAGCATGAAATAAACCCTGTAAGTGTGAATGTGATTGCCACCCAAAAGACAGGCTTCGAAAGGAGAGAAATTGTGCAAGATTTATTGGAGGAAGCAGAACCCAAAATAAATAAAGAGTACTTAGGGCAACCGATAGTAGAGCTAAGAGTATTAAATGAACCAGTTAAATGTTTGATAGATACTGGATCGGAAGTCTGTGCAGTATCCCAGAACTTGGTAAATGAACTCCCTAACAGTAAACAGATTGTTAAGATGCCAGTAAGTGGCTTGAACATTGTAGTAGCAACCGGTAAGACTAAGAAGACAGTAAAACAGGAAGTGTTTCTACCCATAGCATTTAAGGAAGTAGAAATAAGACAGAACTTCTTAGTTATAAATGGACTGAGTGTAGACATATTGGTGGGGGCTGACTTTTTGAATAAATATGAAGGATGGGTGAATTTTTCTACCAATGATGTTATGGTAAAAATTAAGGGTAAACTAATTACTATACCTTTCATCGGTAAGCAGCTATGTGAGGATCCTGAGCAGAATGATTTTCCTATATGTATTTGTAAAACAGAGAAATTCTTGGAGGGCTATAATGAGTACGGTGGCAAAAAAGTAGAGGATCCGTCTGAGCTTGTGAGTGTCAGAAATAGGATCGAGGAGAAATTACTAGAATTAATTGATATTGATGAAGCAAGGAAAAACGATTTAAGACAAATACTAGTCAAACATGCCGAGGTTTTCTCAGATCAACCAGGGCTAGTAAAGGATTATGAGTGTTTTTTGACAGTGCAGAAAGACGCTCATTTCTTCAAAAAACCATTTGCAATCCCAGAAGTACATAAGGAGGCAGTACGTGACTTAATTCAAAATATGTTAGAGTGGGGAATTATTGAAAGGGCTGTTAGTGTGTACAATAACCCGCTAGTCATAGTTCCTAAGAAGGATGGCTCAATTAGACTAGTGTTGGATGCTCGAGCATTAAACAAAATAGTACTACCTGAGAGTGACCGTCCGGAGAATATTGAAGAACTGCTACAAAAGTTTAAAGGTGCTAAGTTCTTTACATCCATGGATGTGACCTGTGGATATTGGAACCTACCGTTAGCAAAGGAATCAAGAAAGTACACGGCATTCTTATTCGAAGGTAGATGTTATCAGTATAAGGTGGTGCCGTTTGGTTTAAATATAAGTGTATGTGCCTTTGTAAGAGCTATGTCGCAGGTATTAGGGGACCATCTACTAAGAAGAATTACAGTGTATGTAGACGACGTTTTGATATCGACACCAACGTGGGAGGAACACTGTATGTTATTGGATGAAGTATTGAGGGCCATAAAATTGGGGGGTATGAAATTGAAGCTAGACAAAACTGAATTTGTGAAGAAAGAAATTAAATTCTTGGGGCACATAGTGAGTGGCGATGGTATCATGCCGGATCCAGAAAAGATTAGAGCAATAAGGGATTATGCTGCACCTACAACACGTAAAGCATTAAAGGGGATGTTTGGTTTGTTTGGGTTTTATAGAAAATTTGTGTCTGGACAATTATTCAATGCACCGTGCCTGCGAGAACTCTTAAAGAAAAATGTAGTTTATAAATGGACTTCTGAGTGTCAGAAGGCGTTTGAAGAATTGAAAGAAGCTCTTATTAATAGTAAGATTTTGAACCATCCCGATTTTTCAAAACCATTTTGTCTGGGATCTGATGCTTGTGGTTACGGGTTAGGAGTTGAACTATTTCAGTTGGAAAAAGAAGGAGAAGAGGAAGTCCACAAGACCATAGCCTTTGCGAGCAGGTCATTGCAACAATCCGAGAAAAATTATAGTATATCTGAACTTGAAGCATTAGCTGTTATTTTCGGCCTGCAAAAATTTGAAAAGTACCTTTTAGGACATGAAATTTGGATCTACACAGACCATAGTGCCCTTACATATTTAGACTCATGTCAGCTAAAACATGCTAGATTAAGAAGGTGGTCCCTGTATTTACAGCAATTTAATTATAAGATGATATACATTAAGGGTTCCGAGAACATCGTGGCGGACGCCTTATCAAGAAGTGTGAAAGATACAGGACAAGAAGGGAAATCTTTAAGAAATACCGATAATAATGAAGTAATGTTGGCCATCATGCAGCTCCAGGACGATGGCTTAATTAAGCGCATTTGTAAGAACCTACGGAGGGAACAGAACCAGGATGACAACATTAAATTAGTAAAGAGTAGATTAGGTCATCCAGACTACCCAAAATTACTGGTCTACTATAAAGTGCATAAAGATGTCTTATTTAGGCGCAGGAAAGACAGTGAGGAGAATTGGAAAATATGTTTTCCGGAGCAACATGTAGATGCACTTATAGACTACGTACATTGTAAGTATGGGCATTATGGCGCTCGTAAATGTATAGCTAAGTTAAGTGAAGTGGTAATTTTTGATAATATGTGGAGAAGGGTGCAACAGCGATTAGAATCCTGTGATCGTTGCCAGAAAGTTAGGGCCAACAATAGAACTATCCAAGGACAGATGTATTCAGTAGAACCACAAAATCGGCTGGATTTAGTAGCTGTAGATTTATTTGGTCCACTACCAGTGTCTAGAGGGGGATGTGAATATGTGTTTGTGATGGTGGATGGGTTTACTAAGTACGTAAAATTTTACCCAATTAAGAAAGCCAATTCTAAAGTATTAGTGAATAAGTTGGAGAAGGACTATTTTGGGAAGATAGGAGTGCCAAAGGCAATATTGTCAGACAATGGGCCCCAGTTTATCTCTAAGAAATTTAGTGAATGTTTACAACAGAGAGGTATCGATCACATAAAAATCTCCGCGTACTTTCCTCAAGGGAACATGTGTGAGCGAATTATGAAGGAGTTAAACAGATTGTGTAGAACATATTGTCATAAAAAACACTCCGCTTGGGCCAATTATATTGAATACTTCGAAGAAGTAATAAACCATCTGAAGCATGAAGCCACAGGATATGCACCAGTAGAGCTAATGTGTGACATTAGGCCGAATAATATTTTATTCGACCTGGTCGAGTTTCCAAATCTCACAGACATAGCCATCGAAGAGAAGGAGAGACTGGCACGTATTAATATAAGAAAGAAGGCCCTGGAAAGAAAGAGAAGGCATGACGCAAGAGCTGATCCCACTAGTTTTCAGGTAGGGGATCTAGTGCTAGTGAAAACTAGGGAAAGATCTAAGAAACTTACGTCAGAAACAAAGAAGTTTACCGATGAGTACGTGGGCCCATTTAGAATCGTAGAGAAGCCTCACCCAAATGCTTATAGACTGGAGTTTGTGAAATCACATAAGGTGTTAGGGCTTAGGAACATTGTGGATTTGAAAAGATATGTTCAAAAGAGAGACGTGGCCAGGAGTGAGTAGATACCTCAGAGAGCTTTGCACTCTTTGCAGAGCTAAGTGCGTGACGAGCACTAGGTCTCGAGTCGTTTGACAATATTTCTTCCACTTTCTTTTCCGTATTGTCAACCTACCTCTTCTTTCATTCAGAACTAAAATTCTATCGTCTTTCCTTCTTCTCTATCGTAGTTTTTAAGTGATAAAGTGTTTAAGTAATGAGTAGGAAAGAACCTCAGTGCAGTATAGGTTAAGCGTAAGGAATGAGTGTAAGAGAAAATCAAAAAGGATTAAGATACCTCAGATAAGTAATAAGTCTCAGTAAAGTAAATGTTTGGCCTAAGGTGTGAGTAATGCCCTTAGAAAGGTAAAATAACTAAGAAATGTAAGAGCCTCAGAAAATATGGTGACGAACATTGAAGCTGTTTGTTAAGTAACAGAACGATATGTTAAGACGTAGCATTAAGCTAATGTTTAGGAAAGGAAATGGAGCAGTACAGCAAAACTGTCTGTTCAATGAAGTCAGAGCCTCAGGAGGTGATTTAGTGGTAAAATGAGTAAAGGTACAGTGCAACAAGGTTGACTGTCAAAGGGGTAAAGGAAGTTAAGTTAAAGGGACAGTGCAGCAGGACTGACTGTCAAATGAAGAGAAATATGTGAGAAAAGGAGAAAGAATGAGCATAGTGTTTGGCTAGCTCGATATTAGGAAAAAGTGAGGCTACGAAGGTGAGTAAATAAAAAGCTTAATGTTGGTAACCAGAGGTGGCGTTTGTTGGTAAACAGAGGAGATGTTTGTAAACAAAAGGAAGTGAGGCTACGAATGTAAACAGAGCTGAGGCGACGTTGGTAACTCAGGAGGTGGATGTATGTTAGAAAGTATGGGTAACGAGGTTTCGCAGATTAGTAGGAAACGCTTTAACAAATACTAACCTGAGTGTGTGAAGTATGAGTATGAGAGTTGTAAATTAAACCCGAATGTGACTAGAGAAAACCTGATGTTGACAAGAAATTGAAGTAACTCCAGATATGTGAGATGAGGAAAGTACCCATGACATCGATTCCATTTTTGACCAGAGACACACAAAGCTCCCCAAGTTTGTCGTAGAGATTAGTATAAGGATTGTAGTGTTGATAAATGAATAAGTAAATATGTATTTTTCAGTGTTTAATTTATGATACAGGACTACAGGAGATTGCCTGGAGACAGAATTGTAATATTGATAATTTTGTGTATATTTTATATTGTTGTGTATTGTACAGGAACTGGAGAGTCACCAGTGCTGGCGGAGATTTATTATGTATTTGTGAACTATTTGTAGGAATTGTTTTTCTTAGTATTTCTTATGTAACCATAACTTGTTTGATTATGAGATGAAGAAGTAATTAAAGAGTAAATGTGCCACTTCGGTACTGCATTAGGAAAGTCAATTCACTTTTCACATAAATAGAAAAAAAAAAAAAAAAAATTTGAAAATTGTACATACTGTAAAGTAAATTTTATCAAAAATATGAGACTTTAGAGTCAAGCAGATAGCGCCATTTATCGCTGCTGTAGGTTAAGACGTAGCAGTTAGAAAGGGAACTGAGGCCAGCTGATGTTTCAGGTGCGCCGAAGTAAACAGAGGTGGTAGCACGAGACTTGAAATGGACCTCCCAAGCAGGACCCGGTCGAACTACGAGTGCTATCAAAATCTTAAGTGTAAGTGGTAAAAAAGTGACGCTCACCATAGCGATAGTAGTGTTAGTGTGCGTGTGACGTACATCAAGATAGTATTTAGGTTTGTTTTCTTTTTCAGGAATTTGTAAATAGAATTTTGTAATCTGAAAAATTTTTTTTTGAATGATGATAAAAGTGCATGTTTAGATATAAGATGTTTTGTAGGTCGTCAGCCCTAGGTATAAGTGGATGATTGATGTACAGGAACTATAAATGTTAAATAGCTGTTTGAGTAAATCTTTAATAGAAATTTTTTTAGAAAACTAAAAGTTTGTCATGAATGAAAAAATTTAGTTTCCTCAGGAGGTGTGTGGCGTCGCAACTAGTGCGAGCGCACAGTTTTCTATCAAATATTTACTGTGAAATGTAGACAGACTGTAAAGTAGCCATCAGATTAGCATATGTGCTGTAGCGGGCAGATTACCGGTGTCCGTTCGTCTGACGTCACGACCATATGGCATGTCTGTACCGTGAGAATGTAAGACCTGTGCGCTAACTAGCCGCGTGTATAACGTGGAACTTTCATCTTTAATAACTTCTAACTGAGGAACCTGAGGAAATTAAAAGTTAATATACTAGTTTCTGTTATGAATAAAAATAAGTCATCCAAATTTGAGCTTTGAAACCTGCATATTTTGGAAATTAGAAAAATCTTACAGAAAACGCAAATTTCTACAATTTTCGAGTCTAAATAAATACCATTATGTATAGATCACCTTCAGTGACCATCCAACTATGAAACAAAATCACCTTCCGTGCTTTTGTATTTATTTTGAGAATTTTACTTTTAGAAATTCACCTATAACTTTGTTAAAACCATAAATGTTTTGAATTTTTGTGAACAGTTATTTTATATGAGTAGGTGAGAGTGAATGAGTGTGCCTGAGTGAATGAAAGAGGGACATTCGCCATTCTTTGCAAGTGTATAAAATCTAGGTTGGAACTCGCAAGTGTTCAGACGATGTAACCGTGGGAACAGAGTCGCCAGTGGTTCCCCATCTTAGTGAATGTCGGATGTCCAAGAGTGTATGGTATTGTACAAGCAGCCAGAACGTTCGCGACTATTTAAATAATTTCTGGAAATAAAGTAAAGTCTAGTTTTCCTTTCGGTTTGTTAAATTATACAGTAAATTTTGTGTAACAAGAAATCATGACGTAAATGATTCAGAAGTCATGACTGGTGCGTGCTAGATTTTGGCGCGAGGCGCACCCAAAGAGTTAATTCTGATTGGCTGTGTGATGTGTGAGCCAATGAGATGCGAGGACGGTTAGCAGACTAGGAGAGTGAGTCGCGAGTGGATGAGGGGTCGCGAAGGAACTGTGATCGAGAAGAGACATGCTTGATGTGTCCTCGCGAATAATGTGTAAAATGAAGTCATAAAACGGCTTCATCGGTTCGGTACTGTGCGATTTGAGACTGGAAGAGTCCAGTAACGCGTAGTGTGAGTTTGAGCGAGTTGTGACTTTTCGTTCCGCGAAAGACGCGAGTAACTTTAATAATTAAAAGCGTGGCGGTACTTCGTAAACTTTTACTAAGTGCTTATGGCGAGCATTAACGTTAAAAAACGAACTATTATTGAACATCGACTGCAAACGTGTATGTTAGAAAATCGTCTGTGTTGCAGTTAAGTAAATTCCGTAACTTTGAAAGCTAATTCTGGCGGGGTTTGAGTGTGGATAGAATTGTGAACTGAACTTTCTTCAAACGTAGATTAGCGGGCTGATGATCAGGCTTAAAGACAATAAAGAGCTTAAATAGAATTACCAACTTCGCGTTCTCGTTTGAGTAAACAATTACTACCATTCCAATAACTCAATTTATTTAGGAAGATTGCTCATAGATTGTATTTCAGCAAACATGTATCGCGGCCTCCGGTGAGCGGCTATTAAATTGCAGTTTCTTCAACACTGCTTTTCTGCAATTTTTCCAGTAGCTGCTATCAGGAGAGGCGAGTGCAGCAACTACCTAAGAAACGAGGTAGGTGGATTTTCTTTCAGGGAAAGGAAACTGCGCGATAAGAGCCTGACCCGTCGCACGGAGAACTTCGTTCTTTGTCTTCCACCTCTTACTGTACTCTCTTAGCTCTTGTAGCTATCGTATGTTACCCATCTTTCTCCATAGCTTACCCCTACTCTTCGCAGAATTTCGAAAATCTTGCTGCATTTAACACTGTCGAACGCTTTTTCCAGGTCGACAAATCCTATGAAACTGTCTTGATTTTTCTTCAGTCTTGCTATCATTTTCAACTCCGACATCAGAATTGCAACTCTGGTGCCTTTCACACATTCTGGATGTGAAAGGGGGAGGGGGAGGGAGGGATGTTTTTTTGTTTGTGTTCCTCGGGCGTTCGCAAAAGTACCAAGCAACTTCCATGAAAGAAATTTTGACACAGAAGTAACACAGATTCCTGAATGCCTATTATAGAGACATCCTCTTAAAATGCATTACGTATTTCTAGCAAAGCAATATGAAATTGTATTGAGACTGTTGTAAGACAATGCAATGAGTTAGTAAACATTTGTTATCATGTCTCTTATTGCATAATGCATTTAAATATGGTAGAATTACTGTTGTTTAGTAGCTAATCATCTGTACCCAAGCCAACACAACTATTCGTCAGTCGATTACAGTGTCACTGCTTTGGGATCGCTAAGAGCTGCAGCAGTCTGTATGAGAAAACAGTCGACACGAAGTGTTCCGAATGGTGCCAACTTTCAGTTATCAGTACTTGTAGGTCAGCCGTGAGCTTATCACGCTCTTACTGTAGTTACTCTATTCGTTGCCTATAACACACCAGTAAATAAGAAGTTGGGGTACATATGTGGTCCAAGGTGCCGATCCACGTTGTCAGTATTGACTCTTGAGGAAAACGTTTTACGACCACCGTCCTATGCAGTTTTAAAATGCCTAAATTCTTGCGTCGACTTCGTCTTTTGGGGACTCAGTAGTTAAAAAAGTTGCTGAAATTCGTTTTGTGAAGAATGTGACTAATATAGGTAACAGTTTCAGCTTGGAAAAATCGTAGATTCCAGAGCTTTCTTCGAAAACCGTACGAAGACGCCGCTACACTGCAACTTGTAACGATACACCAATGTCCCAGCATTGGTCGATCGCGTAATCACAGACCAAATTTACACAAAGTTCGTTGCCGCTGATTAACGTCTGCTGCATTTGTGTACCTATGGCCGCACGCACAGTGCTGCGGTCCGCTGCTGTAGAAGAATGGGACTATTCTGTTGTCACATTCTGAAGATGTACGACAACTATAAAAACAAGAAACAGGATTTACGCGGCAGCATACCAGAAATTTGATGGACAATTTTCTGTTGACATTATGCAACGGTATGTTTCCAGAAGAAAACGCGATACCTTCAACGACATGGTCACATTGTGACTGGTACATGAAAGACAGTTCATCATTTTAGGGGTATATGATAACAAAGTCAGAACAAATGTAAGACACATGTTACAGTAAAAAGTGTCCAAACGGTTGCACTAATACGCAGTTCATCTCCTATGGCAGCAACGCAGTCGTCTTCTCTCGCACGCAAACGATCCTAAAGGTGCAGAATAACATCCTATAATAGACTTGCGATTTTTTCTGCAACTCGACAATGGTTTTCACAGCCCCTGGAGAACAAGTAATTTACGACTTCATCATGTTCTATTCGTGTTTAATTGGCGAGAGTTCTGGTGATCTCGGTGGCCAGTCCAGTCGTACACCACGAGGAGGTCCCTGCATCGCAGCAGCTGTGGATGAACGCATTGTCCTGCTGGAAAATCACATCACCTCCCTGTCGAAGAAATGGTAGCAGCACGGGTAAAATAGCCAATGCCACTTAGCGAGCACTGGTTAACTTTCCGTGCAGAAACACCAAATGTGGCCGCGAGATCTAATGTTTGACTCTCCAACCCACGAGGCCGCGTGAGAGAGCTGTGTGTCGAGGGCGAATGTACTCTGGAATAGGCAGGTCACCAGGTCTACGCCTTCATCATTGGCATACGGACAGAAGTTACTCTCATCGTCGAGTACGATAGAGTGCCATTGTACCCTTCATTCGACGCATTCATGACAACAGAGTAGCCACTTACGGCACTGTTATGGTGTGAGTGGTAGCCTATTCAGAGGTACACGTTAGGTCAATCCTGGTGCAAGCAGGCGGTTTCTAATGGTTCTTGATGACACAGCAGGTGGAACGTATACCCAGATTTAGCCCCTGGATGATATCTGGTCGATCAACGGCCCTCACTTTGTGCGTCGATCTTGACTTACATTGGTACTACGCGGACGTACCGAACCTGCTCTACATGTGTGGAAACGTTCCACAGACCACTGTTGAAAGCAGCGGAAAACAACCGATAAACTATCCGCAGCTATCCGTCGATATGTCCATCCAGCTACAGGGTGTTTCAAAAATGACCGGTATATTTGAAACGGCAATACAAACTAAACGAGCAGCGATAGAAATACACCGTTTGTTGCAATATGCTTGGGACAGCAGTACATTTTCAGGCAGACAAACTTTCGAAATTACAGTAGTTACAATTGTCAACACCAGATGGCGCTGCGGTCTGGGAAACTCTATAGTACGATATTTCCCACATATCCACCATGCGTAGCAATAATATGGCGTAGTCTCTGAATGAAATTACCCGAAACCTTTGACAACGTGTCTGGCTTCACATGCAGATGAGATGTACTGCTTCAGCTGTTCAATTGTTTCTGGATTCTGGCGGTACACCTGGTCTTTCAAGTGTCCCCACAGAAAGAAGTCACAGGGGTTCATGTCTGGCGAATAGGGAGGCCAATCCACGCCGCCTCCTGTATGTTTCGGATAGCCCAAAGCAATCACACGATCATCGAAATATTCATTCAGGAAATTAAAGACGTCGGCCGTGCGGTGTGGCCGGGCACTATCTTGCATAAACCAAGAGGTGTTCGCAGTGTCGTCTAAGGCAGTTTGTACCGCCACAAATTCACGAAGAATGTCCAGATAGCGTGATGCAGTAATCGTTTCGGATCTGAAAAATGGGCCAATGATTCCTTTGGAAGAAATGGCGGCCCAGACCAGTACTTTTTGAGGATGCAGGGATGATGGGACTGCAACATGGGGCTTTTCGGTTCCCCATATGCGCCAGTTCTGTTTATTGACGAAGCCGTCCAGGTAAAAATAAGCTTCGTGAGTAAGCCAAATGCTGCCCACATGCATATGGCCATCATTAATCCTGTGCACTATATCGTTAGCGAATGTCTCTCTGCAGCACTGAGGGGTTGCCGCGTTTGAATTTTGTATGGACAGAGGTGTAAACTCTGGCGCATGAGACGATACGTGGACGTTGGCGTCATTTGGACCGCAGCTGCAACACGGCGAACGGAAACCCGAGGGCGATGTTGGATCACCTGCTGCACTAGCTGCGCGTTGCCCTCTGTGGTTGCTGTACGCGGTCGCCCTACCTTTCCAGCACGTTCATCCGTCACGTTCCCAGTCCGTTGAAATTTTTCAAACAGATCCTTTATTGTATTGCTTTTCGGTCCTTCGGTTACATTAAACCTCCGTTGAAAACTTCGTCTTGTTGCAACAACACTGTGTTCTAGGCGGTGGAAATCCAATACCAGAAAAATCCTCTGTTCTAAGTAATAAACCATGTTGTCCACAGCACACTTGCACGTTGTGAACAGCACACGCTTACAGCAGAAAGACGACGTACAGAATGGCGCACCCACAGACTGCGTTGTCTCCTATATCTTTCACATCACTTGCAGCGCCATCTGTTGTTGAAAATTGTAACTACTGTAATTTCGAAAGTTTGTCCGCCTGAAAATGTACTGTTGTCCCAAGCATATTGCAACAAACGGTGTATTTCTATCGCTGCTCGTTTAGTTTTTATTGCCGTTTCAAATATACCGGCCATTTTTGAAACACCCTGTACTTGCAGGCCTACAATGCCACCCTTTTCAAGTAGCTGAAGCTGTTCTGCAGGAGTACGTACTAGTTGGTGGGGTGTCATTCAAGTCTAGCACGAAGTTGCGATCAGTCTTTACCCCTAAGCTCGGCACAGCTACCACCTGCAGCTTCAAAAGTGATTGCCTACAGCCAGGCCTCCTGACCACCGTCTGATCGCTGATGACCGTGACAAATGAATGGCTAACGTTTCAGCTCGTGAGTATGCAGACACTTTACACTGGAGCTGCTGAACACAGTCCTCGAGGGCATCACATAGGTTATAACTTCTTCCCGCCGAAGTCTCCTTGGCCTCCGGAAGGCGTTCGATACAGTTCCACACTGTCGCCTGATAAACAAAGTATGAGCCTACAGAATATCAGACCAGCTGTGTGGCTGGATTGAAGAGTTTTTAGCAAACAGAACTCAGCATGTTGTTCGCAATGGAGAGACGTCTACAGACGTTAAAGTAACCTATGGCGTGCCACAGGGGAGTGTTACGGGACCATTGCTTTTCACAATATACATATAAATGATCTAGTAGATAGTTTCGGAAGTTCCGTGCGGCTTTTCACGGATGATGCTGTAGTATACAGAGACGTTGCAGCATTAGAAAATTGTAGCGAAATGCAGGAAGATCTGCAGCGGATAGGCACTTGGTGCAGGAAGTGGCAACTGACCCTTAACATAGACAAATGTAATGTATTGCGAGTACATAGAAAGAAGAATCCTTTATTGTATGATTATATGTTAGCGGAACAAAGACTGGTAGCAGTTAGCTCTGTAAAATATCTGGCAGTATGCGTGCGGAACGATTTGAAGTGGAATGATCATATGAAATTAATTGTTAGTAAGGCGGGTATCAGGTTGAGATTCATTGGGAGAGTCCTTAGAAAATGTAGTCCATCAAAAAAGGAGGTGGCTTACAAAACACTCCTTCGACCTATACTTGAGTATTGGTCATCAGTATCGGATCCGTACCAGATCGGGTAGACGGAGGAGATAGAGAAGATCCATAGCGGCGCGTTTCGTCA
Organism: Schistocerca gregaria; assembly: GCF_023897955.1. Taxonomy (NCBI): domain Eukaryota; kingdom Metazoa; phylum Arthropoda; class Insecta; order Orthoptera; family Acrididae; genus Schistocerca; species Schistocerca gregaria. The sequence goes on along the minus strand of NC_064925.1, from coordinate 11,898,786 downwards.
CAGGGTTATTTGGTAAGAGAGATAGCGTTACGGAGATGTTTAGCAAACTCAAGTGGCAGACTTTGCAAGAGAGGCGCTCTGCATCGCGGTGTAGCTTGCTGTCCAGGTTTCGAGAGTGTGCATTTCTGGAAGAGGTATCGAATAATGTGCCCTCCGCCACACACCGTTCGGTGGCTTGCGGAGTAAAAATGTAGATGTAGAATGATCACGATCAAAAAACCGGGGATGCTGCAACTCACACGGAAGCTTACATACGACAGTTCTTCCCATTCGCGAATGGCTCAAGGTTGAGGTGAAATGATAATGGTACCTGAAGCACCATCAATCCCATAGTTTAAGGTGGTATGCAGAGTAGATTATCCATATGAAGACACTACCTAATCACTATTTCCGTACATCTCTTATTCTGCATTGTACCTGTCCCTAATGTTGTCTTGAATGTGTAATATGTTGCTTTAATGATCGTTGCGATCATGAGTCAGCAGACTGGTTTGATACAGCTCTCTACCTTAGTCTACCACTTGGAAGCCTCTTCATAGCAACATTACTACTGCAACCTACATTCTCCTAAACCTGATGACTGTGTTCATTTTACTTTTGTTGATGCTGATTTTATGACCTTCTTTGAAGACACTTCCCTTCCCACTTCACTGCTCCGACAAGTAAGTTTCTCTCTCAGAGAATTACAATTCCATCGCCCAACCTCAATGTTCCTGTCTCTTCTCCCTGAACATTGACTGTATTTCCAATTGTTCCTAGATTTCCTTTAATGCTTGCTCAGCCCACAGATAGAATAACACCGTGGACAGTTACATTCCTGTCTCAGTCCTTTCTCATCCACAGCTCTGCACAGATTGAATAACACTGACGATAGGCTACATCCATATTTCACTCTCTTCTCAACCAATGCTTCTCTTTTATGTCCTTTGACAACTCTAAACGCAGATTGCTTTCTCTAAAGCTTGTAGGGAACGTTATGCTATCTGTATTTTATCCCTGATACCTTCATGATTTCCAAGGACGTACCCCACTCAGAACTGTCAAAATCTTTCTCCTCCTACTTTTACAGAATTTGTAGATTTTAGAGAAAGTTATTGTCAATTTTTAGTGGCAAACACTCCAACAATTTCTGGAGGTAGCTGGGATAAAATATAGGGAGTGAGAGGTTATATAGAAAATGTACAAAAATTACACTGTATTTATGAGAGCAGAAGGGAATGAAAAGGGGCAATCGTTGAGATGAGAGACTTGTTGTGTAGCGTATCCCCATGTTATTCAATCTGTACATCGAGCAAGCAATCAAAAAAACTAATATTGGAATACCTTTGCATGTGACATTTAATTTTTCAGTGACAGAAAAGGAATTGGAACAACAACAACTGACCGGACTGTATAGTGTCACAAAAAGAGGATATAAGTTGTACATCTCAAAAGTAAAACAAGGTACTGAAATATGCATGCATTGCATCAGGTAAAGCGGACACAATTAGACTAGAAGTCACTCACAATGCAGTTACTTGTGTGGCAAGGTAACTGACGCCTCAGGACGTAGAGAGGATTTAAAATGCATACTTGTAAAATCAAGAAAAGATTCTATGAAAAAGAGATACTTCAACTGGTATAAATATAAGCTTTAGGGGACCTTTCGTAAAAGCGTATTTGTGCATACTGAGCAGTCCAGACAAGAATGAAGTGTAAGCTTTTAAAATGTGGTGCTACAGAAGATTGCTGACGATTAGATGATTAGACGCGACAACTAACGAAGAAACTTTGAATCGTCTTACGGTGTGACGAGTGAACGAACAGTGCGACAACAGGTCCGAATTGCACATGTGGCTGTAGAGCTCTGAATTCCTCTCCGGAACGCATCTGTTAGAAAGCCAAACGCAAGAATGAGCCGTCCTTAACACAAAAACTGCGCCTGTCTGCGACCGACCGGCCGGCGACAGAAAAATATTTATTCAGTAATCGGAGCTGGCCGGCGTCCCTGGAAGCGCGCGGCGGTTGTCGTAGGTGGAGGACACACATGTTCCAGAGGCCGCTGTTTGTGCGCCGATGAGACGGAACACACGGTCTGCTGACGTCAGCCGGGTGCCGGGCAAGAAAAACACCGCCGGCCGCCCCTTTGTTATGGAGGAAGGAAGGCCCCTCACCCACACACCGGAATGTACTCCGACCCGAGCTCGCGACCACGCGACCAAAAGCAGCATAAAACTCTTAAGCTCTCTCGTGCTGCAAAGCATGAAAACAAAAGTAAGGAAAAGAACCAAATCCATTCGTGCTGAACTGACATGTTCAACAAGGGTCCGATAGTTCCAGTACTGCTGTCTCGTGCAAAAAGTACCTGCTACTTGTTGCATCCTACTCTGCGACACGCACACATACACGAAGGTGATAGATAAGTTACTTACATAATTCCAAACTGAAATAAAATCAAACAACAAAATTGTCGTTTTTGAAACTTTTCCCAGCGAGGATACGAAAGTTCGTTCCTAAATCCAAACATTCTTGTTTGATTTATTACATACATTTTTTGACTAACTACATAAAAGAAACGTTTATTACAGGCCACTGAAGAGGTTTCACAAATAAAAAGAAGTGAAACGCGTTCAAAAAAGAAAAAAAAACAGCCTTTCATTTGATTGCGTAGAAACAAGAACATAGAAGTAATAAAGGGACGATGGAGTATGTACAAAAGACAAGTTTTTTTGCAATTTGATACTGATTTTATAAAACTAACCATTTAATTATATTTTAAAGTGACGTCAAGTTACTGTGAGGGCAATCTCCAGTGCTTCTTTGAATTTTTGTGATAAGAATGTAGTCAATAACTTGAACGGAGAACATATTTAGAAGAAGGAAAAGCACTGCTTATATTAATATGGAAAGAGGATTAACAGTGACAACAAATTGAAAGCTAACCGGTATGGTCGCAATTATTGCAGAGTTAATTAGTCTGAGTACGACATCCTCTTTGTGCTGGAAGCAAATAAAAATCCTTTGAAAATGGAAGGGCGTGAAGGTAATATCATCACGCAAGTACGGTGACGGAACATTTTGCAATAACTGCAGAAGAAAAGGGCTGCTTGATACAGTTTCGAAACTGCACGTCAGGGCTGTAGGCAACAGACTAAAGCGATAGCTAGATACTTGCTTACTGAAGAAAAAAGGATTATAGAAATGAATGTTCAGCTACTGATACCATTTTTCTTTTAGAGCAATATTTTGATAAATGAGACTTTAAACAATAAACGCACTTCATAATTAGTGATTTTTCAGATGGAATTCAGAGGGAACCCTTTTCATCGCTGTCGGCTATCTAAAGTATTCGCGAAAACAATTGGGTTGGAGCTAACACGAAAACCAACTGATCTAGTCCCAGCAGACAAATATGTAAAACACTGACATCGTTTATCTTCTATCCTATTTAATAACTACATCCAAGACATTATTCACACGTCGAGTTTTAAATTAAAAATTAAAAGCACTTCTTCAAGCTGACGAAGTTGCACAGGTTTCATTGAAAGAAAATGATCTGCATGTAATTGTTCATGATTTGAACAGTTATCACCTGCAAGTCGGCATGTGATGATTGAAGTGATCGCAGCGTCGAAACTCTACGTATGCCAGTCACTGAATGCTGGCCCCTATTTCGACTCGACCCGAGGTGGGAATCTTCCTACACGTCTGACAGGTGGCCTGAAGATGGCGAAATATATCACCGAAAATGGTTGCTCAATGGGATAAAAATTAGGATTTTACACGATTGAGAGTGTTTTGATTTAACGTTCTGTACTGAGCAGCAGAGGTCCCGCAACCATCATCATAAAGATGGACGTAGACTGTATCCTCTTGGGGTGGTTTTCCTTTATTCATACGCATCAGTCGCAAACATTGTTAAAAAAAAAAACAAGCTGCAGTACATAATGACACCGAATGACAAAACATAATAAACATATTTAGTAATGCTAGACTAAGATTTTTCGAAATCACGGGTGTTATGTGTCGCTACCGTCTAGCTCTCCACTGCGCCTCTCAAATGTCAGTTACTGCAGTTCATGCAGCCGACTGTCGTTTAACCTTCGCCACATTCAGAAAACCTAGTGTGCTACGGAACTCCCACTTCAACGAAAATCTGCATCTGGTTCGTATGGCTCTGAGCATTATGGGACTTAACTTCTGAGGTCATCAGTCCCCTAGAACTTAGAGCTACTTAAACCTAACTAACCTAAGGAGGTCACACACATCGAACCTGCGACCGTAGCGGTCGCGCGGTTCCAGTCTGGAGCGCTTGGAACCGCTCGGCCACTCCGACCGGCAATCTGCATCTGCCGACGTCACTAAAATTTAACAATTTCCAGAAACTCGTTTTCCTCACGTCATGGGTTGAATGGAGCGGAGTGAAGGGGGACAGGAGGTAGGGGGGGGGGGGGCGAATATTCGATTTGCAGCATAGAACCAGCAAGTTTAATGTTTCTCGTCCTCCGTACTCTTAACCTAGCACTCTGAAGAAATTTTCCTTAGTGTGGGAGGAAACTCTTCCTAGTGTTCATTTGGTTGAGGGCAGGGGGTAGGTCCTAAGCGTGTGGCGCAAGTGCTTTACATCTCTCGTTCATGGACGCAACTACTCTTCTAATATCTGGTGGAGCGATTCCCAACAAACAGTCTCAATCCACTTGTGATGAGTCGATATCTTTCATTCAGAGAAGTGTCGATTCGTTTACCATGACTCCTCTGGTGGAGACGCAGTAATGCTACACTCTGTGGCATGATAGCACAGACTCTCCGGAGGATCGACGGGAGAACTGTCTGGCACACTCTGTTCTTCAGTGATGGAAGCAGATTATACCTGCTTCATGGTGACTGTCGTTTGCGTGTATTATGTAAATACCGTAAGTCTGTATGATTTCTTCCAAAGTTCTGAAGCCTAACTAGTCGTATGAAGTGTTCCTTTATAAGTGATGCTCGCCTTTAATGGTGACATAGTAGCTAATAACTTCGTTGGCTGCTACCGGAATGAATATTGGTTCCCTCGATAGCTGTTTGTCAATATGTCTTGTGGAGCAGACAGTTGTAGCACCTATCACATTTCTTATCCTCTGATGGTTGTTTTCTGTGTTAGTAGCCATCAGGACAGCAAACAGTTTGGCGTATAATTAATGTCTAGCTCAAGAGTTCTCATGCTTCATACTGCCTGCAGTGTTGTACCGCCTGAAATCGCACTGTACAAAGGGTCCTTTGGCGCCTGAGAACACATAGCAACTGCGCTGCGTCGTTTTTAAAAGGGCCAAAAAAAAGTATCAAATTGCGATGGTGAAAAAGAGTCATCGATATAAGGGAGAGGCGTGGGTTGGGAAGCAGAGAAGGTAAAATCATGGCGATGTGAACTGAGAAGCTTATACAAAGGGTAACAGTTGGTGAAATAGCATATTCTTCCAGACCAATGGCAGCAAATCGAAGTAAAATTTGTTTTTGTATATGTGGATCCCTATTAGACACCTTTTCCTTGAGTACTCTTTTCAGAGTCATATAAATCTAGTCGTTGTTCGTTTACCATCAAACGTCCAGTCCCCGCAAATCATTAATAGGCTGGAGGTGTAATAATTTTTTTTCTTTTTTGTGGGTGTGGTGGTCTGCCACAGTTGTGAGTTTTTGTTTACAAGTGATGTCACGAAAACGATTTGTCTAATACTCGGTCGTGAGAGAAATACTTATTGTGAGAAAAAACTGTCCAGTCTTCTCATATGCATACAGGATGGTCAGAAACAGGCTGATAAATTTTAAGAGTGTTGCAGGGTACGTTGTGATGAGAAATAATTCTTGAGGAAAAAATACTTTACTTCGCGCCCTATCGGAGTTTATTATCATTGAAGTTGACGAAATCAGGCAATTGCACTAGCAAATTCAACCAGCTCTCCAGTTCTTCTCATAGTCACGAGACTGCTGAGCCATTAGCTCAGATTCGATCCTTACTACCGTTACAGTTTATCCATCGCCCTCTTGTTCGCTTTTACGAACCCAGACGAAGAACACGTTTGACGACAGCGTCTCTGGCGGGCCGCTTCAATTTGCTTGCGCAACTGCCTGATAGCTAACTTCAACGCTAATTCACTGGAAAACGGCGCAACTTACCGAATTTTTTTCTTAACAGTTATTTCTAAGACCTATGCTGCTCACCCTTACACAATTTTTCAGACTGTTTCTGAGCACTTTCCAGTGTGTAATATAGTTCGTTAATACAGGGGAATGAGTTGCAACTGTGAATATGATTTTGTTCATGTGAAGCGTGGCACTTGTTGTAGAGGTCACTGCTCCATACCGTACATTGGCCTCAGCCGCTTCAGAGCTTGTCTATCGATCGCTACCGGGTTTCCCCGTCACTCTAATTACGACGATCACAGGGAGACAGGGGTACGAGAAAGACGAAACGGCACATTTATACTAATATGGAATGGTTATCACCTCGGCAAATGCGAGTGAAGAGGAGATGAATACACGGTAACGAACCTGCAAAAGACGCTCCGCTACGACTCCTACAAACGATGTTCAACATTTCTCTACAAGTGCAGCTGGATTAGCCACCTAAAAAGAAACAAGCAAAAGAAAGAACATCACCACAACCACACGCTAAGGAAACGACTAACCAATAAGTATCATTCAAAAATTGTTTACATGTAACTGTCAGACACACCGAACCACAACAACAACAGTAGCAGTACCAGCAAGAGAAGCAGATGACCCCTCACCTATGGTAATAGAGTGCTCTGAAAGCTACAAGAAGTTACGCGACGGGCAGCAAAGTAAGCCGATTTGAGTATTTTAAACTTGCTCTAATCTGTACGAAACACTGTTTGAAGGTGGCACACAAGGTCAACAGCAAGAGCATACCATGCTACAACGTAGCAGAAGTGGAACTCAAACTTTCGGAAGTCTTCATTAGGGAAATTCTAAAATTCGTGAACTATGAAGTGTGCTGTATCCCACGAGGCACAGTGGCCGCACGCGGCAAAGGAATGACATTTGGGTTGCCTGCATTGCAGGCGTTAAGCGGTGAGACAACGTAGCGCTAAGCCGGCTTGGCTTATAGGATTATACCGAGGGTGATCCGTTTGACGCCCCACTTAGCTATCCCTGTTACGTGGACAGTAAAAGTGTGCTGGTCGGTATCATTCTCACCGCCGTGAATTTGTGTGGACTAAAAGGCCTGACAAGGAAAATCGACTGGAGATTCGACTGTCGGGTCTACGTCCCGAGCCAACGCCCAGCCTTTTATAAGCGGCGTTTAAAACGAAACCAGTTGCAGGCCGTAAAATGAAAACCATTTAAAGACACAGAACAGTGTGGCCACTTTAAGAGCCCTGAGGGCCCAAATTCTCTGATAGAGGGACAAGGGTGCCCACCCACCTGTGGGCAGTGCGAAAACGTTCACCCTTCAACCGCCCACTGCACTGGGCAGGCTGGAAACATAGAAATGGGGACCTCGAAAGACGATTAAAGCTGTGCAATGCCTTTCCTTACGGCGGAAGGAACCGAAATTCACCCAAGAACAGCACACGTATACGGAGAGCACTGCATTTCCGTTACAAGGATCAAAGCGTGGCACAAGGTACTCAAGGAATGCATGGCTGGATGTATTCAAAATTGTTGTCTACTAAACAATGTGTTGATCTACGCCGTAGTGGTTTTTGAATAGTTACTCCTGTTAGAACGGAATGCGAAGGCCAAATACATTCGTGTCCAAAATTAAAGCAACAAAGGGAAATCTTGCAAGGTTGCGTTTATTTTGTTACAAAACAGTATAAAGAGATTATAGTAAGGTGAAAGTAAAGAAGAAAGAACAAAGAATGTAGAACTAATCAACTGAAACATAGATGACGGTAGACACAAATGTTCATTTTTTTCCAGCTAGACGGATTTAGACGCACATTCTGACAACTGGTTAATGTGCTCAGTATGGGGTGTGAGCGTCTCTGGCACCAATTAGGCCTGACAACGGCTGGAAGTGCTGTGAATGATGTTATCCATCTCAAGCTGAGGCAATAACGCCCATTCTCCCTGCAGAGCTGCTCACAAGACTTGGAGTGTGGCTGGTGGATGCTGACGTGATGCAACCCTTTTCCCTACTGCATCCCAAACATGCTCTATGCGATTCAAATCGGGAGAGCTAGCAGGCCATCCCGGGTGTGCAATATCTTCTCTTTCCAAAAAAACATCGACCACCTGTGGTCTATGCGGTCGAGCAGTATCGTCTACCAATAGGAAGTATGGGCCCACAGCACCTTGCAACAAACGCGCATGACATCCCAAGATCTCCTTACGGTACCACAGCAGTTAAATCTTGCTGATATCACGAGGAGGTGTTTAAGTTGTCAATATAATCCCTGCTCACACCATTAGGCATCCTCCTCGATATCGGTCTCTTTCCACAATGTTTGGGTCCCGAAATCGTGTTCCACGTTCCCTCTAGATGCGAATCCGTGGAGAATCGCTGTCCGTACCAAATCTGAGCTCATCTCCGAAAAGAACATTGGGCCTCCTTTCGACCGTCCAGGTTGGATGTTGACGGCTCCTCTCTAGACGTTCCCTTCTCTGAAGACACGCCAGAGATAAACAGACAGCACGCCCCCGACAATAAAGGCCATTCTGCTGAAGCCTTCTGCACACTGCTTGCTTCCACACAACATGTCCATTGGATGCTGCGAGGACAGATGCCGGTTGTCGTGTAGTACTAAGGCCATAGCGTCGTGCCCTTACAGCCAAATAATGGTCCTCTCTTTCTGATGTCACCTGTAGTCGCCCTTTCCTGGTCTCCGTGATACAGTTTCGGTCACTACAAACTGTCGCCTCATCCGAGAAATAACAGAAAGATTCACATGAAGCCATTGAGCCACATCATTTTGCGACTCTCCTGCTTTATTCTTCCCGTGGCCCTCCGGAGCAGAGAGAGTGTAGGCATCTTCTCTGTGTAATACTGTACTGCCAGTGTCTTTGTACACAGCGATTGTAGATTTTAGTACTACCGTGTAAACGCTATCCCGCTTGATAGTGCCCAGAGGTCATTGCTGGGGTGGTTGTCCGTTGATTTCAATGCCGTCTTCCTTGCAGAGCACGATCGTAACGACAGCTGTTGACAGTTTGTAAGATTGTATCGTGAATTAGACACAGTATGAAACGTCCCCTTAGAAAAAATTATACAAGACTGTGCTTAAACTAAAACACAATATTTTTGGCGCAACGCAATCTGACTTCCAAAAATCTCTACGAAAGAATGGCCCTGACTAACATTAACCTATACGTTTCACAAATCACTTACCTCACAAAATCTTCGTTACTCAACCTACTGCAATACAGCGAGCGCCACTACTGCCAGCTAAATAAAAGATTCAAACTACTGAAGGCACTAACTACTGATAGGCATAGTTAGCAAATGAAAGATTTTAATAGAGAACAAACAATGTATTTACCTCACTAGTCATAATATATATAGCAGTTCATGACACCAATTCTTACAAATTTCAAAACTCTGCCATCTCTCTCCCCACGTCCACCACTGCTGGCGGCTCACCTCCAACTGCACAACGCTACGCGCTGTTAGCATCCAGCTGGCGTAGCTCAACACTACAATGGCAGACAACAACGCAAACTAAACACAGACTGCGCACAGCCAGCCAGTGATTTTCATACAGAGCGCTACGTGGCGGCGGCTTTACCAATAAAAAAACCTAAACAGACTACTTACAACAGGACGGGGAAATAGCAATTTATTACTTTAATTTTGGACACCAGTGTAACTGCAGCCACAGGCACAACAAAATTTCACACACAATCTCCAGTTTATCTATTCATATCGTTGTAAGTCGTTAACAGCATTAATAAAATAGTGTATTGGAAGCAGACGCCTAGTTATACGCGACATTAGCAGGATCAGACAGCTACCATAAATCACATTTGAACATGCTTCCTATTAAATTGGGCACGAGTCCTGACACCACATGAAATGTCAAAATTTTTGATGTCATTGATTCGTCATCGCTTGAGACTGGAGGGAACATCCCTGGGAAGAGCGTAGTTTTCCCTCCAGTTGGCATGCAGAACAAACGACGTTACAATATGGTACACCCTGAGTATGATGCCGCGAACACTGCATTCCGGTGAAGATAAGCATGTCTCAATGGGCGGTGTCCGATCCGACAGTGAGTGAGGACCGTCCTCAGAGTACGGACGGAAGTGCGCTATGGCCGAATAATAGGTTTCATCAACCGAAACTTGTGGTTTACCATGTCCAGTGAGAACCACTTCCTCTCAGAGAATGAAAAAAAAGTGTGCCATGGTCGAATAGTTGGTCCTATCAACCTTAGCTTTTAGCTGACCATTCCCATTCAACCAACACACCGTCGCCCACTACACGACAGCCCGTAGGGGGACGTTAAGATGAACTACTGTATTTTCCTGACAAGTTGCTTTGCTGTGTCAGCTTCTCCATCCCGTCGTTTCCCATGTGTCCAGGAAAGCAGCAGACAAGGAAGGACGAATGTCTCTGGTCGATGACGCACGATTACGAACGCTCTATTGCATTGCCGATGTAATTTTGAAACAGGTGTTGAATAAAGGCGAATTACGGTGATAGCATTAATCCAGAGATTGGACTGAGCGCCTGAACTGTGGAGGACATGCAGAGCTCTCCGAAAACTTGTGCTATTCTTCGATGAATTTCCGTCCCTCGCACTCCTTCCACTCTAAGGAAGAGCTCCACTTCTTTGCTCGTCTTTGGAAGCCTCCATTTCTCGGTTTTTAGCACCACTGACTACAGTGAGCGATCGACACGTGCCCGTAGTTGCTCCGTCTTCACGTGAGTGTTCTCTCATGTCCCTCTAGCGACGAGCTTCGGGACCACACCTTCTTCCGTAGACAATGATGTTACTATCCCTTCAGCGCCAGACAATACAACCGACAACCACAGAACACGACTTGACAACAGACCTGAGACTAATCACGAAGACCCTGGAAGAAGTAGAAGACGTCATCAAGAGTCGTCCAGAAATCGTTGTCAACACAGCCCTCACGCAAGTAGCACAAACCTGAGAACGAGTAAAGAGTGTCTATGGACGCAAGGGCCGGTCGTATTTGCCCTCACCTGCTGCAGTTCTGACAATTCCTGCACATAGAAAATATTTACACCTTCGTGATGACGGATACTCTCCTGAAGCCTGCTCTCTGAACAAATATAGGAAGTTTCGTCAGCTGCAGGAGCTGATGACTGACTGCTGCACGTGGCATCGCGGTTTTCATCCAATGGCCAATTCTCCTCAACGATGTACCGGCAACACCTGTCCGCTCGATAGAAACAACAGATACTGCAATCGAAACCAGTCGAGGGATCACTACTTTCATTGAAATGCGTCGACCATCAACGGAACATCTTCACTCAGAAGAGTCACAAGACCTACCTACGCAGCCCAGGGAAGCTGTTTGCCGGGGGTTACTGTGCTGCTAAGGAAAAGGCCTGGAACTCTAGAATCACACCCAGCAGTGGACGTCATCGCTTCCAAGCAGCTAGAAAGCATCATTCACAAATTATTGTTCCTGGAGGACGCACAGTATATCCGCACAACAGGGGCAGGACATATGTTCTCGACATCGTCATTTGCAATGGCTTCTGCAACTTCTTCAGTGCGAATTTCGCCCATGCATTGCTGTTAGACCACCTTCCAGTAACTTTCTGTCTTGCAGAGGAACCAGTGCAAAGGATACAACTCCTCGACACGTAGAAGGCTGACTAGAACAAGTTTCACAGAGATCTTACAAGTCGCGTACGGGAAATGTGGAAGACGCTATCGAGGAGCTTAACACCATTACCGGCAGCGCTGTCGCCACGATACCTACCAAAAGAAACCATGATCTGCCTGTCACATCGCTGCCACGGGATATCTCAGCAATGATCACACAGAGAATCGCATTCAACAGAGACTACAAGCTGAAGAGGGCGAGTCAACTTGCTACGAAGGCAGATAAAGGCTGTGCCCGTCGAACACCGCAGGAGATGGGAAGATGCGATGGCTGGACTGCAACCAGCACCGACGACGTGGTATTTAGGGCGACGTTTCATGAGAACACGTTCATGCCTGCCACCTCAACAGACCCACATGCAACATACGAAACCACACACAACCGTGCGAACGTTTTTGCTGATATTTTCCCGGCTAACTTCCAGGCAATGGAAGAGTCTCAAGACGTCCAGAAGAAACAAAGACTGGTGAAGACCTAGCGGTACAGACGAAGAAGAAAATGACCCATAAGAGCCAGCGGTGACACAACAGGGAGTCCGCTCTGTCATCAAAGGACTGTCCAATGAAATGCTCAAGGAGCTGCCTTGAGGTTTTCAATGCCGTAGTAGACATTTTCAACTCCATCATCCACAATAGGCAATACCCACAAACGTGGAGGAAAGCAGTTATCGTGGTTGTGTCAGTACCGGGGAAGAACCGTGTAGAGCCCAGCAGCTACAGAAACAGAAAGCCTCCTCCAAATCTAGGAAAAGTTTTCAAGAGAATCATCTTCAACTTACTTATAAGACTCCGAGCCGATAACATCAATCCTGATACACAGTTTTATTTTCGGAAAGGCCACTGTACAACGCAACAACCTTTGCACATTGTAGAAGAAGAAACTCTGGCTACAAATAATACGGGATACTGCGAGGTAATCTTCTTCGTATGTCACCTGCCTTCCATAGCGTATGGCACGAACGGCTCCTATATAAAGTCTTCGTGTTGGGCTTCTTCACTTCATATGTTCAGCAATTCAAAACCTTCCTCGAAGAGTGAACTTCCGTCGTTCGAGACGGCGACGTTGCCTCAATACGGCGAGTGACTAAGGCTGGAATGCGGTAGGGATCAGTGCACAGTCCGGTAATGTGCTTCGTGTACACATCTGTCTTGCCCCATACGCCACGCGTGTTGCTAGCAGTGTACGCTGGTGACTCGGTGATTATTACAAGAAGCTCCATGGCACCTGTCACGCGGTGGGAGCCTGAGCGTAACAATGGGGCAGTGGCTTCCAACAAAGCCACTCCATCATTCTCACAAAACGACACAATTAGCCATCCCAGACTTTCAGCTTCTCGGAGAACCAACACAGAGGACTCACACAGTGAAATAATTAGGAGTTACCTTCGACACGCAACTTACCTAAGAAGTTAGGAGCAGGACATATCATCTGCTTGGGGCTCTGTACGTAGTCCTCAACTCAAGCAATGAGCTTTGAACCATCTGCGAACTCACTATGTACAAGACGTTCCCTCAGATCGTTATGGACAGAGCCAGCATTGTTTGGGGTAACGCCAGTACCACTCACACAACGAGACTCCAGACCCGACAAAACTAGGCGCTGCAGAGGATACTCCACGAGCCGGACAACTTCGCAGCACGCTACTCTTAAGAAGTTGCCGAAGAGCTGTAGGCGCTAGAAAGACGGAATATAGCAGATGTGAAATTCTTCAAAGGAATCAAGAGGGTCAACTAAGATTCCTATATGGCAGCTACACTGCTATCGTCATCCATAGTAGCACATTTCTTAATTGGTCGGTCACATTTCTCTGTCTCCCTTACATTGAGGTGACAAAGTCATGGGGTAGCGATATGTACATATTCAGATGACGGTAGTATCATGTACACAAGTTATAAAAGGGCAGTGCATTGGCGGAACTGTCATTTGTACTCACGTGATTCATGTGAAATGGTGTCTGAAGTAACTGTGCCTGCAGAACGATAACGAGAGCAAGATGCGCAGGATATTCATTTTCGGAAATCGTTAGGGCATTCAGTACTCCGTGATGCATAGTGTCAAGAGTATGCTAACAACACCAAATTTCAGCCATTACTTCTCACCATGGACAATGCAGTGGCCGACAGCCCTCGCTTAACGGCCGAGAGCTGTGGCGCTTGCTTAGAGTTGTCTGTGCTAACAGACAAGGAACACAGCGTGAAACAACCACAGAAATCAATGTGGAACGTATCACGGAAGTATTTGTTAGGGCAGTGCTGTGAATTTGGCGTTTCAAGGGCTATGACAGAAGACGACCGAAGAGATTCTCTTTCCTCCATTTTTTGATTTCGACGTCTAGGTGCCAAGCTTCCCGACAGCCCTATTCTTCAGGGGGAAGGTGACGATGCAATTGATTCTATTGATCTGAGGAAAACATTCTTGACTTCTGACAAGAGTTAGGACTCACTTTGTCAAGTGGGACATCTGGGATTACTTTCACGCTTTTATTCTCAACTTGTAAGGGCACAGATATCGATATCGTTGTGGTGTATCGAATATTACCCACACCACTCTCTGCTGAACGTAAGACCACAGGTATCGCAGGGGTGTCCTCTCGACTGGCGCCTGCAGATGAGGCAAATATGCATATAGAGGGCGAGATCGGCTCATGGGTCGAACATATACGAGTCGGGGCAAGGACTCCAATGGCACGAATAAAGAAGCTGAGCAGCGATTTCACGGTTTCTTCTGCGAAATACAAATACATATATTTTTCTTTACTGCTACTGCGTGGAATAATGCCAGTTAAAATGTGAATAGTGTCAGTGTTCATTTAAGCTGAGCAGGCTTTAAAATGACTGACGGAAACTTGTTTAGGAATTCAGAATGTGATAGATCCATTGTTATGCAGAAAATGCATCAGAAGATCTCTTTCTGTACGCAGTATGTCCTTTGAGTTACCTACACTGAAGAGTGGAAGTACTAGATAGAGAGGAAACGTGTCACACTGGCATACGGACATGGAACAGATTTCAGTGACACGTGTAACTTGCGAGTAAGTTCTTTTCTTGAATACCGTCAAGAAATAGTCCGATGCTGCTTCATTATGAAAACAGAAAGCAGGGCAGACAAATGCACAGTATATAAATTTCGTTACAGATACCAGACAATTCACAGAGCTTCCGCTGTTGCCCAGCTAACACCAGGAGATGCAAAGTCGGACGTAGGCACACTGTTACGGTGCTCGGTTCGAGTACAAGAGAAATGTGACATATGACGTCGTTCGACTGATGACATGGTATCACAGACGTTCGGACGCCTCTTCATGTGTAACACAGTCAGCGACGGTGTGCAAAATGTCTCGCGTGCTCAGAGTCCTACACGCGTGCAGTGTGGGGTTCAGCCTCCCGCGACGCTACTAGGTAAGTATAGACTTTACTCCGCCATTCTCTGAATTACCAGGGCGACATTTCATTTGACAGTGAGATGTGACACTGTTCCTTCTGGTACTTGGTGCAGTATTATTCGCTAGGCACGACTTCAATCCGATCGTAGTATCAGCGGTGTTTAACCTTCGCTATTTGCTCATGATTCTATCGTATTAATCAGATTTTCTTCTGAATCATAGTAGTTGTTGTATGCTTATTAACATGAATTGGTAAACGACCTGTTGAAGAACTTTACATTATAACAGGGCAAATCTTAACAATTATCTACTTGACATACTTCTTAATTAATGTCCACGTTGCAAACGCATGAGATAAGCTAATTAAGGAATAATAAGTTAATTAGCTTAGGAAAAGCATTTGTTTTGAAAATATAAAACTAGAAGTTTAACTCTTCTGTTAACTTTTCTTAAAAAATTTCACTAAATAAATGAGATAAATAAAATCTTTAAACCAACAAAGAAAATAAAAAAATTCAAAGATAAAGTTAAAAACTTTTTCAAGCTGAGTATATTAACTTATAATAACGGAACCGTGGTAATGCACCCCAAACTCAAATAAAGCCAATGGATATAATAGCAAGCTTAATAAAAAATATAACAGAATAAAAATTAACACCTAAAAAATTAAAGCTAATAATATTCTTATAAAAACAATTCTAGTATACTCAGCTAAAAAAATTAAAGTAAAACCACCTACACCATATTCAATATTAAACCCTGAAACTAACTCAGATTCGCCTTCAGCAAAGTCAAAAGGAGTACGATTAGTTTCGGCTAAACAAGAAGCAAAACAAGCTAAAGCTAAAGGAAAAGAAATAATAATAAATCAACAATAAGCTGATAATTTATAAAAACAAACATGTTAAAACTACCAATTAAAATTTTACAAGATAATAAAATTAAAGCCAAACTAACTTCATATGAAATTGTTTGAGTAACAGAACGAAGAGAACCTAATAAAGAATAATTTGAATTAGAAGATCAACCAGTAATTATAATGGTATAAACACCGAATCTAGGGCAACATAAAAAAAACAAAAACCTATAAGAAAATAACACATATAAGTTAAGTAAGGGAAAATTACTCAAACAGCCAAAGAAATTATTAAATTAAAAACAGGAGAAAAATAATAAAGTAAATAATTAGATATAATAGAAATTGGCTGCACCTTACAAATTAACTTAATAGAATCACTAAAGGGCTGTGGGATTCCTACAAATCCTACTTTATTCGGACCCTTACGAATCTTAATGTAACCTAAAACCTTACACTCCAATAAAGTTAGAAAAGCAACACTAATTAAAACACAAATAACTAATAAAAGAAAATTTAAAATAAAACATAAAGTATCAATACTATTTGTAGAAAAAATCTACATAAATGAATTCTAAAATCAACACATTAATCTGTCAAAATAGTAAATTAATTAATATTAATGAATATAATAAAAATATTTTAACCATATGGTCCTTTCGTAGTAATATGGATTAATAGTCTTAGGATAGAAACCGACCTGGCTCACGCCGGCCTGAACTCAGATCATGTAAGAATTTAAAGGTCAAACATACCTAACCACTGGGCTCCTACACCCAAAATTTTTCTTAATCCAACATCGAGGTCGCAATCTGCTTTGTCGATATGAGCTCTCAAAAACAATTACACTGTTATCCCTAAGGTAACTTTATCTTATGATAATAAATTATGGATCAAAACAACAAACATAAATCAATGATATAATAATGAAAAGTTTATTTATTTTGCATATCACCCCAACAAAACATCATCATTAAATATAGAAAGACAAACAAAAAACTATATAAAAGTAAAATGTTAAGCTCTACAGGGTCTTCTCGTTCTAAAGAAGAATTTAAGCCTTTTGACTCAAAAGTTAAATTCAAAAATTTATTAAGAGACAGTTGATTTCTTGTCAAGCCATTCATTCCAGCCACTAATTAAGAGACTAATGATTATGCTACCTTTCCACGGTC
The DNA here is from genome assembly GCF_023897955.1 of Schistocerca gregaria. Lineage (NCBI taxonomy): Eukaryota > Metazoa > Arthropoda > Insecta > Orthoptera > Acrididae > Schistocerca > Schistocerca gregaria. Next base: position 11,881,586 of record NC_064925.1, on the reverse strand, counting down.
CGTTCAGTGAGCAGGCCAGACCTCAAAGTATTTTCAAGAGGACATGTTTTTGATAAACAGGCGGAAAGCCAGTGGCTTTTTCTGCGAAAATGGCGTTCTGCCTGTCTATAGTCACAAGCCTTTAAAAGTGAATATGATTCACAATTTTCAAAGAGAAGGATGAGAATTCTCATTATATACATTGCAGTCGCATAATCGGCAGGTACCACAAATTTTCGGCAGAACCACATGATAGCACAGAGACCAAACATTTATGTGTTAGTTGATGTTCAAAGAGCCAAAAACTAAGATTTGCACGAGTTCCATTGTTTTTTACATCAAGAATCATTTTGTCCTAAGTTTGTAGGTATGAAGCACGTGATAAAATTTTTGTACTAATATTACATTTTCTTAAGCCACACCGTCAGTTCGAGTAACCGAAGGAATAATATACTACTGTGAAATAGTTGGTTAAATAAAAGGCTATCCATGGAACGATTTTTCAGTTCAATTCTCACTATTGCTGAAATTCGGGAGCAAAAAGGAGAGCAGTAACGAAAATTAGAACATCCAGAATGGGTAGGAAACCTCGCTTTCCAAGTGGACTAATTACACACAGCAGTCATTAGGACGTTGAAAGTTGAGAAGCAAAGAGTTTCTCATATTCTGGGGGAAGAGGGTACATTTAAAAAGGAAATCGTCTTGTGGATGTGAAAATTCTAACATCGACCGCAATCAGACACTGAAATAAATTCAGTGGCCACAAGTGAAAATTTTTTCCCGCTTTAAGGGAGCTCTCGCCGCAATCGCTTCGACCATACCGGCACGGCACGCATCCCGTCCAACCCGAATTCCCAGCCTGCCGCACCCTAGTCACACAGCGCCCCTATCACCGTACTCTATGCTCGCAGCCTCACACCGATTCCCGCGAAAGTTCGTGAGAGAGAGAGCGCATCCGCACAAATCTAATTGTGTCTTCAGAGAGCCAGAAGTGAGTAATAATACTGAGGATTTGGTTTTTTTTTGCTATCTATGACGTTGACAAAAAAGAAATATGAAACCAAACCGCATGCAAGTGGTTTTTTGTTCCTTGCACGACTGCACTCACATTTAATGAGGCACATTCGCATTTTGCGAGTCTTTCCTCTCGCACAGTGTGAGTTGGTGGTTGCGGAAGTGTGCACCCATGCCAGAGGGATGAAGACGCATGCAGAATTCTTGGACGTCCCTGATCCAAACAAGTTTTCAGCGATATGTTTATTAAATACACTCCTGGAAATGAAAAAAGAACACATTGACACCGGTGTGTCAGACCCACCATACTTGCTCCCGACACTGCGAGAGGGCTGTACAAGCAATGATCACACGCACGGCACAGCGGACACACCAGGAACCGCGGTGTTGGCCGTCGAATGGCGCTAGCTGCGCAGCATTTGTGCACCGCCGCCGTCAGTGTCAGCCAGTTTGCCGTGGCATACGGAGCTCCATCGCTGTCTTTAACACTGGTAGCATGCCCCGACAGCGTGGACGTGAACCGTATATGCAGTTGACGGACTTTGAGCGAAGGCGTCTAGTGGGCATGCGGGAGGTCGGGTGGACGTACCGCCGAATTGCTCAACACGTGGGGCGTGATGTCTCCACAGTACATCTATGTTGTCGCCAGTGGTCGGCGGAAGGTGCACGTGCCCGTCGACCTGGGACCGGACCGCAGCGACGCACGGATGCACGCCAAGACCGTAGGATCCTACGCAGTTCTTTAGGGGACCGCACCGCCACTTCCCAGCAAATTAGGGACACTGTTGCTCCAGGGGTATCGGCGAGGACCATTCGCAACCGTCTCCATGAAGCTGGGCTACGGTCCCGCACACCGTTAGGCCGTCTTCCGCTCACGCCCCAACATCGTGCAGCCCGCCTCCAGTGGTGTCCCGACAGGCGTGAATGGAGGGACGAATGGACACGTGTCGTCTTCAGCGATGAGAGTCGCTTCTGCCTTGGTGCCAATGATGGTCGTATGCGTGTTTGGCGCCGTGCAGGTGAGCGCCACAATCAGGACTGCATACGACCGAGGCACACAGGGCCAACACCCGGCATCATGGTGTGGGGAGCGATCTCCTACACTGGCCGTACACCTCTGGTGATCGTCGAGGGGACACTGAATAGTGCATGGTACATCCAAACCGTCATCGAACCCATCGTTCTACCATTCCTAGACCGGCAAGGGAACTTGCTGTTCCAACAGGACAATGCACGTCCTCGTGTATCCCGTGCCACCCAACGTGCTCTAGAAGGTGTAAGTCAACTACCCTGGCCAGCAAGATCTCCGGATCTGTCCCCCATTGAGCATGTTTGGGACTGGATGAAGCGTCGTCTCACGCGGTCCAGCACGATCGCTGGTCCAACTGAGGCGCCAGGTGGAAATGGCATGGCAAGCCGTTCCACAGGACTACATCCAGCATCTCTACGATCGTCTCCATGGGAGAATAGCAGCCTGCATTGCTGCGAAAGGTGGATATACACTGTACTAATGCCGACATTGTGCATGCTCTTTTGCCTGTGTCTATGTGCCTGTGGTTCTGTCAGTGTGATCATGTGATGTATCTGACCCCAGGAATGTGGCAATAAAGTTTCCCCTTCCTGGGACAATGAATTCACGGTGTTCTTATTTCAATTTCCAGGAGTGTATAAACTAAGCTCCCGCGGCCACTGTCACAGTCAATAAAATTTTCCTGGGATTGGGGACTGATGACCATAGATGTTAAGTCCCATAGTGCTCAGAGCCATCAGAGACATTTCTTGAGATTTGACCGCATTGTCAATATGTAAAACTACCGACGTTTCGGTCAATGTTGCAAGTGACCTTCATCAGAGTGTTCTTGTGAATGAGAGTCCGTAAACGCAAGGGTTGTTGCTCATGGGAACCATTTTCAACACTTTCTGTAATTGTGGCGGCATGCTGCATCGCTTATTAGACCGTAGTCTCTAAAACAATGTATGATGGAACAAACGCTCTCTCCATGGAGACCATGCATTTCAAGACAAAAGTTCATTAAATCTTTTTTTCCTTATCCCCTCATCGGTCAATATCTAGTGTTTGTAGATGCTGGAAAAAATCAGACTGGATAACCGGCAGTTGCTAAAACAAGATTAGATACTTTTTTTCCAACACAGTTCGATATTCAAATACTGCGTTTAGTAAGTCCTTTCAGGCACTCATTAATTTTACTTTTGAGCAGTGGTGAAAATTGTGGTCCAGTGTTTGTTCTGCAGATCTGTTGGTCATCATCGGCAGTTCCCCACGGCGTGGGCAGCTCTGATACGGTTCAGGGACCTCTGTATTGTTCGGTTACCTCACGGGAGTTGGATCGTCGCAAGTAATATACTTCTTATGGCCATGAAATAATGTCTTCTTTCATCTCCAGCCATCTCTTCCATTATGGTGTTTTCGGTCGGGTTGATCAATGTTTGGCAGGTGGATTCTCTAGATTTTAGTTCGGCGCTTGGTAAGTTGTTGAATGAAGAGTTAAGCTTCTGGATCTTGAGTTTCATCCATTCACGTTACAGCTTGTTGTCGTCGGAGATTCGGAGAGGTAATACTGGCGAACACTTACAACCATGGTGTTAGTGTGGGTTCAGGAGTTCCTGTGACGAACCTCATCGCGTCATTTAGATGCATATGTATTTTGTTGACATGGCTACTTCCACTGAAAACAGAACAGTATTCGGCAATAAGATACACAAGAGTTTGTGCTGTATCTCTTAAGATGATTGCATTACATCGCCAGTTACAGCAGTCAGGATGTTAAATACCTTATTTCTTAATTCTAGCTACCGTCCTGTTACACCCAAATATTTCGGCTGTCGACAATGAAGTAATTTGTTGTTTGGAAGATTACATTCAATTGTGTGTTATCTTCTCTGTTGATTAGGTGGCGTGAGCTCTCTTGTCTTGTATTAGGCTTCGGGCAAAGGCTCCGGTTCTTGTAATACTGACCGGGAATTTCTCAACCGCTAGTAAATGTTTGTTCACCTTTTTCAAATCTTTTGCCTTAAGTAGCTATCGCCAGGTCGTTGGCGTAGCTAAACTTTACAGAATAAGTGGTGGCAAAGTCGCTAGTGTGCAAGTTAAATAAAAGTGGTCACTGAAACGTATCCTGTGTGAGATCGGTCTCAAATGCTAAATTTAAAAGAGGACCTTAAGCATGTGTTTCATTAGAGGATGTTAGATTAAACACCTTTCAGCCGTCAAATTATTTGGCATCCAGTTTCAAGGTTTTACTATGCCATCTTCAGGAGCCTGATCGATGTGTAGAAAGAATCTGCCTCGGTTGTGATGAAAAAAGCGGCCAGCAGTGCTGGTATTAGTAGATATTTTCTACAGTGATCACTTGAACCATCACCTGCCGACTGTTGAACGGTTCCGCAACCATCTCGAAAAAGATGGACATACACTGTCTTTCATTACTCCTGTAACCTTTGATTTTGAAAGTGTATGATTTGATTTATACATTAATACATCCACCCTTACGGTGTCATACGCTGATGTCAAATTAATCAATGCCGCTGAGGCATTCCTTTTTCTTTTGGAAACCTGCATCTACAAATGTTGTAAGGGCGAGAACTTGCTCGCAGCAGCATCGACTCGCACTACACTTTGACTTCGACTCTGTATGTATCGTGTCCCCATAATGAGAGCGCTGAAGGGTGAGCAGCGTCAGGCTGGAAGAGCGCACCCGCGACACGCCCGGTTAGCGCTCGTCGGGAGCTGCTGCTCGCTGAATGAGCACGTCACGTGACGTCAGCCCGGCGGACACACGGCGAAGAGACCTGCCTGCCTGCCTAACGACCGCACGTCGCCGTCGCACGCCGGCGTCCGCGGCCGGCGCCCCTGCCGGCTGCTCGTCGCGCGATAACGGGCGGCGCCGCGACTAATGAGACAGCTGAGCGGCGCCGCCCCCGCCGCCCCCGCCTCCCCCGCTCCGGCGCGCCACTTCTGTGCGCCGCGCGGCTCCTTGTGTGCCGCGTCACGCCCACCCCCGCGCCCGCGTTCGCCCTGCACTGCCACTTGGCCGGGCCGGCCTGCCCCTGTCCCCAGGCTGACAGTGGCAGAGCACGGCGTCGCTCTGGGGGACGTCTGCGTTAGCAGTGCAGGGGCACGTAGCTTTGAGACTTGCTTAAAGCTGTGCGTTCACATTCATCTCTCTACATGAGAGACCCCCATCAAAAACACGTTTATGTTGACGAAGTCAAGACTGTCCTTATATTCAGCCGATACAAAGAAAAAGCGTGTTATAAATCAGTGCAATTTTGATCACTGATTCTGAAAAGCTGACGAGATTACGAAATGAATGAGCGCAGTCACATACGAGGGCATCCAGTAAATAAATCTCCACTTTTCCTCTCACAATATCTTTTTTTCTTAAGAGTGTAGAGTGTTTGGAGACACTGTTGCATGAGGGCTTAATTAATAATGTTAATAATTAAATGCAATAATTTCAGTAGCTGTGTGACCGGTTGCGAAGTCTCGTAACCGGTTGGCCCTGACTAGTATTAGCACGCAATCTGACTGCATAAAATGAAAATAAAGAATGACAAGGAATTTCCAGTAACACAATTGATTAATTATGTCCGCTGCAACTGTAAAAGATACGAAACTACAAAGCACATGTGTAACTGTTCTGTGTGTGGTAGTGTGACTCAACGCACATGTATCTGGCTTGGTTCTTCCTCAATAAGACAAAATATTTTAAACACCATTTACAATGAACTAATTGAAAAACCAGAAATACTATAATTGCACATGGAAACCAGAATTACAAGTCTAATAAATGAACACAAGTCAGAAGCCTTGTTGACTGTACCTGTGAGCAAGAGACATTGTCATTAAAGAAAACTGTAATACCTTTTTACCTCATTATATATTGACGAAAATTTTCCATTACACTAGCATCATTAATCAAAAGCCCATCTCCTCAAATACACTCTGACAACTGCAACTTCTTCCATCTATACATTACACCAACCAAACGGCATGAACTCCCTCGCCCAACAGAACAACAACTGCCCTCGTCATTCTCTGAACTACTACTGGACCAGTGGAGGCGGCGGAATAACAATCTTTGGCGCAATCTCTGGCGCTGTGAGTCAGTGTAGCCACCTTTCACTTTGTTGCAGGAAGATTGGTCGGGTTAAGTCAAAAGCTCTTCGGTGGCAGTAGAACCGTAAAGGCGAAAAAGGTAGGCTCTCTGGATGTGGGTTGGGATCTCTGTCGAAGATGGTGGACGTTGACAGTAACACAGACGGGTCCTGGTAAAGGTACAACAACTCTTTAATGCTTCCTTACACACAGTTCACTCTTCTGATTGTGCTACTTAGTCTGGCGCGGTCCAGATCTCTCTCGTAATATTACGGAGTCGTAGCTGCAGACGTTGACGTGTTGCGGGCAGCCAGCACGCGCTGCTCCGGAGACAGGCCGCCGCGCTAGAGTCTCCGGTATTCGAGCTGAGACGGCAGGATCCGACCGCCCTGCTGTCACGGGTGGGCTTCCCTAATGCGGAGAGCTGCGTCGTTCCAGTAGCACGGCGATGGCAGTACCCGAGAGTCGATGTCTGCACCGACGGTGAGGAGCAGCGGCGGGCGGAATGGCGCCGTGTTGCCTGCCCGGGCTGGGCAGGCTGGCAGAGGTCCCTCCTTCGCGATCCGGTGGCGGCAGAGTATTCCCAGCTGACACACAGCAGGCGCCAGGTGTGGCCCTGTTATTCCCGAACGTCACGTACTCGGCTAGGTCAGCGTTTAAGGGGGTTAGGATGTCAAACGGGCCGACTTCGAGAAAGAGAGGCACCACGGGACATTTTAATTTGCACTGTCTATACTTTTATAAATAAATTCATAAAACTTTGTCAGCATGATTTGGAAGGATTCAGGATTTACACTCATAGCAGTTTAAGTTCGAAAACACGAAAAAATAATATTTTTTTAAAATGTGGTATTTCATGATTTTTTTCACTTATTGATGGCTGCATTTGTTGCTATAGGTACACTTTTCTTCATACGTAAGAGAGATTCTTCGGTGAATTTTGTACAGGTCACAAATCATACTTACAGGTGTATGAAACTCTAGAATGTATCCAATCTGTGGAAAAATGAATGGCCAATTACGTTTTAAAATTCGTGTTTAGAGAAGACTCGAATTTTATAGTTAATTATCTCAATTTTTACCACAGTTTTTGACAGATTTGTGAAATTCTAGAGTATCATACACCTGCATGGTTTGTATGCTGTGAAAAATTCATCGAAGAATCTCTCTTACTTATGAAGAAAAGTGTACCTACAGCAACAAATGTAGCCAATACCAAGTGAACAAATTATGAAATTTCACATGTAAAAAAATTATTTGTTACGTCTTTGAACTTCCTCTGCTATGAGTGTGAATCCTGAATGATTCCTGGTCATGCTAACAAAGTTTCATGAATTTATTTGTAAAAGTATAGACAGTGAAAATTAAAATGTCCTGTGGTGCCCCTCCTGTTCCAAGTCGGCCCGTTTCACGTCCTACCCCCTTTAAACGCTGGCTCCCGGCGCTCAGTTCGTGGAAGAGCTGTGTATGCGGGCAACGGCGAACCATCTTGACCAGGGCAATGACCGGGGTCTGGTGTAATCGTCGCGGACGCGGAAGTCAGTCGAGTCGGACTGGGTTCTGGAAGGCTCGCCAAGGGCATTGACACCCGGGAAGGTGTAACGGAAGTCTTGCTGCTGGTGAACGACGCTGACCAAGCACGAGGGACGGTCGGCTGCGGCCGATGTTCGTGGCTTGTGGCCTGACTTCGACGCCCGTAGTTGGACGATTTGGGAGCCGATCCCGCGGTTCAATGACCAGCACCTTCTTTCTGCCTGCGGCCTCGTTGCAGTTCTAGGGTCTGACTTCTGCTCCAAGTTCTCCTACAGTTTTCTCTCGTTACATAACCATTTACTACGCTCCAGCGGTTCGAATTAATAGCGCACTCAGCGGTGCACCAATGTCATGAAGACGCCCACAGCTGCTATATCCAGGGTAGCTCATGAGAAGCTTCATCAGGAGCAGATGCACAAGAGTGGTACGGCAGGACACGTTGGCTGTCTGCCACCTGTGATGGGGATGTAGACGCCCGTTGTGCGATCTTAAGTCCATTGTCTGTTTAAAGGCTTCTGCTGTAGGTTGATACTCTTCAGGACTAGGAGACTTCCAGTTTGATCTTTGGCCATCTGTAACCAGAACCCCCCGGCAGACGGTTCTCTCTGAATGGTGATGTAGTGGTAGCGGCTTCATTGCAAAAAAATGGCTCTGAGCACTATGGGACTTAAAATCTGTCATCAGTCCCCTAGAACTACTTAAACCTAACTAACCTAAGGACATCACACACATCCATGCCCGAGGCAGGATTCGGACCTGCGAACGTAGCAGTCACGCGTCTCCGGACTGAAGCTCCTAGAACCGCTCGGCCACCGCGGCCGGCAGCCTCACTGCAGAAGCCAACTCCATGACGCACTAACTCACCCCGTGACCTGCCCGCCTGTTGGCCAGTATTTATGCATGCGAAGTTCAGAAGAACGCGAAATCCTGAAGATGGGCTAAAATTTACAGACGCGCGAAATTTGGCACGTACTTCGATGCGAGATGCCTTTAATAGGTTCCACAACGAAACATTGTCTCGAAATTTGGTAGAAAATCCGAAGAAATTCTGGTCGTATGTAAAGTACACAAGCGGCAAGACGCAGTCAATACCTTCGCTGCGCAGTGCCGATGGTACTGTTATCGACGACTGTGCCGCTAAAGCGGAGTTATTGAACGCAGTTTTCCGAAATTCCTTCACCAGGGAAGACGAATGGAATATTCCAGAATTTGAAACACGAACATCTGCTAGCATGAGTTTCTTAGAAATAGATACCTTAGGGGTTGCAAAGCAACTCAAATCGCTTGATACGGGCAAGTCTTCAGGTCCAGATTGTATACCGATTAGGTTCCTTTCAGATTACGCTGATACTATAGCTCCCTACTTAGCACTCATATACAACCGCTCGCTCACCGATAGATCTGTACCTACAGATTGGAAAATTGCACAGGTCGCACCAGTGTTCAAGAAGGGTAGTAGGAGTAATCCATTTAACTACAGACCAATATCATTGACGTCGGTTTGCAGTAGGGTTTTGGAGCATATACTGTATTCAAACATTATGAATCACCTCGAAGGGAACGATCTACTGACACGTAATCAGCATGGCTTCAGAAAACATCGCTCTTGTGCAACGCAGCTAGCTCTTTATTCGCACGAAGTAATGGCCGCTATCGACAGGGGATCTCAAGTTGATTCCGTATTTCTAGATTTCCGGAAAGCTTTTCAAACCGTTCCTCACAAGCGACTTCTAATCAAGCTGCGGAGCTATGGGGTATCGTCTCAGTTGTGCGACTGGATTCGTGATTTCCTGTCAGGAAGGTCGCAGTTCGTAGTAATAGACGGCAAATCATCGAGTAAAACTGAAGTGATATCAGGTGTTCCCCAGGGAAGCGTCCTGGGACCTCTACTGTTCCTGATCTATATAAATGACCTGGGTGACAATCTGAGCAGTTCTCTTAGGTTGTTCGCAGATGATGCTGTAATTTACCGTCTAGTAAGGTCATCCGAAGACCAGTATCAGCTGCAAAGCGATTTATAAAAGATTGCTGTATGGTGTGTCAGGTGGCAGTTGACGCTAAATAACGAAAAGTGTGAGATGATCCACATGAGTTCCAAAAGAAATCCGTTGGAATTCGATTACTCGATAAATAGTACAATTCTCAAGGCTGTCAATTCAACTAAGTACCTGGGTGTTAAAATTACGAACAACTTCAGTTGGAAGGACCACATAGATAATATTGTCGGGAAGGCGAGCCAAAGGTTGCGTTTCATTGGCAGGACACTTAGAAGATGCAACAAGTCCACTAAAGAGACAGCTTACACTACACTCGTTCGTCCTCTGTTAGAATATTGCTGCGCGGTGTGGGATCCTTACCAGGTGGGATTGACGGAGGATATCGAGAGGGTGCAAAGAAGGGCAGCTCGTTTTGTATTATCGCGTTATGGGGGAGAGAGTGTGGCAGATATGATACACGAGTTGGGATGGAAGTCATTACAGCATAGACGTTTTTCGTCGCGGCGAGAGCTTTTTACGAAATTTCAGTCACCAACTTTCTCTTCCGAATGCGAAAATATTTTGTTGAGCCCAACCTACATAGGTAGGAATGATCATCAAAATAAAATAAGAGAAATCAGAGCTCGAACAGAAAGGTTTAGGTGTTCGTTTTTCCCGCTCGCTGTTCGGGAGTGGAATAGTAGAGAGATAGTATGATTGTGGTTCGATGAACCCTCTGCCAAGCACTTAAATGTGAATTGCAGAGTATTCATGTAGATGTAGATGTAGATGTATGCCATAGCAGTTTCGTTGTGGTATTGTTGCTGTAGATGTGACGTACGCAGCACGCCGGCGTACCTCTCGCTTCGGTAACTATCAGATGACTGGTTAGTGTGTCGATTGCTGCACCCACAGTAATACTACGCCAGCGTCCTGCGTCAGTATCCCTTTTACATGACAGCCCTCTTACATAGACTCTTGTCGTTACATGCATTAATGTTTGGTGACAATATCAGACAAAATTCCTTTTACATGAACTATTTTTCTACTTACTCTCTATTCTTTCTACCAAGCGAGGTGGCGCAGAGGTTTACACACTGGAGTCCCGTTCGTTAGGACGACGGTTCAGACCAGTGTCCGACCATCGCGATTTGGGTTTTCCATGATTTACGTAAATCTCTTGAGGCAAATTCTGGGATGGTTTCTTCAAAAGGGCACAGCCGACTTCGTTCCCCATCCTTCCCTGATCCGATGGAACTCACGACCTCACTGTTTGGTCCCCTCCCCAAGATCATCCATCGATCCATACTTTCTTCGCCCTTCGCGAGAGCTGTGTAAGACAAAAGCTTTCGTTCTGTATTCTTAGCCACGTTTTCATTGCGTGTACTACACTAACATCAAAGTGTGTCCCACGTAGAGAACCCTTCATCAAATAGATGTAGATGTAAATTTCGTTTGGCATTGTCACATTGTCCGCTTTTGTATGTTGTACAGCTACCGCTGAAACCGACAGTAAAATAAAATAACATTATTATAGACAGTACTGTGCTATGCATTTGTTAAAATCTTTCAGTTTAGATATTATCCCTTGCATAACAGACTATCTACAGCGATAACACGACATTGTGGATTAGTATTTCGTGTAATGGGAAGGCTGCCTCAGTCTTAATTTTCGTTGGAGAATGTGTCTTAATTACTTCAAAACGCTTCTGTTTCTTCTCTGTAGCAGTTACACCTGACCCAGTACATTCGTACAACACGTTTCGGCAAAATCACCCGCAGTGTGGCGAAAATCCAACGCTGGCACGGTCATAACTATAGGAGGTAACAAACTGTTTATCTGTGAGCAGGAAAGGAAGCAATCGTTCAGGAAAAACAAAGCTTCATCAGGTCGGCTCTTTGCGGTTCAAACAGTATTAAATAACTGTATTTCGTGTGTCTAGTGTGCTGTAAAAATTTGATAATACGATTTTTGAGCACCACAGAGGAGAAAAACTTGTATTTTCTACCTGTATTGATCAACCGATAATCATCAGGTAACATCAAGTCCTGCAGGGTGGTGTCCATACTGTGGCGTCAAAAACTATAATAAAAGTCTCTGTATCACTGAAACTTTATAAATGTATAAGGGGGCAGTTCCCGTCTGAGGGCATGGCAGCAGCATATACGCAACCCAGCGTGATTACGATGCCGGTATATAAGCACCGACAGGCACACAAGGGTTAGTGTTACCTTCGAACGGAAACTTTTTGGTCGTCGCTTATAGTAAACACGTTCTCGGCGGCGCTAAGAAATACGTTTCTCGTAGTAGGGCAGCGCGCGTATGTATGCTGTTCTTCATCTGGCGGTGCTGCTGTCACTGTTTCTTGCCGTCGGACGACAGTCGTATTCAAACGCGCTAGCCTACTGCTTTAATATACTGACCTTTTATTTTGAAAGTGGCATAAGATCGTTAAAAAAGACAGGTCACACAAAATAATTTGGCACTAAACTAATCACCAATTATGGGATATATCATTTTTTGAGAATTTTCTCTCATTGAAAGGTCACACAGTGTGGCGGCAGCCACCGAGGCGAGAGGACGCGCAGCAGACTTTTTGTTTTTGCGTAAATATTGTGAATATTCTTGTGAAGGGCGGCTTCCTAGTGTAAATTTTCCACTCGTCTGAAACTCTGTCACGCGACTAAGTTTTAATTTTATGCTAGTAGGTAGCACACAATTTAGATCAGAGCATTCTAGTTTGAATATTTATCTCATGCAGTAACTTTCCGGTAAACAGGATTTCTAATAACAGATATCTGTAAAAATATCAAAGAGAAATTTATTTTACTTTAATATCTTGCGTTCCCAGGGTACAGTGAGAAATCCTCACAGCAACTTTTAGTGTTACTTTGTTCTCCTTTGATATATTTTCAGACTCAGTAGCTCTATGTTATACACCGTACGATATGGCTAGGGTCTGTGCTTGTTGTCAGCGGACACAAGCAGAGTTGGCTGCTGTCCGTAAACAGTTAGAAGCTGCGTTGACTACCGTCGACAAGCTTCTAGCTAATGCTCAAAGTTGCTGTGATGTCGGGACGTCAGTGACGAGACTTGCGACACCTTTGGTGCCACTGGAATCCCCTGGTGACCCGGACATCGCTGCGGCATCTGATACGCAACATCTGACAGGTCCGTCTTCACACCAGAGTGGGTGGCAGACAGTGGTGGGTTCGCGTGTCATTGGGCGGAAGGAGCAGGCCGTGCGGCTGGTTCCCTAAGTCTTACAAACAGGTACGAGGTGCTTCCCAGTGTTGATGATAACTCTGAGCCAGCACGAGATGCCTCTCCTGTTGGGCCAGCGATCGATTTTCCTGTCCCGTCCGGAGAAGTACAGACGGTTGGTGTGCTTGTCATTGGGAGCTCGAACGTTAGGTGGGTGATAGATCCCCTCAGGCAGATAGCAGCTACGGCGGTAAAGAATTCCAGTGTGCATTCGGTATGTTTGCCGTGAGTTCTCATACGTGATGCGGAGGAGGCTCTGTCGGCGGCTATCGAGTGCACTGGGTGCAACTGGCTGCACGTAGTGGCACATGTCGGGACTAATGACGCCTGCTACTTGGGTTCTGAGGCCATCCTCGGCTTCTTTCCGAGTCTGGATAATTTGGTGAAGACAATTAATAACGCACCGGGGTGCAGGCTAGGCTCTCGTTTGGAGCAGAGTGGAAGATCTAAACCTGACGCTCAGACGACTCTTCGACGGCATCGGATCCGAAGTCCTCGACCTCCGCTATCGCGTGCAGAATTGCAGGGCTCCCCTTAATAGGTGAGGCGTGCACTACACGAAGGAAGCGGCTACTATGGTTGCGGAGGACGTGTGGCGTGCGCATGGGGCTTTTTTAGAGAACCCCTCCCTTAGGATCAAAGACGATTTGTCTGTTAAATCAGACATCGTTCGCAGAGCGTCTTGGTCCTCGAAGATCAGAGATAGAAAAGTTTAATATGATTTTCGTTAACTGGAGGAGCATGCAAGGAAACGCTGCAGTATCGCTTACTGAAGGTTATCATGTACAGATAGTATTGGGATCAAAATGCTGCTGGAAACCAGACGTCAGTGACAACGAAATCCTATGTTCAGATTGGAATGTTTATCGTCTACATCTACATCTACATCCATACTCCGCAAGCCACCTGACGGTGTACGGCGGAGAGTATCTTGAGTACGTCTATCGGTTCTCCCTTCTATTCCAGTCTCGTATTGTTCGTGGAAGGAAGGATGGTCGGTCTGCTTTTGTGTGGGCTCTAATCTCTCTGATTTTATCCTCATGGTATCTTCGCGAGATATACGTAGGAGGGAGCAATATACTGCTTGACTCTTCGGTGAAGGTATGTTCTCGAAACTTCAACAAAAGCCCGTACCGAGCTACTGAGCGTCTCTCCTGCAGAGTCTTCCACTGGAGTTTATCTATCATATTCGCAAATGATACTGTAACGAAGGGCGCTGCTCTCCGTTGGATCTTCTCTATCTCTTCAATCAACCCTATCTGGTACGGATCCCACACCGGTGAGCAGCACACAAGCAGTGGACGAACAAGCGTTCCTTTGTTTCCGGATTGCATTTCCTTAGGATTTTTCCAATGAATCTCAGTCAGGCATCTGCTTTACCAACGATCACCTTTGATGATCATTCCATTTTAAATCACTCCTACTGCGTACTCCCAGATAATTTATAGAATTAACTACTTCCAGTTGCTGACCTGCTATTTTGTAGCTAAATGATAAGGAGTCTATCTTTCTATGTATTCGCAGCATATTACACTTGTCTATACTGAGATTCAATTGTCATTCCCTGCACCATGCGTCAATTCGCTGCAGATCCTCCTGCATTTCAGTACAATTTTCCATTGTTACAACCTCTCGATATACCACAGCCATCATCCGCAAAAAGCCTCAATGAACTTCCAATGTCACCCACAAGTTCATTTATGTATATTGTGAATAGCAACGACACTCCTCTGCTTCACACCTGAAATCGCTCTTACTTCGCAAGACTTCGTTGAGAATGACATGCTGCGTTCTGTTGTCTAGCAACTCTTCAATCTAATCACACAATTGGTCTGATAGTCCATGTGCTCTTACTTTGTTCATTACACGGCTGTGGGGAACTGTATCGAACGCCTTGCGGAAGTCAAGAAACACGGCATCTCCCTGGGAATCCGTGTCTATGGCCGTCTGAGTCTCGTGGACGAATAGCGCGAGCTGGGTTTCACACGATCGTCTGTTTCGAAACCCATGCTGATTCCTACAGAGTAGAAATGGGGAGAAGAAAAGGATTTCTGGTCAGATGAGTATAGGTTAACATCAGCAGCAGCGAAATATGGTGGAACGGGTGTAGGATTCGTTATGGATAGGAGGGTACGGCAGTTCCCTAATAGTCTTAGGAAACTGTAATGCAGTTGTAGTGGAAGGAGCAGAATAAAATGTCACAGGAGAACATAGGCTTGGGGGAAGGAATGAGAGAGGAGAAAGAATATTTGAGTTCTAAATTTTAGCAACTAATAACGAATACTCTGTTCAAGAATCACAAGAGGAGCAGGAATACTTATAAAAGGCCCAGTGACACGGGAAGATTTCAGTTAGATTACATCATGATCAGACAGAGCTTCCGAAATGAGATACTGGATTGTAAGGCTTACCTAGTATCAGATCACAATGCGGTAGTGATGAAGAGTAGGTTGAAGTTTAAGAGATAAGTCAGGAAGAATTGATACTCGAAAACGTGGGATACGGGAGTACAAAGGAATGACGAGATACGCTTGAAGCTCTCTAAGACTATAGATACAGCAATAAGCAATAGCTCAGCAGACAGTACAGTTGAAGAGGAATGGACGTCTCTAGAAATGGCAATCACAGAAGTTGGAAATAAAAACATAGGTACAAAGAAGGTAACTGAGAAGAAACCGTGGTAACGGAAGAAATACTTCATTTGGTTGATGAAAGATGAAAGTGCAAAATTTTCCAGGGAAATTCATGAATAGAGAAATACAAGTCGCTGAGGAATGACATAAATAGGAAGTGAGGGATGTTAAGACGGAATAGCTGCATAAAAAATGTGAAAAAATCGATAAAGAAATGATTGCCGGAAGGACTGACTTAGCATATAAGAAAGTCAAAACAACCTTAATTGAAATTAAAAGTAATGCTGGTAACTTTGGGAATGCAACGAAAATTCCACTGTTACATGCAGAGGAGAGAGCGGATAGGTGGAAAGAATACATTGAAGGCCTCTATGGTGGGGAAGATATGTCTCACCTGACAAGAGAAGAAACAAGAGTCGATTGAGAGGAGATAGGATATCCAGTATTAGCATCAGAATTTAGGGGAGCCTTGGGGGACTTAAGAACAAATAATGCAGAATGGCTAGATAACATTCCATCAGAATTTCTAAAGTCACTGGGGGAAGTGGCAAAAAAAAAAAAAAAAAAACGACTATTCACGTCGATCTGTAGAAAGGTATGAGTCTGGCGACATACCATCTGACTTTCGGAAAAATATCATCCGCATAATTTCGAAGACTGCAAGAGCTGACAGGTGCGAGAATTATCGCACAGTAACTGCTCATGCATCCAAGTTCCTGACGAGAATAATATACTGAAGAATGGAGAACATTGAGGGTGTGTTATATGACGAACAGTTTGGCTTTAGGAAAGCTTTTATTAAATAAGACGTGCTCTCACTCTTAATTACTATCTTCTTACAAGATGATGATTGTGCATCAAAATGGTTCAAATGGCTCTGAGCACTATGGGACTCAACTGCTGTGGTCATTAGTCCCCTAGAACCTAGAACTACTTAAACCTGACTAACCTAAGGACATCACACACATCCATGCCCGAGGCAGGATTCGAACCTGCGACCGGATTGTGCATCTGGCATATCTTGGTGGACGAATATTTTTCTTAATTTATGGCCAATTTTGATCTTGATGCCCTGAAATATATACTAATGACATAAAGGTTGTGGGAAACATGTTTTAGTACTGAAACACATGCAGAACGTTTGTGCATGTAAAGTCCAGTCTGATGCGCAAAATTAGTTTTACGTTATTTCCTTTCCAAGTAAGTAAACCATCAAAATTTTACTTACCCACAAACAATGTCACAAAGTTCCAGCCAACCGGTTTCAAACAGAATTAAAACTGTGACTACGAAGGCTTTCCCGGCGTAATAATTGATAATATTCTTCTCGGGTATGCAGCAGGATCATAACGTCTTCATGACACAATATTTTCGCGGTCCTCCTGGCCGCCATCGTCAGGTGAGAGTGCTGGTGCACGATCTCGCCGGAACTGACTTCCCAGCGCAAGCGGCGGCCTCTATATAGGCCGCAGAAGACCCACAACGCGTGCGCGAGAAGGTGCCGTAACCGCCCTCTAGCGCAGTAGACATAACCCGCCGCCAGTGATGGAAAGCGGCGAAATCGAGATATCGCTGTCAGAAAAAAAATAAAATAAATAAATAAATAAATAAATTATTCCGACGATAGAACCACAGACCGTTGTTTTTTAATGTCAGATAACACTGGATCCCAAGTCTTACTTAAAAGAAAACCCTTGTCTCTATTAATAAGAGTGTCAGATAACCGAATCTCTATGGAGTCTTTTAAAATACAGTCCCAATAGCGAGATGCAGGGGCAACCATTTGTGTCTCGTCATATAGTATTCTGTGTCCCTCGGTGAGACAGTGTTCCGCCACTGCAGACTTCTCAGGTTGAAGCAGCCTTGCGTGCCGCTGATGCTCAACACATCGCTCCTGAATGGTCCGGATTGTCTGACCAATATAAGTCTTTCCACAGTGGCAAGGGATCTTGTACACACCGGGCTTCCTCAAACCCAAGTCATCCTTAACAGAGCCAAGGAGCGCTCTAATCTTAGCTGGCGGGCGAAAAATACTTTTGATGTGATATCTTTTCAGAATCCTTCCTATCTTCGACGAAATGCTCCCAGCAAAAGGCAGAAAAGCTACCGATTTGCAGGTATCTTCTGGTGGTTCAGGCGAAGGTCCAAACTGGAAAGCACGACGGATCTGTTTATCTGTATAGCCATTCTGCTTGAACACAATCTTAAGATGGTCCAATTCTTGTGTCAAGCTTTCTCCATCTGAAATGGCATAAGCTCTTCTCGCCTACGTTCGCAGGACCCCCGTACGCTGGAACGATGGATGACAGCTAGAAGCATGTAAGTAACGGTCCGTGTGCGTAGGCTTTCGATAAACGCTGTGTCCCAGTGTCCCATCATCCTTTCTGTACACCAGAACATCCAGAAACGGAAGCTTTCCATCATTTTCCACCTCCATGGTAAATTTGATGCTAGGATTCAGGGAATTGAAATGATCTAGGAGGCGGTCCAGAGCTTCTCTCCCATGAGGCCACACCATAAACGTATCGTCAACGTACCTCCAGAAACAGGTTGGTTTTAAGGACGCCGTCTTCAGCGCCATGTCCTCAAAATCTTCCATAAAAAGATTGGCGACTATTGGGGACAAAGGGCTCCCCATAGCCACTCCGTCAGTCTGTTCAAAATATTTGTCATTGAATAAAAAGTACGTCGACGTTAACACGTGGCGACAAAGCCTGGTTGTTTCCTCATCCAGTTTCTCACCAATTAATTGCAAGGATTCTTCCAGAGGAACCCGGGGAAAAAGCGACACGACATCAAAGCTCACAAGCAAATCCCAGGGACTAAGAGACAAGGACTTCAATCTCTGAATAAACACCATAGAATTGGATTTTTTTATTTTTTTATTTTTTTTTCTGACAGCGATATCTCGATTTCGCCTCTTTCCATCACTGACGGCGGGTTATGTCTACTGCGCTAGAGGGCGGTTACGGCACCTTCTCGCGCACGCGTTGTGTGTCTTCTGCGGCCTATATAGAGGCCGCCGCTTGCGCTGGGAAGTCAGTTCCGGCGAGATCGTGCACCAGCACTCTCACCTGAAGATGGCGGCCAGTTGGACCGCGGAAATATTGTGTCATGAAGACGTTATGATCCGGCTGCATACCCGAGAAGAATATTATCAGAATTAAAACTCTTTAACTAGTTTTGAACACCAACTAGGGGCGCCTTCTTCTGCGGACCATTTGGGAGCTCAGTCGGGACGCAGCAGCAGTGAAGTGTCTGGGCCTCGTCAGTTGGTCATCTTGCCGGACGTGGGTCGCTTCGTTCCTTGTGCAGAGATGTCGTGGCCAATGCGCAAGAGTTACATCTATTTGGTTTGAGTCCGAGTCAGTACGCTCGGGTCGCCGTGTTTCCGAATTCCGAACGGACATCGAGCTGAGTCGGGTTGAAGCTGCAGTAAGCTTCGGATAGCGAAGACTCACCCGACCGTTGCCGACACACGTAACTTAAGTGGGAACTATCTGGGTTGATCGTTCGGTCGGTCATCTCATCGGAAGACGTGTATTTTGGTCGCCGGCCGCTTATGGAAACTCTGTGTGTGCGACTTGTCATTTCTCCTTGTCCGAATGCTTGGTGCAAGTGTTTACGTGGAACTGTCCGTAGCTACCGTGATTTCTACTGAGCAGATGAATGCTGTCTGCGTATGGGAGTTGTCAGTTGGTCGGTTGCGAGAGGGGAATTGATCAGGCTGTTGGTTGGTTCTCCAGCCGTCCGTAGGTCGTGCTGCCACCCCATCATTTAGTGTTGCGCTTGGCTGCCTGTCTCAGCAAAACTGTGGTCAGTTTCTCCCCCAGGCCGAACCATGGAACACTTCTGAGCACCACTGTTTGTTGTTTGTAATTGTCATTTTATTTGGTGGTTGGGACTGTACCAGCCATGCAGCCGTGTATTATAGTTGTTTGTTTTATGTTTAGTTTATGGCTTCCAGCCGAAATTCATAACAACTTCAAAATTATGCCTTCAACCGTGTTTCATTTAAAATTCTTGTTGCTCGGTATGTAGGCCTTCAGCCACGTTTGTTTCAGAATCTGTGGCTTTCATATGCAAATCCTTGTCTGTAAGGTTTCTCTTTAATTATCTTGAATTCTTGAAACGGCCTTCAGTCGTGTTCTGTAAACTTTTATCGTTAGGTTGTTTTTAATTGTTTGGGCCTTAAACCGAGAAGATACTCCAAATTTTTTAAAGGTGTTTTTCTGTTGTACTGTTTAAAAGATTATATTTAAACCCCCTCTTTTATTATGTAAAGAAAAATTTTTTATTGGGCCTTCATCAGAAGAATTAACTTGAATTATGGCCTTTAGCCGGAATTTGTAAATGCATGGCTTTTAAAGAATTTCCTTAGCTGATCTGAAATATTATTTCGGCCTTTAGCCGAGAAGATATTGTAATTTTGCTTAAGTAAGGCCTTTAGCCGTTACTTTAAATCCTGGTGTTTTAAAAGCAATCATTTAAACATTCTGGAGAAGTTACTTGGGCCCTCAATCGTGAATTGATCTTTGTTGTTTTAAAGAGAAAACTGTGCATTGGTTTGAGCAATAAATTTGTGGGTGGTCTTGTATAAGTAACAGTAATTGACCTCTGCCCCTTTCGACAACCTGATCCGCTCTGTCCTGCGAAACTAGATTTCAAATGGTAGCAGAGCGTGGTTTCGATCCACGGACCTCTGGGTTATGGGCCCAGAACGCTACCACTGAGCCACTCTTCTTGTTTTGATTGGAGCTATGTCGCTGAAATGTCCTTTAAACCACAGGTAAGGTAACAGTTTCTTCTGAAGAAGGCGCCTCTAGTTGTCGTCGAAAACTAGTTAAGGATTTTTAATTCTATTTGCAACCCGTTGGCTGGAAATTTGTGACATTGTAATCAGTTATGGTTGATGACCACAGCCATATTCAAAACACTACCCCATAAAGATACTGTATATGGGTGATGGGTCCCCCTGTAGGTGGTAAAAGCAGGGAACAAGCCGAAAAATGCTCTTATCGGAGTAGAAAAAATGCAAATATGTTCCTGTTTATTTAAAAGACACTGACTGGAAAGTGGGTTATCAGTTGCCTCATTTTATCTTCCTCAGTTGCTTCTGGTTTTCCGTGACTTTCCTAGATCACTCCAGGCAAATGCCGGGATGGTTCCCTTGAAAGGGCACGGCCGATTTCTTTCCCCATCATTCCCTGTCCGAGCTTTTGCTCCGTCTCTAATGACCTCGTTGTCGACGGGACGTTAAACACCAATATCCTACTCCATCCTTCTCGGTAGCTTCTAAGGTTTCCCAAAATAGATATTCGCGCTTTTTTTTAAACATGGAACTCACATCTCAATCCCACAAGTTGCCACAACATAACCCGATCACACACACTTCTACCCCATTGCTGTAATTTGCTCCTGCTCCTCCACTTCAGCTGGCCCATTCTCACTCATTCAACCCAGCTCATTGTCTTTATCTGCTTCTGTCTCTCTGTCATTGTCGCCTGTGTCACAACCACAACCCTGCTGATTCTGTCCTCTTACTACAGTCTCCTCTCAGTGTCACTGTCTCCGTCTTGCTCTCTCTTACTGCTACTATCTTATTCATCCCCGCCACTGCCTAAATTTCGATAAATAATCAGCATTGGCGGCCAAAGACTTCCGGCATAAGAAGTCAACCTCATTCTGCCAACAGCCTTGTCAAAGGGGGCGGAGCAGCGGATAGAGGTTCAGGGCACTCTCTTGTCCTAGGGGTGGGAAACTGCCCCTAAAGGCGGAAGAATCAGCAATGATCAACGACATGAGGATGCAGAATGCAATGGAAACCACTGCATTAAAGACACGTAACGTGTATCCACAGGACATGTGGCCTGTAGTTGAAGAAGTGTCATGATGATCTCTCCATTGGCAAAAGATTCCGGAATAGTCCCCCATTCGGATCTCCGGGACGGGACTGCCAAGGGGGAGGTTACCATGAGAAAAAGATTGAATAATCAACGAAAGGATAATGTTCTACGAGTCGGAGCGTGGAATGTCAGAAGCTTGAACGTGGTAGGGAAACTAGAAAATCTGAAAAGGGAAATGCAAAGGCTGAATCTAGATATAGTACGGGTCAGTGAAGTGAAGTGGAAGGAAGACAAAGATTTCTGGTCAGATGAGTATCGGGTAATATCAACAGCAGCAGACAATGGCATAACAGGTCTAGGGTTCGTTATAAATAGGAAGGTAGGGCAGAGGGTTTGTTACTGTGAACAGTTCAGTGACCGGGTTATTCTAATCAGAATCGACAGCAGACCAACACCGACAACGATAGTTCAGGTATACATGCCGACGTCGCAAGCTGAAGATGAACAGATAGAGAAAGTGTATGAGGATATTGAAAGGGTAATGCAGTAGGTAAAGGGGGACGAACATCTAATAGTCATGGGCGATTGGAATGCAATTGTAGGGGAAGGAGTAGAAGAAAAGGTTACAGGAGAATATGGGCTTGGGACAAGGAATGAAAGAGGAGAAAGACTAATTGAGTTCTGTAACAAGTTTCAGCTAGTAATAGCGAATACCCTGCTCAAGAATCACAAGAGGAGGAGGTATACTTGGAAAAGGCCGGGAGATACGAGAAGATTTCAATTAGGTTACATCATGGTCAGACAGAGATTCCGAAATCAGATACTGGATTGTAAGGCGTACCCAGGAGCAGATATAGACTCAGATCACAATATAGTAGTGATGACGAGTAGGTTGAAGTTCAAGACATTAGTCAGGAAGAATCAATACGCAAAGAAGTGGGATACGGAAGTTCTAAGGAATGACGAGATACGTTTGAAGTTCTCTAACGCTATAGATACAGCAATAAAGAATAGCGCAGAAGGCAGCACAGTTGAACAGGAATGGACATCTTTAAAAAGGGCCATCACGTAAGTTGGGAAGGAAAACATAGGTACAAAGAAGGTAGCTGCAAAGAAACCATGGGTAACAGAAGAAATACTTCAGTTGATTGATGAAAGGAGGAAGTACAAACACAAGAGCGCAACGGAAATTCCACTGTTAAATGCAGAGGAGAGAGCAGATAGGTGGAAAGAATACATTGAAAGCCTCTGTGAGGGTGAAGATTTGTCTGATGTGATAGAAGAAGAAACAGGAGTCGATTTAGAAGAGATAGGGGATCCAGTATTAGAATCGGAATTTAAAAGAGCTTTGGAGGACTGACGGTCAAATAAGGCAGAAGGGATGGATAACATTCCATCAGAGTTTCCAAAATCATTAGGGAAAGTGGCAAGAAAACGACTATTCACGTTGGTGTGTAGAATATATGAGTCTGGCGACATACCATTTGACTTTCGGAAAAGCATCATCCACACAATTTCGAAGACGGCAAGAGCTGACATGTGCGAGAATTATCGCACAATCAGCTTAACAGCTCATGCATCGAAGCTGCTTACAAGAATAATATACAGAAGAATGGAAAAGAAAATTGAGAATGCGCTAGGTGACGATCAGTTTGGCTTTAAGAAAAGTAAAGGCACGGGAGAGGCAATTCTGACGTTACGGCTAATAATGGAAGCAAGGCTAAAGAAAAATCAAGACACGTTCATAGGATTTGTCGACCTGGAAAAAGCGTTCGACAATATAAAATGGTGCAAGCTGTTCGAGATTCTGAAAAAAGTAGGGGTAAGCTATAGGGAGAGACGGGTCATATGCAATATGTACAACAACCAAGAGGGAATAATAAGAGTGGACGATCAAGAACGAAGTGCTCGTATTAAGAAGGGTGTAAGACAAGACTGTAGCCTTTCGCCCCTACTCTTCAATCTGTATATCGAGGAAGCAATGATGGAAACAAAAGAAAGGTTTAGGAGTGGAATTAAAATACAAGGTCAAAGGATATCAATGATACGATTCGCTGATGGCAAGAATTAAATGATCTGCTGAACGGAATGAACAGTCTAATGAGTACACAGTATGGTTTGAGAGTAAATCGGAGAAAGACGAAGGTAATGAGAAGTAGTAGAAATGAGAACAGCGAGAAACTTAACATCAGGATTGATGGTCACGAAGTCAATGAAGTTAAGGAATTCTGCTACCTAGGCAGTAAAATAAACGATGACGGACGGAGCAAGGAGGACATCAAAAGCAGAATCGCTATGGCAAAAAAGGCATTTCTGGCCAAGAGAAGTCTACTAATATCAAATACCGGCCTTAATTTGAGGAAGAAATTTCTGAGGATGTTTTTTTGGAGTACAGCATTGTATGGTAGTGAAACATGTGGGAAAACCGGATCAGAAGAGAATCGAAGCATTTGAGATGTGGTGCTATAGACGAAAGTTGAAAATTAGGTTGACTGATAAGGTAAGGAATGAGGAGATTCTACACAGAATCGGAGAGGAAAGGAATATGTGGAAAACACTGATAAGGAGAAGGGACAGGATGATAGGACATCTGCTAAGACATGAGGTAATAACTTGCGTGGTACTAGAGGGAGCTGTAGAGGGCAAAAACTGTAGAGGAAGACAGAGATTGGAATACGTCAAGCAAATAATTGAGCACGTAGGTTGCAAGTGCTACTCTGAGATGAAGAGGTTACCACAGGAAAGGAATTCGTGGCGGGCCGCATCAAACCAGTCAGTAGACTGATGACCAAAAAAAAAAAAACTCATTCATTCCTTCCCGCAACAGCTGTCTCCTTGCGCTATCGCTCTGTCTTTCTTCCTCGTTGTCACTGCGATAGGCTCTGTCTCTCACTATTATTCGCTCTCACCCACTTCTACGTTCTCCTTCTCTACATTCTCTCACACAAGCTCAGTGTACTTCAACCTTTTCGTAGCACTGTTCTGTTTTACTGCCACTGTATCCCTCTCCTCTCACACTTCCAATGTCTCCACTCTATCGATACCACAACCACTGTCTCATAGTATTTATTATTTTCCCGTCTCTTTCCAACTACCAATTTCTCTGCCTCTCTGAAGAAAAAAGGTGGGTATGTGTGCATGAAAAATTTTTGGGAACATTTTAAAGGTGCTGAAGAATGTAGAATGAGACAGCTTGTACTCCACTTTTGAGTCAGGCGTCTAAACAGATGCACTTTTTGGCTGGTTGTACATACCTTTTTCAGAGAACTTGAAGCATGTTTCACCACTTTCCATTGCTGAACCCCTTTTCTAGTATGATAACTCCTACGAAGGTGTCAGTTTTCTCCCCCCTCAGATCGTGCCTCTATCATCGAGAGCAACGCCGCTAATGTGGCACAGTAATACTTGTACGAGGCAGCGGGGACAGGAGGTGCTGTGAGAGAAGCGGAGTTAGCAGACAGTGGTCGCTCTCAGCGGGCTACAGCCACACAGCAGGAAGCTCGTTAGGCCGCTGCGTCGCCTTGTAGTGTAGTGTAGTGTAGTGCAGTGTAGCCTAGTGCAGAGCAGGGAGACGGCCGCCCTCCGGGGCTGACACTGACGGAAGGAAGGAGCCCCGCCCGGGGCGGTGGGCCGCTGCGGCCTAACGACCCACCTTGTCACGGGGCCGCCTGCGTGCCCGGCGCTAGCGGGGGTCGCCCGCACTGGGCGACAGT
This sequence comes from Schistocerca gregaria, assembly GCF_023897955.1. Taxonomy (NCBI): domain Eukaryota; kingdom Metazoa; phylum Arthropoda; class Insecta; order Orthoptera; family Acrididae; genus Schistocerca; species Schistocerca gregaria. Next base: position 11,856,508 of record NC_064925.1, on the reverse strand, counting down.
CGCTGCCGGATCCGACTGCGCCAGCGAAATATGCCGAGCGAGCTCGTGAGCGGTGGGAGAGGACCGCCGCAGCACAGTGGCCGTGTCAGAGAGCAACTACGGGTGAAAATGAAGCTTCATCTATACTCCGTAGTTCGTGATACTGTCCCTCCTTTCAATCGTCGTACGACTAGAAAATTGCACCGAAATGCAGGAAGATCTGCAGCGGATAGGCTTCGTGCAGGGAGTGGCAACTGACCATTAACATAGACAAATGTAATGTATTGCGAATACATAGAAAGAAGGATCCTTTATTGTGCGATTGTATGATAGCGGAACAAACACTGGTAGCAGTTACTTCTGTAAAATATCTGGGAATATACGTACGGAACGATTTGAAGTGAAATGATCATATAAAATTAATTGTTGGTAAGGCGCGTGCCAGGTTGAGTTTCATTGGGAGAGTCCTTAGGAAATGTAGTCCATCAAAAAAGGAGGTGGCTTACAGAACAGTCGTTCAACCTATACTTATTACTCATCAGTGTGGGATCCGTACCAGGTCGGGTTGACAGAGGAGACAGAGAAGATCCACAGAAGAGCGGCGCGTTTCGTCACAGGGTTATTTGGTAAGCGTGATAGCATTACGGAGATGTTTAGCAAACTCAAGTCGCAGACTCTGCAAGAGAGGCGCTCTGCATCGTGGTGTAGCTTGCTGTAAAGGTTTCAAGAGGGTCTGTTTCTGGATGAGGTATGAAACATATTGCTTCCCCATACTTATGGCTCCCGAGGAGATCGCGAATGTAAAATTAGAGAGATTCGAGCGCACACGGAGCCTTTCCGGCAGTCTTTATTCCCGCGAACCATAGGCGACTGGAACAGGAAAGTGAGGTAATGAAAGTGGCACGTAAAGTGCCCTCCACCACACACCGCTAGGTGGCTTGCGGAGTATAAATGTATATGTAGATGTAGATGAAATGGCAGGTACTGATATGACCGATCACCGAACTGAAAAGTTTCTACAACCTCTTAATAGTGGAAAGGCGTCAGGACAAGATGACATAGTTATAATATTCTATTAATATTATGCGAAAGAACTTGCTCCCCTTCTAGCAGTAATTTATCGTAGATCGCCGCAAAGTACTTAACTACTGAAAGAAAGGGCATGTCATTCCCGTTTCTAAGAAGGGCCGTAAGACATATCCACAAAATTATAGACCTATTTCGTTAACGTCAATCTGTTCTAGAATTATGGAACATGTTTTGTGCTCAAGGATTACGACGTTTTTCAAAAAATGCCTCTGAGCACTATGGGACTTAACATCTGAGGTCACCAGTCCCATAGAACTACTTAAACCTAACTAACCTAAGGACATCACACACATCCATGACCGAGGCAGGATTCGAACCTGCGACCGTAGCGGTCGCTCGGTTCCAGACTTAAGCGCCTAGAACCAATCGTCCATAGAGGACTGCCGACGTTTTTCGAAAAAGTACTTCTCCTCTATAAAATTCAACATGGATTTCGCAAACAGAGATCCTGCGAAACTCAGCTCGCTCTGTTCCTTCGTGAGATCCACAGCGCAGTGGACAACGACGCGCAGGTTTATGCCGTATTCCTTGATTTCAGTAAGGCTTTTGACACCGTTCCGCATTGCGGTTTAATGAAAAAAAAATACGAGGTCACGGAGTATCGGAGCAGACTTTCTTGCAGAGAGAACTCAACACGTCGCTCTTAACGGAACTAAATCGACAGATGTAAAGGTAATATCGGGACTACCACAGGGAAGTGTGATGGGACCGTTGCTGTTTACAAAATACCGGTATATAAATGATCTAGCTGTTTAAGGCTATTCGCAGAAGAGGCAGTTGTCTATACCAAAGTAGCATCGCCACAAGACAATAAGAATTTTCAGAACAACCTGCAGAGCATTGGTGAATGGTGCAGGCTTTGGCAGTTGTCGATGGACATAGAAAAATGTTACATGCTGCACACACACAGGAAAAGAAATCCACTACTGTCCAGCTACACTATTGATGACAAACAGCTGGAGACAACGTCTTCCGTAAAATATCTACGCGTAACTATCCAGAGAGAACTCAAGTTGTATGACCACACAAAACAGATAGTGGAAAAAGCAGATACCAGACTCAGATTCATCGGATGAATCTTAAGGAAATGTTACTCATCCACGGAAGAAGTAGTTTATAAGGCGCTTGTTCGCCCGATTATTGAGTGCTGTTCATACATCTTGGATCCCTGTTAGGTAGGACTGATAGAGAAGATAGAGAAGATCCGACGAGGAGCGGCGCGTTTCGTCACGGGCTTCTTTAGCTGGCGAGAAAGCCTTGCGGAGATGCTGAACAAACTCCAGTGGCAGACGTAACATGATTGGCGTTGTGTATCACGGAGATATTTGCTAATGAAATCTGGAGACAGCACTTTTCAGTAGGAGTCGGACAGCATATTACTTCCACCCACATACATCTCTTGTAATGACCATAAGGAGAAATTTCGAGAAATTAGACCCAATACAGAGGCTTACCGACAATCATTCACGAGCGAAACAGGGTTGGAGGGATCAGATAGTGGTACCGAAAATACCGTGTGCCGAACACTATTAGGCAGCTTGCGGAATATGATAACAGATGTAGTTATCTTACAGTACGTGGCGGAAGGTGTATTGTGTAGATGTGTCACATCTTACTTTTCTTCTTCCAGTGGCGAGAGTTTCGCGGGAAGAACGATTGTCTTAAGCCTCCATGTGGATGGCATCATTCTTATTTTACATTCCTAGCGTTTTTGATTTTTCAGTTTCAGGCCGCATGTCTTCTGGATACAATATATATGTTTAATCCAGTGGTTTCCATTGCCTTCTCTATCCTCATGTTGTTGATCATTGTTGATTCTTCGCCTTTATGGTCAGTTTCCGACCCCAATGGCAAGAGAGCGCCCTGAACTTCTGTTCGCTCCTCCACCCTCTTTGGCAAGACATTTGGCAGAATGAGAATGACTTAGTATGCCGGATGTCTTCGTCTGTCAATGCTGATTACTAACCAAAATTTTAACAGTGGCAGGTTTCGACCCGGAACCGAGGGCGTTTTGATTACTAACCATTTAAAAAAAATATCAGTTTGTTCGTTTTTGTTGACTGCATTTGTCAAGGGCGGACGTCCCATGACACCCGTTAAGTTCATCGTTGTTCTATGCACTCAGATTCCTGTTATAGGAGGCGACTAACTCTCTGACCGAACACACTGAGCTACCGTGCCCGAACCTTGTGGACCACGGGTGCATTGTACAGAAGAATGTGGACAATTAGGCTGACTCAAGAGGTAAGGAATGAGGAGGTTCTGCACAGAATCGGAAAGAAATATTTGGAAAACTTTGATAAGGACAATCAACACGATGATAGGACATCTGTTAAGACATCAGGGAATGACGTCCATGGTACTCGGGGAGCTGTAGAGCGCAAAACGTACAGAGGAAGACAGAAATTGGAATACATCCAGCAAATAACTAACGACGTAAATTGCAAGTGCTACTGTGAGCTAAAGAGGTTGGAACAAGCGACGAATTCGTGGCGGGCCGTATCAAACCAGTCAGATGACTCGGGACTCAAGAAAGAAAACATTTTTGCTAGATGTATGTAAGAGGGAGCAATATGTTGGTTGACTCTTGTAGGCCGCGTACGCACTCGGAATTTCAAGAGTAAAGCGAAAGTGAAGCAAAACGCCTCTCGTGCAGCATCTACTACTTGATTGGCTGAGAAGCATTCGCGTTTACTAAATGAACGCGCTGCTCTTCTTTCGATCTCCTCCATTTCTGCTATTAGTTCTATCATGTAACTATACCAATGAGGAGCAATATGTCATAATATCCGAGCCCAAAACATGTTACAAAATCCGACAAATGACCGACCTCAGAGATAAACGCTTTTTCTTTTGTTATACGGAGCACTTATCTCTTGAAGTGGGCTAAGGTACATTTCTGCTAGACGAGGAGGAAGTAGTTTTGGCATACCCTGTGCAGAATCATACTGGTATCTGGTCAGCTCCAGTGGCCTCCCCTCTGTCAATCGATTCCTGTTACTCTTCTATCTCATCGTGACTCATTTGAATATCCGTCTTTTTGAAGTTCCTGAAACGGTTTAAAGAAGGAACCACATTATGACATCTGAACGAAGCCAAAATAAGGCAGAAAAGAGCATACTTAGAGCAGCGTTCAGGGTACTGGGAAGTACCTATCTGACTGCTAATCGGAAGAATTTATTGTCTTACCTAAAAATTCAGTATACCGATGGAAATTATTTATTAAACATCTCAGTGACGGTAATGGCACACAAGTAGAAAATGACAGAATACCGAAATACTGAGTTCAGTGTTCCGAAATTGTTGTAATGAGGATCATCGTGATACAGTTCCTCCAGCCTATCGAAGCACGAATGCTGAAATGGTAGATATTGAGTAAATGATAGCGGAACAAATAACAACTAAAATTGCCCAACAGTGGAATAGCATCTGGACCAGATGAGATACGCTACAGCGATTTTGCGAAACAAGTTGATTCGCTTCTGTCATTAGCATACCGTGGGTCGCTGGAACAAAGAAGGGCACAAATCAATTGGAAAGGTTATTACCGATTTAAAGAAGGGGCGTCGAACATATGCACATAATTACAGGCCTGTATCCCTAAAGTCAGTCTGTTGTAGAAGTATGGAAAGTGTTCTAGGATCACGCATTAGAACGTTTGCGGAGAACGAAAATCTCCCCCGTACAAGCAAACATGGATTTAGCAAACACAGATCAATCAACATTGTATGTGGTACTCTTTTGTGTATTCACAGGTCAGACTAAAGAGTATAAAGAACATAATTTTCGTTACTACCCAATACGTCCATCCAGAACGCAGTAGCGCTAGAATCAAAGAATTGCACTATTCAGTAAGCATGGGTACACACTGTCCAACGAAAAGTATCCGTGCACTGTTCAGTAAGCATCCATGCACACTGTCTAACGAAAAGGATCTGGACCCCTGTTAGTGGGAACAAATGTGAGGTGTGTCCTCCGTTCGCCTAAATGACTGCTGCAGCTCGGAGTAGCATGGCGGTCTATGGGTGCCTTGTTACGGTTCGCGCGGCTCTCCCCATCGGAGGTTCGATTCCTCTCTGGGGCATGGTTGTGTGTGTTGTCCTTTGCATAAGTTAGTATAAGTTAGATTAAGTCGTGTCATAAGAGTAGGGACCGATGACCTCAGTAGTGTGGTCCCATAAGGTCTTACCACAAATTTCCAAATTTTCCAAAATGACGACTTTAACTGGTTGGCAAACATTCAGTCAGACAATGATCGAAGCAGACGAAATGAATTAAAATTTGTAGTGTGGTCGGAACTCGAACCCGGGTCTTCTTGCTTGCTAGGCGTAAATGCTACCCTTACACCACCACAGCACAATGGCCAACATTGCTACAGGAACTATTAAGTTGCGTGCCCTCCCGAACCCAAACTTCATTTTTCCCTTACATATTGTCACTAGTGCCAGGGCTCTCCGATATTGGCAAGCACCCCAGCATTGGTCGTAATGGGAAGTGCTTGTACCATTGGGGTGCTTGCCAATATCTGAGAGTTCTGGCACTAGTGACAATATGTACGGGAAAAATGAATTGAAGTTTGTGTTCGAGAGGGCAGTCAGCTTAGGTAGTTCGTGCAACAATGTTGACCATTGTGCGGTGGTTGTATAATGGTAGCATTTCTGCCTAGCAATCAGCCGGCACGGTAGCTCAGCGTGTTCGGTCAGAGGGCTAGCGGCCCTCTGTAATAAAAATCTGAGTTAATGAATTAACAACGAACTGAAACGGGTGTCTTTCGACGTCCGCCCAGAGCAGATACAAAGAACGCAAACGAACAAAATGAGATTTAAAAAAAAGAAAGCAAGAAGACCTGGGTTCCAGTCCCCGCCGCAGTACAAATTTTAATTCATTTAATGTGCTTCGATCTGTATCGTAGATAACAAAAAGAGACTTAAATGTCTCAGGGAAACATTTAATCATAAGGGACAGGGAGATGTCTCAATGTCTGTGGGTGAATGCCAGCCCTTTCTACCTTAGGAGTCGAAACCAGAGAAGACAGTGGCGTCAGACGTTTGGGTGTGTAGCGAAGTCGACGTTCTAACTCATCCCAAAGACGTTCCGTTGCGTACACGTCGGGACTTTGGCTGGGCCAGCCAATTTGAGGAATGTTACTGACCACAAGCCATTACCTCACACATGCTGCCCTATGACAGAGTGGACTGTCATGCTGGTACGAACATCGAAGTGGTTAACGCACTGGATTCGCATTCTGGAGGGCGCCAGTCCAGCCAGCGTTGGCTAACCAGATTTAGGTTCCCTGTGATTTCCCTAAATCACTCCACGCAAATGCCTAGACGGCTGCTTGTAAAGGGCACGGTCGGTTCCCTTCACCATCCTTGACCCAATCCGAGCTTGTGTCTCCAATGATCTTCATATCCACGGGACGTTAAACCCAATCTTCCTTTCCATACCAACATCGTCTGCGAACTGTTCGTCTACAGTAGGCAGTACAAAACCCTATTAAATGCGTCCACATCTTACCACAATTAGTGTTATCTTAAGCGGATTAAGTGGACTACAAAACCACGAAATACACCTTCAAACCGTAATACCACCTCCTCCGTACTTCCTTGTTGGCAGGACGCATGATTACATCGGATTGGTATATAGTGTGAATCATCACACCAAATTACCCGTTTCTTGTCATCTAGAGTCCAGTGGCGGTGCTCCACGCACTGCGTCAAGGGTTCGTTCTCAATGTGCACGGAAATGTGTGGCTTATGAGCAGCTGTTCCACGCTTGAAAGCCATTCTTTTTAAGTCCCTACAAATACACTGCTGGCCGTTAAAATTGCTACACCACCAATATGACGTGCTACAGACGCGAAATTTAACCGACAGGAAGAATATGCTATTATATGCAAATGATTAGCTTTTCAGTGCATTCACACAAGGTTGGCGCCGTTGGTAACACCTACAACGTGCTGAAATCGGGAAAGTTTCTAACAGATTTCTCTTACACAAACAGCAGTTGACTGGCGTTGCCTGATGAAACGTTGTTATGATGGCTCGTGAAAGGAGGAGAAATGCGTCCCATCACGTTTCCGACTTTGAGAAAGGTCGGATTGTAGCCTATCGCAATTGCGGTTTATCGTATCGCGACATTGTTGCTATCGTTGGTCGAGATCCAATGTCTGTTAGCAGAATATGGAATCCACGGGTTCAGGAGGGTAATACGGAACGCCGTGCTGGATCCCAACGGCCTCGTATCTCTAGCAGTGGAGATGACAGGCATCTTATCCGCATGGCTGTAAGGGATCGTGCAGCCACGTCTCGATCTCTGAGTCAACAGATGTGGACGTTTGCAAGGCAACAACCATCTGCACGAACAGTTCGACGACGTTTGTAGCAGCATGGACTATCAGCTCGGAGACCATGGCTGCGGTTACCCTTGACGCTGCATCACAGACAGGAACGCCTGCGATGGTGTACTCAACGACAAACCTGCGTGTACGAATGGCAAAACGTTATATTTTCGGATGAATCCAGGTTCTGTTTACAGGACATGATGGTCACATCCGTGTTTGGCGACATCGCGGTTAACGCATATTGGAAGCGTGTATTCGTCATCGCCATCATGACGTATCAACCGGCGTGATGGTATGAGGTGCCATTGGTTACACGTCTCGGCCACCTCTTGTTCGCATTGACGGCACTTTGATCAGTGGACGTTACATTTCAGATGTGTTACGACCCGTGGCTCTACCCTTCATTCGAGACCAGCAGAACCCTACATTTCAGCAGGATAATGCACGACCGCATGTTGCAGGCCCTGTACGAGCCTTTCTGGATACAGAAAATGTTCGACTGCTGTCCTGGCCAGCACATTCTCCAGATCTCTCACCAATTGAAAAAGTATGGATAATGGTGGCTGAGCAACCGACTCTTCACAATACGCCAGTCACTACTCGTGATGAATTGTGGCAACGTGTTGAAGCTGCATGGGCAGCTGTACCTGTACACACCATCCAAGCTCTGTTTGACTCAATGCCCAGGCGTACCAAGGCCAGAAGTGGTTGTTCTGGGTACTGATTTCTCAGGATCTGTGCACCCAAACTGCACGAAAATGTAATCACATATCAGTTCGAGTATAATATATTCGTCCAATGAATATCGGTTTATAATCTGCATTTCTTCCTGGTGTAGCAATTTTAATGACCAGTAGTGTAGTCATAGTGCAACCTGGACTGCCAGTAGATCTTTGGAGCTCACGAGTCATTCCTTATGCTGATTTGATGGGATTTTTTACAACAACCATCCGCAATAGTCGACTGTTCCAGTCCGTCACTATGTGAGGTTTCTCGAACCTTGGTTTGGCTATGGTCCTTCCTTTGTGTGTCTACTTCACGATCGCATCACCAGTAGTGGGCAGCTTTAGAAGGATGGAAATGCCCTTAATGGATTTGTTACTCAGGTGACATCCAGTGAGCAGTGCACATTCGAAGTCAGTGAGGTCTATAGAAGGACCCACTTGCTGTTACTCCTTCTCTGCTGATGACACGGTACTCCACGCCTTCTTTTATGCTGCCGACTCGTTCTCTAGAGGCCTTTTGTGGTAAATTCCGCAATACATAGGGGAGTCGAGATACTTCTGGACAGACAGCGTAATTACATTGTCAAAGGCGGAGAAAGCTTTCTCCAATAAAAGGGCTCTTTGGATAAGGCATATCGATACAGAACTGAAGAAATAGTTCCTCATTCTTTGCGTCTGTGTCACAGGAATATACGGAAGTGAAACGTGGAAAATAGGAAACGAGGAGAAAAAGGAACTGGAACCATTTGAATATGGTGTTGTGGAAGATAGATGGCAAGTATAGAACTAAATGAAGAACTATTAAAGGGAGTGGCCTTTTGTGGTAAATTCCGCAATACATAGGGGAGTCGAGATACTTCTGGACAGACAGCGTAATTACATTGTCAAAGGCGGAGAAAGCTTTCTCCAATAAAAGGGCTCTTTGGATAAGGCATATCGATACAGAACTGAAGAAATAGTTCCTCATTCTTTGCGTCTGTGTCACAGGAATATACGGAAGTGAAACGTGGAAAATAGGAAACGAGGAGAAAAAGGAACTGGAACCATTTGAATATGGTGTTGTGGAAGATAGATGGCAAGTATAGAACTAAATGAAGAACTATTAAAGGGAGTGGGAAGAGAAAAGTTTATGGCAGACACTCACCAGAAGAAGGGAAAATTTAATCGTGCTTTTACTACGACAGTCGAAATCAATTAACCTGGCGCTCCAAGGAGGAACAGAGAGGGACGTAAAAGAGGCAGATGGAAACTAGAGTATGAAAAAGAGACTACTGTTAACGTTTAGTGTAGCAATTAAGAGGACGTAAACAGATGAGGATAAAATAGAAAAAACTGCAGCACCAGTATAGTTCAAAGTCTTACAACATTGACTGAAATGAATAGCTGTCTACGCTTTTCCATAGGCTCAATTATTGTAACTCAAGTAACGGTGGAGCCCTCACTTTTTCATGCACATGACAGCGAGATTTCTCCCATACTAACAAGAGGAAAATTTCTACATACAAATTTTTTCCTGCGCTCATTTTGCGTGTAAAATGGACGTCAAATATCGGCAACTGCGCACAGACAGTGGCAGTTGACGTGGGGACGTGGTAACGTTCCACACAGTCGTCTGGTTTACCCTACGTGGACGGGTCACCTCCCTGGTGCTGACACGGGGGTCACTTACATTTTTATCTCCACTTTCAAGTGGGTGCTCTTTCTACGGAACGCATCTCCAGCCACTGTCCATTTGACCTCCTTTGCTCCTTCTCCTCTCAATGCACATTTCCTGTAATTTTCCCCTTTGGCAATATCATCCTGTATCATCATTAACTGCCCTCTGTTGCTACTTAGCATACATATTTCTTTAAGTACAAGCATGATCCGCCAATTGTCTTTTATATATGGCCTCTCAAAGTCCTGTATTCCAATCCGTCCTTGGTCTGCCTAGCTCTTTGTGTCCACACGTTTTGAGCCATCCACATGCTGCGACACAGTTCTACTTTCTGCCATTCCATACACTCCAGCAATGTTGAATCTATTTTCATCGTTCTTTTGGTATCTTCATTCATTACCGACTCCATTGTACCATGGGCGTTCTGTGAGCAATACAACACAGTTTTTATTTGAAAGCAGGTTGGTTCCAATACACTACATTATTCCCGCATCTTCTGGTTCGAAAACACGACCTTTGAACATAATCTTCGTTCACTGCGAAGATCTTACACCACCTTATTGGTATCAGTGGGTCGCACTTTCAAATAGTCGCGCCGCCTGTTACGTCACCGTATTTACTACAGCCGTTTCCGCGGCACGGAGGCGCTGCCAAAACTCATTGCACCGCAGCCAATCATAGTCAAGCTTCCCCTTCCCGAAGGTCCAGCGACGGGTGTACTGAAAGTTCGAACGTTCATGCACAGAATCACAGTTTGGGTGTTTGCGAGCTGAAAAACATTTGTACTGAAGTTGTATGTGTACATATTTCTACGTTCGAATCCACTGTTAGCAACTGCCGCTGCCAATTGAACAAGAAAGTTATGTATTATTTTTCCTGTTTAATATCAGATGTAGAATAGATTAATATCTGAATTCTGTGTTGATGAACTGCAACTGTTCATCGGTCATGTACCCACTAAAAAACCATTCAGCGTGGAAGCAAGTCATAACAACTGGCAGAGCCTGTATGCCTTCATGCTACAATTCTGCTGGTCGAATTCGGAGCCAACATCTTGCTGCATTAATAACTCCCATACTCTCTCCAGTTTCTGTCTTTTTTTTATTTCTGTGTTTTTTTTAATTATAAAAACGTACATAATACTTACAGCTGAAAAACCCCTAGGTTTTTCTAAGAACTAGCGGGTTTCTCATCGTAAAGGATGAGCCAGAGAGTAAGAGATTTTACTTTGTTATATGAGCCCCCAAACGGTAACTTCATTTTTCCATTGCGGCCAAGCCACTGCCGGCAGTGTTAGGTGTCTCTAAATTCTTTCACCCCACGGTCTAGTAACAGGAAGTCAGCACCGAGGAAGGGCACCTTGAACACACGCCTCTCTCCTTTGCTGACGAGGTAACGCTGCCCCAGGCGTCGCTTAACTTCGAATCCTACCGACAAGTGTTCACGTATTTCGACTGCAGTTTCATTTACCTTATAAAGCTGTTTCATCTAATTAGTTGGAATTTCAGGAACTATTCTCTCTTTCACTTTTTACATTCATTTTTAATTTGCACACTGTCATGAGCCTTACAGAAATCAGTAAATATTACACACATATTCCTACCATTTGCATTCAATTTTGTGCTACTTGTTAGATGGATAATACGCTGTCTACGTATTTAAAATTTTCTATTGCCATTACATACTCATTACTCTATTCATGATGCCATCGTATTTACTGATTTACCAGCTAGAAACCCCATCAAACAAATATTCACTACAACTGTTTTATCTGCCGCTGGTTCCGTAGTTATCAAATAACGGCTAAATGGGGAGATTTTCTGCAGAGACTGTAACTTTTCTCGGTTTACATAAAGCTGCAGTTGCCGGCTGCTGTGGCCAAGCTGTTCTAGGCGCTTCAGTCCGGAACCGCGTTGCTGCTACCGTCGGAGGTTCGAATCCTGCCTCGGGCATTGATGTGTGTGATGTCCTTAGGTTAGTTAGGTTTAAGTAGTTCTAAGCCTAGCGGTCTGATGACCTCAGATGTTGTCCCATTGTGCTTAGAGCCATTTGACCCGTAAAGCTGCAGCCTCAATGCAAACATGTCTTCATTTCAGCAATATTCACTGTTTGTAGTGGTCAAAAAACTTACTTTTGTAGGCCTGTTGTTGATGACATCTCCAACAGTATCAAATAGCAGTGCAGTACTGCTGTATGTTGTAAATTTTTCCTTGACAGTTACCGTGTCCTTTTGCCACTAATCTCCCAAGCAGCACGACTTTCGTGCTGCACTGTTTCTTCTGAGGCGCGGTTGCCTCGGAAAAATATAAGAAGGCGCTGCACTCGTGGGTAGACTTATTCCACCGGCGGTATGAAAAGTTTTGCGCGACAGCCAGCAACTAACTCCGCAGACATTAAACGGAAGATTAATGGAGGGCTTTATTCGCCGAGAAAAATATTTGCGCGCCTCTTCTCGCGACTAAGCCTCTCCCAAGAATTGTCCTCTTCTCTCATTTAATTTCAGGGGGTTATGCGCTTATTCAGAACGCTGTCGCTTTTGCCGATAATCTTGTTTTGTGTGGCACCGCCCGTTTCCTTCGCTTCTGGTCTCGGCGTGATGAGAAGCACACGCTCCGGAAAAACCTTTTTCCCTCACGTTGCTATTTATTTAATTTTGCTCTCGTCGTCGGAGTAATCTCTCACACGTGCCAGACTGACCCTGCCACGAAATACCATATGGCGCGTGGTGCTCTCTTTATTGCTAAGAGCAAAGAGAAACTTTCTGGGTCTGGCCCACAGATGACACTGGCGGCAACGAAAGTTTGATTTCGTTTTGTTCATACATACTGCGCAATAACGCAAGCAAAGTTTGAGCTTCGGTCATGCCGTTGTTTAAAGTAGTTATCTGTGTGCATTTTGTGGAAACGAATAACGTGGATTGCAGTCTTGTCAAAAGATTTTTTTTTTGTTGGCGGTTTAAACCAGAGGAAATTCCGAAAAATATATGAACAGTTCACGAAGTACAGATAAAATACCATTTAGCAAGTGTGAAGTTATCCAGCTGTGTAATTGCGTAAACACGTGTCACTGACGTAGTAAAAAAAAAGTTTATCTGTCAGTTAATTGATCAGATAGCTGTGTAATTTATGTGTTAGAGAAATATGGTACCAATGTGTATAAGCAAATACCATATTAGCTAGGGCTCCTTGTGCTTGCCAAACACATGGTACACAAAGTAGGCATGTACCCCCCTGAGGATTAATGTAATTATACCCTCAGGTGTTACAGATTACAGCAATGGAATGAAATGTATCACGAAAAACTTTCTTTGTAATTCAACAATCTTGAAAAATAAATGGTTTAAGTACCAAATTAATCACTCAAATGCGTGCCCTGTAATGCTAAATGTGCGTTTTGCTGTAAGATAATTCTGTGGAACTGTCCTCTGTAAGCAAAGTTCTGCTGAAGTCAATGTACTTACATCATCATAAACGAAAGTGAAATGCTTTCCGTATAGATATCTTAGGTATTACGTACCTTACCGTGATCAAGAAAGTACTATAATGTAACGTATTGTTGTGCTACGATAAAGGCTGTCTCATTGTAGCTATACCACAAAAGTTACTACTAAAACATGTTTTACTTTCCAGAAGAATTCAGAAAAACCGTGCAGATATAAACAGAAACACCGAAAAAGCAACATTGTAAATTGTCACATATTAGTAGCGTCGTGATATAATCGTGTAGCTGTCCAATAAACTAACCACTGTGTCATCTGGTATCTCTCAGAAAGCACTTTAATCCATAATGTATTTTCAATTAAAGCAAAATGTTGCATTAAAATCTCATTAGCAGTACTGTTATATGTTCTAAGTATGTAAGCCTGATATTCGTTACGTAATCGTGCAACTAACAAGCAAGAATGTACAAATACAACACTGTGTCGTCTGTTCACTATAACAATGAATTCGTAATTTCTGTTTAAAAATGTTCCCTAGGTTCTAGACTGGATATTTAACTTCAAACATTGTTGCATAGTAACAGTTTCTTAAGTCTGACAAAGCATACTATTAACGTGAAGTGAAAAATATTATGGCAGAGACTAAGTTATAAAGCAGATTATCTTTCAATAAACGGTTTTGCATGTGAAATGTAGGGCAATCCTTTACCTTTTATAGTACTCAGTTTCAACTTGAACGCAATTATCATGGGGTATACGTCGGTAAAGAATACTGGAACTTTTCTCAAGGTTAGCGTCTATGTTATTTTTCGCTAAGCCAGCCGGCGCACGTGGCTGCCTGCGGTGCGAGTCATTGTCTGCCTCTTTGTTGGCGTGCGTCGTTATTGGGATTAGGAGACCTAACTTCTACAAATTCACCTTGCCGAGAGGGCCCAGCTCTGTTTGAATCCCGCCAGTTCTGATGAAATTCAGGTCTGTCGTTACGATCATATCGTCTGTCGTCATGTCGGTAGATTCCTTAGTTTCTTTCTTGTCGGTCACGTGGTGGAGAATTTCTCCCAGAATCGTAACTGCGCGCTGGACCGTTGTGCCTTAAATTATTCTGTCTCCCGTGATAATAATATTTCTAGTAGCCATATTGTCTGTTTCTATGATTGTCTGTGTAATATTCATTACTACGGAAATGCGATCTTTCTCTGTAACTATTAGTCTGCCACCCCACGTCCACCACTGCTGGCGGCTCACCTCCAACTGCGCAACGCTACGCGCTGTTAACATCCAGCTGTCCAACACTACAATGGCGAGTATTACAACAATGCCAACCAGCCACTGACTGCACACAGCACAGGCAGTGATTTTTCATACAGAGCGCTATGTGGCGTTACCAATAAAAGAACCTAAACAGCCTACTTACAAAGTAAAGGAAAAGCTTTCCTCCCATTCGCAAGAACAGTCACATATCGCATTAGGAGAATACTGAGGGGAGACAGTATTGACCCAGTATTTAAATCAACAAGTCCATTGTGTGGATTTTGAACACTTCAAAGGACCTATGCCCGCCGGTTGTTACAAAAGCAGTATACAAAATCCCTTGCTGGATCAGGTGTATACTGAGTGAACCAGAGCTTCGTCGACAAACTTTTCGAGATGCATGTAATCATGGGATCTAAAATGCATACCTCAATGGTTATGAGCACTTGTTCAGTCAAAGAGATGTTTCCCAGCACCTAAGGTGAAAAAATGGTCGTAGCTGTTGCACTTAGGAGACAATGTTCACCGGACATTCGTTTTGTCCATACTAGCACCTGCCAAAATTCGGAAAGTAAAGAGTTTACAGTATAAGTGCTGTGTCTCATAGTATAAAAGATGGACCATTGTTCATAACTCTTAATGTATGCATTTTAGAGCCCATGTTTACTAGACTTATTTTTTATTTTGGTCCATAATACCACCACTGAAAGTTTGTCGGGGGGAGGGGGAGCGTGGTTCAATTTGGATAAGTACTCTGACAAGAAGCATAAATACTCGGATTGAGGAAAACAGTAGTAATTTTCGTCTTGGAAACACGGATAAATCAGCATTATTAGACAATTAGCGGGCACCAGAGAATCACAAAATTGGTTTCTCCGATTCTATGGTTTTCCAAGATCAGATTATTGTTATGCTAGGATGTCAGAGTGACCATAGAGATTCAAAACCACATAAGCAACTTTAACAGACCAGGGAAGCATTGACATTATTAATGAGAGGTTTGTTTAAAGGATTTCGTGATGTCTTTAGCTTTCTTTCTACTTGACATACGATTGCGCAATTTCGGTCTTAGGTGATTTTCAGGTGTCTATAACGATAGCTTCATACATTGGAACATAAGTATCTCATTGAAACAAATCATATCGCGTTCTTTAATGGTATATTTCGTCATGTACGTCTTTGTTTTTACGACTTCATGTAACTGCCATAAAATCAATTAGAAATAGGTTTTCGTTATTGTAGAAGCACGTTATTTTTTAGCAATTGTTGCAGAGCTCTTACACATGAGGCCGATGTACATACACTACTAACTTTATAACAATTTTACAGACATTCGATAATTAAGCTATGTATTTGTTTTCAATTATATTTAATTATCGTTCATCATTGGAGTAAATTCCTTAAAATAACTTGTAAGTATTTGTTCTTGTTCTTTACTTAGATTGTTGTATTTCTGCTTCTTTGTTTTAGCTTCTCTTACACAAATATGGCACCGACCTTTCCATGCAGGAGGCTTACGTGCTTCTGTTGTCACTTCTTTGATTTTCTTTTGTAGAATAGTATCCATTGATTGAACAATTGTGTAAGATAACCCTTTTGCATTGGCACTTCTTTCTTCTACCTGCAATATCACTAGTTCCATCCCAGCTTGCAGAAAATAAAGTTTCCGTTTGTTGTGTTTCTTTTCATTCCATCTTGGATGTTGCTGGATGAATATGGTGGTTGCATTGATAGTTCAAATGTCGGTAAAGACACCAGTCTTGACAAGACACAGACTAAAGAGGCACAGAGTTCGCCACTGACAACAAATTCTAAGAATGATGCTGAGCAAAGTAGTGACGAGATAGATCTGAAGGCCGAAAATGAATTCCCGCTGCTTAGGAGAGAGTAAAATTCAGATAGAGGCCATATCTTTGTTCCCCTCTTGCAAGTGAACATATGCGCCATTTGATCAATTCCTCAGTTAGTTCAATTATAATATGCATTTATCTCGGATTTATTCTTCTCTCCTCCAACAGCGCCTTTATCTTAGTGCATTGTTGACAACATAAGTAAGTTTTTACTTGGTTTCGTTTTTGCTATGTAGGACATCAAAGTTACTGGAGGCCTACCTGTTGATGGGTCTGTGAACGAGAACATAGATGAATATAGCTCTCGATTTCACGTGTTCTTCATTATGTCTGGAATATGCATCCTGTTTGACCGGAGAGTTCCTACTGTAGTAACTTTGTAGTCTTGGTATAACTCTTCCGCCAAATCCACCGATGTGTAGTGTCGGTCTGTAGTAATATTTCGACCAGTATTTTTCATAGGTGCTACCAGACGTTTGAAGACAGCTGCTGAATCCGGTTCTTCTTTCGACAAATTCTGAACATTACATGCACAGGGTTCCATTTTCAAGACATATCTGTCAACTGCATCGGACATCATGCGTATAAGGATGCCATACTTGCCCGGTTTATCCTTCATAAATACTTTGAAGGGGCAGCGCCCTCTAAAGAAGCTGAGCGTCTCATCAATGGTGAGGTGGACCCCTGGTTTATACAGTAGTGGAAACCTATCATTCAATTTGTTGAAACCATCACGGATTGCTGTGAACCTGTCTGCTTTCCTTCTTAGCTTGACTACAATAAGTTCCTTGAAATGTTCTCTTGCCATAATACCCTTGTAAACTGGCCGACCCATTAGGTCTGACCAAAGATCGTGTACGCTGACAGAATTGACCTTATTTGCCCTCTCAAGTATCAGGTTTCCTATAAAGGTATACAATTCTTTCTCATTAGTCAAACTAACATTTCGCCTAAGCGCCTCTTCATTTGAATGTTTTACTATAACATCCATGATGTCAGGCATAAGAAGTAACTTCAGGGCTCCTCCAGGTGAATGGCAAACACCAGCTGGAGTTACTCCTGACTGCTCTCTTACTATATTAGCAACAGATCTCCGAGGAATTCTAGGCTATGTGGTTACGTATCTTCTTCCAGACTTGGCCACAATAACATCCTGATGGTCACTGCCTGAAGCTGCACTATCATTATCTTCTCTAACATCCACATCACTTTCCCGATCTGAATCATACTCCTTAACACCATCCTCATATTCATTTTCGCTGCCCGAGTCAGAATCTTCATCTAAAATTTCATTTAAAACTCTTTCTAAAGACAAGTCACGTATTGTTTTAGTCTTTTGTAAGACTGGGTGTGAAAGTAGGGAACTGCACTAACTCACTGCAAGTTTGCAAGATAAATAACAGCTGACTGACATCAACAATCACTTCCTCTGAAAGTAAACCGATTGTTGTGAATATCAAGAATACCAACCAACAAGAAACTAACTTGCATTGTTGTAGAGATGAGAAATACATTTACTACTAAGGGAAATTTTCTGTAGGAAAGAAGTCTAAGGAGCGGGGGTGGAAGGGCTTGTTGGACGCATAATAAGTTTATTTATATTTCTTTCAAAGCAGGAATTTTCTATGAAATATATTGACACTAACGTTTCATAAAATAGCCAACAAACAATAACTCAAAGGGAATATGTAGTTTGAATGTTACTTGGGCAAAAGTAGGGGAAACAAAAAAAATTGTGGGTTCAACGAACCCCCCCTCCTTAGGCTTTCAAGGGTTAACCCTAGGACGCCCAAGCCTTTTTTTCTAACTTGGATGCCTAAGGGGGGGGTGGGGGTTCAGTAGGCCCACAAGTATTAATTAAGTTTACTGACGAAAAATTACAACTTTCAAAATGGTTTATGAATTTTAACTAAGGCATCGGTTTATAAATGTTGTTAATTGTTATAAATATTGGATTGAGTGAATAAAAGATTGACATATTACAGTATAAAATACAGATGTGTTCATATAAAATAGACTACTCTGAGTCCTCAACTTCAAGGCAAGAGACACACTTCACAAATTTTTCTGAATGTGTGCTACACACATGTTTATGACTACAATGAAACAACACTGGAAACCATGAAAATCCTGTAAAATATTTCATTGCCCTTTTGTGGTTGTATGATTTTCTCATTACATTCTTATTTACTAAGGAATGTAGCGATAATTATAGGTTCTGTGTCTCTATAATGCTTCGTCGTGGATCTGGTAAAAACTTTTAGAGCAATTTTCCTTGCCCCAGGTCTTTCTGTTCACATAAAACTCTATCTGACTGATCCTTGACATGTACGTAAATTTTATTTTCTTCCATCACGTCCATAACATTTCTGTATCTCATGTAATATTTGCAGTTATTTATTAATAGTAGGCATGTTACTGGTTGGTGCCATTCAAAGTGCGCAGAAAAGGAGGATCGGCTATTGTCACTTTATGCAGTGTGTTCTTTAAATCGTTTCGTAACTTTTCTTCCTGTTTCTCCAGTATAAAATTTAGTCCATTCTTCCCAATTAATTTTGTAGAGTTCTGATTGAGAAAGAGGTTCTGTCTGCTGTGGCATATATACCAGTAATGGTTGTTAATTGTTGGTGCTTCTGTAGCTAGTGTATAATTTTGTGTTCTTCCATCATCGAGTAATTTTGTCGGAAAAAATTCCTAGCGGTGTTTTCTTCAGTTCGTTTGTGTCTCTAATTGAAGAGGTTTCATCCAGTGAATTAGAATGCGTCTCATTGATTTTCTTTTTGAATAATGTGTCCACTAAGTTTTTGGGATAACCGTTGTTTATAGCCGCGTTTCGGAGAAGATGTAGTTCTTTTATAGTTCTTTTTCCAGATGTACGTTGATCAGTATATGTATCATAGAACGAAAATATGAGTGTTTCTGTCCTCTCTGGTGGCATGGTTGTTTGTCAGTATTTTCGTGTCATGTCGTTAGTTTACGAAAACTATCGAATTTGTGTTCGGATTTCCGATCTGAAATTTTTAAATCCGAAATGTTGATATTCTTATTTTTCTCGTTTCGTACTGAATTTAATTTTCCGATGTTAAATTGTGAATGCATGACGTTAGGATTGAAACGCATTCGAAATATTTGTAGTAATAAAGCAGGTTTTTGGCTGTTTGAGCGATCTTGTTAAAAAAAATTTCTTCTAAAATTTTAACGAAAATATCAGCTAATGTAGCTACGCGTAAACCTATTGCTACGCCATCTTCTTGGAGATAAATTTTGCTCAGGAAAGGAAGTAACTGAAGGCAATGATAAATTGTAAAAGTTCTACTACTTCGTAAATTTGAGCTTGAGTTATTTTCTTATATTTCTAAAGGTTGGATTTAATTATTTCTGTAGTCTCTGTTACTGGAACGTTTATATACATGTCAGAAATATTGAATGATAAGAATGTTCAAGTTTGTAGTAGTATTATATTTTTAATTTATCAGACAATATCATAACCACATTTTGTACTATATTCTTTCTTATATATTTAATATTCCGTTTGAACTAACAGCATTTGCTGAGCTATTAAATGGCAGGCAATGGTGTAATTAGATTCACTATCAAGGAACCTGTTATGTCTTTGTCTATGAATGTGAAGTTATATCTTTTAGTGTTTTTTAACTGAGCATAAAACTGTTTGAGTGGGTCGTGTTTGGAACTTATAATATTATTTCGTTCGAGAAATTTACCTGATTTTAAACTGAGTACATCATGTTTTCCAAGCTTGTTATTAGTACAATGTATGATTTGTTATTACATTATCCACACTTTGTTGTTTTACTTGTGTTTGTATCGGTTTTGCAACTTTGAATGTAATATTTTGCTTATGAGGTGGCAGCTGGACCATACGGATGGCTTCTGTATTGTTTACAATACTTTTATCATAATGTTCCCTAATAGTGGTTGTATGTTAAATATGGGACCTCTATTTAATTTGTTCGACTCTGTGGGAGTGAACATAATATTGATTAGAATTTCTATTCTGGCAAAGTATTTAGCTTCTTTTTCTGGCTTACCTGTAAGTTTGGACTCATACAATCGGCAAATTAATGTTCTTCACTACAAGTTTTCACAATAAACGTCATCGTGACTGTGCGATCTAAGAAAGACCTTCACAGTTTGAGCAAGTCAGTAACGCGTTGGTCCATCTATGGCCCATATGCTTGTCAACGAGTGACACTGTGGTTCGTTATCCTCCTGAGGTTTGTCGGGCCACATTCTCTCCAATTGGCGTGGTAGATCGCCAAAATCCCGAGCTGGTTGGAGGCCTGTGCCCATGATGGTCCAAACCTTCTCAACTGGTCAGAAATCCGACGCCGTTACTGGCCAAGGTATGTTTTGCCAAGCACTAAGACAAGCAGCAGAAATTCTCATCGTGTTCGGGTGGATATTATCTTGCTGAAACGTAAGCCCTTGACGGCTTGTCACGAAGGGCAACAAAACGGGGCGTATAACATCGACGTACCGCTGTGCCCTAAAGGTGTCGTGGATGTCAACCTATGGTGTCCTGATATGAAATGAAACGCACCCCAGACCATTAGACCTGACTGTCAGCACCTATGGAAGGCAGCAGTCAGGTTGTGATCCGACAGGTGTCTGGGGCGTTTCCAGACACGTTTTGCAGGTCATCGGGTTAGTTGGAAGAGACACTTATCACAAATGATAACTGTATTCAAGTCAATTAGGTTCCAGGCTGAAGAAGTCTGGAGAATCGCTGGACATCGTTGGTTCCAACATGCCTGTCGTCCGCTATATGGCCCGATCCCAGGTGTGATGGACTGAGGTGCCATTTTATTTGGTAGCAGCACCCCTCAGAACGCAGAAGCCATTACTTTACGCCAGAAAAATTTACTTGCACCCATGTGCTGCAGAATGTGACAATTTTGTTGAGAACACCATCACCTTCATCGATGTAGAGCTGGAGAAACCATAGGGCGATCCCATTCGCTGTGAGCACATCTCGTACAGAGTTGTCGGTACTAAAGTCTCTCACTCTAGTGGTCTAGAGGTCTGAATTTGAAATTTCTGGAAACGAGCCGCTCGACACAGAAATTACGAAATGATTGTTTTCTTGAACCGCTTGATCTACTCGCTGAACAAGATCTTCGCTTGAGACTCGCTTCCTTCCATGACCACCTGCATCATGAACGTCCACGAGACTCAGTGTTCCATAGACACGGGTTTTCAGGTAGATGCTATGTTTCTTGACTTCGGCAACGCGTTTGATAGAGTTATTTACATTCGTTTAATGAACAAAGTAAGAGCACGTGGACTATCAGACCAATTGTGTGATAGGATTGAAGAGTCCTAGATAACAGAACAGAGCATGTCATTCTCAATGGAGAGAAGTCTTCTGAAGTAAGACTTATTTCCGGTGTGCCGCAGAGGAGTGTCTTAGGACCGTTGCTATTCACAATACATTGTGGATAACATCGGAAGTTCATTGAGGCTTTTTGCGGATGATTCTATAGTAGAGGGTTTGTAACAAAGGAAAATTGTATTTAAATGCAGGAGGATCTGCAACGAATTGACGCATGGTGCAGGGAATGGCAATTAAATCTCAATGTAGACAAGTGTAACGTGCTGCGAATACATAGAAAGAAAGATTCTTTATCATTTAGCTACAATATAGCAGGTCAGCAACTGGAAGCGGTAAAATCCATAAACTATCTGGGATTAAGTATTAGGAGTGATTTAAAATGGAATGACCATATAAAATTAATCGTCGGTAAAGCAGATGCCAGACTGAGATTCATTGGAAGAATCTTAAGGAAATGCAGTCCGGAAACAAAGGGAGTAGGTTACAGTACGCTTGTTCGTCCATTGCTTGTGTGCTGCTCACCGGTGTGGGATCCGTACCAGATAGGGTTGATTGAAGAGATAGAGAAGATCCAACGGAGAGCAGCGCGCTTCGTTACGGGATCATTTAGTAATCGCGAAAGCGTTAAGGAGATGATAGATAAACTCCATGGGAAGACTCTGCAAGAGAGACGCTCATTAGCTCGGTACTGGCTATTGTTGAAGGTTCGAGAACATACCTTCACCGAGGAGTCAAGCAGTATATTGCTCCCTCCTACGTATATCTCGCGAAGAGACCATGAGGATAAAATCAGAGAGATTAGAGCCCACACAGAGGCTTACCAACAATCTTTCTTTCCACGAACAATACGAGACTGGAATAGAAGGGAGACCCGATAGAGGTACTCAAGGTACCCTCCACCACACACCGTCAGGTGGCTTGCGGAGTATGGACGTAGATGTAGATGTAGACGTACGACCTGATTCAAAGTTCCTACGACACTGCTGCATTTACATGTCGCTCATGAAAGTTTGTCACGGTAAACGATACACAATCGAAAGGAAATTTCGGCCACATTACACACCTCTGAAAGAAGAAATTGAATTACAGCATGCGCTTCAGACTCGTTCCAGGTATGTTTACATGCTCACTGCACGCTCAGAAATGACGACGGGGCAGTATCTACGGTCATATTAGGGACACTGCGCAACTCAGTTGCACCAAGTTCCATCTGATTTTCACTATTGTTTTTTACTGAAGCGCCAAAGAATCATGTATAGACATGCGTATTCAAATACAGAGATATGTAAAGAGCAGAATACGGATCTGCGGTCGGGAACGCCTATGTAAGACAACAAGTGTCTGGAGCAGCAGTTAGATCAGTTACTGCTGGTGCAACGCCAGGTTATCAAGATTGAAGTGAGTTCGAACGTGGTGTTACAGTCGGTCTACGAGCGGTGGGACACAACGTCTAGGAGGCACCGATGAAGTGGGGATTTTCCCGTACGAACATTTCACGAGTGTTCCATGAATATCAGGAATTCGGTGAAACATCAAATCTCCGACATCTCTGCGCCCGGAAAAAGTTCCTGAAAGAACAGACCAACGACGAATGAAGACAATCGTTCAGCACGACAGAAGTGCGGCCCTTCCACAAACTGCCGTAGATGTCAATGCTGAGCCGTCAACAAGTGTCAGCATGCCAAACATTCAACGAAAGATCATCGATGTGGGGTGTTGGAATCGAAGGCCCACTCGTGTGCCCTTGATGACTACACGACACAAAGATTTACGTCTCGTCTGAGCCTGTCAGTACCGACATTGGACTGTTGATGACTGGAAATCGTCGTCTGATCCGACGAGTCTCATTTCAAAGTGTATAGAGGGGGACGGACGAGTACGGGTATGGAGATAACCTCATGAATGCGTGGACCTTGCATGTCAGCAGGGGACTGTCCAAGCTGGTAGAGGCTCTGTAACGGTGTGGGTCGTGTGCACCTGGAGTGATATGGGGCCACTAATACGTCTAGATATAACTCTGGCACGTGACATGTACGTAATCATCCTGTCCGATCAGCTGCATCCATTCATGTCCATACTGCATTTCGACGGACTTGGGCAATTGCTGCAGGACAATGTGACACCCCACACGTCCATAATTGCTACAGAGTGGCTCCAGGAACATTCTTCTGAGTTCAAACTCTTCCGCTGGCCACGAAACTCCCCACATGTGAACATTGTTGAGCATATCTGGGATGCCTTGCAACTTGCTGTTCAGAAGAGATCTCCACCGTCTCGTACAGTTACGGATTTATGGACAGCCCTGCAGGATTCATGGTGTCAGTTACCTCCAGTGGCGCAACTGCGTGCTCGCGGGGGGCCCTACACGATTTTGGGTGGACCAGTTTCTTAGGAACTTCAGTGTAATTTTCTGACCGATCGGATAAAATAGCCACCTTCAATTAGGGGACGGATCTTAGAAACACATCGCACGTGACGCCAGACCAGTTGATCACGTAATAAATGTTGCCGCGCCCACACAGCAATGCAGAGACCTACCACCTGGTTTTGGCGCAGCCGTTGGCCCGCATGTGCAGCAGCTCGGAGCCGCGCTGTAGCCGAGGTGAGGGGAGATTAGCCGAGGTACCGCGGCCACCGTTATCGGGCCCGGCCTGCCTTTACCGCCCCCTCGAGCTCCTCCATAACAGTTTAGATGGCCACCGGCGATGCTCCCGTCGCGTAAGAGATTGCCCACGCCTCACAAAGCTGGTGAGTCGAGGCTATGCGCCTGCTCCGCCCGCTACCCGCGCAGCAGCAGCGTCGTATCTGCGCTCTCAAAACACCTAACGGCTATCGGCGGCGCTCTCGACAACTCACCGTTACGACGGCAAAAGTGCTGCAGAGCGTGCGTGCTGTCCTAACGTATTACACAAAGACAGGGTTATGCATACAGGATGCTTCTGTGGTCACCCCAACAACCGCTGATCCTCCCCTCCGTAAGTAACAAGGTCCTGTTAACATATTTCCTTCGTACTTAAACGATCTGAAAGTCGGAGGTTTTCCCTCGAAAGAACTGTAATGTGGATTCTACAAACATAGACACACACACACACACAGTGTTTCAAAAATGACCGGTATATCTGAAACGGCAATAAAAACTAAACGAGCAGCGATAGAAATACACCGTTTGTTGCAACATGCTTGGGACAACAGTACATTTTCAGGCGGACAAACTTTCGAAATTACAGTAGTTCCAATTTTCAACAACAGATGGCGCTGCAAGTGATGTGAAAGATATAGAAGACAACGCAGTCAGTGGGTGCGCCATTCTGTACGTCGTCTTTCTGCTTTAAGCTTGTGCTGTTCACAACGTGCAAGTGTGCTGTGGACAACATGGGTTATTCCTTAGAACAGAGGATTTTTCTGGTGTTGGAATTCCACCGCCTAGAACACAGTGTTGTTGCAACAAGACTAAGTTTTCAACAGAGGTTTAATGTAACCAAAGGACCGAAAAGCGATACAATAAAGGATCTGTTTGAAAAATTTCAACGGACTGGGAACGTGACGGATGAAAGTGCTGGAAAGGTAGGGCGACCGTGTACGGCAACCACAGAGGGCATCGCGCAGCTAGTGCAGCAGGTGATCCAACAGCGGCCTCGGGTTTCCGTTCGCCGTGTTGCAGCTGCGGTCCAAATGACGCCAACGTCCACATATCGTCTCATGCGCCAGAGTTTACACCTCTATCCATACAAAATTCAAACGCGGCAACCCCTCAGCGCCGCTACCTTTGCTGCAGAGAAACATTCACTAACCATATAGTGCACAGGATTGATGACGGCGATATGCATGTGGGCAGCATTTGGTTTACTGACGAAGCTTATTTTTACCTGGACGGCTTCGTCAATCTACAGAACTGGCGCATATGGAGAATCGAAAAGCCCCATGTTGCAGTCCCATCGTCCCTGCATCCTCAAAAAGTACTGGTCTGGGCCGTCATTTCTTCCAAAGGAATCATTGGCCCATTTTTCAGATCCGAAACGATTACTGCATCACGCTATCTGAACATTCTTCGTGAATTTGTAGCGGTACAAACTGCCTCAGACGACACTGCGAACACCTCGTGGTTTATGCAAAATGGTGCCCGGCCACATCGCACGGCCGACGTCTTTAATTTTCTGAATGAATATTTCGATGATCGTGTGATTGCTTTGGGCTATCCGAAACATACAGGAGGCGGCGTGGATTGGCCTCCCTATTCGCCAGACGTGAACCCCTGTGACTTCTTTCTGTGGGGACACTTGAATGACCAGGTGTACCGCCAGAATCCAGAAATAATTGAACAGCTGAAGGAGTACATCTGATCTGCATGTGAAGCCATTCCGGCAGACACGTTGTCAAATGTTTCGGGTAATTTCATTCAGAGACTACGCCATATTATTGCTACGCATGGTGGATATGTGGAAAATATCGTAGTACAGAGTTTCCCAGACCGCAGCGCCATCTGTTGTTGACAATTTTACCTACTGTAATTTCAAAAGTGTGTCTGCCTGAAAATGCACCATTGTCCCAGTTACACACACACACACACACACACACACATATATATATATATATATATATATATATATATATATATATATATATACACCTGAAATCAGTATTTGCATTGAAATGTGAATACTGTTTAATAAACAGCGCACCACATTTTGTGAAAATGATTTCTATTTAAATTCATTAGATAATCACATAAAAGTACGAATTTACAAACGTTTATAATCGCAATAAAAATAGATTAAAATATGATACGAAAATGCGAAATACCTTATTGTCAAGTGCAGAAATAGTAACATCGTAAACTAAAACAGTGAAGTAAATTGAAATGTATTCTATTTTTTCTTTCATATTTTGGATTTTTGTATCAGATTTTTATTGTGAATACTTGCATTATTTTCATTGATAATTAATGCTAAAACATGTTACTTCAGGAAAATTATGATTAATTATTTTTTAGTTAACATTCCCATCAGATAATAAGTATAGAAGTTAAGAAATAAACAAGTCCATCTCGCAAGAATGAAACCAATTATTTCACTATTACGAGACTGTAACGCCGTGCACTTTTTGAAGGTGGCCTCCTTCTCCGCCTCTCCTCCCTCCACCCCCCCCCCCCCCCCTCCACCCTCGACCCATTGCTGCCATCCACCTGATGTGTCCTCGCTATCGCTCTTTGTTTGTGGAGACAGCTATCAGTCTGACTGCAGTACGTCTTGCATTTTTCGTCGTCTTGTGTAGCAAACATAGTTTACTTCTTTGTCTTATCTGAATTTTATACAATTTCTCTCCTACTATAATCACCTTATTGGGGCGAAGGTTTCAATCCAAACTACACTTCTTCATCAACTGTTGGATCAATTTCAACCAAACTTGGTACACATGTCATTTACTATCTCGAGAGAACTGCTGTGGTGGTAAGAACAGCTACCTACTAAATCGTTGGGATACATGTGAAAAAGACGCATAGTCCACGACAATCGAAATCCCCAATTTATTCATGAAGAGTTTGAGAATCAGATCACTTAGTGTTCTGCAACAAACTTTACACATAATTTCAAACTTCTTCGAAGCTTTTTCTCGCTGACAATCTGCACAAAACGATGAAAGGAAAAATGTTTATCGCTTACTACAGTTTCGGTGTTCACACAGTAAACTGGGGCATCCTGCACGACGTTTTAATTTATAACTTCTTTTCTACAAATCGTGTACGTGACACACTTGTCGCACAGTATTCACATATATCACTGAATGTACCTATAGAATTACATCACTTTACGACACATAGTTCAGGCTTTATGACGTCAATGACGTCATAAAGCCTCAGTTGCATGAAAAACAGCCGCTTCAGCATGACGTTTCAATTACCTACTTCCTTCCTACTATCTCTATTCGTAACATATTTCGCAGACAGAATTCAAATTTGCAGTTGAAAGTACCTACAAAATTATATTATTTTACGATGCCTGGTTCAGGGGAGTGAATTGTGTGAAAACGAGACTGCTGGTCGAAATTCGCTAGGAACATAGGTGAAATATATATGCAAAAATGGGTCAAATATGTTAAATATATCTGAAATATACGTGATACGTGTGGTTTTGGGAAAAGTCGCGTATAACAAATTCCTCTTAAATCTGTAGATCGATATGAATCAAGCTTGATACACATACTGCTTATTAGCTGGGAGAGAAATATTATGGACATAAGAACCATCAACTTCCTATTGGATTGGGGTGATAACGTGGACAGATAACAGGTGCGGAGGAAGAGTCAGTCACAGAGGGGAAGGAGGAGATGCACGCAGATATGAGGGAGGAGGAGATGGACAGAAAAAGCGGAGGGGAAGTGGACACAGAGACGGGAGGCAGAAGATGGGCAGAGGGGGGAGGGGGGCGGAGGGAGCGGACAGAGATAGGGGCATGGAGGAGATAGTCTCATACAATTAGAATGAATACACGCCGGGAAGAGGCTAATATTCAGCTAGACTGCGAAGTTCGGCGTTAATGTGGTCCACGTACATTGTTGACATGTGTTTTGTGCACTCAGCTACCGGCGATTTTGTTAAAAGAATCTAAGTATGTTGTACTTAAAAGTACTTCAAAATCTTCAGATCTCCGAGTCTGAAAATTTCGTAACACTGCGTTAAGAAATTATCAAATAATCTTCAAATTCTAATTATGAAGGATGTGGAAGAGGGCTATTCAGTGAGGTGGCCTTGATAGAAACATAAAAACGCATTTTGAAGCTGTGGATCGCTACACGTGGTTTTCTTCCAGTCTAGAGTTACATCTGCATGTATGCTATGCAAGTCACCTTACGGTCTGTTGCTGAGGGTACTCCAAGTACTTATTAACTTGGTTGCCTACACAAACCGCAGTCGGTTTTTGGCTCGCCATTCACCCTTCTTTATCTTGTTCGGTCCACATATTATTTCCACGTAGATCCACCGTATAACATATATATCGATGTTACAACACTGTTATATTCATGGTTTTATCATCTAAAGACAATGTTTATACTCGCTTAACCTTTCAAGAACCTTATGATGGTCCGTCGACCGAATTTGGTTGTTTAAATAAAGAGTTAATCAACAGCTCTACGCGGTAATCATCATTTTGTCAAAGCTGTTCTATTAATGTATCCGTTATAACGGTCAAAACCTGGTGAGCAGTACTGGAGAATCCGAGATTCAGACTTTTTTTAAGACTCTTCTTTCGTGGATGAATTACGTATCCTCCATATTTATCTCGTGAATCTCAAACTGGTATTCGTTTTTCCTACATTTAGATAATCTGTTTTTATCATTTCACTTTATTCCGCTGCAGATGGTTACCATTCCGTTTTTTACGGTTGTTAATGCTTCAAATGATTCACCTCCAAACGCATAATCGAACGGTATTTTATCTGTATGCCTATTTATGCACAGTACGTTACACTTATCAACATTCAGAGTCAACTGCCGGTTGCTGTATCTGTCGTCGAACCTCCGTGGGTCTTGCTCCATTTCGGTGCGATCTTCTACTGTTGCAGCAGAGTCTGTGAACATTATCTCGCAGCTTCCGGCTTTATCTACTATATCATTTATGTATAATGACTGCCGTGTAATATCGCTAGAAACACATCTGTTTCGTCCCGTTAGGAACTGCGTGTTCAGGTCTGTCTGCTGTCAAGTCTTGAATGCAGTCACAAATCTGGCGTGATACTCTGTAAGCTCACATTGTGTCCCCTAAACGACTACACGGAATTGCTTCCGATAGCTTTCAGAGGTACAGGAACACAGCATTATCCTGGACGGATTCGTTTGTGGCACTCAGGATTTCATGGACCGATATTCACATTCCTTAAATCCTTCTCTATACAATACTTTTCGAAACTGTTGAATGCAGAAGCACCTTTCTGAAGGCCACAAAATTCCAGTATTTTCACAGGTGCTCCTGTGGATCTGCTTTCTGTTATATTTCAAGGTTTTTATTATTTGCGGAAGAGCAGTCTCGCCAAGTGAAGTACTTTGGCCCTTCCCTAAATAAAGTGTTCCAAAATAAACAGAATTAACTTCTTACTTACTCTCCCCAGCAGCCCATCGCCGGCTGACTCATTTTCGCGCCAGTTTCGCCCTTCAGATCATGGATTATGTCACAGGAGGGATGACAGCACCAACTGTTGGCAGAACTGTGTACTAGGTCAGTTGGACTCTTAGATATTGTGGTGGAGAGACTGCCTGCAAAATACTCATGTCCAGCACAGCCAGAGCCGTTTTCTCACCATTTACTCCCACCATCTTCGGTTATGTCACAAAACAGAAGACATCGCTCTCTGGTGATGGTACTTAGTACTAAGTCCACACCTTGTGGTGAACACACTGTTTGACGCCATCTTGGATAACAGTGCGTGAGCCTTCACCTGATTTCATGGCCTCCATCTTGGAAGAAAGTGCCCTATGGTGGCGCTGTGTACTAGTTCAGTTGGAGGGCTGGCCTCGTGGCGAACACAGTGGGTGGTCGTGATGCCTCCAATTGTTTAAATGGAGACAGGTGCATGATTTCGACAGTTGCTGTTTAGCAGACATGGTGGCACAGTCTTTTAGATGGATAATTATTTTGACAATTTACGACTTTTTGGGCTCTCTGGGCGTAAATGTATTGCATTAGTTACAAATGGTTTGTATGTCTGTACGCTGTGCAATGCGTTATTTTTGACAGTTTACAGTCAGCAAGTGTGAGTTATGTAGGAGTAATTAGGAGTACAGTAGCTTTGGGGCACGTCAGAGCGTGTGTTCTGTATCACTGTGATAAATATACACCATCCAACCAATAAAGTACTACAAAATAAATAAAGTACACTCCTTGCTTTCTCCACCAGCCCAGTGCAGGATGAGTGCTTTTCCCAAACCCTAGGGAGAGGTGGCGGTTGGGTGACTTAGGTTAGTGGAAGTGAGCTTTGTTTCCCGCAATTTTCTTAGGTTGGTAGCGGAACCCCAAGTGACCTTTCTGTGCTGCCAAACTTCAAACTTGGCAGCAGTTCCTTGGAAGAGGTAGAGGTCGGGTGACTTATGTTAGTGTGGGCAGCCCAAGTGGCCTATCCTCTTGCGATTTTCGTAGCTTAGTAAAGATAACTGTGGTGTGATGCATTATCCTGTTGGAATTTGAACTTCCAGACATTTTTCGAGGGAGGGGAGAAGAGGAGGGATATTGTCCAATTGACCTTCTTCCTGCCAAAATTCGAACTACCCACCAAAAATCACCGCCTTGAATGATGTCACAGTCACCATCTTGGATGACGGCATGCAGTGTTGCCAAGTCTACATGCCGCCAACCTGGATGACGTCATGGCCACCACCATGGCTACATCGGCAACAATGGAAAGTGGGTCCGTATCTGCTTTGTCCCAGGCCTTTCTGTTTTGTTGGCTGACGAGCCAACACCGTGTTACTATTGGGGGCCGAAATACACGCGTTTAGCTCACGCAGACTGGCGTGAGGAGGGAAGGACTGTACTGATGTGAGGTCTGGAACATGACAAGGAATTAGAGTTCAGAAAGCGGACGTATCTAGTTGATACTTAACTTTGATCCATTTATGATGAAAGTTGCTCTTGACGGTACATGAAGCACAATATTATCTGTTCACATTATAGAAACTGAATATGGCGCCTTGATAGGTCGTAGCAAAGGACATAGCTGAAGGTTATGCTAAACTGTGGTCTCTGCCAATCAGAGCGTATGTGGGCAGTGAACCATCGCTAGCGAAGTCGGCTGTACAACTGGGGCGAGTGCTAGGGAGTCTCTCTAGACTAGACCTGCCGTGTGGCGGCGCTCGGTCTGCAATCACTGATAGTTGCGACACGCGGGTCCGACGTATACTAACGGACCGCGGCCGATTTAAAGGCTACCACCTAGCAAGTGTGGCGGTGACACCACACTTTCAACATCCAATCGGTCGCGAAATGGAAGCCACCGAGAAAATCAAATACGTTTTATTTGCACTATTGAGCTACACTTTCCCTACTTTTGTACCTCGTCATCCCAACGGGTTACTCACACCCGTTTTCCAATACCCTCAGCATAGAAGGTAGCCAACTGTGGTTTCTGCCAAATCTCCAAGCTGGACTGCAGCCCTCTTAGCCAGTGTTTCATTTGACCAAAGAGTCGAAAATCAGACGGAGCAAATCCGCATCAAAAACGATATTGTAACGCTTTTGTTACTGCTGAAGTTACGGCACAGCACAATCATGAAACATCGTCTGATCCTCTTTCTGAACAAAATCTTCAGTTGACACTCTCTTCCATCTATTACAGCTTACTTCATGAATGTATGTACGTATTTCTCCACAGTTCCTGCGCCAATGCCGTACTTTGCTACCACACATGACAGTTACTTTATGTGGGCTGCAACGAAGCAGGACGAACCACTCAGCATGAAGAAATCAAATTACAACATGCTCTTTAGACATGGAAGGTGACTCTTTTGTTCTAGGCATCCTTTTGTGCTCACAGTGTGCTCAGAACTGAAAATTGCAATGGCATGCAACCGTCGGAAGTGGTAAAGATGCTGAGCAATACATCGCAGTTCCACAGAGGTTTTCATTTTGCGACCGATAGGACCTCGAAAAACAATAGCCGTCGTATACATGATTAATTCGGTTTGTTACCCCTGTTATCTCGGCTACTCTGAAAGTACCTTGAAAACAATGAAAAAGAGTGCAATATACAGTCACAAAACGTGCAATACAAAACAAAGGCTAATGCAGCAGACCTCTGATGCAAACGTACTGTGATGTGGTTGCTGTCAATACGGGGATGTGCATATCGGCCAACACGTCACCTGCCAACCTCTCCATAATATTGTGCACCGCTGTGTAACATCACCGGAAAATCAAACCCGAGACAAAACATAACAGTACTGAATGCAAGCTTGAGAGTGAACAGTTAACTGTACATTTCTTTCGTCAATAGCAAGCATCGTGAGTGAACATAACAAGTTTGTTTCCAAACAGGACAAATGGATCACTGTGTCAACATTTGCACTGTTGTGTAGATATTTCAAAGCAATACAAACACAAAGGCAACTGTGCGTAATAAATGAAATCCAGCTACTCTCTAACAAGCTACCGGAGACCACGAGAGTCGGTTATACCGACATACTTGGAAATTACCCCCGAACAACCTCCGAAATTTTGTCGGTGGTGTTCGAATTCACCCAGAATATGCAATATGGCCGCTAATAGAAAATTAAAGAATCTACCTAAAAGCTTAAATTTCTGATAGGAAGTAACTGAGTAACAGTGCTTGTCTTCACCATATGCAAGCGGAAGCGTGAATCCAGGTGTTCACCCACTTGGTGACTAACGTTGAGAAGTTGTTCGTATGTTTCAAATTTGAAAAGATGGATCTTTTGGAACATTCAGAATATTGCTAATTTTTGGACGCAGTGGGGATGTAGGATATTACTTGCCCTCCTCTAACGTCCACAATAACACGTCTATGAGACAAATTGGCAGTCCACCGAAGAGTGTGCAATGTGCAGAATTGCCAACCAGGACGACCTTGCTCCTTTAGAAGGGATGAGTCCTAATATTTCGTCCATCGGACTAATTGAGCATTCACCATAAAATTTTCAAAGCAAATATCGCGTGAGACTACGTTAAGTACTACAGTAGTGACCGGCGCATCGTAAAGACAAGCGGGTTCAGTTACCTCGTACCGAATTTCCTGTAATAGTGAAGACGAACATTTCGCAGAGTATTGTTTAGTGAATGTGATCGACGAAGGTCTACACGTGAAAATTTGATGGAGGTACTAGTCGCGCATTGCGCAGGTTTGTCTTCTTTTCAGCAATAGTTGGTTATCTTACTAATAATGTCATTTGTTAAATATTTAATTGCTTTAAATGTCATGACTTTTAAGGCTTACGTAGGCCACCCATGTTTCTGTGGAACTTTCTCCTTACCTTAAGCGGTAAAATTTAAGATCCCTCGTGGTTTCCAAAGTACCTCTGTCGGCTCCACATTCCAGTTTCCTTCTGTTTGATAGTGAGGTATTCATTTAGGCGTTTTATTGTTGGATATTCTCTATACGTCATACGAACGCCCTTTTCCACTATAGATGTCCAGATGCCGCCCAATATTCACATTCTTGACTGTGCCTCATTATAGAATACATAGGACTGAACTTAAAAATCTCGTTTATCTCGTTTGCTTTTATTATGGACTCCTCACTTTCATCACTACTCGCATGTTTTTGTAAACTCTCATTTTGTATCGTATTTCTTCACTGGACGTGTTCGTGTAAGGCTCCCACATATGGTATTTCTTCACTGGACGTGTTCGTGTAAGGCTCCCACATATGTACTTTACTTTCTGTAGTGTTTGTGTGCTTGTGTGTGTGTGTGTGTGTGTGTGTGTGTGTGTGTGTGTGTATTGGTCTTTCCAAATAAATTTGTGCTATTACTAAACAACATTTTCAGTGAACAGAGCTGCCGATCCTATTCTGAACACAAGAATCGAGAAAGTTAATGTGGGAGTCTTTATGTAACGTGTAACTTTAACTAGAACCAACCACCACAAATACTGAAGGCTCTGCGAGTGAGACTTTCCGCTCGCTGCTGCGGACCAAAACCAATATTTCAAAGGATTTCGTGGCTACAGCTGTTGATAACACGATGCTTCATCTGCGACCAAGTTATCTATATGATAATGAGATTGAATATAAATTAAAATACTCTTGTCATCAAGTTCAGCTACGGCATCAAATATTTCTCAGCGCTCTTCATTTCCATGAAAGTCGATGGACATTTCTAGGTGCAAGGTTATCAGCTCAACTTATGCATCACTGGTTAGAGGAAAAAAAGTTTCCCTTTGTCACCTTTCACAGAGAATTCACATCGTGCGTCACCATTTTCAGTCATTAAAAAACAAAAGTTAAAAACAGCCTACGATTCACTACTAGAAAAACTACGGACAATCACTTGCTGTGAGAAGTAGCGACACTGTATAATTCTGAATTTGTTAGATCGAAAGAGCTTCCGACGTAGTGATTACGGTGTATGGATCTTGCGGGTACTGGTCAGGAGAAAGTGTACAGCTTAACCAAAGTGAACGCAGACAAAGAGCTCCAGGTGAAGATGCGGAAGTGGGCAGCTGCCAGAGAAATGATGCATTGACGAATGGTTCTTTGGTAATATTGGGGAAATGGCCAAATTCATCACACTATGCAGCGTGCTGATTGTTAGTTTCGTTGTAACTCTGTATCTCATTATTCTTTTACACATTTTTCTTTTCATCTTTTCGTAAGTTGACATTTAATGAAGTATTTACATATTAATAGCGTAAATCGCATACATACCTTTCCGAATATTAGGGGTCAGTGGAAGCATGCGCTGTAAAATGTAAGGTAACCCGTCGATTGTCACATTGACACAAAACATTTGATGTGCTTGGGGTGACAATACACAGTCTGCAGACAATCAAAAAATTCATAATTTATCGAAATGACTTCAGTACAGACCTGCAAATTGCTCCTACATAATGAAGTACACAGATGTGGAGACACGAAATCAGCTCGTAAATAAATAATACATAGGACAGCCTACAGGCCCACTCGCAAAATAACGCGGGAGACACGTGATCAACACACTTGACCACCATCCCCATACTCTGTCCACTGGATCGCACAGGAGGCTAACGGCAACCCCCGCAGAGTGAGGTGGCCATCAGCTGTCTAACCACACACAGACAGCCCGTTGAGGTCCTGTATGCTTGAGGCGGTGGTGCCCCTTTCATACCTGACACCCGAGAAATTCCTTTCGGATATGCACAGTCACTGCCACAAGCCGCCACTGGATGCAGGTGAAAGTTTGTTTTAGAGCATACAGTCACTGTTATACCGACGTCACAGAACTCAAAGGCACGCTCACGTTTGTCTCATATATGAGACACCTCTGGCCAGCACTTGTCTTTTCCACTGATGACGGAATAGCACAGGCTGCTTTCCCCATAACAAAGCTTACGAGATGTGTCTAGCCATGCGTACTCGCCCCAGCATCACTGACACCGCGCCGCAAAATGCATGTGTGGCGACCCGCCATCTAAAACGTTCTCAATGTCTTTGTTATGTCATATGGCTTTGTAAAAGGTAACAGCAAAGTCGACCTCTCAGGAATTGTACAGTGTTCCAGAAATAGTTAATGCACGCTTTCTTGTTGTCTCAGCTTCTATGCACGGAAATTCTTGCCCTAACAGAAACTGTTTACGAAAATAACGTCGAATGCAATCCTCCCTGCGCATGTACACAGACGTACTGAAAACCTCCAAACGTGGAGGTGATTGGATACAGTCGAGTAAAGTGCATTATTACACCTCCTGATCAGTGCATTTGGGCTAGGTGTTGGCAGCTGTGCTACATTTACAAGCAATTCTAGAACACACAACAAGAGGTTATGCCATGATTGCATGGATAGATCTGACATAAAATAGATACAATTGTGATAAGTGATGAGGGAATAGATATAAATTGAACATATATACACCAGTGGGAAAATTGAGGAAGCACTTGCGTATCTTCTGGTTCGCGCCGAACAATTTGTACATGGGAACATGTATGCGGCAATAAGAGGAATCCGAGAAAACGTCGATGTCGAAACGAAGGGAATCAGGGAGTCAGTCAATTTTTTTGCGTTGAGGCAGCATTATACTGTAGGTCTATTGAGGTACCAGTGATACACGCAAGTTGACTACAGTATTTGATGCTTTTCAGGAGGGCAGAGAACCATTCACCTCTAAACTTACTTGCATCTGCGTTAAAGGATAACAGAGTGGATGGGATGATTGAATGCGATGGAGGTACGATTTAATGGTTGACTGACGCATTGCAGAGAAGGAGAAGTAGCTGCAGGTCAGTTTTTCCAGTGTTCTGTCTGGATTCATCAGTCACGTGACATAGACTGCATTCTACTCATACACAGCCATGTGTACTGTATGTGGATTAAAACACTGTCTATTTGAGATCGTTAACGGTAAACCTGTCGATCATCAGAGGACTTCATCTTATGTGTGATGAAACTTGTCACATTCCTCTAAACGAAATTGGATTTGTGTGATGTAATCCACTGAATCGAGACTTCAGCGTCATAACGAAGTTAGCGATAGGAGCTTGTGAGGTGATGCAATCCCCGTGTACACATCTCTAGATGTGGTCTTTACAGACTTAGTGACGGAATGACATGTAATTTTTACATATCGGACGCTACTGCTATGCGTTTATCTGTTTCCTTGTCGGAGTTATCCCCCTCTACTAATGATAATTTTATATAGACGTGATGCAGGCATCGTTTAATTTCTGAACAGTGATCGGATGTGTACAGTTGACACTATACATCTCCAGAAAGCTATATTGTGCTTGTATCAGGCAAAGCAAATGTTTTACGCAAGTAGTTTTTTTCGTTTTATTGTTCGATAAGATAGTTCATCGCACAGGAGCTGGGAAGGAGGATGTATGTCATGCGCTTGAAGTATATTTCTCACAATGGAGTATTAACACCGCTACATTCCATATGACTGATAGGTCGGAAATGCAGGCGATCTAATATTATAGTCCATTTTAAGTGCAGGACGTTGTAGCCTTAGGAGTGCATGTGTTTATGTTCTCTCTTACCAATACCTTCTAGGTACCGATGCTAGACTCTAGAACAATACTAGACTCTAGAACAATACTTTCATAATAATTCGTCGTACTCCATCCGTCTGGAGCTCCATCACGCATAAAAATCATTCCTTTCTTGTTCTTCTTAACTGTCTGTTATTACACCACGGCACTTCGAAGTCTGTTACTATACACTGATGAGTGCTAAGCTCCTCGACATGGGAGAATCTCAAGATGGGTGAGGACTCAGATAGCTCCATTCATTCATGATATGTGGAGTGCAGTGGTCTTCTTCTGGTCGGTTGCAGATTAATTCGCTAACGGTACTGCAGGGCTGGTTGGTCAATGACAGTATGAGGAGGGTCTTTCATACTCAAATTTTACTGTAAGACAGCGACAATGCTCTGTGACCCCCATACGTGGAGAGATAGATCATAAATTAAACACTATGTTCGAGGTGATAGAAATGTATGGAGTGCTGTCTGGTATACATTGATGATTTATGTGTTCAAGTATTTACACTGAATAGATGTACTGCAGAGTCGTCTATCCATGTTCCTAATGATACTCGCAAAGTGGAGAAGGGGTGGTTTAGCTATGATTCCGAAATTGGGGAAACATACTGTCACATCATTGGACAGTGCTGAAGTTACTGTAAAATTGCTAAAATTTTTCACGCTATCAACTGCGATGCTTATTACTAGAGTACATCGATGGTGTCTTTTACATACCATCTAAGCAATGGCACGCTATTGGTTACCACATAATCATTGACTGATATCGTTTGCTTGAGTTGGGGATATAATTTTGGTTCATTGACAGCATCGTCTGGGGTGAATAGCACTGAAACACTGATCACGTACATGAGTGCAATACGAGGAATCAGTCGAAAGAGAACACAGAGCTGTCAGCTATTCCGTCAGTGTGG
This sequence comes from Schistocerca gregaria, assembly GCF_023897955.1. NCBI lineage: Eukaryota > Metazoa > Arthropoda > Insecta > Orthoptera > Acrididae > Schistocerca > Schistocerca gregaria. The sequence goes on along the minus strand of NC_064925.1, from coordinate 11,818,231 downwards.
GAGACGAGCCTAAATGTAGAGCTCGTCAATCACCTTCTGACTATAGTTTGGATACCTACGAATTGGCTCTGAGCACTATGGGACTCCGAGGTCATCAGTCCCCTAGAACTTAGAACTACGTAAACCTACGTAACCTAAGGACATCACAACACATCAATGCCCGAGGCAGGGTTCGAACCTGTGGTCATAGCAGTCGAGCGGATCCGGACTGAAGCGCCTAGAACCGCTCGGCCACACCAGCCAGCCTGGAGACCTACGCCAACAGAGTAAACCTCTTCTAGTTTGCTTATTTTGTAATTGTCTTTTATTTGAAATCAGTAGATGTGTGGCGTGTTATGCTATCTGCCGTAAAAACGTGATTTACACCGTGCATCGTATAGTTTCAAAGGCAGTGGATCACAACTTCTGAACGTCAGTTTAGAACCTGGCACAGACCTCGAAGTCATGGCAGAAAAATTACATGTTTGTCTTTGTACAAAAGCGTGTTAGAAAACAGGGTTTCGAACAACTAAACAAGGCCAGAGGGAGCGTCTTTTACGACTTAGTATAGTCTGTGGGATACGATCATTCGGCTAGAGTATAGGTGATCAGACTCTGGAGTGGCCTCTGCAGTGCCTGTATACTTAATAGGACCGTGCCACATAGGCGGTAGTAGCAGCAGCAGTTTGATATGTAAATTCTGTGAGGGACTGGGTATACCGTTAGGAATACTTGGAGGGTTGTACACTGCGCTATTCTGGGAAGTATTGCGAAATCTCTTTCTCTGCACTGGACCACACCGCAGCTTTGCATCACTGCGCCTGCGTCGGTGCCTAGATGACTTCTCTATCGGGTGAAGTTAGTGAACCTTTTATAGTTCGTAATTTTTGTCTGTTGTGGGATAGAAAGTAACGATGATAGCATGATGGGCTGATTGATTTGAATGGACGCGGATCTGCTTCAGACTGTAGTATCTGTATCTAGTTTGGATATGTACCACATTGCACGTATTTCCGCCAAATGGTCAGAACACGGTTCTGTTGCACTAACTCAGGTAAATGTGTTTCTACATGGGTTGCAGGAAGTGGTGGATATGTCTTTCACAGACTTCTGCTCAGTTGCGACTTAAATTGGAACTATCACATGTGGAAAGCTGTAGAAATGGGGTCAGTTGAAAGATGCGTAGGGGGTGACTAAAACCATGTTGGAATTTTACTGTAGCAGCTAGGCTCGGGAAAGGTGACTCTTTTCGAGATATGGGAGTGCCAGAAATATGATTGAGTAGTTGTTGTAATCATTACAGGAATTGTCAATAGGATCCAATGCAGGTATGTACTTGAACGGAAAGAGCTGTTTCCAAATCCCAGACATCATTTCTAGTGGATAGCGTAACACTAGAGATCTGAGAAGCTAGTGTACATTTTCTTATGACCTCAATCGGCACATCATCTACTACTACTACCACTACTACCACTACTTTTTGTGTTCCTTCTCAATCAGTCATCGCCTAAAACTTCGTTGGTATATCGCAGAACCTCTGATATGGTCTCGAGACAGAATGAACTACAAATACTATAGAATTATCTAGCTGGGGCGGTGTGAGGGAGTCGCAAATACCGCTTACATAGCATGTTCCTTAGCCGAATCACTTTCAAAATGCGGTAATTTTATCACGAGGTTGAATCGTGGGCTACGTGTTGGTCTGATAGTAGACATTCATACTGTAACCGTCATGGTATTTGTCTGGAAAAAACACCTCATTCAGAGGTAATGTCGTACCTCGGTTAGTGCAGCGTGTATAGCTTCTAACATGGATACTTGTGTGCACCTGTAGAACCAAGACCGCTTGTGACAGAAATAAACAGTAGTTCTTACGATCTAGTTCTTTTTACATCTAGTCGATTGCGTCTCTGTTTCTTGGACATGGTGGTAGGACTCACAAGAAGAAAATCTTATGAGACATGTCCACCCATCGCTAATTTTGTCGCAGTATTATTTCGTATCGTAGGCAATCATCTATTGACTAAGTATTATAATTAGTAGTAGTGGGTGCGTGATAGTTCCGCATTTGAGTATCAAGTTCATGAAGAACGTGTTTGTGTAAAAAAAAATGACTATGTCCAGTCGTAAGGAGGGTATGGATTTGACTTGTAGTACTGTGATAGCAAAGGGAAGAGTATGTAGAGTCATAAGAAAGGTAGTGATATTTTTATTTCCAGAGCCACTGCCGACAGCAAGGCATATTTCCTATACTTTGGTCATTGTCGAATGCCATTCAGTTGAGACTGCAATCGTAAGCTTTAACTATAAGTATGATAAAAATATATGTGACCGGTTTTCTAGAATGTGTGGATGACCTGTGGTGGGAATGATTCACTTATCCCGTTAACGGCAGCAGCTGTCTGCAGCAGATGCCTGTTGGAGTGTAGGAATGTAGCTGAGTTATCTTTGCCATCCTCTAAACGACAGAATAGCGAAATAATACTCAGTATGTGTTGAGCGGCTTTCGTGATCAAGTGGAAATTTGAGAAGATTGAATATGGAGGTGTGTTTGTGCTGGACCGTTATTCCCCCCCCCCCCCCACCCAACAATGTAAATTGTTTGGTTGATTGCTTCTGCTCATTTCGCACCTTTATTTTGTTGAGAGAAGATCGATTGTGGTGTGTGCATCAGACCTTAGTTGGCTTGTAAATTATACGGATGATTTGGAACCTGTTACATCATCGACTTCAGCATTCGAGAGTGGAAATATCAGTTTCCTCTATTTATTTCTAGTTACTCAGTGATTTAAAGCACGCTGCACCTCGTTTAAGTTTGTGGTTTGTACAGAAATATTTTCCAGTCTATATCTTGGGATTTATGTTGCGCTAGCAATGGGTAGGATGCAGCCTAATGCTTGATATCGAGAAGTACCGCGAAAATGGAATAATATTATGGCGAACCAATGCGAAAATACGTATGTTCTTGTAATAACCGTGTCTGGAGATGTGCGTAGAAAAGCGAGCAAGCAAGGAAGCAGGTTCAGAGCAGAAACACTAAAGCGTTTGTGTCGAGGGGAAACGAGAACATGTTAGTGCACGTTAGTACACGTTAGTGCACCTTCATTTATGTGAATCTCTTAACTTGAAATATACCACTTGGAGTTCATTCTATTGTGCAGCTGTTGCAGCTCAATTTTCAAGCTCCCGTCCTCAGTGGGAGAGCAGTGTAATTATTTGACGACATGTATGGCACTTTAGAAGGTTTAGTTGTCGGTGCAGTATGGTGATCAGCTGCAGTTGAAAGTCTCGTCTGCAGAAGGAAAAAAGGTGGATGGTGCTTCGTTCCTGCAGCATCAATAAGTCGGCGGGTAAATTCGACACGAGCCAATCACAATTCATTCACATCCTTTGTGCTGGGATATAGTAGCCTTTACATAGAGGTGAGCACATTTTCGTATGTTGAGACCAGGAGGTGTGTCACGTTAGGACTGCTGGGATGAGTGCAGTCGATGTTATTTTAGTAAACAGGTTCTGTTAGGGCAAGAATTTCCGTGTATACAAGCTCAGACATCAGGAAAGTAAGCATTAACTATTTATGGGACACGATACAATTCCCAAGAGGTCTATATCTTGGGAATTATGTTGCGCTAGCAATGGGTAGGCTGTTATTTTTTACAAAACCATGTGCTGTAACAATGACACTAAGAATATTTTAGATGGCGAGTCGCCATGAGTATGTTTCATGGCTAGGTGTCAGTGACACCGGGATGGGTACGGAAGGCTGGATGCAGCTCTTGCTGGTGCTATGCAGCCTGCACTATTCTGTCATTACTCGTAACCACAAGTGCTGCCCGCAGGTGTCTCGCATATGAGACAGACGTGAGCATCCCTTGGAGTGCTGTGATGTCGGTATAACAGAGACTGTATACTCGAAAATAAAGGTAACTTTCACCTTCGTCCAGTGGTGACTTGTTGCTGTGACTGTGCATGTCTGAAAGATATTTCTCAGATGTCAAGTATGAAAGGGACATCACCGCATTATGCATACGGGACTTTAACAGGCGTCTGTGTGTGGTTTGACAGCTGACGGCCATGTCATTCCGCGGGAGTTGCCGTTAACCTCCTGTGTGGTCTAGTGGAAGGGGCGTGGGGGCGGTGCGTAAGTGCGTTGATTGTGGTGTGTCTCTTGCATTATTTTTCGAGCAGGCCTGTAGGCTGTCCTGTGCATTATTTGAACAGTTTATGAGTTGATTTTGTGTCTGCACATCTGTGTACTGCATTATGTAGGAGCAATTTGCAGGTCTGTACTGAAATTATTTTGGTAAATTAGGAGTTGTTTGCATGTCTGTAGACTGTGTTTTGTCACCCAAGCACATCAGGGGTAGTGCTTTCAGTCAGTGTGATAAATATACTCCTTCCCTGAGTAAAGTGTTCCAAAATAAATAGAGTTAACTCCTTACTTACTCTCCTCAGCAGCCCAGCGCCGGCTGAGTCATCTTTGCACCAGTTTCGCCATACAGACCATGTATCTTCGATTACGTCACAGGAGGGATGACTACACCAACTGTTGGCAGTACTGTGTACTAGGTCAGTTGCAGTCTCGGTTAGTCTAGGTCAGTCGAGTCTCGGTCCAGCACTCTGCCAGGAAATTTCATATCAGCGCACACTCCACTGCAGAGTAAGAATTTCATTCTGAAATGTCCTTCGAGCTGTGGTCAAGCCATGTCTCGGCAATATGCTTTCTTCCAGCAATGTTAGTTCTGCATGATGTGCAGAAGAGTTTCTGTGGAGTTTGCAAGGTAGGAGACGAGGTATTGGCGGCATTAAAGCTGCCAGGAGAGGTTGTGAGTCGTACTTGGGAAGTTCAGACGATAGATGAATGGCTCTGAGCACAATGCGACTTAACTTCTGAGGTCATAGGTCGCGTGGAACTTAGAACTAATTAAACCTAACTAACCTAAGGACATCACACACATCCATGTCCGAGGCAGGATTCGAATCTGCGATTGTAGCGGTCGCTCGGCTCCAGACTGTAGCGCCTAGAACCGCACGGCCACAACGGCCGGCTCAGACGATAGATGGCCTTTCCGCAAAAGTCGAGGTACCGAGTTCGAGTCTCGGTGCGGCACACAGTTTTAATCTGCCAGGAAGTTTCATATCAGTGCACACTCCGCTGCAGAGTGAAAATTTCATTAAGGACGGAGGTGACCGAAACTAGCTGCCTTCAAGAAATAAAAGAGATACTTCTTATTGCAACTAATGACAGAGATACAATCAATTAGATTAATTAAAAAAGGAGTTGCGGACCTATTTTCACGTTCACCTAGTAGAACGTTCGTTATAAAACTTGAACTGTTAATCATTCAAGTTATTAATATCGGCTGTAGGTATTTTGTGCCCAGACTGAATAACGTAGCGAAGATAACTGTTGTAACTGTGCCCTCTCTTGATGTTTTGTGGCTCCTGGATGGATGAGGAGAGGATGGTATGATAGATGGGTGGCCAGTTTCCTCTCACTGCAACACAAAATGCACACGCGAATAAAATACACTTTATTACAGGAACCAATTGAATTCTTAACTTGTCCATTCTGAATTTCTCTGGTTAACAGAAACAAAACATGTACCAATTCTTGAATATTATCCGTGTCCATATCATCTACTATATACAAAGGAAAACGTTCCGTCATAGCTCTAACTAAAGTGTAAGGCAATGGCTATCACTGTGGAAGACAGGAGCACAGTGCGATGTATTGAGCTGAAATGCGTACTGAGTCTCCACCCGGAGTACTGAAGTACTGAGGCAGTTCGGTCGGCGGTGACGGGTTATATGCACGCTGCCCAGGGGCCATTATCGGTGCGTAGCCAGGGGGCGTGTCTTGGTCTTCTCTTATCATAGGTGTGCGTAGTTCAGCGCCTGCTACACAAGGCGTACGCTAGCGCAGTAATAATGGAATATTGGCAAAAGCGTCACCAACTAATCTGTGAAATTTGAAGATTTTATTGATGAAGCATGTGACATGAATTTTCAAGCCTCAATTCTCTCTGAATATTTCAGTTCATAACAATGTCATTAGTTATCAGCATTGATATAAATTTTACCGTTTAATATGCTAACTTTTGGTGAAACTTAATTGTGACATCGGAATCAGCTAAGATATCGTAGGGAAATTCACAGTGCAAGCTAAGCAGTGTCGGAAATCTGCTGTGGAAGAGGAAGCTCCATTTCCCCTTTGGCTTTCTCTGTCGCTTATTGTTATTCCTGCTTAGGTTTCCTCCACATTTTACTCATAACTTCCCTCTCAATTATTAAAGCCGTGAAACCGGATTATGTAAAATATTCAGATCACCTTGTATGCGGCAGGCGCGCCCCCTCCCACAAGTTCGTTTGAAGAGGATAGCTCAGCGAAGGAATGCAGGTCCCTTCTGAGTTAGCGCCTGAGCTCTCAAAGGAGCCGAGGTAACATTACTAATATCGCCGGCAGCCCAGAGTAGGTCCCGGGGCCGGGCCGTTTCACTTATACAGTTGCGTCTCCTTTTCGGCTCGGTTAATTTCCTAATTTAGAGGAGGAGACGGCGGGCAACCTTATTCCGAGTTTATTGAGACAGCCCAGCCCAGCCAGCCGTCGGTGGCCAAGGGCCCTTTGGGAATGAAGATTTGGGTTTCGAGGACGGGCGGCTCTGCGAACAAGGGAAGGAAAGAGGGTCGTCGGAGAGGGGATAGTCGAAATAAGGCGGAAGGAGAGGGGGGCGACTGAAGGCGTGGGGGTGGAAAGGGGGGGCAGAGGAGTGAGGGGTGGACGGAAGCCAACAGGGCGGTCCGTTTAGCCGAGTGGAAGGAAACGCGGCCCAAAGTTTAAACTCGGCGGTCGCCGGCTTCCATTTAGTAAAATTAAATGCGGTCGGTTAACTGCAAGCAAATTCTGGTGCAGCCGTCGGGACAGGGGACCGGCAAGTACGACCAGCCGAAGTGGTGAGCCCGCCTGGCGACCCTGAAGGGTCACACACAGCTGTAGCGGCCGGCGCCGCTGTTTGCTCTGCCTCGAGTCGCGAGGGGACGAGGAATGCAAGGCGCCGTCGCTAACCCGCGCCGCCGGCACTTATAAATTAGGAGCGAAGAATGCCGCGATGCACTCCGCACGTACAGCGGGTAGCAGAAGCTGAAGGTGCCGAGAGAATAGCGGAGGAGGCGGACGCTTTCTGAGCTGCTGGAATTCCAGCGCCTTCTCACACATTCCGTTCCAGACGGCAGTAAACTTCTCTGTCCAGAGCTGCTGCCTAATCTTACTGCCCGCTGAGAGAGAGAGAGTACCTAGCATTTAAGTTATTACTAATACAAATTGACCTGATGTTTAAGACGAGACCTTCATGAAATTGACCGAAAATGTCAGTCTTCAATTAATTTTTTATTTATTAGTAGAACTGAGAGGCGTTAAGTCGAAACAAGACCCCAAGAGTCGACGACATTCCGCCACAATTACTGATGCCTTGGGAGAGCCAACTGTGAGAATACTCTATCATCCGGTGCAAGAAGAATGTAACAATTCCAATTATACAGAAAGCAGTTGCTGACAGATGTGAAAATTAGCGAACGATCAGTTTCATGAGTCATGGTCGCGAAATACTATCACGAAATATTTACAGAAGACTGGAAATACTGGTCGAAACCGGCATCAGGGAGACTGAGTTGGATATCGGACAAATAAGGGCTCTATGAATTATCTCGGAAGATAGGTCAATGAAAGGCAAACCGGCGTTAATAGCATATGTAGACTTAAACCATGCTTTTCGTAATACTGACTGGAGGTCTCCCTAAAAAAGTCTGAAGGTAGCAGGGGTAAAGTACCGGGAGCGAAAGGCTATTTACAACTTGTACAGAAACCAGGCGGCAGTGAAAAGAGTTGAGTGGTATGAAAGGGAAACAGTGGTTGAGAAGTGACAGACAGGGATGTAACCCTCCACCGACGTCACTCAGTTTTTACGTTAATCAAATAGTAAAGAAAACCAAAGAAATTTTTGAGAAGTAAATAAAGTTTATAGAGAAGAAATAAAAAAAAATTGATGTTTGCCGCTAACATTGTAATTCTGTCAGCGACAGCAAAGTGCTTGGATGAGCAGTTGAACGGTATAGACACTGCCTTGAAAGGAAAATATAAGATCAATATTAGCAAAAGCCAAACAAAGATAATGGAATGTAGTTGAATTAAATCAGGTGATGCTGAGGGAATTAATTAGGAAAGGTAAAACTTAAAGTAGTAGATGACTTTTGCTATACGGGAACAAAAATAATTGAGATGAAGTAGATAGAATATACATTTAATCTCGAATACAGACTTAAGTGGTAGGAATTCTTCCCTGAAGGCATTTTTATGGAGTGTAGCGATGGATGGAAGTGAAACATGGACGATAAACAGCTTAGACAAGAAGAGAACAGAAGCTTTTGAAATATGGAGCTGCAGCAGAATGGTGAAAATTAGATGGGTGGAGGTACTGAACTGTATTGGGAAGAACAGAAATTTGTTACACAACTTGACTAAAAGACGTATTCGGTTAATAGGACCCATTCTGAGACTTCAAGGGGTCACCAATTTATTAGTGCAGGGAAGTGTGGAGGGTAAAAATCAAATAGCGAGAACAAGAGAATAAAACAGTAAGCAGATTCAGAAGGATTCAGGTTCCAGTGGCCATTTTATGATGAGGAGGCATGGACAGGATACTGTAGCAGAAAACAAGAAACAAGAGTGAAGCCTTGAAGGGGAGGAGGAGCCTGATTACAGATCTGAGGCCTTCTGAGGAGATGACACATCAAAAAATGTTAGGTTGAAGTTTAAGTTGCATTACCTCAAAAATTATATTTTTATGTTTTCCTGTACGGTTTTCTTAGAATCTAAGAAGGCTAGTATTATGAAATGTAGTACCCTTACTTCTATAAATTCAATAAATTTTTCAAAAGTAAATTTTGAAATTCGCTATATTCAAGAAACCTCATGTGAGAAGCTTGCTATATGCAAAGAGATTGAACAGACCAAATTTTGTAGAAATATCCTGAATAGTTTCTGATAAAAAGGTACATACATTATTATAAATGTTAAACATATGTAATCCAAATAACTGAGCAGTACATGTACTTATTTCATGTAAAGCACGATACAAAATTTTACTGCTCATTCTTCAAAATTTTGGGTGTGGTGCACGTTTTAAATAGTTGATGTTTTTCATGGAGACACCCCCTCCTACCCTTAAAGGAGCAGACGGCGCCTTCAAGCAATCAGTCCCAGCAATCGATCCTGCACAAACGTTTAGGCTATATTTGTGACGTAGCATGTGAAAACTGCTGGATTTGGACGGGTTACTCCTGTAACTGAAATATCAGATCTGAATGAACCGAAACCGGTCATATGAATAAAAATATTTGCAATCAATACGGTTTTTAAGTAACATTATATATTAGCGAAGATGTGATTAAAATGGTTCAAATGGCTCTGAGGATTATGGGACTTAACTGCTGAGGTCATCAGTCCCTTTGAACTTAGAACTACTTATACCTAACTAATCTAAGGACGTCACACACATCCGTGCCCGAAGCAGGATTCGAACCTGCGATCGTAGCGGTCACGCGGTTCCAGACTGTAGCGCCTAGAACCGCACGACCACCCCGCCGGCCAGATCTGATTACGTGATGACTGGGAGAGGCAGACATCGAATAAAGAAATATAATAATATAAATAGGAATGAAAACCAATGCGATGTACACTGCGTGTCGTTTCTGTCCTAAATCGGGCACGGACATTATACCTGAAGCCAAGTTCAGCCCAAATACTTGCAGATCTCGGCTAAGCCTCCTGCGCCACTGAACTCGCTACTGTCAACCTCACAGACATTTTCTTCTAGTATTTTCTCGGAGCAGCCACTGAGAACTAAGTGTTTCCATGTGAAGAAGAGAAATTGCCACAAATGGAACGAAAGTCGCAGAATATCTATACCTGAATTCTGTAACTGATTTTTGATATTGCTCCTTCTCTGTCTGAAGAACATTTAACTTGACATCGGAAAGTCTAAGAAATTACAACATTTAACTTGTACCGAAAAGCTTTTTCTAATGCTGACATCCCTTTGAACATGATGGTACACATAGTAACTTTACATCAGACAGAATTAGATGTCTCTGAGCTTTGTGTAACCTCTAGGAAGTATCACAGTTGAGTGGTGTTTGAATCGATGAACAAATAATATCCATGCCATATTTTTTGAATTGAATTTGTTGCAGCTGTCGATTTTATGCGATGCATATGTCTCTGATAGACAATTCTTGCTCAAAAAGAGCAGGAAAGTGAAACAAAAATAGCAACGTTAATTTATGGCCAAAAGTACCGAGTTAAACTGAAGAGACAATGAATGCCATACCCAAATAAAATAAGCGAAGAAACCACAGAGGAGGGTACATGATTTCCTAAACATTGAATCCATCCGTGCCAAAGTGGAAAGACTTACCTACTAAGACGAATGTACAATTGCCATTTCTCCAAATGAGGGTGATCTCATTTCTAAACGCACGAGACTCGTCCCATTTTTATCAGAAAATTCTGAACAGTATATTCCAGGTGACATGAACTGAAATCAGTCTGTATATTTCACAAACGAAGCCGACATTCAGACAGCAAAGAGTATATTAAGGAAAGAAGTTCATTGTAAGGATATGAAGCGTGGACCGTTGGGAAACTGGAAGGGTGGTATTGAAAGCATTTTGAAACGTGTTTCAACAGGAATGGTTTATATTTAATCAGGAAGACGAAGCACTAGAAGTAATATGCTTGCCACTAAGATTGGTTGGGGAGTCGTCTAATATGACAGCCACGGTTCAATACAGAGAAAAGGACAACTTTCCAGACATCAAATTATTTGCAAATGTAGGAAGTGATAGTGTATGGCCTCATGCTATAGGGACTGATGACAAAAAAATCACTTTGTCAAATCTTTCTGTAGGGTTGCATTGGGCAACAGTGGATGATAATGTTTATCATGACTAGTGCTAAAAGTAGTATGGTTCTACAATTCCTATAACCATTTTTATTGTAAAATCAGTAGGTACCATACCCTTCTCACGTACGCTCAGAAGCAGTCGTCAGAGTGAACAGAGCAGGTGTTCGAGGTGCCCCCTTAGAGAAACATGAATCTGTCTCGAAAGAGGATCCCCCCCAAGGGAAGGCTTCGCATTGGGTGTTTGACGTGGAGCGGTTACAGCTGAACCGCGACTTGGTGACAGACACCCTTGGCCTCAAAAATAATAATAAGGAAGCAGGAGCAAAGGACTTGACGCCTGAGGCGCGTGCAACTGTCACCGGGGAGATAAACCGCATCTCCACATCGCCTGGAAGCAGATTGTCTCCCGTCCGCGTGCACTGCGTCGCCCAAAGGAAACGCATCGATTTCCTGTGTGGCCCGTGTTCCACACATGACGTGAGCCCCGGCTTCTCTCCGAATATGAGATTATTTTCTTGTGGAATCCCACGTGTAACTCCAGTGACTGCTACATGCGACGTGTGGCAGAAATCCCAACTCAATCTGAGAGTTTGCACGGGAGGAGAATCGATTCGCTCGTGTTAGGAACTTTGTGAGTGAGAAAAGCTGAAATCTAAAATGTCACATTTCTGCTAATGCATAAACTGCAACGTAGTCTGCTGCAACGCAATGCTGGGTTAACTTTCGAAATAAATTAGGATGACCAAGGAATCAGAGATTCAATACGAAAGTGTTACGATGAGCAGGGCAAATGATAGAACCTGTAACAACCGTTGTCTACCATAACCGGTAAAAAATTCCGAAATGGTAGTGTTATTGACAAATTATGGGAGTTACGTGGGCCGCATGGTCAATACTGAGAACATTTTATCCTTTACCAGATAATGGATCACGGTTTGCATTGTAAATGTACGTTTTCTTCCACCTAAGTCTGGCAGCGCAGAATATAGTTACATGGATGCTGTGCCATCTATTGGCAGCTTAAGAAGACACAGAAGTCTAAGTTTCGATTCTGTAGACATTTTACAGTGAGTGAAATGTAGCAACAATGAATTAGAAAGTACTTGCTCCCGCCACTTGCTAAATGCTTGCTGTAATTCGACACCATGGACCAATTAATCTGCAGCTAATGAGATTCATCCGGCGTTGTGCCAAGTTCGTGGGACTAAGGTAAGTGATGGCAACATCACATAATGTTGTCGATACTTCACAAGACCAAAATTGCTTATGTGGAGCTGAGTAGAGGGCCCAGTGCGCAAACCGATGAAATCATGCTAGAATCGTAACAGAAACTTCGATCTGCAGTCTTATTTCTTCGAAGTCCAAGCTAGATTTATTAATAGATGAATTATTAATTTTCAGTATTATTAGATACAGGACAGTCAAACCTTGGACGGCATATTACTAGGATTTGTTAGAGGTTAATCTCGTGGTTTTCCTGAAAAAAAATAGAACTTAGGCATCTGAGAGTTCACGTTAACAAAAGAGAAACACATCCGTTTAAGTGAAGATGATGATAAGTACACAGTAGATTTTAGAGAATAAATTGTTTATTTACGACTTTATACACCTTCTTCCTGTAAGACATGACTGTACTCTCACATACCACTTGTATCTGACAATTATTTAAAAAGAATGCTCAATGGTTAGCACTCTTTTACATTTAACACGTCAATCAAGGAGCCGGAACAGGACGTCCAAACTCATTACTGCCGTTTTCAACTCACTCTTCCACAGACGCACTGGGAAAGTGGGAGGGAATTCCAATAAAGAAATCGTGAATTACTTTTCAACATGTGGTCCGAATAGTTTATTAAATAATTTGATTGGGTGTGGATCAACTGCAGACAAAACTACAGTATTCTAAAAATAACATCTTAGTGTGTTCCGGTACTTTAAATAAATGATTAGTGAAATACATCAGTGCACGAAATAGAAGCAATGACTTCGGTTGGTTGGGATAACGAAGTGGAACACAAATTCAGAAACCGATTCTAGCCATAGTACTAGTGTGTGCGTTTGTCCTTAGGATAATTTCTGGTAAGTAGCGTGTAAGCTTAGGGACTGATGACATTAGCACTTAAGTCCCATAAGATTTCACACACATTTGAACATTTTTGAACAAAGAAAAACTCCGGTTATGGTGTCGACAAAATTTGCAGAAAGACAGTAGAGAGTGAAATGATCCACAAAATCTTGAACACGTGATTAGTTTTTGGAAAATTAATAAAAGGATAAACTGAACGTGATCAGATTCCACAAATCGCGCAAGTACTCTAGCTGCTCAGTTCTTGAACCACAGATATAATTTGGCTAAGTAAATACATATTCCACATCATAGATTCAAGTCACTCTACCGACTGATTGTAAATACACAGTTCACTTTAACCTGCTCACAAAAATTGCCACAGCGAAACTCATGGATTTACATAAAAAAGTACATTAGAAGTTTTAAATGCGTTTCGTATAATACTCACACACTAAAGTTGCACACATTTCCTGTATGTTGCGCTTACACTGATCAGCCAGAAAATTATGATCTTCTACCTACTGGCGATATAAAACAGTCCAAACGATAGCAGCGTCACCTGGCGAGGAATGACTGCCAGCCAGACACACGCCCGGTGTGTGAAATATCATGCGCGTGCTGTTCTTGAGTAGAATGAGGAAGGCGTGGCGTCTATCTGTGTTTGACCGAGAGCAGATTGTAACGGCCCATGGGCTCGGCACGAGTATGTCGGAAACTGCACGACTCATTGGGTGTTTGAGGAGTGCGGTGGTGAGTGTCTTGAGCAAGTGGCGAAACCAAGGTGAAATCATGTCCAGAGGTCGTGAGATTGGGCGGACACCCCTCATTACAGGACATCGTAGGTTGGACAGGCTGGTAAAACAGGACAGGCGGCGTGCTGTGTCGGAACTAACGTCAGACTTTAATACTGTGCAGAGTGTGTCTGAACGCACAGCGCACCAAACACTCCACAGCCGACGACCCATGCATGTGCCAATGTTATCATTACGATGTCGGCAAGTGCGACTGAAATGAGCACATGACCATCGGCACTGGATGGTGACGCAGTGGCAGGGCGTTGCGCGGTCTGATGAATCCCATCACTTTGCCCATCGTGCCGACAGGAGGTGGCAAACCCATTGTCTGCCAAGGGAACAGCTGCTCGACACCTGTACTCAGGGAAGGAAGACAAGCAGGCAGCAGCTCCATTATGCTCTGGGGAACATTACCTTAGGAACCTATGGATGCAGTGGAGCCCGTGCAAGGCACCATGATGGCCAGGGAATGTCGTACACTGGTTGCAGACCACGTGCGCCCCTTCATGACGATCATGTTTCCCGATTCATTTGAATCTTTCAGGAAGATAATGTACCATGTCACAAAGCCAGGAGTGGAATGGTTCGAGAAATACTGTGGCGAGTTCCAGTTGATGTGCTGGCCCCCCAACTTGCCAGTTCTGAACCCGATCGAACACATCAGGGATGTGACTGAAGGTGGCGTCCGAGCTCATCCTCCCCCCCCCCCCCCTCTCCTCCCAGGAATTTATGGGAATTAAGTAACTTTTGTGCAGATTTAGTGACAGCTTCCTCCAACGACCTACTAAGACCTCATTGCGTTCATGCCACATCGTCTCGCACCTGTTATTCGTGCCAAAGTAGACATACAAGCTATTAGATAGGTGGCGATAATGTTCTGGCTGATCAATGTATACTCTACCACTAACCACGTGAGAGTGGGTGCACAGAGCCGCCGACTTTCAAGTTCCAAAAAACCCATAAACGATCTAAAATTCAATCTCGCGCCTGTCTAATGTCGTTTAATAAATGTATGCTATATTCTGAGAATGAATCCACTACAGTACTGAACTGGGAAGTCTAAGACATTTTGTTGTATCACATGGAGCCAAGGTCATTCATGTCCAAAGCATTCTTAGAAAAAAAACCAAGAGTGATACTAAATTTGCAGGCGAATTTGTTCACACGTTAATTAGCATGATCATTTCTGAGTACCAAAAGAGCTGAAATAAAGAAAGATTAGAATTCACACACTAAATAATTTAAAAAACTCCATCCTGGTACTGGCCACTGATCAGTTCGTACTCATCAAGCTACGACAGAACAGTAACCTTTTCCGCACCAAAGACTGACTGCTTCCGCTCCTCCACGTTTCGGAAGCCACCAAAGTCGCGAACTTAATTCTTTTAGATGCTACTGCACCAGCTCTGATAGCCTAGCCAGACCTTTCTGACTTTCTGATCCCACAGCAGCTAATGGCAAAACTGCAGTAGCAGACGAACTTGGAGCAGCCGACATAGAGGTATTGGCTACGCTCACGAAAGCTGACATTCAGTCGTTTCAGTCACACACAACCGGTTGAATGGTGGAACAAGGACATGAGAAAGATTCAAATGCCCAGTGATAACTTAATAAAGAAAAGAAACACGTCCTTCAGACTAGTGTCACAGAAAGACAACAGACACAAGAAATATACACAGGAAGATTTCTAGTCTATTTGTGACGGATCTGTGTGATCTTTCGCACAGAATGCTAAAAATTAAGTGAACTATGCTCAGTATATTAAGGTCGTTCCTCGTTCCTTTCACCGTTTCTGCCTGTGACACTATTTCCTTGAAATATGCCACTGAATCCCGCAGAGCCAGTGGTTCGTAAAGTTTAAAGCAGTGGAGAAGTTCCTTCTTCTCGGCTGAGCCATTAATTCTTTCACCAAAGAGTATAATTTTTTTCCTCATCTCTTCTTTATGCAATATGGAAGAACCAGACAGTACAGCTGAGTTCTAAGAATGCCACTGTGAAAGACAAATGAAAGGAAAGGAAAACAAAGGGCAGTAGAAATCGTGCCCAATTCCACGTTGGAGCGTTTCTGCTGCTTTACCGCCCTCATGCACAAAACAGGACTCAGTCGCTGCACGCTGTTGTTTACTTCCCGCGCACAGAGGCAACAGTTTCGCACCCGGAGCTAATCTAGCAAATGGCACTATCAATCCTTAACACGGGTGCTAACAGAGAGTCATTAAGAAAAGTTGTCGCCTCCCGGTTCTTCGTCCTCGTTGCCAGGGCTCCCCTGCTGATGTTTGCGCGGCATAGCCTGGCTGTTAGGGCAATAGCGACAGAGTCGTGAGGCGGCGTTCAGACGGAAGTACGGGCGTAACGCTGCTAACTGGCTGGCACTGATGCTTCCTCCGCATTTAAAGGAGGGAGAAAGAAAATACGGACTGGCGCGATTACGAGGCAGGTACACCAACGAGCAACTCCCTGACATTAGTTGGTGCTCATACAGGGTGTTTCCATAACAGCGTGCAAAACTCTAACAGAACATAGACGATGCTCCACAGAATAATTTGAGGTAGGGAACCTGGGGTCAGAGAAGCCAGCTTAAGGATATAAATGGAATACACCAGTGAAATTTCTATGGTCTTTTTTATTTACATTAGTTACAATTAACTGCAAATACTATCATCGACACAATGAACGTACCATTTGTATTGTATCTCACAAAATGTACAGAAACTGACGGCTATCAACCTCAATCCAACATGACATTAGCGAACACATTTCTGACACACCTTGAAAAATATTCCTGCGTGTGTTTCGAATTACATTACAGACAGCTACAATTATGGCAACTATTTCCATCTACGTATCCACTGGGGTCTCATACACATGTTACTTTAGATATACCCATAGGAAACAGTCAAGGGGGTTCAGGTCAGGTGACCTCGCAACCCATAGAATAAGACCCCCCCCCCCCCCCTTCCAATCCAGCGACCAGAAAATACATTGTCCAGCTGGCTGCGGATATCCACACTGAAGCGAGGCGAACAACCCAGGTAGAACTCTTTGCACGATCCTCAAGTACAGGTGGTCATCCAGACGGCCAGATAGAAGACATGGCCCCATGAGATTGACACCTTGCAATAAATAAAGAATGTACATGTAAATAAACAGTAAGTGCAACTTTTAGCCGGCCGGAGAGGCCGAGCGGATTTAGGCGCTACAGTTTGCAACTGCGGGACCGCTACGGTCGCAGGTTCGAATCCTGCCTCGAGCATGGATGTGTGTGATGTCCTTAGGTCAGTTGGGTTTAAGTAGTTCTAAGTTCTAGGGGACTGATGACCTCAGAAGTTAAGTCCCATAGTGCTCAGAGCCATTTGAACCAATTTTTTTGCAACTTTTACGCATGTTGGTTGTAAATAAGCTGGAAAACAACAGCTCTAGACGAAGTGGTAGGCAAGTTTACTTCCATATTTCCTTAAGCTGTCTTCCTATCCGACCCCAGGTTACCTACCTCAAATTGTTCAGTGGGGCATTCTCTGTGTCCTGTTACATTTTTCCACGCTCTTTTAGACACTCCCTGTATAAAACAATGCACCTTCATATACACTGTTGTATTGTTCAGTCCCAACAATGGATTGATACAGAGCTGTAGTCTATCCAGTATAAGCCTCTCCGTCTCTCCATAACCTCTACAACTTACACCCTTTTAAATGTGCTTTGTATTTGAACCTTTCTCTTCCTCGGAAATTCTTACACGCCGCATTTTTCTCCATTGTGAAATTGACAATTCCTTGCTGCCCCATTTTCTATCCTATCGACCGGTCCTTTCCTTATTCTAAGGAATTATTCTTCTCTCAAACACTGACCTCCTCAGTTGTTTTCGATCTAGCATTTTTCTGTATCATCACACTTCATAAAGTTCGATTTGTTGGATGTCTACATTATTTATAGACGTGCCTCAGCTCCATACAAAACCGCACTCTTTACAAACACTCTAGAAAGAATTCCTAACATCTAACTTATATTCAATCTTACCACGTTTCTCACTGTCGTTTACAGCTTTCTTACAACTACCAAAATAGTAAAACTCATAATTTTAGTCCCTGACATCCTTACATAGTTATTAAGGTCTGATTTAATTCCATTACATTAGGTTACCGTCGTTTTATACGGACATAAAGTGTTTACTAGGCCAATACACTACTATATTTACAGACTTTCCTACGGTGTCTTCATTTGTTTATTTTTTTATGCTAAAGCTTATGTCGGCTGTATAGTCATTATCTAGCTATCTGCAAACACATGGAGCTGATAATGCATGTATCTGTTTCTGTTTGGAACTAATAACAATATCGCATATATCTGCCGTGGCACTTACTTCCATAACACATCGTTAACGCTGTCGCCGTCTAATACTTTGTATTGGTCCGTATCGTAGGTGTACTGCAGACTAAATTCCAGATATGTAACGTCTCAGCAGTGCAATTTGTTGGCGAGCAATATTCGTTAAGACGAATTTCATATTTTTTGTAAGTTTAACAGCTTCATTTAACAACCAAATCAACGATGTTATAATGTTACATAATTAGCTTTCTGACCTATGTTACCATATGACTCAGTTGTCAAATGAAGCTGCCGAACTTTCCAAAAATATTAAATACGTCTTCACGAATATTGCACAGCATCAGATTACACTGCCAATAAATTACGTATCTGCAGTGTCGTCTACGCTACACCTTTGATACGCAGCAGTACAAGGTAATAGACAGCGACAGCATATATATATATATATATATATATATATATATATATATATATATATATATATATATATAATTCTTATTAGTTACAAATGGACACATATACATGCACCAACTACTCCATATGTTTGCAGATAGCTTGATAATGGCCATGGAGTCTTAATAAACTGAGAGCACATAAAAAAAAAACACCATAAAAGGGCTCTAAATATAGCAACGTTTTGTCCCACCAAACATATAATGTCCTTTCAAGTTATTTATAATGTTGCAGGCCCATAAGAATTCGAAACGGTTTTTTAATTTTGTTAATATTCAGTTTACATCCTCTTTCCAAAACACTAACTATTCCGATCAATTAGTCTTCCAAGCTCTTTTCATTTCTGACAGAATTACAGTGATATCGACCCAAGTGTTTACTTCCTAATTCTGAATAATTTACTTACCAATTTCTCAAGGGTTTCCTTTGCTGCTACCTCTATCTGTATTGTCAAACATCTATTTCGTTTGTTTTTTCGAACAAGAGAGAGATATACAAATTGGACATGGGACGGTAGTAAAGACCGAACCCGGGTCAATAGCTTAGCAGTCTCTTGTGCTGTGATCTACGCTATGAGGACAAATGAAATGCCTACATCGGTCCTTATAATTTTATTTATTGTTGAGCTACAAGTTTCGGCGCTTCAGCGCACCATCTTCAGGCCTTAGTTGATAGTGAACGGGTAATCTGCAACTGTGACTGCAAGTGCTGACATCATAGTTGCAGACAGTCAGCGTAAATTAGTTATGTTGGTCACTGATGCAGCGAACATGTAGATAGTAATAACTCTTTCAGCATTGAAGCGCCGAAACTGGAAGCTACACAATAAATAAGATCATAAGGACGGCGGCAGGAGTTTCATTTTCTTACAATAGTAATCGGACGTGGTTCCCAAGATCTCCAGTCAAAACAACGGATTTGTATATGGAGGGCCACTTGAATTTGTACGTGATATGGTCGGACTGGGTAACTTCAGTGCTGATTAACTCAGAAACGCCGGAACGAATGGAATTTTTCTCTTAACTGTTATTTCTCAGCATAACCAACCTGGCAACAACTTTACAAACTTTTGAGGCTGTTTCTCACTATTCTATATAACAGATAACGTTAGGGACAGGCTACATTCTGTCCCACACCCTTCTCAACAACTGATTTCCTTTCATGTCCTTCGACCTTCATAACTGCAGTGTGATTTCTTTACAGCTTGTGTGTAACCTTACATAACCTGCTACTTCCAGAATTTCTAAGAATCTCTTCACTCAACATTTTCAAAAGCTTCTCTGATTCTGCACTGCCAGATACTAAATTGTGTAGCACCCAGAAAGGAAGGAGGAAACGAAATGACAATTCATCGGCTGAAAGGGTGTGTGGTGTTGTTTAACTGATTACAAAGTCGTGTCAAATTTGCGAAGAACTCGGCAGTACGAGCGTAAGGATAAGCAAGATACTGCACCCCTCTGGTGTGTATGTATGGACTCATTCGGTCGGCAAGGGTACAATAAATCCATTATATACTCTCATAAGGGAGGCTGCCTAAGAACTTTCGTTACTGGTTCTCAGTATCCTAAAATTGGCACTCCGACGGAATTGATGTCCGCGGTGGTACTACAGAAGTTCCATCGGGGACAGATGCGGGGATCTTGCTGGCCGCAAGAGTACCTCAAAATCATGCAGAGAACCCGTAGAGAGACGTACCATCTGTGGGTAAGTCGTGCCCTGTTAGATGTCCTTGAATAACAGTTGTACCGTCAAGAATCAGTCAGTCACTACAAGCTCTGACCTGACGTTCTGCTCAATGGCGCCCCAAGCCATTAGGCCACTAGTGAAACCGCTGTGCCTTCCCAAAATGTTGGAGGAATGCGACCTCTCCCAAACTCTACATTTACATCTATATATGGGAGGGCACCACTACCAGTTACTTTCTTTCTTGTTTCAAGCGCCAATATAGCGTGGGAAGTGTGTCTGTCTATATTCCTTCATGCGAGCCTTATATTCTTTTGTCTCATGTTCGCGGTTGTTACTCGAAATGTACGCTGGCGGCAGGAGAATCAGTCTGTAGTCAGCTTCAAATGCCGGTTCTCTGAATTTTCTCAATAGCGTATCGTCTTCCGTCCCATTAGAGTTCACGAAGCGTCTCCGTGATATTCCTGTGTTGGTCGAACCTACAGGCAACAGATCTAGCAGCCCGCCTCTTAACTGCTTCGATGCCTTCTTTTAGTCCGACGTTTCGCCGATCCAAAGCACTCGAACATTGCTCAGGAATGGGTCGCACTACTGTTTTATAAGCGGTCTGCCTTACAGGTGAGCTAAACATCCGTAAAATGCTCCCAATAAAACGAAGTGGATCATTCGCCTTCCCTAATACCGGCCTTACGTTCTTTTTCGATTAAAAATCGCTTTGAAACGTTACGCCTAGGTATTTGAACGATTTGACTGTGGCAAGCAGCATATGACTAATGCTGTTTTTGAGCTATACGGAAATGGTCTGCGTTAATTTCCATTTTTCCACGTTTAGAGCAACCTGCCTTTCATCACAGAAAGTAGGACTTTATTCTAAGTCATCTCGTTTCCATCAAAGACGTCACGTTTCCATACATCACTGAGCCGCCAGCAAACAGTTGGTGATTGCTGCTGACCCTATCGTCAGATCATTTATGCACGTATCGTATATACACTCCTGGAAATTGAAATAAGAACACCGTGAATTCATTGTCCCAGGAAGGGGAAACTTTATTGACACATTCCTGGGGTCAGATACATCACATGATCACACTGACAGAACCACAGGCACATAGACACAGGCAACAGAGCATGCACAATGTCGGCACTAGTACAGTGTATATCCACCTTTCGCAGCAATGCAGGCTGCTATTCTCCCATGGAGACGACCGTAGAGATGTTGGATGTAGTCCTGTGGATCGGCTTGCCATGCCATTTCCACCTGGTGCCTCAGTTGGACCAGCGTTCGTGCTGGACGTGCAGACCGCGTGAGACGACGCTTCATCCAGTCCCAAACATGCTCAATGGGGGACAGATCCGGAGATATTGCTGGCCAGGGTAGTTGACTTACACCTTCTAGAGCACGTTGGGTGGCACGGGATACATGCGGACGTGCATTGTCCTGTTCCCTTGCCGGTCTAGGAATGGTAGAACGATGGGTTCGATGACGGTTTGGATGTACCGTGCACTATTCAGTGTCCCCTCGACGATCACCAGAGGTGTACGGCCAGTGTAGGAGATCGTTCCCCACAC
Source organism: Schistocerca gregaria (assembly GCF_023897955.1). NCBI lineage: Eukaryota > Metazoa > Arthropoda > Insecta > Orthoptera > Acrididae > Schistocerca > Schistocerca gregaria. The sequence goes on along the minus strand of NC_064925.1, from coordinate 11,796,401 downwards.
CATGATGCCGGGTGTTGGCCCTGTGTGCCTCGGTCGTAAGCGGAAGACGGCCTAACGGTGTGCGGGACCGTAGCCCAGCTTCATGGAGACGGTTGCGAATGGTCCTCGCCGATACCCCAGGAGCAACAGTGTCCCTAATTTGCTGGGAAGTGGCGGTGCGGTCCCCTACGACACTGCGTAGGATCCTACGGTCTTGGCGTGCATCCGTGCGTCGCTGCGGTCCGGTCCCAGGTCGACGGGCACGTGCACCTTCCGCCGACCACTGGCGATAACATCGATGTACTGTGGAGACCTCACGCCCCACGTGTTGAGCACTTCGGCGGTACGTCCACCCGGTCTCCCGCATGCCCACTATACGCCCTTGCTCAAAGTCCGTCAACTGCACATACGGTTCACGTCCACGCTGTCGCGGCATGCTACCAGTGTTAAAGACTGCGATGGAGCTCCGTATGCCACGGCAAACTGGCTGACACTGACGGCGGCGGTGCACAAATGCTGCGCAGCTAGCGCCATTCGACGGCCAACACCGCGGTTCCTGGTATGTCCGCTGTGCCGTGCATGTGATCATTGCTTGTACAGCCCTCTCGCAGTGTCCGCAGCAAGTATGGTGGGTCTGACACACCGGTGTCAATGTGTTCTTTTTTCCATTTCCAGGACTGTAGTTAGTAAGAGCTGTCCTCTCAGACATCATTGGGACACTCGTAACAATACCCTGGTCTCCTGACAACACTTGCCGTCAACGACAACCAACTGGGTATTACATAAGAAGTCTTCGAACTACTTACATATTTGGGCCCCTGTACCGTACGGCCGTAAATTCGTTTGTACTCTGTAGTGGATATCCAAGTCAAAATCTGTCCAGACATGTAGGATTATTGAATGTGAATGTTGACAATCAAGCATAGTTCGTAAGATATCTTGCGAGAAGAAACACCACGGTACTCACCAACGATGGTGATCAGGTGTAGTGCAGAATATCTGTGAGCTGAACACTGTGCAACACAATTCATCGCCAGTCTCTGCTTGCTGGCCAAGACACCACACCAGAAGCAAGGAAGACGTTGCCGACAGGAACCTTGTCCAACACAAGGCCTTGTGTCAGTATTGCATCGCAAGAAATATACATATTTCTGCCATTTGATCATAATCCTACTTAAAGAACAACAAATAGTGGGTAGTCCAAAAATTATTGATTTAGTTGTGAAGTGCGTGCAGGACACCTGTTATTTACTTAAGACAGTCATTATTTCGTTGAAATTTAGTAAAAACGTCGAACTTGAAATATAATAACAACCTTATTACAAAAGATTATCAGCGGAATAAGTTGCCGTAACTACAACGAAACATTCAAATAACGTACGCAACTAGGTGACGTCTTGGACAACCAGCGATATTTCGACAGGTGCACACCCTGTAATTTTCAGGGCATAAATACCACGAGACAGCGCTGTGCAAGAGCATTTAAAATCTTGTTCGACGTCGGAAGATATCATCAGTTAATATCCAACGGGTGTGGTAGCATTAACTCTCTCTCTCTTGCTGTTTGACCAGGGAGAAAGCAGGATTCCGTGTACAATTTGAGCAAATAATTTCTGTGTCGCTTTTGCTGATTTGATCTCAACTGTTCCACTAACAACATTACTCCAGTAGCTGGAAGTGTATGCCAGAAACTCCTTGTTGTTATATCCCATATGATTACTGGTGACAAACAGCTGTTCTGCAACACCAAATTTGCTCGGCTGTTGTAAGCCTGTGTGACCCTTACGCTGAGCACGCCTTTCCCCCACGGCCCTGACTGCTTAACATACGACACGCCACAGGTACAAGGAATACGACAGACATCCACCTTACGTAAACCTAGATTATCCTTTTTGGATTCTAAAAGCGCTTTAATCTCTGGGGTAACAGCACTGTAAGAATTAAGCCTCTTGATAGTCTGCTGTGAAAAGGAACCTTTCCTCGTGAAGCTGTTAGTCTTCCTCTCAACACTTTTCTGCTGTCAACATCGATACTGTGGTATGCTGAATCAGCTGATAAAACTGCATCTTTTGAACGTAATCGTGCTTGTCCAAAGCAACTGTTGCAATGCTCTTGTTCACAATTAAAATATCAATACGCTGATCAACTATAAGTAACGCTGGGGTGTCATTGCAACATTTTAACCTACACCTAGCGCAGAAAAAGCTACGTCGTCAGAATTTTTCTCAGTGAGATTTATCACAGAACGTCGAAATACAGTATTAGACTCCGAACCATTGAAACCTTCAAATTTCGCCAAATGGCAAGCTGTTACAGACTGAAATTCCCAGTCAGACTTCGACCACGACACAGCGTTCGGCCTATCCTAAGAAAAAGGCGAAATTACGGAATAAATCATTACACGAAATCAAAAAAAAATCCTTCGTAACCGAATCCAGCTTTCGACTAGTGTAATGGGTCCTTTCACGAACAATAACTAGGCCAGCGCATTCGTTGATCCCACTAGCTGCAGGAGAAATCATATGATGCACAACTTTGAGAAACGGTGAAACAATGCTTTGATCACGACATCTCAACAACTACGACAACGCAAACTGCAGTTTTACTCCACTGTTGCGGAGTTTATCCAACCTCCACAAGCAAAGTTACTTTTGTACTCTGCACAGGTAAACAATGGGTGATACGAATTTCTCCCGGGTGATGTCGACAAAAGCCGATATTTCGACAGGTACATACCCTGTCACTTTGAAGGCAAAAATGCAGCATGCAAGAGCTGTGCGAAGGAATTTGGAACGCCGGTTTGCACCGAAATGTCAGAAAGATAACACACACGAACTCTGTAAATATTCAATCAAATACGACCGACGGCAGAGGTTATCGATAGTCATAATTAATAACCAATACTTGTTGCATCATTAACTCTTTTCCTCTTTTTTGGCAAAGGTGAGAGCAGAATACTATGCAGTATTTAAGCAAAAACCTCTATTTGTAAGATTACTTACTAATTTAATTTCAACTGCCTTCTTAATAACACAATCCCAACAGCGGTAAGTATATGGCAGAGTACCGATGTTATTATATTCTATAGCATAACTGTGGAGAAACAATGTTCTGCAATAGCAGATTTTTTCGGCTGTTGCAAGTGTATGTGACGCTGACGCACAGTTCACCAGTCGTCCACAGTCCTCACCATCTAACCAATATAAAACGTGATTCAGCTGCCCCTACCGATGTCTTTTTATGCAACCCGCATTTTTATATGTTGTCTTCAAAAACCAAGGCCGAGATTATAATTTTCTCTCTGGCTAAGTGCAAATTAATAGTTATACAGAAAAAATGAACAGGAACTTAAGAAACACACACGTCAGGATGTCTAGTATAATATTCACGGCACTCCCTCCTAACACTATTAAAAAACTGATAACTGCCAACGAAATATATCCCACATTGCACCTATTTCGTCTTCATTGACTGGCCTTTTTACGCCACCGGCATAGTGCAGCACTTACAAATTGCAGAATTGCCGATTGTCTACATTTTACCCAACAGTATCATGAATTTTGACAGCATAAAATAAACAGTCACCTTGTAGTACTTGTCAGGCCTTCTGATTATAAAATTAATATGATTGTAAGGGTTAAGATAGCGATGAACAATCAACCTAATTATTTTCAGTGTAACGTTTCCCTTGATTACCCTCACGGGCACGTCAAATTAATGATGTTAGCTAATTGGCCGACTACGCTAGTGGCACGACAGTTCATTCAATATATATAAAAATAGTTCGAATATAGGATATATTTCGTGTAGTTAGAAATTTTTTGGTATGGTAGGTGGGAGTGCCACGACTCACGTACTACACTACTGGCCGTTAAAATTGCTACACCAAGAAGAAATGCAGATGATAAACGGGTATTCATTATACAAATATATTATATTAGAACTGACATGTAATTACATTTTCACGCAATTTTGATGCATAGATCCTGAGAAATCAGTACCCACAACAACCACCTCTGGCCGTAATAACGGCCTTGATACGCCTGGTAATTGAGTGAAACGGAGCTTGGATGGCGTATACAGGTACAGCTGCCCATGCTGCTTCAACACGATACCACAGTTCATTAAGAGTAGTGACTGGCGTATTGTGATGAACCAGTTGTTCGGCCACCATTGACCACATATATTCAATTGGTGAGAGATCTGGAGAATGTGCTGGCCAGGGCAGCAGTCGAACGTTTTCTGTATCCAGAAAGGCCCGTACAGGACCTGCAACATGCGGTCGTGCTTTATCCTGCTGAAATGTAGAGATTCGCAGGCATAAAATGAAGGGTGGAGACACGGGTCGTAATATACATGAAATGTAACGACCACTGTTCAAAGTGCCATCAATGCCAACAAGAGGTGACCGAGACGTGTAACCAATGGCACCCCATACCATCACGCCGGGTAATACGCCAGTATGGCGATGACAAATACACGCTTCCAATGTGCGTTCACTGCTATGTCCACAAACACGGATGCGACCATCATGACGCTGTAAACAGAACCTGGATTCATCCGAAAAAATGACGTTTTGCCATTCGTGCACCCAGGTTCGTCTTTGAGTACACCATCGCAGTCGCTCGTGTGTATGATGCAGCGTAAAGGGTAACCGCAGCCATGGTCTCCGAGCTAATACTCCATGCTGCTGCAAATGTCGTCGAACTGTTCTTGCACATAGTTGTTGTCTTGCAAACGTCCCCATCTGTTGACTCAGGGACCAGTACGTGGCTGCACAATTTGTTACAGCCATGCGAATAAGATGCCTGTCATTTAGACTGCTAGTGATACGAGGCCGTTGCGATCCATCACTGTATTACCCTGCTGAATCGAACGATTCCAGATTCTGCTAACAGTCATTGGATCTTCACCAACGCGAGCAACAATGTCGCGATACGATAAACAGCAATCGCGATAGGCTACAATCCGACCTTTATCAAAGTCGGAAACGTGATGGTACTTATTTCTTCTCCTTACACGAGGCATCATAACAACGTTTCACCAGGCAACCCCGGTCAACTGCTGTTTGTGTATGAGAAATCGGTTGGAAACTTTCCTCACGTCAGCACGTTGTAGGTGTCGCCACCGCCGCTAGCCTTACGTGAGTGCTCTGAAAAGCTAATCATTTTCATATTACAGCATCTTCTTGCTGTCGTTTAAATTTCGCGTCTGTAGCACGTCATATTCGTTGTGTAGCAATTTTAATGGCCAGTAGTGCAGTAATACTGACAGGTGGGGGAAGAGCATGGGCCAGGAGGTGTGTTGGTAGGTCACTTGGTTCCTTTTTACTGAATAAAACGTAAACCGAGGCCTCCAGCGATAACGTATCCCCTCCCAAAATTTAACTTCCTTAAATTTCCTTTAAAAGTTTCTGTTTATGTTTTCTATAAGACAAATAATTTGCGCTTAGCGACCGAGAGGATATGAAAATCTCGCGCGTGGTTTTTGAAAGCCACATTATAAATTGCGAGTTACATAAATAGGGACCACTAAATCACACTCCTGTGAAACGTGAGAAAACTAGAAGGCATGCTGTAGACACTCGCCTTATGCAAACCAACATCACACTTTAGGGAACCTAAAAGCACCCTAATCTTACATGATTGAAAAAGACATCTCACATCTATTTCCGCAAGAATCATTTGTCTTAATAGTCTCTTACGACAAGGAACTTCTCTTCAGGACCAAGGAAATGTTACGGACGGCGAAATACGGACAAAGATGGGCGACTTGGCGTTGTTTGATTTGGGGCAAGGGACCAAATAGAGAGATCATCGATCCCATCGGATTAAGGAAGGATGGGGAGGAAAGTCGGCCGTGTCCTTTCAATGAAAGCATTACAACATTCACCTGAAGCAGTTTCAGGGATATCACGGAAATCCTAAATCAGGATGGCCGGACGCGGGTTTTCATCTAGAGTCTGATGATCACAACGACGTCGACGACGGCGATGAGATGATGATAAGAAAACTGATCGAAAATGATAGCAAATGTATATCAATTTTTATATCCGTGTACATACATTCGACCTCGCATAATACATTGCATGCAGTTATAGTACCGATTGTAAACCCACGTGTTGTATTTGCGCACATCGAAAGTGAATAATGCGCTATAGCGAAGCAGTTGTTGCTGGGTGCGGGAGCGGTGGGAAATGCCCCATTAGTAGGAGGGAGCTATTCTCTCTGAGAGCGAAGGACAGCATTCGCTGTAGCGTCCAAGTTGCCCGGCGCTAACTTAGGGCCGCTTCCGGCCACTGTAATCACTTAGGGGCAATTAATAAAATGGCTGCGCCGCGCCGTGGCGTCTGCTAGTGCGGCTGGCCACGGAGGCGGCGCAACTTACGGAGGGGTCGGCGACCCTCCCCGATGGAGGGCCCTCTCTCCTCTGGAGTCTACTCGCAGCATGCCCGCCAGTGCGCCGAAGTCGGCTGACAAGCGCTCCGGGAATTTATCCACCTGAAGCGGCAAATATTATCCGCAGCTTCGGCGCTAGAATGATTTTTGTTTTTGATGGTTGTCACCTGTAACCTGACTGATATCGTACGGCCGGCACGATTACCTATGAAGTCTAGGGACCGATCACCTTTGCAGTTTGGTCCCTTAGGAATTCACACACAATTGAACATTTTTACTACCTATGCCAATTCTTCAACTCAGAGTAGCACTTGCACCAAACTTTCTCAATTCCAATGCCATTCAACCTCTCCAGTTTATACTCTCTTCTGTGTCCTTTAAAGGCAATCCGCTGATGTCTTAAAACATGTCCTATCATCCCGTGCCTTCTTCATGTCAATATTTCCAACATATAATGCAGCCCCACAGATTTTTCAGAGAACGTCCTCGTGCCCTGTCTTGTCAGTCCAGTTAATTTCACCATTATTTTACAGTGCCACGATATAAATGGCTCTCTTCTTTACACCTTCCCCCACTGACCATAAATCAATTTTGATCACTGCTCCCCTCTAGATGCACATTCTCAGACACTTATCTCAGGAATTAAAACCAACATTTAAAATCAAATGGCTCGGAGAAATATGGGACTTAACATATGAGGTCATCAGTCCCCTGGACTCAGAACTGCTTAAACCTAACAAACCTAACGACAGTACACACATCGATGCACGAGGCAGAATTCGAGCTTGCGATCGTAGCAGCAGCGCGATTCAAGATTAAAGCGCCTAGAACCGCTCGGTCACAGCGGTCGGCTATCAGCAGTTAATAATAATAGACTTCTATAGCCTAGGAATGTTCTCTCCTTTTTACAGGCTGACAATTACTTAACTATATGAAAAAAACGTAAAGTAGTTACAAACTTCGTCGTGCACACACTTTCTTCAACACGTAAATGTCACTGCAGATATTCAGATTTAGGTTATGACATTTAGGTTTGCCTGAGATCATTGGCGATTATGTGGCGCAAACTAATAGCGACATTCTACACGACCCGCTGAAGTGTCGGAACATCGCTGATGTCGATAGGCTCCTGAACTGCTGTCTTCAGCTCAGCAATGGGTTTGGGTCTATTGCTGTACACCTTGCCTTTAATATAGCCACACAAAAAGGAGTCCCATGTGTTCAGATCCGGAGAATACAGCGGCCTATCGAGGTCCATGCCAGTGGTCTCTGCGAACCCCAGAGCCAGAATGCGGTCCCCAAAGTTCTCCTCCAGGACATTAAACGCTCTCCTGCTTCGATGGGGCCGAGGTCCGACTTACATGAGCCACTTCTTGTCGCAATCAGGGTACTTTGGATAGTGGGGATGAAATCATCTTCCAAAATCTTCACGTACCTTTCGGTCGTCACCGTGCCATCAAGGAATACATTGATTATTCCATCACTGGACACTGCACGCCCTACAGTCAGCCGCTGAGGGTGAAGAGATATTTCCATCGCGAAATGCGGATCTCAGTTCCCCAAATGCGCCAGTTTTCCTCATTCACGATCCCATCCAATTGAAAGTGAGCTTCATCGCCAAACCACACGATACAAACTCCCTACTAATTCTCGTCATGTCCCGCAGCCAACCGTGCAGTTTGAACGTGCTAATGTAAACCGTTCGAAAGTTATGACGATATTATTTCACATAGCTCAATAGTTGTCACCCTGCACGTCCTGCTTTGCTTCATCCATCACGAGCTGCTTTTGTTTCCAAGTCAGCAGAGCTCGTTCACTTCATCTACTCCTTGGTAACCACTTTTGATGTAATTTTGTCACTGATCTAATTTCTGCAGGTTCTAAGCAATTTCCTTTTCGTACGTCTACTCTCAATCAAAATTAAATACTTAATGGACTTTTCATTCACTTAGTATGTCTTGCAACTCATTCTCGCTTCCATTGAGGTTTGCAATCTTATCATTAAATCTTATCATTGATATTTTTTACCCTGAATTTTATTCCCACTCCTGAACCTACATTTTATTTTGGTCATTTCTTCCTCGCTGTACCGAGTGAAATGTAGGGGACAACCTGTACAACAACCTCTATACTCTGGGTACTTAATTCTTGGTCTTCCGTTGTAACGTTTTCGATTCTTATACATAGTAGTTATTTCCCGTCTTTACCTTTAGTTTGCACCTACTTTTCTGAGGATTTCGAACGTTTTGCATAATGTTTCCAGTTCAGTATAATCCTATGCTGCTTGTTCTACTCCTCTGTACATTATTCTGGTCAGCAACCCTTACGCGTGAGCTGTTAAACTTCTTGTATGGACGTTTTCACTGTTATCCGCCCTAACTGTCTTCATGACTGTGTGGATGATATTTTTTTCGAAAGTGAGATAGTAAGTCTGTAATGTCATGGATTTATACATCGAGTTAAACAGTCATTTGATTTCCGTCCCACAATAATTTCATTAATTCCGAAAGTTTGTTGTCTATGTTTCCACTTTATTTTATCACAAGTGATCTAAATCTCTGTTAATACTGACAGTTATATTCGATCACATACGTCAGTCATATCGGCTCTCACTTCTTATTCTGTGACGTCATGCGACAATGCCTACCCCTTGCACAGACCTTCAGTGTAGACTACTCTTTCCACTTACCCGCTCTTTTCTCTGCGTTTAACGGTGCACTGCGTCATGCAATTTTAGTGTTGACTCTTTTGCTTTCAATTTCACCGAAGATTATTTTTACATTTTAGTGTGCTGAACTTTTCCTTCTGACAATCATTCCTCAATTTCTTCGTGTTTTTCTCCCAGCCATTTCGCCTTAGATTCTCTGCACTTGGTATTTATTTCATTCCTTTCTGACTTTATTGGGGTTTTCCTTAATATTTTTAAACTTCATCCACCCTTCGTCAATTACATGAAGTATTTGTACTGTTACAGAAGTTTTCTTAGTACCTGCGTACTTCGCCCCTTATTTATGTAGCCAACTAGGGTGATTCCCATTTCTCGAGATAGTCACTACTCTTCAACACAACTGCTTATTGCATTTTTCATCGTCGCAATATCTAAAGCATTACAGAATTTCAAACACACATAATCATTTCGCTTTGCCTCAGTATCCCACGCTTTCCCATACTCTCTTAAACGGCGCCCTACTCTTCATCATTACTAACTTGTGGTCTGAGTCTGTATGTGCACCTGGATCGCCTTACCATCCAATATACGACTTCTTCATATCTTTCTCTGACCATGATGCAATGCAGCTGCAATTTTCGTGTGTCTCCATGTCATTTACAAGTGTACCTCCTCCTCCTCCTCCTCTGATGTTCGAAGAATGTATTCGCTATGACGAGTACAGCTTTCAGGTTTTTTTTCTGTAGTTCAAGATTCTTTTTGTTACTCTCTTAGAAATTACTCTATTTTTAGTTTTAATGTCATGTATTTAAACCACTTAATAACGGTAGTGCAATAATTGGTTGTATTGAAAGCTGGTGCCATGAAGTAATCCAACAATGCCGGATATGACACCACTGTTCACTCTAATTTTGAGACTATTTTATTCAAAAGCCTTTTGAAGCAACTGATGTATTTCAGAAGAAGCAAGTGATGAACGAAACTCGATTCTGATAACAAGTTCTGCTTCAGTGACGATGTTTTAATTTCTGTTAATTCATTAAAACATAGATAAAAAATCGATATCTCTTGAATACTTTGTCTAGCCAAAAGTGTATAGCTGTTTCGACACCCCCTTGTAAAATGGAATTGTTTTATCTTCTGCACAATAACATTCTGTTTTGTATTCATTTTGGTGTTTTTATGGTGACTTTTCTAACTGTTTTCTTTTAGTTCTTGCACCAACTTTTTATCCCCACTCAAGAAGTACATTATAAACACAATATGCATGCGAAAAGGTGCGGCAATTTGTGAGGGACTTGAAATGTCCTTTAGAATAGTGGACTGTCTGTCAAAGTGGTCAAGAGCAAGGCTTTAAATTCCATGAAACTTAATTTGGTTCATAAGACACATCGTTATTCAGACGTAGATCCTGTTTCCCTCCACAGGAGTAATATCACAAGACACTTCAGCCTTTATTTACCGATACATATTATAAAAGTTGATGTATTTACGTATATTCCATGCCTGCTTCGAAAACCACTGACACGATTTGAACCACACATGGTGCACATCCCACTTTGTACCTGGGAAAAGCCAGAGTGGGTGTAATAATCGCCATAACTATTACTTCTACAGAAGAAATAAACAGTGTTGTTCACTGTCTCCCACCAGTCTGAATGTAAAGCACCTTGTTCGTAGCATTCCCTCCCACTATTGTACAAAAATTTGGGAGTACAGGATTTTGTAACACCGTCAATCTTTTTATCTTTTTTGACTGGGTTATGCCTGAAGCTAGGCCAATAGCTCTGTCATGGGCTAGCGCCGCCAATTTCTAGCATGATATGAGTAGATGTCAACGATTTCATACTTAAAGACAGTTCCACACATGGAAGACAGGTGTTAATTCTAGAAAGTATTGAATAAAGAATTTAGTAATATTGAAAGAGACATTGGTAGTAGCTGTGATTAATGTGAAATTATTATCGTTTTGATCTTGCAAATACATTCATACTATAAAAGTACATGTATGTATCTCTGCATATACATATGAACTACATCTGCTCCTAGGTCTCCAGACAGACTTCAACCAAACTTGGTAGAGATATCATTTACTGCCTGGAAAGAACCACTGTGGGAGTAAGAACCACTTGCCTCCTGAAAGGGTTGGGATGGGGGCGGAAAGTGGCGTAGTTCACTCCGCACAAACAGCCAGACTATATCCATACAGTATCTGAGAATGATCTCTCATCGAGATGTACAACAACATTTACACATAATTAAAAGTGTTTACGAAAGATTCTTTCGCCAACACCCCCCCCCCCCCTCCCCGCCCCCCATAAATGATGAAAGGAAAGAAGATTAACGCTTAAAACATTTTCGCTGTACATGCAGTAAAGCTGCTTCGCCAGGCATAACCTTTTAATTTATTACTTCCTTAGTATTAACTCTATTCGTGTGGCATTTCACGGACGGTGTCCTCGCATACCAATGGAGGCACCTGCAACATTATATCACTGTACAAAACATACTTCACAAGACATGACGTCATAAATATTGATGTGTATGAAAACGAAAGTACAGGCCGAAGTTTGCTACGTGAAGTATGTGTACACATATCTGCGTAATATGTTAGACATTTGTGAAATATATATAACATTTGACTATGTGGGCAAAACTCTAGGTAAAAAGCTCCTAAACCACTGAATAGATTTCAACCAAACTCGGTTCATGCGTTACTTAGTATCTGTGAAGAAACACCGTGCGGGCGATAACGTGGAGAGAGAGATGGAGGTGCGAAGAGGTGGACAGAAAGAGTGAGAGAAGGAGGAAATGGACACTGATAGGGTGGAGGAGAAGATAGACAGTGAGATGGGAAGAGGGAGGTTGCCAGGAAAAGGGGAACACAGAGAGACGGAGTAAGAGGACAAGGACAGAGAAGGATAGGGAGATGGAGAGAGATAGAGAAAGGAGGAGTAGATGGGCAAAGGGAGTGGCAGGAGGAGATGGACAGAGAAAGGAAAGAGGAGGCGGCAGACAGAGAGAGATGGACTAATGGGGATGGGAGGAGGACATGGACAGAGGGAAGCTAGAGGAGGAGATGAGAGAAGCTAGAGGAGGAAATGGGCAGTGAGAGTGTATGGAATAAAGATGATACAGAGGTGAGCAGCAGGAGATGGACAGACAGTGCGGTATGGACGAGGTGGATAGAGAGAGAAGGAAGGAGGAGGCAAAGAGAATTGGAGTAAATACACTATGTGATCGAAAGTATCCGAAGACCCCCAAAAACATACGTTTTTCACATTAGGTGCATTGTGCTGCCACCTACTGCCAGATATTACATATGTGTGACCTCAGTAGTCATTAGACATCGTGAGAGAGCAGAATGGGGCGCTCCGCGGAAGTAAAGGACTTCGAACGTGCCGGCCGTTGTGGCCGAGCGGTTCCAGGGGCAGGTTCCAATCCTGCCTCGTGCATTGATGTGTGTGATGTCCTTAACTTAGTTAGGTTTAAGTAGTTCTAAGTTCTAGGGGACTGATGACTTCAGATGGTAAGTCACATAGCGCTCAGAGCCATTTGAACCACCTGAACTTCGAACGTGGTCAGATGATTGGGTGACACTTGTGTCATACGTCTGTACGCGAGATTTCCAGACTCCTAAACATCCCTAGATCCACAGTTTCCGATGTGATAGTGAAGTGGAAACGTGAAGGGACACGTACAGGGTGACCTCGTCTATTGACTGACAGACACCGCCGACAGCGGAAGAGGGTCGTAATGTGTAATAGGCAGACATCTATTCAGACCATCACGCAGGAATTCCAAACTGCATCAGAATCCACTGCAAGTACTATGAAAGTTAGGCGGAAGGTAAGAACACTTAGATTTCGTAGTTGAGCGGCTGCTCATAAGCTACACGTCACGTTGGTAAATGCCAAACGACGCCTCGCATGGTGTAAGGAGCGTAAACATTGGACGACTGAACAGTGGAGAAAGGTTGTGTGGAGTACGAGTCACGGTACACAATGCGGCGATCCAATGACAGGGTGTGGGTACGGCGAATGCCCGGTGAACGTCATCTGCCAGTGTGTGTAGTGCCAACAGTGAAATTCGGAGGCGGTGGTGTTACGGTGTCCCATTTTTCATTGAGGGGGCTTGCACCCCTGGCTGTTTTGGGTGGTAATATCATAGCACAGGTGTACATTGATGTTTTAAGCACCTTCTTGCTTCCCACTGTTGAAGAGCAATTCGGAGACGGCGACTGCATCTTTCAACACGATCGAGCACCTGTGTATAATGCACTGCCTATGGTGGTTATATGGCAATAACATCCCTGGAAAGGAGTGACCTGCACAGAGTCCTGACCTAAATCCTACAGAACACTTTTGGGATCTTTTGGAAAGGCGACTTCATGTCAGGCCTCACCGACCGACATCGATACCTCTCTTCAGGGCAGAAATCCGTGAAGAATTGGGCTGCCATTCCCCATGAAACCTTCCAGCACATGATTGAACGTATGCCTGTGAGAGTGGAAGCTGTCATGAAGGCTAAGGGTGGGCCAACACCATACTGAATTCCATCATTGATGATCGAGGAGGCCGCAAACTTGTATGTCATTTTCAGCCAGCTGTCCGGATACTTTTGATCACATAGTGCATATATACAGGCAACGCCAGGCACTCAGCTATTTATTTATACAGTAGTAATGACATCAGACATACACTATCTGATGAAAAGTATCCAGATATACCTACGTTCGGAATTGACCAACAGGTGTCACTTGTGGCCGAGTCATGCCTTTAAAGGGATGATGCGTGTATTTTGTTGTAGCAGTGTGGGCTGCTCAGGAGAGGTCAGTGACTATGTTGCTTAAGTCGACTATTGGTGATGTGATTTTGAAGCGGAAACGCGAAGGAAAAACTACAATCAAACCAAGAGGAGGGTGACTACTGGCAGTCAAGTACCATCTAGCACTTCGTAGAGTAGTTGCAAAAATTCGCACGACGTTACCGTAAGGAATCATTCGTGAGTTAACAGTGGTAACAGAAGTCAAGCCATCACAGTGACTGTGCGTAGGTAGTTAGAAACAATGGGTGCTGTGGTGGAGCGTCTCCACATAGCCACACGTTTCTGCAGCCAGTGCTAAGCGACGTTCCGAGTGGCACAAAGAGCGACAAGGCTGGACAGTGGATGGCTGCAGACGAATAGTTTGGAACGCTGAATCGCGCTATACGCTGGGGCACCACAACGAGAGGATTTTAGTTTGGCGAATGCCTGGAGAATATTGTGTGATCGTGTGTAACGCCAATAGTAAAGTACTGAGTAACAGACGTTAGAGCATGGGAATGTGTTTCGTGTTTTTGGTGTAGTCCACTTAGTACTCTTAAGAGAAACACTAAACGCGGAATTGAGCACACTTTACAATCTCGTGTACTGTTTACAGGAGAACAACAGTTCACAGCACAGCAATTCACCCTGACATAAATCGCCATCTCTGAGGCAATAGTTTGCTGAAAATACCGTTCCTCAAGTGAACTGGCCTGCCCAGAGTCCCAGCCTGAGTCCAGTGGAGCCCCACTTGGATGAGCTACAACGTCGACTGCGCTACATCCAACACCAGTACCTATTCTGGTTTCGACTCTTGAGGAAGAATGGGAAGCCTTTTCTCTGCAGACCTTCGCACGCCTTAATGAATGTTTCCTCAGCAGAGTTAAAGCCATTATAAAGGAGTTAGTTGGGTAATCCAGTAATACGGTGCGTGTGTTTTTGATGAGATGGTCTGATAAAACCATGGACCTGCAGTCCCGAACAACTAACGGCCATGCGATAACTGCAGCCACAGGACTTCAGTATTTGACACTTAACTGATGGTGGGGCTTGCATTTTGTAAACTAAAGTAAAAAATAAATTACAAATAGAGCTCAGTGTAGCAACCATTGTAAATTTAATCCCGATAGGGCCTCTTGTACGGACTTCAGAGTTATCACGTTAGGCAGGTGGTCCTAGCTGGAGTCCTGATCTGGTACAAATTGCCTACTGCCAATGCACCTTCATAACACCGTGATTGTTGTCTGATAATGGGTCCGTCAGGGAAACCTCATGTTTTCCTTGTACTGGGTAGCAAGGCCAGGCGGTTGACCTCAGACAGTAGGGAGTGGCCCGTCAGAGTGTGGGAAGTTCAGCTGCCCAATTGTCGTGGAACTGGAGCGTCGAAAGTTCGCTCTCCGGCGACTTTTTGTAAACAATGTGCCTGTGACGCAGACACAACGTGACTTTCATAACTGTGTCGGTAGTACACTCCACCGGACAGTTCCAGACCGCAACAATTATTGAGATGTGTTGAAAACATTAGGCCGTCCGCTGTGGTCGAGCGATTCTAGGCGTTTCAGTCCGGAACCGCGCGACCACTACGGTCGCAGGTTCGAAACCTGCCTCGAGCATGGATGTGTGTGATGTCCTTAGGTTAGTTAGGTTTAAGTAGTTCTAAGTTCTAGGGGATTTATGACCTCAGATGTTAAGTCCCATAGTGCTCAGAGCCACTTTAAAACATTAGAGCTTGTTTAATGATGAAGTAGTAACCACCAGACCTTGTCAACACCACCCCAATATTCGGAAACGTCAAGCGAGGTACGTCGTCGGCAATACAGAGCACTACACGGCCGATTCGATTGCATTCTGCGAGCTTAGGAACTAACGGCTCAACACTGCGAAGGATTCTCCGCAAACACATCAGTACCCACTGAAAACTCAGTTATGCCAGAAGGTAGTGAAGATGATTAAGAACAGCGTTATTTGTTTTATGAAAACATGATTGATACCATGTTGACTAATCAAATGCATTTTCATTTACGCGCGGTCCTTAACAAACAACTGGTATAAAGAGAGTCTCAGGTGTTACACGAGTCCCGCCAACACAGCCCAGAAGTGACATTGTGCTGTGCTGTTCAGGAGAAAGACGTTATTGGCCTGTACTTTTAGGGAAAAACAATATTACTTTCGCTGTCAAATCAGAGCACGCATTACGATGATCCAAACCTTCATCTTGCCAGAACTTCGACGTTCCAGATGGGCAATGAGGAAAGTAAAGCAGAACAAGATGGTTCAGTTGGACGCACAACTCGTAGTTCGATGGCTGTCTTACAGTATAAGTTTCCAGCCCTACTTATTTCCAGATACGGTGATCTTCGTTGGCCTCCTCACACCCCTGAACTAATTTTATATGACTTCTTTTCGTGGAGATATCAATTTGCATGTTAACAAGCGACGCTGGCTTGAATATCAGAAAACGGCAGCCCAGCAGGAAATGTCGCGTTCGGTTATTTGAGTCTTTGGTTCAAAAAATGGTTCAAATGGCTCTAAGCACTATGGGACTTAACATCTGAGGTCTTCAACCCACTAGACTTAGTACTACTTAAATCTAACCTAAGAACAGCACATACATCCATGCCTGAGGCAGGATTCGAACCTGCGGCCATAGCAGCAGCGCGGTTCCGGACTGAAGAGGTTAGAACCGCTCGGCTACAACGGCCGGCTATTTGAGACTTTCCCCGATATAATAAATGCTTCATTCGTTCACGGGGATTGCGTCGGCTAATGTTGTGGAAGCTGGAGAATATTTCAACGAGACAGCTTCTTGTTTCCTCAGGTGCTTCCCGACGGATTGCTGCAGTGGCTCGCCAATATACAGATGGGTCCAAAAAGATTTATCCCCTGTTTAAAAGTCCATAACTTGCAAACTAATTGACGGAGTTGTCTCATTTTTGGTGAAAGTGTAGCTTAAAGTCCAACTTAAAGATATCACTGTAGGTGTTTGAAATGGTCAGCATTAACATAAACAAACTAACAATGCTGCCGAACTGCAGCACGAACTACTGACTGCATCGTGTTCAGTTGGATATTTGCACACGAATGTAGGATGGATTCTCGACGTTCATCCAATGTGCGTGGCTTCTGTGATAAACAATGTCCTTTGGTGTTCCCCACAGGTAAAAGTCCAGAGGAGTTAGTTCTGGGGAACATGGTGGATGCTCCACAGCACCTCTACGGCCTATCCGTCTTCCTGGCAGATTTTCGTCGAGATACGCCCTAACACGATTTTGGTAGTGGGCTGGGGCACCGTCTTGTTGAAAGTAAACTCTTCCGTCTCCATACAAGTCTCGGATGGCTGGTAAAATAGATGTCTGAAGCTTCTGAAGGTACAACTCACCGGTAACTATGTCGTCAAAGAAGAATGGCCCAATCAAGCCCCGTTAAAACAACCGACACCACACATTTACTCCTGGCAAATTCATGGCTTTGTCTACATGGACGTTCGGATTTTCAGCGGTCCAATAGATGCAATTGTGGGGATTTACTGTACCACTGAATTATAGCTGTGCCTCATCAGACCACACAGTCATTTCGGCAAACTCTTCATTGTTGCGCCCCATGTTGGTAAACCACTCGCAGTACTCCATTATACGATCTGGGTCATCCTCGTTCATTGCGTGTAGCAGTCGTGAGATGTAGCACTTCCACTATGCTGTCTTCGAAATTCGCCGAACACTTAGGCGGCTCACTCCAGTTTCACGGGCACACTGTCTCACAGACTTCTGTGGTGAGCGAGTGAATTGTTTGTTGTAGCACACGACGAGAGTTAGCTGGACTTGTTACTGTTACAGGTCGTCCAGATCGTTGTTTGCGTACATCTTTAACACAGCCTTCGGCTTCAAATTTGTCTCGATTGCGACGAATCGTTAAGCGTGTCGGTGGCTCTGTTTGGTACTAATTTCGCCATTGCCGTTGAACCTCACTAATGTTTTCGTACTTAACATACCTCTTCAAAACTGACTTCCTTTCGTCGCATGTAAGCCTTGCGCCAGCCATGTTTACTGGAGTAACTAGGTCCAACTAAAAACAAAACACTGACAATCTGGCGACTGTCATCTGACAAAACGAAACAACGCAATATAAAGTTTGTGTGGCGATTGCCGGAACTACCAAGTATTACGCTACCAAAGATGAGACAACTGCTTCAATTAGTTTACCAGTTATGGACTTTTAAACAGTGGATGCATTTTTTGGACCCTTGGTATACGTTAGCTCGCTAGAAAAGCGTAGCCGCCAAGGGGTGCGGCCATAACGCAATCACAGACGAATTGTGGAGTACGGTGACATCCAGTGCCCCTGCCGGAGAAACGGGCAATGGTCTTTGAATGAGAAACAGGGGAAAAGAGCGGCTTAGCAGATCGCGGCCTAGTAAGCGCACGAGCAGTGTTGAAATATCGTGTCTCTGTTCATATACGTATTTCGACGGCTTCTTTAGTGGTGGAGATCCAGTACTCTGAAGCAGTCGAAAGAATCTTTGTCTCTCAGTAGTTCAGGCTACGTCCCGTGTCAAGACAGTGTTCAGCAACAGCAAACTTTACTGGCGGAGCTAATCTGGTGTGACATCTATATTTAGCGCATCCATTTTTAGCAGTGAAATATCTCTGGCCATTGTTCGATTTCCCAAATTGGAGTCCGGACACTTCGACTGTATACCGACATTCTGCCCGCGCGCTTTCTGGGCTGCGTTTTGCCGACGCGCCTTTTATCCCCTTGATCATGCGAAGACCGTGTCCGTTTCTCTGGCTACGCTTACGTTATAGCTCCACCCCTGGAAGCTTACACTTTTCTGACTAGTCAGCGTATACAGGGTGTTCCCGTATAAGCCTGCAAAAATGTAACAGGACATAAAGAATGCTCTACGGAAAAATTTGATATTCGAAACCTGGGGTCAGAGAAGCCAGGTTAACGAAATATAGAAGTAAACATATCTACCGCATGTCTAGCATTACTGTTTTTCAGCTTATTTACAACTAACATGCGTACAAGTTTACATGTACATTCTATATTTCCTGGAAGGAAACAAGAAGGAAGAGCCTGATAAGCAGGAAGTCATGATGCAGAGATTGTTTACATTACTTGTCCATAACGTGGTTCTGTGGTATCGTATTTACATTGAAATTATAATGAAATCTTGACCTTTAGTTGCTTACAGGCGTTGATAAATATCATCTGGGACAGTTGAAAAATGTGTGTCCCAAACGGGACTCGAACCCAGGACCTCCTGCTTACGTGGCAAACGTCCTAACTGACTGAGCCACCGAGGACACAGGCGGCAGTGCAACTGCAGGGACTTGCCTCTGCCACGCTCCCCGTTAGACCCACACCTTCCACACCCTACATTTGTATAGCCCCTGTCCATGTCTGAAGCCGGCTGCGGTGGTTTCGCGGTTCTAGGGGGGCAGTCCGGAACCGTGCGACTGCTATGGTCGCAGGTTCGAATCCTGCCTCGGGCATGGATGTGTGTGATGTCCTTAGGTTAGTTATGTTGAAGTAGTTCTAAGTTCTAGGGGAGTGATGACCACAGCAGTTGAGTCCCATAGTGCTCAGAGCCATTTGAACCATGTCTGAAAGAACAGATACCACCTTCATACTGATAAGGCTTACCGACCAACGATTGTTTTCAGTGCGGATGCACTCAAATTGCCCGAGCTCTTACGAGAATTGGCTCTACAAATGTAGTGTGTGGACAGAAAATTGGAAAGTGTGGGTCTTACAGGGAGCGCGACAGAGACATGTGCCTGCAGGCCACTATCGTCTGTGTACTCGGTGACTCAGTTTGGAAGTCCGCCTTTAGCCGCGGAGCAGCTCGGACTTGTTTACGTCCCGGCTGCGATCGTTCGCGGAAGAAGCGGTGTTTACACCGTCGTCACCCGCGTGTGTTACTGTTTGAATCGAACGCAATGGCACACAATTTCTGAAAAACCACGATACAGTTCACGTTCTGTAACGAGTATGAAAGACCGAAGGCTTTCGAAATCGAACGGTTTTTGAGGGACGAAGTGCATCTTAATTACACGGAGATTTTTGGAATTCATTTATCAATCGTGAGCAGCGCTCTTTACGTAAAGATGATTGACGACGCAGCATGCCATAGGATCATTGACGCCGCCAAACGAGGATTCCATTTCCGACACTCCGATAGTCATATTGGCGAAGTTTAAGTCGCTCATTCGGGCCTGAGCGTGCGTACGATTCGAGTCTTCGAGTTGCCTTTCGAGGTACCGAATCATTGGTCACTGAAGCACTCCAGCCATATGGCAGAGTTATCAGTCATACGGCCGAACGTTGGGCAAGTTTTAGCACGTATCCAGTGCTTAATGGTGTCCGACAGGTGCGGATTGCCGTTACGAAACATGTGCCATCGTACATCAACATCGGCGGCTGTCGAGCTATTGTCATCTATGATGGACAGCCCCGGACATGCTCCGGGTGTGGTGGTGAAGGACATCTTCGATCTGCGTGTATGTAGAGGAGACTCGTGCAACTCCCCAGCGGAGACCTCCAGAATCCGACTACACCAACGTCACTGCCGATGACTCGTGACGGCGCTTCGCGGGGAGGTGACGCCGAGGTCGGAGCGCACTATCGGACCGACGCCGCAGTTGATTGAAGAAGGAATGGCTCCGACCAACCTCCAATCTCAGACTCTACAGGCGGTGCAGAAAGAGAATGACAGCATCACACTCGGCATGGAAGCTGAAGTGGAACGGACCCAGGGCGTTGTGGCGGCGGCGAGAGTAAAGGAGATATAAAATTCGCCAACACCAGAGGCCGTGGTTAGGGCCCGCAAACAATGCTCGCCAAAGCGCCGCAAGAAGCGCCGACTAAACTCTTTGGAGACGCTCCCTTCTCTTCTTGGGAGCCCAGATGAGTCTAACACTATGGACTTGTCTGACTTGGAACCACAAGCTTCGGATGTCGCAGACCATATGAATTCGGACAGTGAAAAGATGTCATGTCGTCAGACGACGCATCCGCTCAGGGTCCTGCGACCCCTTCTGCGGTGGAGTCTAAAGCTGCGCAAGAACAACAGATGTCACACATCAATGCCGCACAGGAAAATTTGGAGCACCCCAATAATATCAGCTGGTATGAGCAGGACGACGAAATCACCGATGCGGACCATTCTATTGCTGAGGACTAACATCCGTCCGCATCTCAAGTAACCTAATGCCGCAGGGACACGCCCGTCGGGCGACCCTCTGCGGATGTGCAAAGGGATTATCGATACGGTGAAACTTTGTCTTTTTTAACATCATGTGGAGATGACAGCTACTCGACCCCAGGCATACAGAATAGGGACAGTGAATGTAAATACCATTAGATCGCCCGTGAAACAGCAGTTGTTTAGGGACATGATCTACGCGTCGGATGTGGATATCCTGATGGTGCAGGAAATTTACATTACTGAGTTCCAGGAAGTACATGGATACATCTCCTACACCTCGCCGCACTCGAACAACGACAGTGAAACGGCGATATTCGTCCGGGACGGGATTCCGGTTCGCGACCTGACTTATCTATCTTCGGCACGAGGACTGGCGATAAGTGTTAATGGATTTCGCATTCTCAATGTTTATGCCCCTTCCGGCACAGACAACAGACGGGCGCGTGCGAGATATTATTCGGAAGAGATTGTGCCCTTATTTACCGGCAGATTCGATCATTTCATTATAGGTGGTGACTTGAATTGGGTTTTAGCCCAAAAAGACCAGACTCCAGATTACAATACCTGTCGTGAACTGCATGTGCTATGCCGGGATCTGGAGTTAAGCGACAAATGGGACATGATTCATAGGAACCGTGAGGGATATACTTTTTTTATCAGTCACTCGGCGAGCAGACTCGATCGAATATATGCTTCGGTTGCCTTACAGGATAAGGTGGTCGACGCGTAACGATGGCCAGCGGCATTTACTGATCATCTAGCATACATGTGTACCATATCACTCCCTAGGCAAAGTGTGTGGAGAAGCCGCGGGACATGGAAGCTCAATTCGTCACTTTTGGCGGACCCCGAATGTCGTCAGAGAGCCGAGGAGGTATGGGCAACATGTCAACGCCGTCTACCAACATATACATCCGTGCTTCAATGGTGGCTCGAGTGTACTAAGCCGGCAATAAGAAGAGCTCTAATAGAGTATGGTCGGGTTAAGACGCGATGGCAAAGAGACACTCTTGATTATTATTACACCATGCTTCGTGATCTGTCTTTCCAGGTGCCGTCTGCTGAACATCATTCGGAAGTTCATCGCGTCAAGGTACAAACCTATCGATCATGCGACGACGACTGGGTGGCATCCCAATACGGGCACGATGTCTCGACACCATCACTGGGGAACGTACCTCGATGCACCATGTGTCGCGGGAACATAAACGTTACCGCCGGGCATTGGTAACAGTGCTCCACGGTTTAGATGGCCGTCAACTGACAACACAACAGGACATTGCAAATGAATTTTTAGAGCATTTCCGCCACCTCTATGCCGGTACACCGACGGACCGTCTGGTGGGGGAAGAGATAGTGCAACATCTGCAAACGACACTGACAGAGACGGATAAGGCAGCGCTTATGGAGCCACTCACAGAAGACGATATAAAGGTGGCACTCACAAAAAGAGCGGCCCATAAATCACCAGGGCCAGATTGGATTACGCTAGAGTTTTATCGAGAATTTGTGGACATGATGATGCCACAGTTGGTGTCGATGTACAATGAGGCGATGCGTCCGGACATGCGCCTACCGTCGGATTTTGTGACGTTCTTTCTTCTTCTCATCCCGAAGATGGCGGGGAGGCGCAGTGTTAATCAATATCGGCCTCTCACTGTGCTAAACACCGACTATAAAATCTTTGCACGACTACTAGCGTCTAGTCTCAAGCTGGCGATATCCAGGACAATATCCCCTGATCAGGCTTGCCTAGGGGTGCGAAGCAACATCTCCTCGGCGTTAAGTGAATACCGTGACGTTATCGCCCTTGCGGACAGTTGTAAAATGTGAGCAGCGATGATATCTGTGGACTTCGATCGTGCGTTCGACAGGATAAACCATGACTTCTTGGCGTCAGTCATGAGCCGAATGGCGATTCCACCTGTTTTCATCTCTATCGTTATGAGCCTAATACGAGGGGCTACATCGAAGGTGATTGTAAACGGTCGGGAAGCGGGCTCGATTCCTATTAACAGCTCAGTCCGACAAGGGTGCCCACACTCCATGATGCTGTTTGCGTTAGCTCTTGAGCCGCTGATGTGTGTTATGAGGCGCTCACTTACTGGGATAGCGCTTAATGATAACTCTTTCGTTTGTCGAGCATATGCGGACGACCTGATCCTTCTTGTCAGATCAGAACATGAAGTGCGTCAGGCTGTTGCAGATCTAGACTCTTACGCGACGGAGGCAGGCAGTGTCTTTAACATGACGAAATCCAAAATTATGCACATTGGACGGGGTCTGGAAGACGTACCGGGACCGTTTCAGACGGTGGAATCGCTGAGATGTCTGGGGATTACATTTACCCGTTCACTACGGCGGTCAGCGAAGGCGAGTTCTCGGCGGCTTCTGCAGAATGTTCGTCTGACGATACGCAACAACTCACTGACAGCCTTTGACCTGATCCAACGTGTGGCATACACCAACGTTCACATAGCGTCACGACTACGCCATTTAGCGCAGATCCTACCAATACCGAAGGGTATTGCAGACCGCCTCATGGCTGCCTTTGGTTACTATGTTAGTACTGGGATGTTATTTAAGGTGAAAAACGACACGTTAACGCTACAGTGCCGGAACGGTGGTCTCAACCTCACAAACGTGCGCAACAGAGCTCTGGCGCTTTACAAGCGAGCGATGATACGAAATTGGCAACAAAGAAAGCATACCATAACGTCAGCTCTGATAGAAGTACTTGTTCCGCCTTCGTACGAACCCCCTATGGCAGGGGGAAATATTTCGCCTTCTCTTGCACACATTGTCTTATTTCATGTTGATTACAGTTATGTTCGTCTGAAAGTACCTTCGACGAGAATACCCACGACTTGGGAGATCTATAGGTGCTTGATGGATCAGAATGGCCGCAACGTAATGGAATTCAAATACCCGTTTAGAACGTGGAACCACATTTGGTGTGCAGTGCATACTCCATTACTGTCAACAGCAGCGAGATCGATGTGGTATATACTTATCAACCGTAAACTTGTGACCAGGAGTCGATTACATATAATTCATATGGTCGATTCTCCTCTTTGCACAAACTGTGGACTGTTAGCAACGGAAGCACATGGTTTAGTGTGTGGTGCAACGAGGGACGTCTGGATGCTGACGCGTCGAATACTGGCCTTCCTTCGGCGCAAAAACTACACAGAAATCACATCGGATGTGCTTTTTCTACCGGACAAGATCTTTTTTTCCCAAACAAAAGACATATGGGGTCAATTGGATAGCTGGACATGCGACGAAATATTTGTATTCGTACGATATTAAGTCCGCGATGGATTATTGGATGTATTTACAAGAACAACACGAGCTCATACGGGGTCATACGAAATACAGGACTTACTTCTCCAATTTTTAGGAAGTGTTTTTCACAACCCGCCCCACAGCTGGGGTGTCCCAGAACTGAGAAGACTCCTGCAGCAGAACGACTAGAGACAGTACTGCGCGGTTCCATTATATTGACAGACAGCACCCTGAGGAGAAAACTGGCGCCTATCTGGTGGCGCCAGTTGCGACATGCCGGCCACACTGGCAGAAATGGTTAAGATTCCATGGCTTTCTGCCAGATTTATGATGCGACACCGCGTGCTGCAGGGATTGTGATGCACATGATAACTTCATTTTCACTCCCGCCCGTGACTAGGATTGCCATTTACTTTATTCATGTCACTAAAAAAAACAGAGGGCGGCCTTTGCGCTGATTTTATGATTTCCAAATTGTTTCTGTTGTCTTCTCGATACTTTTCTTATCCCTAGGACAGCAAAACTGTACGAATAAAGATTGTTTGTTTACCCTGCCTTCCTGTTCCCAACAACAAAACGAAGTGGTCGTGTTGTTCGACCATAAAGCGGAGGAACCGCGTTTTTATTTATTTTAATGAAATAAAAAAAATGAAGTGGTCAGTGCGGCGGTCTGTCACGCCAAGGGGCCCGGGTTCGATTCCCGGTTGGGTCGGAGATTTTCTCCCCTAGGGACTAGGTGTTATGTTGTCCTCATTATCATTTCATCATCATCAGTGGAAGGCAACGGGAAACCACCACTGGAAACACTTTCCTAGATATTCATGCGGTGGACCTCTCTGACGAGGCTTCCCCCATGGCAAGACCTGCCGTAAGGCAGAACACAATGAAGACAATAGCTGATCAGATCCAAAAAATAGAATATAAAAAAAGGGTTCGGTAGAGCGTCTGCCACGTAAGCAGAAGGTCTCTGGTTCGGGTCCCGATCCGGGCACACATTTTTCAGCTTCACATCAGATTCCCTCTGGAAGCGTAGGTTCGAGTCCTGCCGACTGCGAAAATTTTGCCGTCACGGTAGCTCAGCGTGTTCGGTCAGAGGGTTAGTTGTCCTCTGTAATGAAAAAACTGGGATAATCGATCCACAACGAATTTAAAAAACAGATGTCTTACGACGTCCGCTCCGAGCAGATAGAACGAACGAAAGCTAACAAAATGTGATTTAACCAAAAAAAAAGAAAAAAAGGATAGAACGTCTGCCACGTAAGCAGGAGGTCTCGGGTTCGGGTCCCGATCCGGGCACACATTTTTCAGTTGTCCCCGTTGATATTTATCAACGCTTGTAAGCAGCTAAAGGTGTAGATTTCATTCTTAGAGAGCTGCAAGATCACCAGTGATATCTGTACAGATACCAGCTTCGTATTTACATGGTCCCAAGACAAAACGCGCTATGTATCAACGACAGAACCGTTCCTTACTCAGTGCCATTCGGAGACGTACAGAACAACACGATGGAGCAGTATCGGTAGGGTATTCCCTGGTCGCTAGATTGGAAGAGGAGGCCCTATTCCATGTCCTGCGGAGTCACTCGATCTGAATCCCCTTGATTATTTTCCATGGGGATATCCCCAATGAATACGGAGATGGAATTAGTTGCCAGAATTGTAATTGCCTGCGGTGTCATTCGAAACACACCAGGGATTTTGTCAGGATGCCTCAGAATCTTGCTCGCCGATGTCATGCTTGCACTGAGGTTGATGGCCGTCAATTTTAGCACATTTTGTAAGATACAGTACAAATGGTACTTTCATGGTGTCCATGATGGTATTTGCTGTTAACTGTAACAATTGTAAATAAAAATGTACAGAGTAATGTGATTACTGTATTCCTCTTATTTCCATAAACTGATTTCTCCGAGCCCAGGTTCCCTACCTGAAATTGTTCACTGGAGCATCCTTTATGTCCTGTTAAATTTCTGCACGCTCTTACGGAAACGCCCTGTATATTGGCGAGCCACTGCAGTGACACGTCAGTAAGCACCTGAAGATGACGAGCAGTTGTCTCGTTGAAGTATTGTGCAGCTTCCACAGCGCTTTTTGACGCGACACCCGAGAACCAATGAAGCATCTTTCGTGTTAACTGAGGCTTCTCGGAGATTTCAGGACCGGCTATGGCCATGCATAAACACAAATGACCAACTTCTAAGGACGTGGTCTTCGAAACAAATGAAACAATGAAGTTACCCAAATCCACTCTGTGTTGTCATAAATGAAATAACAACTGACAATGCTATATTCTCTTTGACAATGATATATTCTCTTTTCTCTATGAGGTACTGGATGAATTAAACAAAAGGTTTCGAATGTAGCATATTGTTTCATTTAACTAAGGAGTTTCAGTGTGTTGATCACAAAATATTGTTTCAGAAGTTGAACTATGGAGTACGGGGAGTAGCTCACAATTTCTTTACCTCTTACTTTAACGACAGCAAAAGGTCATTATTATATTGAGAAGGGCTGTGATGTGGGGTCTGAGTGGGGTACGGTCAAATGGAAAAGTGGGGGGGGGGGGGGAGGGGGTAGGGGGGGGGAGTGCTCCAAGAGGCCACTAGAGGTCCTTATTTTTCGTTGTTGTTATAAATGATATGTCCTCTGGTATTAAGGGTAATTCTAAAACATTTCTATTTGCTGACGACACCAGCTTGGTTGTAAAGGATGCTGTGTGCATAGCTCAGTTTCAAATAGCGCAGTTCATGGCGTAAGTTCATGGCTTGCAGAAAATAAACTAACGCTAAAGCACAGTAAGACTCAGTTTTTACAGTTTCTAACACAATTCAGCAAAACCCTGACATTTTGATTTCACAGAATGGGCGTATGATTAGTGAAACTGAACAGTTCAAATTTCTAAGTGTTCAAATTTATAGGAAACTGTCGTGGAAAGCCAACGTCCAGGGTCTTGTTCAGAGACTTAATACTGCCATTTTTATTCTTCGAACGGTACCAGAAGTAAGTGATAGTTCGACTTGAAAGTAGGTCTACTTTGCTATTTTCATTCGTTTATGTCGTACGGTATCATATACAGCATTATAAAAGGATGTTTTTAGCTCAGTAGCTGGCAGTTCACGCAATAAGTAGCATAAGTTCGCGAATCTCTTGTCAACCACCGTTCACTAGTCTGCATATTTTGACATTGCCCTCTTAATATATATATATATATATATATATATATATATATATATATATATATATATATATATATATATATATATACATAGTTTACTGTCGTTTCTTGTTAACAATATCAACTTACTCCCAAGGTTTAGCAGCTTTCATTCAGTTAATACGTGGCAGAAATCTAATATGCTTTTGGATTGCACTTTCTTAACTCTTGTGCAGAAAGGTGTGCAGTATACTGCCGCATCTATTTTCAATAAGCGACCACAAGAATTCAAAACGATTAGCAGTAATCCACGTGCTTTCAAATCAAAACTGAAGAGTTTCCTCATTCTATTCTGTTGTGGAGCTCCTTATGCGTTACTTAAACTTATGGCTTGACGTCTTTAAAAGGAAACGTTCCCCGTGACAGACCCTGAACCTGACATTTGGTACTAGATCTGAAGTTATTATGTCCTGAAAATCCATCCACTCTCACACCTGCGAATAGTCCCTCCCCCTTTCTCTCCCCACACCGGCGCCATCTCCAGAGGAAGCCCTATAATCCGCCGAGTAACGGAACAAAGGAGACTGCGTAGGAGCGCCATAAATTTCACTGTGCGAGATGAAGTGCTCCTCGAGAGCGAGGTGTAGCAGCCACGCGAGGACTCCGCTACAGCCCGCAGCGCTCCTCGGCCAGAACCGTTCCGGAACAGACTGTTGCAGCAGCAGCAAGTGCTGCACAGGTTGCGTGGAGAGGGGGAGGCGGGGGCGGCGGAAGCCTCGTTTGCGAACCCGTCTCGCTATTATGGTAAGGGCCGAGCTGGGAGGCTGGGGGCGGGAATGTGATGCGCACAATGGGGCGCCGATAAGGCGGCCGGGCTGGGGGCGGCGCGTCAGCCACGCCTGGCGCCCTCCTCTGCCAGGTTTTACGAGGCCCAGACTGATGGCGCCTCTCAGCAGCGGCAGGGCCAGTGACCGGGCCACGACGGCACCTCACCTCCTTCATCTGTTTCACGATTCATGAAAGCGCACGATGCGTTTACGGCACGAACGGCTACGATGCCGAACACCTACTGAAGTACGTCATACATTCACGCTTTGCTGTCCACTTTATAACCTACTTCTTACTGCACTACATCGAAGTATGATTATTTTAAGAAAGTTATTTTAGTTACCAAATGCAAGTGAAGAGCCAGAGAAACAACCGTCTACTGTAGTGTAGCGCGCCAACGAGCACTCACAAGTTCCGAAACATGACGTGGCATGTCTGCAGTAGTGCTGGAGGGAAGTGACACCTTGAATCCTGCAGTGTTGTCCCTAAATCCCTAAGATTATCAAGGGATGGAGATCTCTTCTGAACATCACGTTGTATGGCATCCCAGATATGCTCATTAATGTCCATGTCTGGGCTGTTTGGTGGCCAGCGGAAGTGTGCAAACTCAGATGAATGTGTCTGGTCCTAATCTGCAGCAATTCTGGACGTGTTGGATGTAGCATTGTCATGCTGGAATTGTTCAAGTCCGTCGGAATGTACAATTGACAGGAATGGATGCAGGTGATCAGGCAGGAAGCTTGAGTACGTGTCACCTCTCAGAGTCGTATCTAGACGTATCAGGCAGGGGTCCCATATCACTCCAACTACATGCGCACCACACCATTACACATCGTCCACCAGCTTAAACAGTCCAGTGCTCACATTCAGGGTCTATGGATTCATGAGATTGTCTTCAGACCCGTACACGCCCATCCCCTACATACAAAAGTATGAATCTGTCCTCGGGGAGGATTAGCCGAGCGGTGTATCGGCGCTACTGTCATGGACTGTGCGGCTGGTTCCGGCAGGGTTTCGAGTCCTCCCTCGGGCATGGGTGTGTGTGCTTGTCCTTAGGATAAGCTTAGGGACTGATCACCTTATCAGTTAAGTCCCATAAGATTTCCACACACATTTGAACATTTTTTGTCCTCGGGGACAAAGTCCACCCCTATGGGTAGTTTGTTACTCCTCGACATGGCAAGCACCAACAGGACAGCGCAACGTGTCACACAGGTGGCAGTGTACGTAAGTGATTCGGAGAGCACCAGTATGAGTTTTCTGTGCTCTCCTGGCGTCCAAAATCACTGGATTTAAAACCAATCGAGTATCTCTGGGCGACTTCGATTGGACTGGTGGTGCTACGGATCCTCAGCGGAATAAGCTGAGCGCAGCTGTCCACGCCAATGACATCGGCATTTCTCCTTATCTGTGCCTGTATCTTCCACATCGTCATCATGCGCTGTCATCCAGTATTTGAACATGTGGTCACACGATGTGGCTGAACAATTTGGGATATAAGCTTCCTCCTCCTTGGAGATTATATGGGTAAATTAATGATTATTATGTTACAATCCTCTCGTTGTAGTTCACCGTGTATATCGACACTTCGTTCATTGTTAAATGCAACGGTGTGGTACTAACTGATGGAGACGCATTAAGAACTGGTAAAATTTAATTTATTTCCTTTATCACACTGCAAAAACATAAACACACTATTATTCAAACTGTGTGCCACTACTATCAAACATAGAGATAAATCCTTCGCTACGCAACCGCCTTTGGCGCACGCAGCCTGCACCTTCCACAGCCTCTCAACAATTGTCTCTGCTTGTGACTCTCTGTGCCACTGGGCATTGTCGACCTCCAAAGAACAACCACTTACAGATACTACACACCAGTACCCTCACATCAGATGTGGTAGCGAAGAAGCAAATACGAGCGGCGCGTTCTCTTGTATGTTTATTTAGTAATCACAAAAGCGTCACAGAGATGAGCGACTACCTCCAGTTGGGAGACGCTGGATAAGAGGGATGCTGTATTACTGTGTGGTTTATTGTTCAACTTGCGAGAGCGTACGTTCCTAAAGGAGTCATCAAAATATTACTTCCCTCCACGGATACGTCAAGAAAAGAGCACAAAGATAAAAATTAAAGAGATTAGAACTCACACGGAAACTTACCACTAAACGTTCGCGACTGGAACTTGAAAGGGCGGTGTTGTGGTTGGCAGGAGAGCCAACCGTGTTCCTAAAGGAGGCCGAGATGCACGCGTGTTAGCTCACGCAGGCTGGCGTAACGTCTGGAACGTGACAAGGGAATTAGAATTGAGAAAAACCGACGTAGCTGGTGGAATACTTAACTTTAATCTATTAATGACGAATGTCGCTCTTTATTGTACATGAATCACAATATCAATAGTACGGATATTGGCACCTTGCTAGGTCGTAACAAATAACGTAGCTGAAGGCTATGCTAACTATCGTCTCGGCAAATGAGAACGTAGAAGTCAGTGAACCATCGCTAGCAAAGTCGGCTGTACAACTGGGGCGAGTGCTAGGAAGTCTCTCTAGACCTGCCGTGTGGCGGCGCTCGGTCTGAAATCATTGATAGTGGCGACACGCGGGTCCGACGTATACTGCCGGACCGCGGCCGATTTAAAGGCTACTACCTAGCAAGTGTGGTGTCTGGCGGTGACATCACAGGCGGAATTGACGGTGGCACACGAATTAGCCTGTACCATACACCGCAAGGTGGCCTACGAGGTATAAATGTAGATGTAGATTAGATATTCAGTGAGGTGACAAAAAATCACGGGATAGCGATAAGCACATGCACAGATTGCAGCAGAACCGCGAACACGTGGTGTAAAAGGCCCGTGCACTGGCAGTGTTGTCATTGGTTCACAGGAGTTTCGTGTGAAAAGGGGTCCCACGTGATTATGGCCACACGATTGGGATTAACACACTGTGAACGCGGTATGGTAATTGGAGCTAGACGCATGGGACATTCAGTTTCGGAAACCGTTACGGAATTCAATATTCCGAGAGCCACGGTGTGCCGAGAATAGCGAATTTCAGGCATTACCTCTCACCACGGACAACGCAGTGGCCGACGGTCGTCACTTAACACACGAGAGCAGCCGTGTCTGCGTAGAGTTGTCAGTTTTAACAGACAATGGACGCTGCATGAAATAATTACAGAAACTCCATTAAGACAGTGCGGCGAAATTTGGCGTTAATGGGCTATGTCAGCAGACGACAGACGTGATCGCCTTTGCTAACAGCTCGACATCTCGCGCAACGGCTCTCCTGCTCTCGTGGCCATATCGTCTGGGCCTTAGACGATTGGAAAACCGTCGCTTTGTCAGATGAGTATGATCTTAGTTGGCATGAGCTGATGGTAACTTTTGAGTGTGGCGCAGACCGCATGCATCCATGGAACGAAGTAGTAACAAGACACTGTTCAAGCTGGTGGTGACCCTATAATGGTGTGGAGTATGTTCATATAAGATGGATTGGGTCTTGAATGTTGTGTACGGTTTTATAAGTACAGGTGGGCTACAGAGTGGCATGACAACTGTTGTCATAGGATAGTTGGACAGAAGCAGAAATGATTAGCGAACAAGGTAACACAGTAAACAGAAGGGTTACTTAACTTGTATTTCTCGAAGCACAGAAAGACTCATTACAAATAATGCAGCATGAAACAGAGTCTAGATATCACAATGCCAAGAAAGATGACACTCCGTAAACCAACCACTAACGGTGACTCCAGGCATGAATGGGCTCCTACCTGCCGCCGGTTCTTCAATGTTGAGTCCACACTTGCCGGGGGCGTGGCTCAGCGGGCGAGCAGCATTGGATCCGCTATCGGCGTCCGACAGACACCTGCAATTCCATTGCAAAGTCTGGCGCCTGGGGCGTGGTATTGATAGCGTACTCTGGTTCAACTGAACCAGTCATTGACGCAAAATGGTTATGTTCTGGAAGTTTCAGACCGTTTGCAGCCATACATGTTCCCAAACAACGACGGAATTTTTATAGATGGCAATGTGGCATGTCAGAACATTCTGGATAATTCGAGTGAATGATCAGTCCATCCAGGTCGCCCAATACGGATTCTATCGAACATTGATTGGACACAATCTGGAGGCCAGTTGGTGCACGAAATACTGCACTGGCAACACTTTCGCTGTTATGGATGGCTATAGAGCCAACATGGCCCAATATCTCTGCTGATGTCTTCCAACTACTTGGTGAGTCAATGCCACTTCACTGGACAGACGGATACCCGATGAGATGTTAAGAGTTATCCCATGACTTTTGTCACGTCTGTGTATTTCATCCCATCCTATTGCCTTAGAACTGATAAGCAGTTTTAGTTGATTTTCTTTCCAGTTTCATCTTAACTCATTACTTCCATTTTAGCGTTCGTGTGGTTTGAAAGGAGGATTGGTATTCCGCTCATCCACGGTGAAACAATTTCCGAAGACCGAGTTCAATATATCGGTCTTTATCTTCTCTTTCGCTGACGGTATGGCCACACAACGGCTGAACAGGTGATTTACATCGGCCAACTGATTCTTAGGACTATTAGCTGGAGCGTTTATCCAAATTCTACCCTCAAATTAACTTCATGGTTTTCAAATCTCTCTCATTACTCACAATGGCGTAAAGCTACCAGGCCCTGAATTTGTTTATTAAAGCATAAAACAGCTTGTGGTGTAACAAAATGTCATTTTTAAAGATTTTCTGCTTCTGGATTCCGGAGTCCCAGGTTCGTTTCCCGGCCGGGTTGGGGATTTACTCTGCCCGGGGACTCGGTGCTTGTCCTCATCATATCATCATCATCATCATCATCATTATCCTTCGTGGCTGTGGCTAGATTGGATTGTGTAAAATTTGGAGTGTATAAAAATTGGGACTTCGTACGGACGCTGATGGCCACGCAGTTGAGCGCCCCACAAAACGAACATCATTTAAAGTTTTTCCCCGACGAAGAGACGTTTAACTACGTTCTGTTTATGAATAGAAGGGGAAGAGTTTCTCGGAACTGAGGAAGGAGGTATAAAAGCATACCCAGCATTAACATAAAAAGTCTGAGCTCTATGAGGACAGTGCAGAAATGTCTTTCAGTTCTTTGACATTCGCTGAAGTGGCGTAAACCGTAAACCCGTACGGATTATTTCTCCCTTACCCCCCCCCCCCCCCCCCCCCTCCGTTCTTTTCACTGCCTGCGTGATACTTCTCCCGTGCGGCTTTTTCTTGTTTATTGTGCGAAATGACAAAAGCGCCTCCAACAGCGGGCAGCCGGCGCGGTTCGCCGCCCCCGCGTTTACTGTGCGAAGGCGCCGAGGCGGCCAGAGAGTTCGTTACGCACAGGCACCGACGCCGGCCGGGGGGAACGCCCGCAGCGCCATCCCGACGCCCCGCGGACGGCGTCGTAATCTCCCGCGTCAGCGCTCGTCCTCACAACAAAGGCCTCTCGGACGGTTGCGTCCTTCCTCGTAAACTGCTGGCCCTGCAGAAGGGACGAGGAAGGGATGCCTAGGCGTACTTTAGCCCACCCCTGTCCGGCCCTTCGTGTCATGTCGTCGTGTCCTTGGACTGTCCGGAATGCGGCTTATGAATTCTGCGCCCGCGCTTTTGTTTCTCACTAAAGGCCGACATTTAGCTGGCACCACGAGGCCGCTCCTATATTCGCAGTGGCTACTTTTCATTATGTGACGCTTATTCAAAACCATTTTTTCCGCTGTGAAAGTTACGTGGCATATGTCTCGGCTGTTTCTTCATCTACACCTACATCTTTACTGTCTGGCAGAGCACCAGTTTTCGTGTAAGGTATATTAAGACTTCATTCCATCCTTCCACACGTGGGGTGTAAGAAAACGGTTTATTGTACTCGTCTGTCGATCTGTCATTGGGGCGTCGTTGGAGGCCGAAGAGTTTCCAACGTTATAAGCACTTTCTAGAATTTTCTGAGAAGAAAGAGTGTCATACACTATTCTTATCTCGGAGCCTGAGAGGGTTAGGTTCATACGTCTAACAGAAAAAATTTCTTGAAAGAGGCTGCAATAATAGTGGACTTTTGTGAATAAAACCGTGAGCACTGCTGACTATAGTACTCCGTTGATAATGTCGTTCCCGCTGCTACTGTCATTAGGTTAAAACTGAGAGCTTGTAAAACAATATTGTATGAGCGTGAACAGACAAGTAACAAAGCCAGACACATGTAGTTTTCTACTTCGAATATTGCAAGCGTTTTGTAAATTACCTCTTTTGTACGACAGTTGCACTTCTTCTGTATCCTATCAGTAAACCAAAGATTTAACGACTTTTGGGAATAACTGCGTTGAACTACATATCTTTGCTCTCTGCAGTTTACGTGATTGACTTCTGCTGTGAAACGTAAGATACCTTTTCAAGCTACTACATATTACCGCATCTCGATGTAAAGATATAGGTACTAGAATTTTCAGCAGACTACATTTTTTTGGTACCATCACATATTACTGTAATACACAGTTCTTTGAGGTGCATTACCTCCGAAACCTTTGGTAACAACAGTCATATCTTACACCTGAGTGCTTCCCAATGTAGCCATTACTTCAGACAATCTACAGTAGACATTGACCAGAAACTGACCATCGTGTTGGGCAACCTCGAAATGTCGCGTTCACAAACTCCCACAAACGTCACTTTCATACGGCCAGACAAATTACCATTGCAGAAACAGTGAGGCATTTTACAGTTTTACTCCTAACTGTTTCAGATTTGTTCTTGAATCTAGTAATGTGAATCTTTTGATCCAAGTTAATGAAGAAGAATTTCTTAGTGACACAGATTCTGTGATGCGTACATTTTGAGAAAGTGGACGATAAATGCGAAGGAAATTAGCCTAATTATTGTTACTGACAAGAGGGAGAAGTATTGTTTGGAATTTCGTGTATCTCTCAACACTAAACAATTCTGCTTTAGGACGTTCAATTTGCACGATTGGCCGTAGCGCATGGTGGGAATTATTGATGTGAATTAGGTTTGGTTTAGCGACAAAGCCCACTTGCATTTCGATGGGTTCGTCTATAAGCAAAATTGGCGCAATTGAGGGTTTGAGAACCCGCATTCCGCGATCGCGAAGTCTCTTCACCGTCAACGGATTGTTTGTTGCGCAATGTCCTGTCACAGATTAATCGATGCGATATTCCTTGAGGTCACGGTGACTACCGAACGGTACATGAAGTTTTCGGAAGATGATTTCGCCAACATGTCGTTCATGCAGGACACAGCTCGACCCCATAGAAGCAGGAGAGAGTTTGATGTCCTGGAGAAGCTCTTTGTGGACCGCATTCTGGTTCTGGCGTACCCAGAGGCCACTGACCTGGGCCTCGGTTGGCAACCAAATCCTCCGGGTATGAACAATGTGACTCCTTTTTGTGGTGCTGTATTGAAGATAAGGTGTACAGCAATAACCCAAAAACCATTGCAAAGCCGAGAACAGCTACTAAGAAGGTCATCAACAGCAACTATGTTCCGACATTTCAGCGTATCATGCAGAATTTCGCTGTTCGTCTGCGACACATCATCGCCAATGATGGCAGACACATCAAAAACGTCATAACCAAAATCCTAATATCTGTACTGACGTGTACATTTTGAACAAAGTGTGTGCACTCCGTAGTTTTTACTAATTTACGTTTTTTTCCTATAGTTCAATAATTGTGACACTGTACGTCCCATAGAAGGTTGACCTCTGCACCTCCCTGACACAGATATTTTGTCGCCCCCCTGCCCCGCTGATGCACACGTTGAGCCATTATCAGCTGATACTCATCCCGTTGTAACTGTTAACATTTTCCAATGAACCTGAGACTGAACTTACGACTTCGCAATCAAGTCTCCTCCTGCAGCAAACTAAAGAACCCACCTTTCTACCGACGAATTTATTTCCACCCGGTACAGCAAAAATCAGCAAGAATGTAAATACTAACTACTGCCTCAGTTACATGAAGTGCAGACATTCCGAATATCTCAAACTGTCGCATGTGATAACAGTGCGATTATGCCGCAATATCAGTTGAGAGCAAATTAGTCTATTCATAATATTATGTATATTTTTTGTATTTATCGTCAAGTATATAATACGTAGTTATGACTTGTTGTGTGAAGCTATGTCTTCTCATTCATTGAACAATATCTTATGTCTAACGAATATGTATGGAAAGAGGACAATAAGTCCACCTTTCAAACAGTTTTGTGGTTTTATAACTCTACAAAATGTCTTTACTCTTTCTGTGTGTCCCATATTTTTCCATGTCGGTGCGCAAGATCACGCTTGTTACCTAAATCAAGTTTTATTCTCGTTTTATTACATCTGACATTCAGACCACTATGTATCTGTAAAAGCACTCCACAACGGTTAATGATCGCTGTATTGTATGAATGTGTGTGTAATTACAAACGTATGTAACTGATTAAATTCAGGTCAACGTTCTTGGTTTAGCTTCGCAGCTATGGCCTGGAAAGAGCCGTAGAGCCGTTAAACTTTCAAAACTGGCGGGTGGCGCCATTCAAGAGTACTGTCGGAGTGTTAACTGCATAGTTGTCGTTCAAGTTTCAGACGCTGAACAGATGGAAAATTTTTGAAGACGCGTAAACCGGTCTCCTGTCTTTTGAGTAGAGTATACGCCATGTACAATGTCTTGTTGATTGGTCAGTTTGCCTCTCCTTGTTTTTCGGTTTTTGTACTGGGAGGTGAGGCTAACTGGTTGCAGAATAGTGGTTACCGTGTCGCTGGCGAGTCGAGTCGCAGCTGGGTCATAGTGTTTGCGGCGAGTATGTAATGCTGTTAGTACCCAAACTTAGACGGCAATTTGGAATGGACGCTAGCTATGGTTTTTCGAGTTGGGAAGCGTTACGGTTTCTCATGAGAGTCAAATTTGTATCATTTCACTCAATTCAGAGGTAGAACTTGTTCTTCTCGTAGTCACGATTCACTTTACGCGTCTTGATCGCGATTATGTTCGTGTTTTCTTTCTGCAGTGAAATACAGGCCACGTTTGGCGATTCAGCGCTGGTTAGCAAATATTGAAATCTGCTTTCGGTAATTCTGTGAATGTCTGGGACTTAATGTGTGAGCGTATGAGCGTCTATGTTCCACTGCTGACCCAGCTCAATCCATTTTGAATGTGTTAATACAAATTCCATGTTTAAGTTCAGGAGTAAAGCCTCGTTTGTAAATAAATATGCTTTATTTGTCAATTAAGTCAGTTAACGAGTTAAATTGTACATACCAGCAAATTATGCTTTGATATTATCACTAACCACATGAACCGTGCAAGAAATAGTTAGTAGGAAACAAGTGATAGAGCTCTACCCATGACTGATCGATTTGAAGTCTGGTAGTCAGATTTCTGTTGCTCGTTTTCGCCGCGCGGGATTAGCCGGGAGGTCCAGGGCGCTGCAGTCATGGACTGTGGGGCTGGTTCCGGCAGAGGTTCGAGTCCTCCCTAGGGCATGGGTTTGTGTGTTTGTTCTTAGGATAATTTAGGCTAAGTAGTCCGTAAGCTTAGGGACTGATGAAGTTAGCAGTTGTCCCATAGCATTTCACATACATTTATCCATTTTTTGTTCGTTTTCCTTTGTGGCACAAAGTATTGCTAAAATCGGTATTTATTTCTGTAACTTCAGACGACTTGGCACGTAGAGGAAGGCAGAGAATTTTAGGAACTGTATTTGTTCAACAGGAACCTTGCGGCCATGACAAGTCCCAGTTACGGGGTGACAGGTCTTCCCACCAAAATATAAAATACTAATATCTGTACTTTTTAGACACTCAAGGAACAGTGGGTGACTTCTAGCAGAACTTGCGTGTAAGGAACTGGTTTCTTGATAGGTGCAGTTAAGGAAATAACAGCGAACTTCTCCCTTTTTTCTGCGGCCTTATCCCATATCTTCACGGGGTCAGTATGTTTATTTTATTTTGTTTTAGCAATGTTAGTGGTAGCGGGAAGCTAGTTATCCTTCCCGTTGTCCACCCCCTCCTTCCTCTGGGACTGAAACTGTGTACCAGTTCTGCGTGTGTTATCCCATGAGACAGTGTGAGAACATATTCGGAATGTTTACAAATCATGGAACTGACGCATTACTTGCGTACCAGCCCAGGATTCCTTACAATATAATTATGTAAGTGTAGACCATATATGGCTGAAATTCAAAGATACAGTATCGACAGCAATAGATAGATTCATATCGCTTAAGTTAATAAGAGACGGGACTGATCGACAATGGTACACAAAACACGTGAGAACACTGTTGCAGAAGCAACGAAAAAAGCATGCCAAATTCAGTAGAACGCAAAATCCCCAAGACTGGATAAGTTTCACGGCAGAT
Source organism: Schistocerca gregaria (assembly GCF_023897955.1). Classification (NCBI taxonomy): domain Eukaryota; kingdom Metazoa; phylum Arthropoda; class Insecta; order Orthoptera; family Acrididae; genus Schistocerca; species Schistocerca gregaria. Next base: position 11,757,702 of record NC_064925.1, on the reverse strand, counting down.
CGAAATTTAGTGCATACTTCAATGCGAGATGCTTTTAATAGTTTCCACAATGAAATATTGTCTCAAAATATGGTAGAAATGCCAAAGAGATTCTGGTCTTGTGTAAAGCACACCAGTTGCAAAAAACAGTCAATACCGTCACTACGCGATAGCGATGGAAATGTTACCGATGATTGTGCCACTAAAGCGGAGTTACTGAGTACAATTTTCCATAATTCCTTCACGAAGTAAGACCAAGTAAATATTCCAGAATTCGAAACCAGAATAGCTGTTAGCATGAGTGACATAAATGTAGATAACTTAGGTGTTGCGAAAGAACTCAAATCACTTAAGAAGGACATGTCTTCCGGGCCAGATGGTATACCATTCACGTTCCTTACTAAGTATGCAGACACAGTAGCGTCTTTCTTAGCAATTATATACAACCGTACAGTTGACGAAAGGTGTGTTCATGAACATTGGAAAGTAGGACAGGTCACACCAATATTCAAGAAAGGAAATAGGAGTAAGCCATCGAATTACAGACCAATCACTGACCTCAATTTGCAGTAGGATTTTGGAGCATATACTGTACCCCAACATTATGATTCACTTTGAAGAAAATGACTTATCGAAGCATAACCAAAACGGATTCAGAAAATATTGATCTTGTGCAACATGGCTAGCTCTTTTTTCCCACGAAGTAATGAGAGATGTCGACAAGGGATCTCAGATCGATTCCATACTCCTAGATTTCCAGAAGGCTTTTGATACCGTTCCTCACAACCAACTATTAATCAAATTGCGTGCAAATGGAGTATCGTCCCCGTTGTGTGACTGAATACGTGATTTCCTCTCAGAGAGGTCACAGTTGGTAGCGATAGGCGGTAAATCATCGAGTAGAACAAAATTGATATCTGACGTTCCGCAAGGTAGTGTCATAGGCCCTGTGCTGTTCCAGATTTACATAAATGATCTAGGTGATAATCTGAGCAGCACACATAGATTCTTTGCAGATGACGCTGTCACTTACCGTCTAGTAAAATCATTGGACGATCAATTCCAATTACAAAATGATCCAGAGGGAGTTTATGTATGGTGCAAAAAATGACAATTGACACTAAACAAAGAAAAGTGCGAGATCATTCACATGGGTACTAAAACAAATCCGATAAATTTTGTGTATACGATAAATTACACAAATCTAAGGGCTGTCAATTCGACTAAATACCTAGGAATTACAATTACGAGCAACTTTCATTGGAAAGACCACATATATAATATTGTGGGGACGGCGAAACAAAGACTGCGCAGAACACTTAGAAGATGCGGCAAACCCAATAAAGAGACAGCCTACGTTACACTTGCCCGTCCTCTGCCGGAATATTGTTGCGCGGTATGGGATCCTTACCAGGTAGGATTCACGGAGGACATCGAAAAAGTGCAAAGAAGGGCAGCTCGTTACGGGTTATCGTGCAATAGGGGTGAGAGTGTCACTGATATGATACGCGATTTGGGGTGGCAGTCACTGAAACAAAGGCGGTTTCCTTTCCGGCGAGATCTATTTACGAAATTCAAATCTTTCAAATCTTTCTCTTCCGAATGCGAAAATATTTTGTTGACAGCCAACTACGTAGAGCGAAATGATCATCACAGTAAAATAAGAGAAATCAGAGCTCGAACGAAAAGATTTAGGTCTTCCTTTTTCCCACGCGCCATTCGAGAGTTGAATGGTAGAGAAGTAGTATGAAAATGGTTGGATGAACCCTCTGCCAGGCACTTAAGTGTGAATTGCAGAGTATAGATGTAGATGTAGTTGGACGTGAGAATCGACCCAATCTATCTGGCACACTGCTCCTAGTCAATTCATCCGCTAGTGATTCAGAGCAAATGATAATAATGATAATAATGATTCTAGTGTTCCACTACTATCAAATATTAATACATAATACGTATTAAATTTCTTCCCCCATTTCGTGAATTATTTTATTTAAAGTACACTGGTCCCATTTGTTAAGACGAATGATTTGTGATTTTCTCGCCAGGAACTTGTTTTCCCTGTGTAGTCTCTTTGTCGGCATGAGGTGGTCAGCGGCCCTCATTAAGAAGAATGACAGTCCCGTGGGATCTGGGCAGTTTTTGGAGAAGTAAGTCTACACCCAGCCTTGTCCATTTGTTGCCAGAGCCAACACCTGCCCTGGCTGTGAGCGTAATGTGCTAAGCCGTCACTACCACAGCCAGACAAAAACTACCTACTCCTTTCTCGTATCAAATCATGAGATTCCGAGATGCCACCCAACCAACATGGGAAGTTCTGTTGCTTTCACTCAAATGTTTGGTGTAAACAATCGAACTGAGTCACCCCACCATTGTACTTAGTTTGAGGAAGCCAATCAATCTATGGGACAGTGATCCCTCTCAGTATGAACCTCCTATTTGTTGAGGAGCGTTTTGTGTGCCAAGTGTGGGAAGGTCCTGTAGTGTTCCCCCTGTTTTTTTCATGAACTAGTCAATATCAGGCATATTTCTAGATTTACGGAAAGCATTTGACACATTGCAGGTTGTTAGCGTAGGTACGAGCATATGCAATAAGATGGATCAGTGGTACGACCACTGTTGTTCTAGATATACGTAACTGATTTGGCGAACAGGACGGGCAGCAATCAGTCTTCTGATGATACTGTGCTGTGCGGTAAGGTGTCGTAGTTAAATGACTGTAGGAAGATACAAGACGACGTAGCTAAAATTTCTAATTGGTGTGATGAACGGCAGCTAAGTGTAGAAAAACGTAAGTTAATGCGGATGAGGAGGAATGTCAAACCTGTAATGTTCGGACACAGTGTTGGTAGTGTCCTGATTGACAGTCAAGTCGTTTGAATATCTGGGGGTGATGTTGCAAAGCGGTGTGACATGTAAAGTGCATGTAAGAACTGTGGTAGGGAAGGCGAATGATCGCCTGCACTTTATTGGGAAAATTTTAGGATGGTGTGGTTCACCTATAAAGGACGCTGATACGAGGTATTCTTGACTACTGCTCGAGTGTTTGTGATCCGTATCTGGTCGGAATTGAAGAAGGACGTCGGAGCAATTCAGGGGCGGGCTTCTACATGTGTTACCGGTACCTTCGAAGAAGACGTAAGTGTTACGGAGATGCTTCGCTAACTCAAATGGCAAAGCCTGGAGGGAAGGCGATGTTCTTTTCGTAAAACATTATTGAGAAAATTTAGAGAACCGGCATTGGAAGCTGACTGCCACACGATTCTATTGCCGTCAACGTACATTGCGCTTAAGGACCACGAAGATAACATACGAGAAAATAGGGCTGATACAGACACATATAGAGAGTCGCTTTCCCGGTGCTGTATTTCCGAATGGAACAAGAAGGACATGACTAGTAGTCGTTCAGGGTACCCTCTGCCAGCCACCGTGTGGTGGCTTGCGGAGTATCTTTTTAGATGTAGATGTAGATCACCGTCTGCCGCACTGGCAACATCACTGGTTCGTGCTGTCCATACCGAGTTCATTTGAACACACAGCTGTGGAGGGAGATGCTCCATGGTTATTCGGTCATTGCGCACTGTGAGGATCACTCATCTCGTGGCCAATGTTTGACGCTGGTCGACTCACAGCTCGCTGAATTTGGGAAAATGTAAGCGTCACAGCTGCGGCTACTTGATCCAAATTTTGAGTAGTTTGTTACTTGCCTGGTTTACGCCGTAATTTGTTTTGGATAGTTCGGTTATAATTTCTGTCATCCAGTTGTATCATTGACTTTGATTTTACAAGCTGCCCAGATGAGCAGACCTTACTGCGCTACCTCCATACAATCTTCGACACTGTTTTGGTGACTCACCACGGCGTTAGCGTCGTTTTGTAATCTTTATTTTAGAGTAATTTCTCCTCTACTGCTTTTTATTATGATTTTTCTGCAAATAGAGCAAATAGATATCTGTTGATCTCAGTCTGGATTTGGACTCCAAGATCCTTTTCACTGTCTTAGAACTTTCCACGGTTAGAATATCCACTAATAGTAAACACAACATGCTGAACACGTAAGCTTGTTGTTATCACTGTGACAGTGTTACTTTTGTACACAGTGGCCAAACTCAACGATTAGTTATAATGGCTCTAAGCACTATGGGACTTGACATCTGAGGTCATCAGTCCGCTAGACTTAGAACTACTTAAACCTAAGGGCATCACGCACCTTCGTGCCCGAGGAAGAATTCGACCCTGTGACCGTAACACCAGCGCGATTCCGGACTGAAGCGCCTAGAACCGCTCGGCCACAGCGGCCGTCGATTAGTTATATTCTGAATTCAGAGAAAAGAATGAGCATTACGCTCAATCGTCATGTATGATCAAAGATTTGTTTTATAAACGAGCATGGAACTAACGTTCCTACAGAACTGAGACACAACTTTGAGTAATAATATTAAAAGGCTAGTATGTATAACTGAAGCATCTCTGTCTTTCCCTGTCATCATTTTTTTGCGAGTAATAAGATTTTCGTATACAACTCTTACAAATAAGTGAGACACAATTACGCGCTACACAACATTTCCATGTCATCGCATTTCAATTCCTCGGTGCAGCGTGACGCACCGCCAGAAAGCTCGACCTAAATGGCCGTGTTATGAATGCAGATCCACCGCAGTAAATCTCAGCCGGGAGTCTTACTTGCCCTTGTTAATGGTTCACGCCGGGGCCGAGGAGGAGGAGTAGGAGGCGGGGGCGGCAACAAACGAGGCGTCTTCGCAGCCCTAATCGAGATTTCACACTTCCATACATCGCGCAGTCTAGAACCGCTGGCAGCCGCTGCAGAAAGTAATATGTATAGGGCAACAGCCACAGCACGCGGTGGACACTGCCAATAAACCAAGTGTAAAGAATCGCGGGCGTAGCTGGCTGCCAAATGCTAAATCGCGCAGACAATCCTCTACTGTGCGGTTGCAGACTCAAGACGCCGTTGGCGATGTGGCTGGCGCTTTTATCATTTACTGTTTAACATCTTGCCGATAACACTTTCTTCTGCCACCGAGGCTCTTATCAGTTCAAAATCATAATTTTATGTTAATTTATCGATTTACTTGCGATGTTTTAAGTTTACCTTAGTAATGGACACAAGGCACCGAAAGTAATGGGTGGTGTATATCAGAGATAGGGTTTGTAGTATGCTTTGCTGTGTAAGTTTTCAACTGTGCACTGTGGTGGAAGGTTGGGTTCGTATCTTTGATACAGAGCGCAGTTAATTATTTTGTTTTCCCAAGAGAAAAACTTCCGCTTTTATTGGTTACACACTGAGACTGCAAAAGTCACGGGACTCTTCCTATTATTGTGCCGGACCTCCTTTTTCCCAGCACAGTGCCGCTCCCCGACGTGACATGGACTCAACAAGTCGTTGGAAGTCCTCTGTAAAAAGTACACTACTGACCATTAAAACTGCTACACCAAGAAGAAATGCAGATGATAAACGGGTATTCATTGGACAAATATATTGTACTAGAACTGGCATGTGATTACATTTTCACGCAATTTGGGTGCATAGATCCGGAGAAATCAGTACCCAGAACAACCACCACTGGCCGTAATAATGGCCTTGATACGCCTGGGCATTGAGTCAAACAGAGCTCGGATGGCGTGTACAGGAACAGCTGCCCATGCACCTTCAACACGATACCACAGTTCATCAAGAGTAGCGACTGACGTATTGTGCCAGTTGAACGGCCACCATTGACCAGACATTTTCAATTGCTGAGAGATCTGGAGAATGTGCTGTCCAGGGCAGCAGTCGAACGTTTCCTGTATCCAGAAAGGCCCGTAGAGGACTTGCAACATGCGGTCGTGTATTATCCTGCTGAAATGTAGGGTTTCGCAGGGATAGAATGAAGGGTAGAGCCACAGGTCGTAACATATCTCAAATGTAACGTCCACTGTTCAAAGTGCCGTCAATGCGAACAAGAGATGTCCGAGACGTGTAACCAATGGCACCCCATACCAACACGCCGGGTGATACGCAAGTATGGCGATGACGAATACACGCTTCCATTGTGCGTTCACCGCGATGTCACCAAACACGGATGCGACCATCATGATGCTGTAAACAGAACCTGGATTTATCCGAAAAAATGACGTTTTGCCATTCGTGCAACCCGGTTCGTCGTTGAGAACACCATCGCAGGCGCTCTTGTCTGTCATGCAGCGTCAAGGCTAACTGCAGCCATAGTGTCCGAGCTGATAGTGCATGCTGCGGCAAACGTCGTGGAACTGTTCGTGCAGATGGTTGTTGTCTTGCAAACGGCCCCATCTGTTAACTCAGGGATCGAGACGTGGCTGCACGATCCGTTACATCCATGCTCATTAGATGGCTGTAATCTCGACTGCTAGTGATACGAGGCCGTTAAGATCAAGCATGGCGTTCCGTATTACCCTCCTGAACCCACCGATTCCATGTTCTGCTAACAGTCATTGGATTTATGCGAATGCGAGCAGCAATGTCGCGATACGATGAACCTCAATCGCGACAGGCTACAATTCGACCTTTATCAAAGTCGATAAGTCACGGTACGCATTTCTCCTCCTTACAGGAGGCATTACAACAACGTTTCACCAGGCAACGCGGGTCAACTTCCGTTTGTGTTTGAGAAATCGGTTGGAAACTTTCCTCATGTTAGCACTTTGTAGGTGTCACCACCGGCGCCAACCTTCTGTGAATGCTCCGAAAAGCTAATCATTTGAATATCACAGCATCTTCTTTCTGTCGGCTAAATTTCGCGTCTGTAGCACGTCATCTTCGTGGTGTAGCAGTTTTAATGGCCAGTAGTGTACTAGGTGATATACGGTATAGCAGTCCATAATGGCGGAAGTGTTACCAGTGCAGTATTTTGTTCACAAACGGACCCCTCGATTATGTCCCATAAATGTTCGACTGAACTTATGTCGGGCAATCTGGTTGGCCAAATCATTCTCTGGAATTGTCCAAAATGTTGCTGAATCAGATCGCGAACAACTGTGGCCCGGTGACATGATGTATTGTCATGGGAACATAAGTCCATGAATGCCTGCAAATTGCCTCCAAGTAGCCGCACATAACCCTTTCCGGTGAATGATCAGTTCAATTGGCCCAGATGTCTTTTTCCGTTCTACCTAAATACAGCCCACACCGTTTGGAACCATCACCAGCTAGCACAGTGCACTGTTGACAATTTGGCTTGAAGTCTGCGCCACGCTCGAACACTATAACATGCGCTTACCAACTGAAATTGGCATTCATTTGATCAGGGCACGGTTTCACACCCTTCTAGGGTCCAATCGATTTGGTCAAGAACCCAGGAAAGGCGCTGGGGGCGATGTCGTGTTATTAGCTAAGGCACTCGCTTTGGTCGTCCGACCCCATAGCCAACCTACATCAAATTTCGCTGCACTGTCCTAACCGATACACTTTTCGTGCGTCCCACATCGATTTGTCTGCAGCTCGTAGTCTCGTGGTAGAGTTCTCGCTTCCCGAGCACTGGGTCCCAGGTTCGATTCCCGGTGAGGTCATTGATTTTCACCTTTCCCGAGGTGACTGGGTGTTGTTGTGTTGTCTTCATCATCATCAGTCTTCTCCATTACGGTCGGAGGAAGGCAATGGCAGACCACCTCTACTGTGCTTTTGCCTAGTACAGCGGTGCGGGTCTCCCGCATCGTTCCCCTATGCTCTGTCACGGAGTACGAGACTTCATCATCATCCCATTGATTTCTGCAGCTATTTCACGCAGTGTTGCTTGTCAGTTAGCATTGGCAACTCTTCACAAACCGAGCGGTTCTAGGCGCTGCAGTCTGGAACCGCGCTGCCGCAACGGTCGCAGGTTCGAATCCTGCCTCGGGCATGGATATGTGTGATGTCCTTAGGTTAGTTAGGTCTACGTAGTTCTAAGTTCTAGGTGACTGATGACCTGAGATGTTAAGTCCAATAGTGCTCAGAGCCTTTTGAACCATTTTCTACGCAAATGATGCTTCTCGGTCGTTAAGTTAAGGCTGTCATCTTGTCCCTATTGAGGAGCTATGACTGAAATTTGCTATCCTCACCTACTCTTGAAACTGTGAATAACGGGATATTGAATTCAATAAAGATTTCCAAAACGGAATGTCCATGCTTCTAGCTCCAAACTTAGATGTCTGTTGGTTCTCTTCGTTGGGCTATAATTACATCAGAAACATTTTCACATTAATCGCCTGTGTGCAAAGGACAGATCCACAAAACACTGCTATTTTATAACTTATTAACCGATATTGCCGCCATCTGTATACCTCCGTATCTCTGTCTCATGGCATTCTTCACCTTAGTGTATAATCACTATTAATATATTTTTATTTCATGTAACTTTTTTTTCATCACGCTATTATTACCACATACGTGCTCTATATTTCAGACATATGGGTTGTTCTTAGCACATGGCCCCTTTTTTCTCAGATCATCACCTGTTATCTTTAATCCTTCGATTCCCTAGATTGACATGTAAATTTTTACATATTTTTGCTTGATTTTGTAGCAGACCTGCGTCTCCATGGTTTACAACGTCATGTTACCAACAATGGACACAAACATAGATTAAATATATAGTTGGCTGGTTTCCACGCATCTAACCACCTCCAGGTATCCACGAGATAATAGTTATTTTCGTAATTCATCTGCATATTTGCGTAGTATGAGTAACAGGTACAATATATGCAACTAAGGATGGCAGATAAAATGCATAAAATAAGAAAAAAATGGTTCAAATGGCGCTGAGCACTATGGGACTTAACATCTATGGTCATCAGTCCCCTAGAACTTAGAACTACTTAAACCTAACTAACCTAAGGACATCACACAACACCCAGCCATCACGAGGCAGAGAAAATCCCCATAAAATAAGTGTTTCTGTCCATATTTCACTTTGCCTTTCTTCACATGATGTAAAAGAGGAGCAGTTCAAGGAATTAATCAGCTCAGGGAAGATTATCACAACAAGCAACAGTAAAATTAATACATATGTTTCAACCAAACGGAAGTCGCGTACGTAATCGACTCAGTCGTAGAAAAACGTGGGATAAATTGTGTTGACCTAAAAGAGTGCTACTTTGAAAAAGAAGTTCATTTTGGACGTATCGAGCTACCTGTCAGCTGGGTGTCGTATTTCGTCCTTCCACTGGATAGCCCCATTTGCCTGGGCAACGTCCGAACAACAGCAACAGCAGGTACGTTTATCTGCATGTCAACACGGCCCCTGTGCACCTGACCACGCAAACACACACACACACACACACACTCACACACACACACACACACACACGGCAATAACGCGGCCACAAGGGCGCCTGCAGCGTGGCCAGTGAACGCGTGCTGAATAGCTAATGAGATGCGTGTCGCCGCTCTCCGTAGCCGTGTGCGTGTTAACACGTTCACACTAGCGCTGCGCGTTTGTTCGGAGCCTTGCTACCCGCAGGTGGCGTCTGTTTTGTTTTTGTTTTTAATTTCGCTTAGGGTAGCGCGTGAAAGCGCGCTTACACAACTCCACAACGCAGCAACGATCAGCACAGGTCAATAGCACGTTCTTGTTTAACAGCGGCATCAACGCAAGTTACATCTGGATGTTTTTCATTTGCGGACAACAAGGCTGTACTCACAAAATTGCTCTTACAATTTTTCGATGCATATTTTATCACTAATGTATTTATAACTAGTGACACTATCATATGGAACTGGTGGTCATAGAATTAAAAAAATGAATGTATTTTCCTCGTAGCATATTTATTAAATCTCGTCCGTGTTTCTCTGTTTAAGAGCTTCAATCTCGCGTTTTTGTAACTGTGATTTCATTTAATCTGTAGCGCAGTATTTGCTCACTGAACAGCCAGCTACATAGCTCATTAACGCGTCGGTGTCCATGGTGACACATCAGGAGCGTTGTAAGTTGTGTATTTAGGACTGTCTGCTTTTAGAGTTTACTTCTTCAGTTAGTCGTGCTAGGATGGCTAGGATGTGTGAATTGTGTGTGCGGCCGCTGGAGGAGCTGTCCGCAGTTCACAAACAGCTGACTGAGCTGCGGGCTACCTTCAATCACCTCCAGGATGCTGCCTCAGGGTGTAGCGGCGGTGGAGACGCCGGTGTGCTACATCAGATACTTGTTTTGCCAGCGTGGCTCTGCTTCCGAGGCACCGCCTAGTGTACCCGACGCGGTGGATCCGCCCTCACAGCAGGGTGATTGGCGTGTGGTAATGCGTTTGCATCACTCGAGGCGGAGGCCAATGTGGAGACTGGCCACCTGGTCTCGCCCATTCACTCTGTGATTGGACAGGTGGCAATCCTGCAGCAGGGTCTGAGTAGGCGCAAGGGGCCGGGGTTTACTAGTTATTGGGAGCTCCAATGTTGGGTGCGTCATAGCCCTTAGGCAGGTAGCGTTCCGGGCTGGGAAGAAACCAAATGTGCACTCGGTATGTCTACCAGGTGGGCCGCATCCAAGATGTGGAGGCGGCCTAGCTTGCGGCTATCATCTGCAGATTGTGGCTCACATTGGCACCAATGATGCCTGTTGCATGGGTTCTGGGGCCATCCTCAGTCCATACAGGTGGCTGGCAGAGTTGTTTAAGACTGCTGGGGTTGCGCAGGGAGTGCATACAGTGTTCGCAATTTGCAGCATCGTTCCCAGAGTTGATCAGGATCCTTTGATCTGAAGCTGAATGGAGCGTCTCAGTCAAAGACTTTTTCGACTCTATATTGGTCTGGGCTGCAGATTTCTAGTGTACCTGCGTTAACGTCTGTGCATCTGTAGGAGACCCCTGAATAGGCTATGGGTGCACTACATAAAGGAAGCAACTATTTGAGTGCAGAGTACTTGAGCATTGCACAAGAGGGTCCCTTAGACTAGACAGTAGTTTAAGGTGCCCTAATGAACAATCACCAGTCAACAAACAGCAAGGGAAGGCAGACGGCTTTCAGAGTAAAGATACTTTGACTGTAATTTTATTAGCAAACTGTCAAAGTATTCGTAGTAATGTTCCCAAATTTACTGCCCTCCAGGAAGGTTTTCGCACCCAAATTATTCTTGAGACCGAGAGCTTTTTGAAACCCAGATATTTAGTGAGTTGGGAACAAATACCGCCAAGACATATTAGAGGCCATGAGTGGGTGTGTTCATTGCAATTGAGAAAAATACAGTCTCTATTGTGGTTGAATTTGAGTGCGTCATTGAAGTGGGTCTCGTATAACTGGTTTAGATGAATCCAATTTAACTGTTGGATGTTTTTACCTGACGCGTGAGTCCATTGTGACAGTTCTAGAGTTATTCAAAGAAAGTCTATGGCCACTAGCGTTAAAAATACCCAGATCGTACAATACTAGTTGGAGGCAACTTTTACGTACTGAATGTGTATGTATTAACTACTGGGCATAAGGCAGACAATAATGCGAAGTACTTTTGCACACGTTACCTGAAAACTGTCTTGAGCAGCTCACACACAATGGAAACACCTTAGGTCTCGTAGTTAGAAATCGGCCAGACCTTGTCGACGATATCAGTATATAAATGGAGATTAGCGATCATAATCTCATGGCTATGGCTATGAAAGTCAATAAATCAGTAAAGAAGGCTAGGACAGTTTTCGTGTTAGATAGAGCAGATAAGCAGTTGTTAGCATATCACTTAGACAGGGATTATGGCAGAGTTTAAAACAGATTGTAAATCGTGGTCTGGAGGGATACATGCCAAGAAAGTGGATAAAGGGTATGAAAGATCGACTATGGTTTAACAACGGATTTCGGAAGATGCTGAGTTTGCAGAGGCTGTCGCACTTCAATAGAGAACGCACAAATGAAGACAAGCAAAGGTTAGTAGAAATTCGTGCGTCTGTGGAAAGAACTATTCGGAAAGCATACAACTAATCCTGCCACTCCTTAGTAAACGACCTGACAGAGACCCCCAAGAAAATTCTGGTCGTATGTAAAATCGCTAAGCGTGTCTAAGGCTTTCATTCAGTCCCTTGTTTATCACTCTGGGATAGCCGTTGAAAATAGCAAAACGGAAGTCCAAGTTTTAAATTTCACGTTCCAAAAATCCTTCACCCAGGAAATCGTACAACTATACCGTCGTTTGATTACCGGACGGACTTCCTTATGGACGACAGAGCAATAAGCATCCCTGACATGGAGAAAAGGCTGAAAGATTTGATAGGAAATAAATCACCAGGTTCGAATAAAATCTCAATACGGTTTTACAAAGAGTCCGCTATCGCGTTGGCCCCTTACCTATCTTGTACTTGTCGTGAATCTCTTACCCAACACAAAGACCCAAGCTACTGGAAAAAAGGGGTAGGTGACTCCTGTATATAAGAAGGACAAAAGAAGGGACCCTCACAATTACAGAGCAATATCCCTAACTTCAGTTTACTGCAGAAACCTCGAACATAATCTCAGTTCTAATACAACAAATTTTCTTGAGACTGACAAGAATATGTCCACGAATCAGCATGGTTTTAGAAAACATTGCTCGTGCGAAATATCAGGTTGCCCTTTTCTCATATGATATACTGCGAAGTAAGGATGAAGGAGAATAGGCAGATTCCATATTGCTAGATCCCCGGAAAACATTTGACACGGTGCCCCTTGAAGGCTGTTGACGAAGGTACTAGCATATGAAATAAATTCACAGAAATGTGAGCCCCTCGAAGATTTCTTAAGAAATAGAACACAGTCTATTGTTCTCGACGGCGAATGTGCATAAGAGACAAAGATATCTTCAGGTGCGCACTAGTGAAGTGTGATAGGACCACTATTGTTTTCTATACACATAACTGATTTGACGGACGGGGACGGCAGCAATATGCGGTTGTTTGTTGATGATACTGTGGTGTACGGTAAGGTATTAAAGTTCAGTGACTCTGGGAAGATACAAGACAGATAAAATTTCTAGTTGGTGTGATGAACGGCAGCTAGTTCTAAATGTGGAAAAATGTAAGTTAATGTGGTTGAGTAGGAAGATCACACCTGTAATGTTCGGTTACTATATTACTAGTGTCCTAACTGACACGGTCATTGTCTTGGCATAACGTTGTAAAGCTACATGAAAAGGAACGAGCATGTGAGAAATGTGGTAGGCAGGGTTGTGGTCGAATTCAGTTAATTGGTAGAATTTTTGGAGATAATTATTCGCCTTCAAAGGAGACCACATGTAGGACGCTAGTGCGATCTATTCTGAAGTATTGTTCTAGTGTCTTGGATTCATACCAGGTCGGACTGAAGGAAGACATCGAAACAATTCAGAGGCAGGGTGCTAGGTTTTGTTACCAGTAGGTTCAAATAACTCGTACGTATTACGGAAATTTTCAGGAACTCAAAGGGGAATCCATGAAGGGAATACTACGTTCTTGTAGAGAGACACTATTAAGAAAATTTAGAGAGCCGTCATTTCCCGACTGCCGAGACATTCTATTGGCGCCAACATACTTTGCGCGTAAGGACCACGAGAGTAGATTTCGTGTAATTAGCGCTCACGCGGACGCGGACTGACAGCCGTGTTTCCCTCGCTCTATTTGTGAGTGGAACAGGAATGGAAATGTCTGGTAGTGGCACAGGGAACCCTCCAACGCACCGTGCGATGTTTTGCGGAGTATCTATGAAGCTGATGTAGACGCAAATTTTAAAAAAAATTGTTGATGCTTTATCGACAGCAGAATTGATTTTCAATCACATAGTGATCACCTTCAGCGCTGTGGTGTACAAATTGAACTCATAGGCACTGGTGTCAAGTTATTATCAGTAACCAAAGCTGTGAAACGATCATAGTAACTTCATTGCTGTCAATAAACACGTATATGGTACTTGTGCACACAGCATTCTATGCTAGTCGCCAATCAATAAAAAGAATTTCTTAGTGTAACGGATTTTTAAATGGGTGCAAAATGTATCAAATAATTCTCCAAAGCAAATAAAAACTCCTAAGCCTGTAGAGACATCTCTGAAATGTTGCGATGGTGAATTTTTAATAGAAATATTTATAACGAAATATGTGGGGAGCATGGAATGCTAATTGATGCATGAACAGTTCACCTCCTAACTTGTCATCTGTTGCATGTGTCCCATGTTTATCGTTATAAATCTTACACGTAATGCCAAAAATATTAAAAATTCTCAAGCATAAATTTCGAGGTCTTTCTGTATGGTATTAGGAATCTGTATGTGGGTTGCAGAAATTATTTTATACACTATAATCCAATTTAAAAACATGTTAAATTACAAATTTACTTTTGTTTAAAATAATTATTTTGACTATCATGTAAATAATTATTTTAATATATACCAGCTCTTTGGAGCACGTCATTATATGGTAGGGAAACATGGACTTTGGGAAAACTGGAACAAAAGAGGACGGAAGTATTTGAGAAGCGGCGCTACAACAGAATTTCGAAAATAAGATGAACTGATAGAATGAGAATGTCCTCCACTGAACCGGAAGAGAACTGAATATGTGGGAAACACTGAAAAGAAGAACGGGCAGGATGATACGACATCTGTTAAGACATCCATGGTACTAGACGGAGCTGTGGAGAGTAAAATGTGTAGGGAAAAACAGAGACTGGAATACAACCAGCAGTTAATTGAGATCGTACATTATAGGTTCTACTCTGAAATGAAAGCGATGGCACAGGAGATAAATTCGTGACAGACCACATGAAACCGGTCTGAAGACTGATGACTCAAAAACAAAGCTCTTAACCCCCGTCTTCGCTTTTGTACAAGTATGTCATCTATTTGGCACACGTTACCTCCTCCCCCTCTCTCTGTCCATCTCCTCTTCCACCTCTCTATTCCGAGTCGTCACCATTCGTTCGCATACCTCCTGGAAAGCATTCTGATACTACTGGCTCAACACGCCGGTCCTACAGGGCAGCCAAAATGTCAGACCGTACAAAACTTTTTCATCCCCACTCGCCACAGATCGACAGCAAAACGTGTTAATATTGCATGTCATCCAGTTCTTCGTTGTGTTTAAAATTTCAATCTCTAGGTCACTCCAAAGTTAGTCAAAAATCGACTGCCAAATCTGTACCAAATAGACAGAGAAAGAAACGACCTAACAGCAGCTTGTTGAAATATGTCTTCTTCCGAATGCTGAATATGAACCTCAGTTTACAAACCTAAATATAATTTTCTATTGATTGTTAGCGGAAAGCCAGGATTTTAGTTTGGAAATCATGAAATTCAATACTTCTACTCTTTGTCTTCCTAACGTACATAACCTGATGACGAAAACAAATGGAGATAAGGTCAAAGTACGTGGTGTTCAATAGGTCTCTCCGCAGTGCCGTATGATTGTTCGCCTTCCTGGGTTTTTCAACGAAACAATAATGGCACAACGATGCTGCAGTGATATTCTGTACCCAATCATAGGAGAACTTTTTTTAAGTGAAATACTGAACGGTTGTCTTCAACAACATGGCGCAACCGCGCATACAGCTCGCGTTTCAATGTCACTGCTTGCTGATGTTTTTGGTGACCGCATAATTTCACAGGGACTTTGACCTCAACGATCGCCTGACCTAACACCATCTGACTTCTTCCTTTTGGGTGCAGCGAAAGCAACTGCCTATGAAAACAATCCAAAATCCATCGATGAATTGAAAACTGCAGTATCCACTTTCACTGCTTCTGTTACAGAAGAAATGTTACAGCTTGTGTTGGAAAACGTGATTAGAGGAATTGAATTGTGTATTCAACAACAGGGGGCCACTTTCAACATTTAATGTGAAAATTTGCAAGTAAAAATGAATATTTAATAAATTATTAACTTGTATTTCACTGAGTTTCATTTCGGTATATTCACTGCGGCATACAACACGCGCGGCTAATGATCATACGGCACTGCGGAGAGACTTTTTGAACACCCCGTACTACTTATAGGACTTCCAATCAATATCAGTATTAAAAAAATCATGCCTGAAAACAGAAACGCTACAGCAACATCGTAGTACAGACTCACAACAAACGGAACCCCTAAAATGTCAACTTCTGGTCGATTTATTTGAGTGCACTAGAAAATTTATTCTTGCTAAGCGCTCCGAAAAACTAGCGCTATGAGGGAACTAGCCTTAGTAGTCTGTATGTCTGTATAAGCTTCTAAACCGTGATTTCAAAGGTAAATTTCTAACGTGAACGTTTTTGGCACACTGAAACATTCTGTCGGGCCACGATTCAAACCTGGTACCCTTGAATTTTGTGGACAACTAGTTTAAGGACTGAGCTATTCGGACACGACTCACGATTGCCCATCAAAGCTTTATAACCAGCAGTACTTCTCCTCTACTTCCAAACTTCACAGGAGTTCTCCTGCGTACCTTACATTTAGGAGTGCTAATCCCTCAAGGTATTCTGAAGAACTTTTGGGTCTGTTTGGAAGGTAGGTGAGATGTTCTGGTGGACGTAAAACTGTGAGGGCGCATCGTGAGTCTTGAGAGTACTTGACCGCGAATGACAAAGGTATCATTTCCTAGTTCCAATACAGCACTCGATTTTGACCTCCAAGGAAATTCCAAATCAGTGCAAGGTGATAACTCAATTTTGAAATTTGTTAACATATTAATACAACTACAGTAAGTGCGTAAGGGGAGTTCTAAATTATACACGTGAGAGGTAGGTATCAAATATGAAAAAAATATTTAAAATGGAAATATGCATGTTGAGAATCTGGTTTAAAGTAGCACGCAGTACGACATGCTGGAATTAAGTGTGTGATAGTGACTTTTGTAAGAAGTAGATTTGTGATAAATGTAACTGGACGAGAAGACGGTAGTTGTTCCCTGTATAATGTATCCCGACAAGACCTTACGTACATGTCAACATGTTTCAACAGAGGTAGACGACGACAGCTTGGAACGCATTTCGATACACAAAATACGAGATGTGTGGCAAAAATAATGAGACTGATTTTTTTTATCTACCAAAGTTTTTATTTTATTTCTTTTTTCAAACGACAATGCGGTGCCCTTGAAAGTGGTTCCCTTCGGAAACTATACACCAGCGAAGTCGTCGTTTCCTGCCTTCATTGCTGCGCTGAAGGATTTAACATGGTCACATTCTTTTGAATATTCTCCAGAGTTCCCAAATGACGTCCTTTTCAAATGTGTTTCAGTTTAGGGAAAAGAAAATGAGTCATAACGACTCATATCAGGTGAAGAGGGGGCTGTGAAACAACAGAATTGCCTTTTGAGGTCAAATCTTCCACGATGGAAGTGGCCGTGAGGTATGGGTCGTTGTCGTGATGCAGCATCCACTTTCTGCAATGTCCAGTCTCACCCGTTTCACCCTTTATCTGAGTCTGTCAAAGACATATTGGTAGCCGGCCGCTGTGGCCGTGCGGTTCTAGGCGCTTCAGTCTGGAACCACGTGACAGCTACGGTGAATCCTGCCTCGGGCATGGATGTGTGTGATGTCCTTAGGTTAGTTAGGTTTAAGTAGTTCTAAGTTCTAGGGGACTGATGACCACAGATGTTAAGTCCCATAGTGCTCAGAGCCATTTGAGTCAAGCCATATTGGTGAAACACTTGGTTGACAGTGTGTCTTGGACGAACCAAACCTTAATGTACCATACCTTACCGTCAAAAAAGCAAATCAGCGTCTTCCATTATCTTTGATATGATTATGCGAGGAGATCTCACAGTGTGCCACTGCTCACTTTGCCATTTTATCTCGGGATCGTACTTGAAAGTCCAGTTTTCGATACATGTGATCACACGACTGGACTATTCGTGATCATTGGTAGTCCTCTCAAGAACATCAACACACACGATTCTTCGATTGCCTTTCTGGTTAGTTGTGAGGTTTATCGGCACCATTCTTACATAAATATTTCGCGTGTGGAAAACTTCAGTCAATATTCGATGTTTGGTGAAAGTGTTTAAGTTTAGCATGATGTTTTCGTGGCTTTTTGAAGATGAAGGTCTCCCTGAGCGAGGGTCACCATTAACGTTTTCTCGGCATTCCAGAAGTGATTTGTGCCAACGAAAAACTTCTGCTCTTGATGAGGATGTTCCCCGTGGGACTCTTTCAATTCTTCAAAAGTCACACTCGCGGAATCCCCTCGTTTAACACCAAACTAGGCGGCATAAAGTTTCTCTAAATACCGGTGTTCCATTTTAGTACAACAAAATCACATCTTCGCCGATGTGTACGTGATAGCTGTACGGAGCTGAAACGCGGACTGAGCATCTTCAAGGGATGAACACACCAGTCTGCACACGTACAACAGCACAAAGTTGCCAGATCGCTCGCAGGGTTGTCAGTATCATTACTTTTCTCACACACCTCGTATTGCCGCACTATTCATTAATACGTGGCGTTTTGTTGTTGAACATGATGATACGACGACGACAATATGTAAACGTGCAAAAATCCAAAAACTGCAAGTGAATGAAAGAATGAAAATGTGGAAGAACATTAGCATATCTGAAAGGTAAATTTAAAAGAAAAAGTAATTATCAAAAATACACTGATTTGAAAATCGAATTGATAATATCAAAATGCCATTAAACGATATAATATGTCACTGAATAGAAAAAACGACAAATATGTGACACAAGAAGCAAAATGGGTAAGATTTATTGTTGATTTGAAGGACTTTGTAACTGGCTAACAAACAACTTTATAGTTTGTTATCTGTTTCAGTAACAATCGCGAGACTGTGTAAATGATCATTACAAGTTTTGACGAGACTGAAAAGAAAGCTAAGTTATTTGTTGTAATCTGTATTCGCACCTTTACATT
This sequence comes from Schistocerca gregaria, assembly GCF_023897955.1. NCBI lineage: Eukaryota > Metazoa > Arthropoda > Insecta > Orthoptera > Acrididae > Schistocerca > Schistocerca gregaria. The sequence continues at coordinate 11,738,945 of NC_064925.1, read as the reverse complement.
TTTCAGTGACTACAGGTGTTGGTTCAAAGTACTGTCATCAGCTCAGGCTACGATCAAAATATCACAGTTTGTAGTTAAAGTTTTCCTTACGAAACTTTTACACAATACCTTTCCCTACGGCATGTAACGCGAAACCATAAAGTATAGTCAGCCCCTTGCCCTTGATGCGCACTCAACAAAGCTCGCTTACCCATTGAGGTGTGTCATACGCTGAAAGTAAAGGTAGCTACAGTTTGAATCTAGAAGTGCTACGCAACGATGTGTGTCATATGCCAAAAGTAGAGATAGGTACAAATTGCAACTGGAAGAGATGATGATGTTTTTTATATCTGTTTATATGGAGCACCTGTATCACCTATTTTGCTTTCCTTTTCTTTACTTTCCTTTACTGTGTGTTTTACCAACGTTCTATCTTTCCCAGAACATAGCCAGTGTTATACAGTATATTAGTGACTAACCAATGATAACCGTTTCCTACTTTGGAACACATGGAGCCATATCAGATGGCGCGAGAATACCAGATCTTATTCGATGGCAGGCATATTAAAATCAACATGTGTATATCTTTATTTAGATTTTCTGTGTTTTTTCTGAAATAAGTCGATTCCTATCTTGTTCACAGTATAATGCCATGGATGGCTCTTTCCCATCCTCATTCCGTTTTAGTACTGGATCTTGAACAATCCCTATGTTGTCAAATTCTGCTTTTTCATATTTTCGTTTGGAGAGTGATTTGACAAACACACCTTTAAAATGAGTTTGTAGATAGCTCCAAACATGACTGGAAAGTAAAAATAGGTACTTACGTAGCACCAGTTATGGAGTCGTTGCAGGAAAAACAGAAGTTCGAATCATACAGGACATCAGTTATGAATGTCGGTAGATGAAATTACAATCGGTACCCTCTAATTAATATTTCTTTGTGGTTTTGATGTCATTTTTAGACGAATTAGGGCCGTTGATAAAGTATCGTTTCACTGTATATCGATATTACATCCAAAAGTTATCGATATATACACTCCTGGAAATGGAAAAAAGAACACATTGACACCGGTGTGTCAGACCCACCATACTTGCTCCGGACACTGCGAGAGGGCTGTACAAGCAATGATCACACGCACAGCACAGCGGACACACCAGGAACCTCGGTGTTGGCCGTCGAATGGCGCTAGCTGCGCAGCATTTGTGCACCGCCGCCGTCAGTGTCAGCCAGTTTGCCGTGGCATACGGAGCTCCATCGCAGTCTTTAACACTGGTAGCATGCCGCGACAGCGTGGACGTGAACCGTATGTGCAGTTGACGGACTTGGAGCGAGGGCGTATAGTGGGCATGCGGGAGGCCGGGTGGACGTACCGCCGAATTGCTCAACACGTGGGGCGTGAGGTCTCCACAGTACATCGATGTTGTCGCCAGTGGTCTGCGGAAGGTGCACGTGCCCGTCGACCAGGGACCGGACCGCAGCCACGCACGGATGAACGCCAAGACCGTAGGATCCTACGCAGTGTCGTAGGGGACCGCACCGCCACTTCCCAGCAAATTAGGGACACTCTTGCTCCTGGGGTATCGGCGAGGACCATTCGCAACCGTCTCCATGAAGCTGGGCTACGGTCCCGCACACCGTTAGGCCGTCTTCCACTCACGCCCCAACATCGTGCAGCCCGCCTCCAGTGGTGTCGCGACAGGCGTGAATGGAGGGACGAATGGAGACGTGTCGTCTTCAGCGATGAGAGTCGCTTCTGCCTTGGTGCCAATGATGGTCGTATGCGTGTTTGGCGCCGTGCAGGTGAGCGCCACAATCAGGACTGCATACGACCGAGGCACACAGGGCCAACACCCGGCATCATGGTGTGGGGAGCGATCTCCTACACTGGCCGTACACCTCTGGTGATCGTCGAGGGGACACTGAATAGTGCACGGTACATCCAAACCGTCATCATACCCATCGTTCTACCATTCCTAGACCGGCAAGGGAACTTGCTGTTCCAACAGGACAATGCACGTCCGCATGTATCCCGTGCCACCCAACGTGCTCTAGAAGGTGTAAGTCAACTACCCTGGCCAGCAAGATCTCCGGATCAGTCCCCCATTGAGCATGTTTGGGACTGGATGAAGCGTCGTCTCAGGCGGTCTGCACGTCCAGCACGAACGCTGGTCCAACTGAGGCGCCAGGTGGAAGTGGCATGGCAAGCCGTTCCACAGGACTACATCCAGCATCTCTACGATCGTCTCCATGGGAGAACAGCAGCCTGCATTGCTGCGAAAGGTGGATATACACTGTACTAGTGCCGACATTGTGCATGCTCTGTTGCCTGTGTCTATGTGCCTGTGGTTCTGTCAGTGTGATCATGTGATGTATCTGACCCCAGGAATGTGTCAATAAAGTTTCCCCTTCCTGAGACAATGAATTCACGGTGTTCTTATTTCAATTTCCAGGAGTGTATATAAGTGATATCTTCTAAACAAATTCAAGTAGGTTTGATTATCATTTGTTTACTTAACCACTGACCTACAATAGCATGCGAAGAAACCTGCAAACTTGTTACATTTACTTACAAATATCTCAATCTGAAACATAAACTATCAATTGCCCATCTTGCCCCATATGTGGGGGAAGATGCATGAATTCATCTCTAAAGCTTAAGTAAGGACTGGAATAACGAAATCATGTGACGATAAGGTTTCGAAACATGATTCTGCGAATTGTAGAATCAGGTATGACGTTTTATTTAGGCATCTTACTTTCACATAGTACACAAGTGTGGACAGCCTCGTCATCATCACTTTCTGTCCCTGCAAAAGTGTGGTGGGCCCTGCGTCCGCAGCTAATACACCGTATGCAGCCTCCTTCAGTGAAGCCATAGCAGTATAAGCATTCGTCGCTCTCGACCTCAGTTTATTATCCCTTGAGCATGAAGGGGTGGTTAAGACGTCAGTGTTAGTCACTTTTTCGTTGTCTTTATGTCCAATTGGTGGTATCCCAGGTGTTTTAAACGTCTTTGAGAAGAGTTTTCGTTTACATGCAGCACGTTTGGGGACTCCTTTTAGTTTAATTTCTTCAGATAATTCACTCCTATGAGGAGATTCGGATAAAATAACGAATTTTACAAGCCTGTTAGATGGTTTCCTTTTGGCTTTTTTATCCACCTTTAGAATAGCTAACACCATTTCAGGCCTGCAAACCTGAAAGTTAGACGAAACAGAGGCTTGATCGTCAGTTGTTAATTGTTCAGGTGTTTTACGTCTTGACAACATCTCTGGTATTTGGTCTTCCGTTTCTGTAACTTCAGATGTGTGAGCGTGATGAATGTCTGTAGTTGAACAGGGAAGGTAATCACTTTCTTGAAACACATTTCTGTTTAAGGGCCAAATGCCTGTTTTCCGAAACCGTTCACTGCTGTGGACATTACAGCTAAATGAATGGTGGCTTTGCCGAATAAATTTGCGATATTATTCTGTGTGTTTTTGCTTTTAGGAAGCTTTAATAGTCGAGTGCTATTAAGTGTTCCATAGATCTCGTGTTTGTTTTGAATACAGTCAGAGAGTCCCTTTAGTCAGCCATAGTGCTAGTAGTGCTAGTGTTTGTTTTTAATACAGTCCAGAGACAGGTAGTGCTATTTTCCTTGTTTTCTACAAGAAGTGGTTAGCAATCACAGTTTAGTCAATAATCAACCGCCTTTAGTGAATTAGCAGTCTAGT